>NC_044572.1:6450000-7055000 GCF_901933205.1 Camarhynchus parvulus
GATGTAGGCAAACCTGCCCTGGCACTGCAGGAACACAGCTCACACGTGTGTTGTGAGGCAGGAAACAATGAAAAATAAAAATATAAAAAAAAAACAACCCTGCCCAAAACCTCATTGAAACACCAGTGCTAATTTTAAAGTGTTAAATTAATCACCAGATGGTGCAGGGAAAAGTAACAGCAAAAAAGTCCCACTTGGAAGAGCTGCAGCCAAGATGGGGGGCATTAGTGTTGCTCCCAAAAACCCAAAACCAGCCATTCCCTGTGGCCTTGCAGTCAGTGCCCTGGGAGGGAAGGAGAAGTGTCCCTCTTCTGAGTCATGGCTGGGAGCACGAGGACAATGGGGTGGCACCATCGCTGCCTTTGGGACCCAACTCTCCACCCACTGGGGTCGTAGCTCAGGCACTCTGCATTGGCCATGAGCTGTTGGGTGCCTGGAGGGAAAAAACCCACGGCAAACTGCCCCAAAGCACCCAGGAAAGCAAACATTGCCTCAGGAGATTTTTATGGAACCACAAAAGCCTGGTTTCCTCTGGCTCTGTCTCATGAGGGGATTTTCCTGTTTCTCTTAAGGTGTGACATTTAATTCAATGTGCAACAGCTTGGTGAATCTGAGACTTGTGCCCAGCTGTCAGATTTCTTACAGATTGTCCAACAGGTTCAAAAGTTATTTCAGAAGAGATGGAAAGAGGTTGTGGCAATTTTATCCTCATTTCTTTGAGAAATCACGTTAAAGATATGAAATAAGGAAGGACCCATCTCTAGAAAAAAGCAAAATGATGGGGAAAAAAAGAATATGGAAGAATGGCAAATGATAAGTCCTGGACAAAGCCCCTTAACTCCTTGCCAAGGATGGAAAAGCTGCCAATGGAAGAGAGGAAAGAGCAGCCTGAGGAGCCTGTGGCCACTAAGAGCATTTCAGGCAAGTGATGCTGGGCCTGACCTCGCCTCCTGCTCGTGCCCAGGTCCATCTGACCATGAGCCCCACAGCAAAAGGGTTGTGGGCAGCTTTCCTCCACTGTGGCTGCTTAAAGGATGAAACATTGGAAATGAACTTGTAAGTTTGAGTATTTGGCTTCAACAGCCAGAACCCAAAAATCTGAGATTCTTTTGTGGGTTTGATTTAGAGGAAGAAATTGGGTTTGGTGTCCACAAGGGCAGCTCCAGGCATCTCTGCTGCCACAAGGCTGAGGAGTGAAGTGGTGAGGGACAATTTGCTCTCCAAATTGTCCAGCCCAGAGCCAGGGGAGCTGAGCAGGGTGTGACTCCTGCAGGTGAATCTTTGGGAGTGACCTCACTTACGTGAATGGAACATTCCCTGTCAGAGGATGAGCATTCTGCTCACAGGTTCCTCCTACAGCTGGCACAGCCCCACACAAATCACCAGTAATGGAGCAGCAGCCAAGGAGTTGCTCCACATCCTCTGAAAGGGCCACACCTCAGCTTCTGGAGGAGCCTGGAATATTCGCAAAGCAGTGTTAAGACCTGGCATGGAAAATCCCTAGCTCAGGGCTTTCAAAACACCACCTTGATTTGAAAAGCTCATAGATTTTTCACATACCTCAGTATGAGATACTTTGAGCTCATTAAATATGAAAAAATCATGGGTCTTGCTCCTTCTCATGGAAAAGTTTTTGCCTTGCTGCTGGGAATGATGAGCACATCCTGTGCGACTCCTCAGAGCAGCAACAGACCTGAGTGAGAAACCCTCTCTTGACTCAAAGTGGAGTTTCTGTGTGAAATACACATTGCCTGTCAAAGACCTGGCCCAGCTCAGCCCAGCTGCCAGAGGGACCAATTCCTGCTGGTGATGAACCCACCCCCTGTACCTGAGTGCAGCATGTGCTGCCTCCCAGAGCTGCCAGGGGGCCTGGGCACACTGACTGCAGAACATCTCTGCAAAACACCCAACCCACACCCTCACTAGCAGAGCACATCACTCCTGCTGGAAATGGGAATCAGCTGCCAGGCAATGGTTTGGGTTCAATGTGTTGCCTTCAGCATGGATGCAATACAACATAAAAATCACTGGAATATCTCTACAAAGGGTGGCCATATCACACCCTGACCCACCCCCCATCCCATGTCCACAACACCTCATGTCACCCATGTGGACTAAGGACTCCAAAAAACCTCCTCACACTCAGCAAATCCTGTCACAAAATGACGGATCTGGCCAGATTCCTAAAAGGAAAAACAGCTCCTCACCTTGGAAGGAGACCTGCTGGTCAGGTTTAGCCAATTACAGTCTTGTTTTCAGTAATATTCTGTCCAGGGATCATCACACACCTCAGCATCTGACCGAGATGGGACCTGGACTTCACTTTGGAAAGCATCAGAAAGCCTGGGGGGAGAAATCCTTTCAGTTTTCACTGTATTTCAAAAAAGTAAAAGTTCCAGTAGGGAAAAAATGTCGGGACCCAGGACACACCTCTGGCTGTCCAGGACACCAGGACCCCTGCTAGGGGTCTCAGAGACCCTGTCACAGAGCCCAAGACACCTGTGGTTTTGATTATGACCTATGGAGCAAATTACCAACCTTATATGAAGATCAGCAAGCCACAACAGTTTAGGTAGAATAATAGTGAAATTATCACGGGCTGGAAAAGAAGATTTTGGGTTTTTTGGTATGGGGGTTCAGGGGGCAAGATGGAGGGAACTGGGTGTGTCCAGCCTTTCTCCTTCTTCTTCTTGGCCTTCATCTTCTGCTGTGATGTTAGCACTTGGGGATTGGTTTAGAATACAGGTGCACTGTCTAACATGGGTGATAGGTATTGGAAGGTAAAGGTAAATATGATATACGTAATTTGTGGTATAAGAGACGGCGCAGCCTTGGGAGCGGGCGGAGAGCGTCGTGGCTGCCTTGCTGGTCAGACCTCTGTCTGCCAGGGAGAAAATTTTGTAGATAAGACTTAATAAACAACCTGAAGACCGAACAACAGAGAGTCCAGTCTCATTCTTCAGAGCCTGGGGTCGCTCCCTGGACCACCCAACTCACCTCGGGGGCAGAGAACAAGCAGCCGACCCCGAGAAAAAAAGATATCCAAGGAAAAGCTGGATGCTAAGGACATCCATCACCCACACCAGTTTAGCCACATTTCTGCATACTCCCAACAGCTGAAGGGATCTGTGCAAAGGTTTCCACTCCCCCTCCCCAGCTGTCAAAGGGGAGCAATATTGACCTTTTAGATGAAGTTGTGAATATTACCCAGTATTAGCAAAATGCTCTGAAGATGAGCAGTCCTGATTACATAAGGGCTAATTAGAAGCTGTTGATTTCTCCTTCTGGAGAGGCTCAGCAATGTTAATTAGCAGGGTAAGCCCAGCAAGCCTGGGCACATCATCATCACCTGCACTGTGCTCACACAGCACCTGGGACATCTGCACCTCGTCCAGATTCAACAGCAGAGCTTCTGCAGACACACAGGAACAATGACAACAATTTTCCAGCTTTTTTCTTCTCCAGAATGGACTCACCAACCATCTACAGAAGCTGGGAAGAAGCATTACAAATAAGGCCCCAGAGACCCAGAGCTGACTCCCCAAACTCCCTGTCATGGAGTTAACCAGGCAGGGACAAACTTCGTTAGGCATGGAAACAACAGGAAAAAGAAGGCTCCATTTAGCACCTGCGCTCCATCCTCCCACTGCTGAGCTCACCTGCCCCACTGCCTTGCTCATGCTCAGCATTTCCAGGCTGGGAGATGGGCAGATCCAGCCCTGGCTCTCAGGATTATTCACACGGCGAAGTGAGGAGCTGGACAGGGGCACAAGCAAGGCAGGAGTCACTTCCAAACCAGGGCATTATAAATCCACACAAGTCAGTGATAACTTAACACGACTTAGAGTAGTTAATCCTCACATAACCACAGAATGGCTGGGGTCAGCAGGGACTCCTGGAGGACACCTGGCCCAAGCCCTGTTCAAGCAGGGTCATCCAGAGCTGGTTGCTTGGGACCATATCCAAGTGGCTTTTGAGAATGTCCAAGGTGGGAAACTGGTGGACTGTGCTCAACCTCACAGTGAAAAAATTCTGCTCATTTCCCTCAACAGGAAAAGGATCTTTGCACCTTCACCTTTGTAAATGATTATCCCCTAATAAGGTTATTAAGTCTACATAATTCTTTTCCTAGCCTGGATCAAAGAACTTTAACAAGGATGTATAAATTCATCAACTCCAGGAAAGCAGCAGTTTGGTACAAAGCAGCATTTTGTTTCTGTACACAACAGGACTTCCCCAACTGCCCATCCTCACCTTCAGGGCTCTCAGGGTGAAGAATCCAACCTGTGCCAGCTCAGGACAAGGAAGCACAAGGCTGCCCCAGCCTCTGCTAGACTCCAGCTGCTGAAGGTGCCATCCTGAGAAGCCAAGTGAAATCTGTGTACAGCCAAGGATGAGGAGGAATTCACTGATCACACCTGACTACACATTTCAGCAGACCTGCAAGACCATTGCACATGGCTGGTCTTTAGATCTTATTAGCAGAGAAAGGCTTGGACAAGTGGAATAATTTCCATTTTTTACTGGATGAAGCAGAAAGAGGAAGAAGGGAATAACATATGTGGATGAGTTCAACTCTTCAGCTATTATGGAAAATGCAAGAGCACTACACATCTCTCAGCGCTGAGTGCATGAATTGTTTGGGCTGGAAGGGACCCAAAAGCCCATCCAGTTCCAACCCTCTGCCACAGGCAGGTTCACCTTCTGCTAGACCAGGTTGCTCAGAGCCCCATCCAACCTGGCTTTGTGGAGCATCCATAAGCTCTGGGCAGCCTGTTCCAGTGTATTTAGTCTAAACCTACTCTCACAGTTTGAAGCCATTGCCCCTTGCCCTATCAATACACAGCCTTGTGAAATGCCCCTTTCAAGTCTCAGAAACGCCCACCACAAATCATCCAGAGAATCTGTACTTGTCTTTAAGCCCTTCTGGAAAGCCCCATCACTGGAAGGCAGGACTTCAGTTATCCCAGACTGTTAAATTGCACATGCCCTCATGCATCTCCTTTAAAACTCTTAGCAGCTGGCACACCTCAAGAAGCAATGCAGCAGCTATTATGGGGGTTAGACTGATGCCAGTACACCTGCAGCCAGAGTTGGACAAAAAAATGGAGCAGATGTGGTCACTGAGGTTTGTGTTACTCCAGAATCTCCACCCTGTGACGCAGAACACATGATGCAATGTCACAGCCTCGGGTCATGCAAGAGCTCATCAGTCCTGGGGATGGGGCACTGAAGGATCAGATCACACTGCCTGACACACCCTGTGCTGTGCTCCTCAGGCCATGCTGTGCATCCTCAGATCAGTCCTGGGGATGGGCACGGAAGGATCACACTGCCTGACACAGCCTGTGCTGTGCTCCTCAGGCCATGCTCTGCATCCTCAGATCAGTCCTGGGGATGGGCACGGAAGGATCAGATCACACTGACTGACACACCCTGTGCTGTGCTCCTCAGGCCGTGCTCTGCATCCTCAGCCATTCCACTCCCAGCCAATGCTGCAGGTTCTTGGGCAGGAAACGGCCTTGGCTCAGTCTGGGTCCAAAATCAAAGCATGGATTTGTTTCCCTGAGCAAGCTCTCTACTGAACTCCAGCAATCCATCATGCAGAATGATCATCCAGCTACTCAACCTGTGCTTGGCACGAGGTGTGTGAATTCATGGAAAATGAGTTTTCAGAAACACTGGAAATATCCTAAGTAGAGATAAAGGGCATTTTTTTTAACCAGTTATTCTCATGCTGACCAAAGAAAATACCATGCTTCCCAACATATACTGTTGAGAGGTTTAGACCATTTTTTATATCATAGGAGGCACCAACTGCACAAAGAAAATAAAGGAACAAAATGCTTCATTTGTATCTTTTAGCACAGACTGGAAGGTAAAAGCTAATTCTAGTTGCAAAACCACTCCAACTTTCCCTTCCTATCTACTCCTGTCAGAAATTTAAGTTTTCAAATGAACACAAAAATGCAGGCAAAACACTTGATTTAATTAGTTGTTCCCCGAATCAGCCTTGTTTGTTTTTACTGTTTTGGGCTTTGCTCTGCTTTTCAATACAAAGTAGGTCAACTCAAATTTTTTAAATATATAGTTGTAAGGAGTTTATTTCCAAGATTACAGCTTGCTAAGCCTCCAGTCCAAAAGCCAAGGAAAAGCCTGGAGCTGGTCAGGAAAGCTGTGCAGGAACCCTGAACTCTGCCCAGCCAGGCAGCAGGAGGCCGCTCACCTCTACCAGGAGCACAGGAATTCACAACAAACAGCCCACACCGATTTGTTCAGGACGTGCAATTTATTTTAAATGACATTTTTGTTCTCTTAACAAGTCTAAGCTTGTGACCTGGATAAATCCACTCCATCCTGACAGCACTCCCAGCCACAAGCCTGCGTGAACAGTCCATAGCGCAGGAACTCGGGGCGGCTCTGCGCACCCTTCACTCAACGGTTACAGAGCAAAAACACAGAGCAGGTTCTGACTGAAACCCAGGATTTCCCTTCCAAATAAAGCTGGCACTTGTCTCTCCTTCCCGTGACCGGGCACAAAGCAAAGCAGAGCTGCTTGGCCAGCCTGGAGTTCCAGTAGCAAAAACGTTTGGGATCACTCGCAAACAACTTCCCGAGCAATAGTCAAACAATCCATTGGCTCCAAGGATCTCAGGCCTTCTCTTAAGGTCAGCAGGTGAACATTTTTCACAAAAAAACCAAAAAAAAAGTTGATATGGAGTAATCAACAAAAAATTATAAACAGAACATTTAAGGTTTGCAGCTATTTTATTTACAAGTATACATTTAACACAAAGAAACACTGATATCCAAGCCTAGTTAATAGTAGTGTAACAATATGCATCATTTTGATGATTATTCTAACCAACAAACTACACTGAAAAATTAATGCCAGTAAAATTCTTGGTCATAATATTAAGAAATACAATATATAAATTGAAAATATGATTGCTTAAAATTTGAAAATGGAAGTGAAGCCATTTGCACAGGAGTCAGAGTTTAACATAATCTGAAGGGAAAGGCTCCAAACCAACTGTTTATCTTTCAGGTTAACAGAAGAAAAAAAATTGAAAAAAAAAAAAAAAAAAAAAGAAGCATAGTTTATCCTTAAAGATAATGGGCAGTTTTGCTTCTTCAGGTAGAATGTATTCCCAGTGTTTTCAGGTTCTGCAGTGGAATTACATTACTGAGCATGAAGACTTCCCTTGTGAAGCTGCCCCATCGATTTTTTCTGCCTCCAGAATTATCCTCTTAAAAACATCAACGGCAGTCTGCAAAGAGAGAGCACAAGTTTAGGAGGGAAGGTGAGGCTGCTCACTTACTGAAAGAGTAACAAAAAACATTAGCAGTTTTACCAACTACATCAGCAGATAAACACACATCCAATGCTTATTCCAGAAGTGAGGAGGGCAAACACAGTAATTTTAGCTTCAAAGGGAAGTGCAAACCCCCATCCCCAGCAATCCTCAGCAGGGAGGGCAAGCACTGAGCCAGATTCACAACAGAGCTAATAACTGTATGGTGAGCCTGTCCTGAGTGACTGACAGCATAGAAGGTTTGGATGCTGTGCTGCTTTGGAGAATAAACCAATCAGTTTGCTCTCAGTAATCTTTTAAGATAATGAATAATTTCAGAAGGCAGCAGATTTTTCAGCTCTCAACACTGACTTCGCACAGCTCAGTATGAGGGGGTGACTTTACTACTGATTTTCTCACTGTGTAAGATCTGTATTAGACACAGTGCAAGGACACTAGCAGGAAGCACAAGCTGAACTGTCACTAATATTGAGCAATATCCTTTGATAAAGTCCTCCTGAGAGAAAAGGAGTTACATTTTAAATAGCCTGAACTGCATGACTAGAGCTTCAGTGTGTGAATCTTCAGCTTGAAAATGGTCTCCAGACCATCTCACACTGACATCTGATCCAACCTCTGGCCATCCACTTCAGGAATTCCTAGCACAGGAAAGTATATTCATTATATAAAAGCAGTCGTGCTAGAAAGAAGATAAAAAGGGGGTTTGTTGGTTTTAATCAGCGGGCTGAAGAGCACCCTATGATTTATGGCTATAATATTCTGATTTAACAGATGTTTTTCCACCTCCACAAGATATAATTCTTAACTGGATCACTTCCAAATTAATCTCATTGACTGAAGCCCCACAGCAATCTTCGCAAGATGAGACTTAATGTTAGTTTCCTACATTTATACTGTTTGTGCACAGTACAATTTCTGGAACTATTTAAAGTACTTCACCAGCTGGAAAACAGGGTATTCCTCCGTATAATGGAGTTTCCTGGAATCCCAACAGAATTGGGAGAAGAGGCTCGTTTAGTTCAGTAATGATACAACACATTTCCTGGGCAAATTAAGACTTTAGGAGAACCATGGCCAGGACTGCAGTTGCTATCAAACTGCTTCCACTAATGAAGAGCTTCCCTTAATCAAAACCTGGTGATACACTGATTTACAAACACACAGCACCACTGTTTCCTTAGAGTTGAAATTTTCAATGGTTTCATTTTAATACACAAAGTCTTTTTGCCCACGTTTCACAGCACCCATTAAAAAACCTGCACAACTTACTCTGTCAACCAAAAATCTGCACATTCCCTGTCAAAGATGTGCTGTTTGAAGCACTAGGATGTAGGAGTTCACAGGGTTTGTTAATTCATTTCACAGAAAATACATATTCACTGGCAAGGTTTAATTACTGTCCTACAGCGAACGCCTTGGAATTTGGCATTCGGCTCAAACGTACTGAGGAGTTTTAGACTGAGCATTTAAACAACACAGGGAGATGTTGTGTGACAAGGAATAAAGGATGCAGCCAGACTTTATATGCATCTGCCTCCATATGGTCCAATTCTGGAATGTGGGTCACACCTAGCCCACTGGAAGCCATCTGGCTTTTCCCTCTACCTTTCTCCCTGAGCAAAGCAAAGCGATGCCAGCCTGGGCACCACCTGCAGCCCACAGAGCCCAGCAGTGAGCAGGGACAGCAGAGGCTCAGCTGCTGCTGCAGATGTGCCCTCAGTGGGAGCAAGACAGGCAGCTCAGGAGGCAGATCCTGCACAGGCAGGGAGCTGGGAATATGCTGCCAGGAGGCAGCAGGAAGGTGCAACCACCCAAATCCAGCCCACACTGCCAGAGTCACCCTTTGGCAACTGTTTTATTATTCCAAAGAGGAAACCCTCAGCTGCTCACAACTACTGGTTTATCCTAGAACAGAACTGGGCACAGGAATGTGAATAATAGCCAGGTAAAAGAGGGTTCTTTCCCCCCCATCCTTTGCCAGTTCAAACATGTCAGATCCCTGGATTCCAAACTACTCTGAAGCCTTTACTAAGCAGAGCATCTTGTGAGCTCAAAGATGAAGCTGCCCTTGAAAAAAGCAGCACAACCAAGCAACTCTTTTTAGGAGAGCTCCATTTTGGTAAGAAGCAAATTTTTTTGCTACTTCCTTGATCCTTTTGCAATTTATCTAATGCATTTTGCATAACTGGATGAACACAATTTAGTTTCTTGTTGCTTCCTAAATTGTCTCAGTAGAAGTTGGCTTCCAGCTTCACCTGGGTTTAAGACCACTTTGGATTCTGGTTGTGTTTCCAAGAGTGATGTTACTGCACTGGGACTAAGATGAAGCACTCTACCACAGCCTAGGTGACACTGCTTAGGGAATTCCACAAGAAAGGACTTGAAAGTTCCTGAAGTTAGCCAAAGCAGGGCAACATGGCTGGTAATAATTAAGCAGCTTGAAGACATGACAGTACCAGCCCAGCAGTCATCTCAGAGAGGTCTTTTCCATTATGTGTCAGGATTGCCTTCCCAAAGCCCAGGGATTTCCCTTGATGACTGATGTGCTGGTGATATGCAGGCTCCTCCCAAAGTCCTACCAGGTCATCCAGCTCTGCAGCAGCTGGCACATACTCAGTTCTATCTGACCTTGAGAACTCCTGCCAGCCACTATCATTTATCATCACTGCAGCTTTAATCTTTGCCTCTCTCACTTTCCATCTCCTCCAAGTCATGCCACTTCTGGGACATGTTATCTTCTGATAACTCTTGGCAGAATATGCATAGTTTAAGTTAATCTATAGAACTATTTTAATTGCCCAGTATAATTGAGTTATGCTCCTTGGACTCTCACAGATGCTCCAAAAAGGATTTTCTGGGGGGCTGGGGGAGGAAAAGCAGGAAAATAGAAGAGGGGGAAAAGAGCCTTTGCTATCAGGAACTCCCTCTCCTCACCACTGTGAAGAATATCATGTACACAACCCATCTCAGACCAGCACACCAGAAATTGTCACATTTCTGCTCCAACTCCTCCAAATACAGATGGGCTTGGTTTCAGAGAGAATTAAGAGATACACCCTCAGTCAAGAAGCTTTGAACTCTCTGCTCAAGTTCCAAATCCCTCATCCAGTTTAGCTCATGCCTTAAGCATAAACCAGCTTTCTGTTAAGCAAACAGAGGCTGAAGCACTTCTGGAAGGAGTTTGGAGTTAATCTGGATAGTCAAGTTGCATCTGCAGTACCAAGCCAGTACAGGTGATTATTTGGATGAACCTCAATGCAGAAAGTGCCAACAGTCTTCTCTTTCCAGTAATGTTGCCTTACGTAAGGTGAGCACTCAGTACCAGGAAAATGACAACACAGCTTGTTACCAAATGCAATACAAACCCTTTTCCCCCCACCCCTAGACCAGACACAGCTCCAGAGGAAGAGAAGATGCCCTGTTCTGACAGAAGTCTATGTATCAGCTCTTTTGATGCTGTCACATTAGGATTTGGAGGAGAGAGTCCAAATGAGTTCAGAAGTGCTCCTGGTCCAACTCACAGGGAGGGATGTTACAATGCCTGCTGTCTCCTCTTCCCCCAGCACCCCACAGCTCCAGACTCCACACTTGGCTCTCTAAACTCAATCTTCCACCTCTGCAGAGCTGAAGGTGTGTGAGAAGACTGAGGCAGCTGTGCCAGTGTTGGGCTCCTCCACACTTTATTCCACACATCCCAAGCCTCCAAAGGAAACACCCAGAGAGCAGCAGGATGGTCACATGCTGCAGGCACCCATCTCAGCAGTGACATCTGATCTGCCAGACTTCTGAAGATGGACAAATTTCCCAAGTGTATTATATAGCAGGCATGAAGCAGGAATTGTGTTCAGGCACCTGCTTTTAACAACCTGCTGCTAAACCCAGAGGGATGGAATTTACAGCGACCTGTGATCACTGTTCTGAAGGGTCCTGCAGAAAGGAAGACCTTTGACAGCCAGAATGCACAGGACTTCTGAATTCTTCTGGTGGGATTTGTACAGACTGTCCAGGATTCTGAGTATCTGACATACAATTGCCATTTTGATTTCCCTGAAGGGTACCATGTTTGATATATAAACTCCAGCTGGCAGCTCAACTTCATACAGGAGCACAAATACATGGCAGTACAGGGGACTTGGTCAGTGCAGCAAGTTAGCACACAGGGCATACCAAGCATCCTACAAAGCTTGTAGCTTCTTTACATACATAAACACGATTTCTTCCTTCTTGGTTCAAGAGCAATAAAAACTCCAGAAAATTTATCAGTAAGATATTCTTCTGCTGGATATGAATTGCTGTGGTGTTGCACATTGTGAACATATGCCACATGAAAAAGAGCACTGGCAACAGCTTTGCCTAATCCAGAAGTTATTTAAAATAAAGGGGTGGAAAAAAAGATCAGACATTTTTAACAGGTTTATTCTTTACACTGTCAGTTTAATTTCCTTTGGTATGTATTTGAAGCTCTCCAGCATACAGAGAAGATACTGAGAAATTTCATGCTTCCATCATGCCAGTTTTGACAAGGTTAATCCAAGTCTTAGCCAGAAACAGAAATACTGATAAACTAACTCCAAGTGTTCCATATCTGGTGGCAAAATGTAATCCAAGTTTTTCTTTCAGGGGAAAAAAATCCAACTTTACTCAAGTAACTTGCAGAATTATTGACCATCAACATCAGACAAAATGATTATTGCCCCATTAGAGAGACTGAGCCTGCCCAGCACCTTAAAACACGAGATTCATCCTCTTACACCAACTCACTGCTCTGGCAGCAGTGACTCCTGTTTAAAGGAACAGACCCTGTTCCACCCATCCTGTGGATGTGAGTTTTAATTTGTCACTAAGTGTTCTGATATGTGCAGTGAAGCTGAACTTGCAGTTCTTCACTTCCTCCCCCCATTGACAGCTGCAGGGAAAAACCTGTGTACATAAACCTGAGTGCAGACAGCCGTTCTGCTTCCATCTACACCAAATATCTGTACAGTGCATGCAAATATTTTAGCTTCCTTTATTTAGTAGAACTCTGAGTCATCCATTACACTGCTATTTGAATAAAGTGACTCTTAAATCCATTACCTGATTTTCTTTAGCAGAAGATTCCAAGAAAGCTGCGTTCCAGGATTCTGCTAAAGCTTTCCCTTCTTCATAGCTGATCACCCTGGTCAGAGAAAAAAAAATATGTTTCTTATAACTTGCAGAAGAATTGGAATCTGATATGTCAAAAAATACAAGAGTACCAAAGCACTTAAGTGCATTGTAATAGGAATTCTTGTGAAGTCTGATCCAAAGCATTTGCTTTTGGCTGCTGTCAAATGCACTTCTGGGCCAGGTAAAACTGCTCTGTGATCCAGAAGAGCAGTTGTCCCAAAGTATTGCTTTGTTTTCATAATCTGTAATATCATCTGGAATTGCTGCTGTGACAAATACACTGCTGTTACTTACTTTGAAAAACCCAGAGTGTTAAATGACTGTCCCTGGAACCTCACAGCAAAAATCAACATTACAACAGAAGTTCACAGTTCGTAGTTCACATTCTGGACACAACTCCTTTGCCAGTAACTTATTTTAACCTACAATTTGATTTTAGCTCTGAAAAGCCAAGAACAAACCCAGCGTGTGCAGCCACAGGAATGCAGGCTGCTGCCTTGCATTTCTCACATTCTGCAGTTCACATACCGTTCCATATGCAGGTCTTTTTTATTTCCAACCAGCATAATGGGTATTCTGTGAAAGAAAGTTCAGAACTTCAGAACAGTTACAGTATACTGAACAAAGCACTAGCAACATGCCTGCAATGAAATGAGATGAAAGTGTCACTACTTACTGGACTTTTCCCACCATATCCAATAACTTGCCATGGATAACTTTTATCACTTCAAAACTGCAAAATAAAGGGATGAAGTCACACATGCACTCTGATGTTTATCCTTAATACCCAATACACAAGCAATTAAATGCATATGTAGGTTGTGTTTAAAACTTACTCTATGTATGCACAACTACACAGATGCTGAAAGTCTTACCCGTTTGTGCAACAACAGCAAACTGGTCCCAGCAGCAGCAGAGACCAGCCTGAGCCTACTCTTACAGCCTCCCCAGTAATGGTATTTGCAGAAATAAATAACATTACCCAGGACTGATGCATCTAACACAGAATCACCCCAAGTCCCTCCCACCTCTCATCTGGTTTGTATCTGCAGTGAGAAATTTAACTGCTGCAGTCTAACAATCCTGGATGAGTATGTTAAATTCAAGCAAATTGGAAGAAAAAGTAATTAGTTAGGCAAGCTCCATCATTGTTTTTAACAAACATTTAGTTCATACGTAATTACTTAGTTTTATTTATGTAAAAACCAAAAGGAGCCAAAATTCCAATTTTCTGTGGAAAGTGAGTAAAGTGATCTGCAAGATGGCACTGAAACAGTGATTATTCAAATACTCTTTGTCTGTTTCCCCTACCACACAGGTGAAGTTTGGGTGACAGGAGGTAAGAAGCAGTACTGTAGAATATCAAGTCAAAAACCTCACTAACAAAATCCACTGCATTTGACATTCAGTACTTCTGAGAACAAGTTACAAACAGGGTTGAAGAGCAGATGTTGCACTCCTCTGGTTACACTATGGAAAAAATGCTGGTACATGAAGTGCACAACTTGGATTTAAGAGAGGCAGAGGCTCAGGGATGAGACACACAACTAGACAACAGAAAAGGGACCAAAACTTTTCCAGTTTCCAAGGCTGCTCGCTACAGGCAGTGTCTTGACTTGCACTGCATTTCAATTAGAATTAGAAACTCTGAAAAATAGAGCAGCAATCAACCACACTTCCAGCTCAGAGCAATCAAAGACCTGGTGCCTAAAAACACCATTCAAAGCAGCAAAATTTCTCCCTTCTAGAACAGTAAGCTCTACCACATTTAAGATGGATTTTCTGTCAAGCGGGCCAGTTTGTCTGACTCCAGCAATAATATTTGAGGCTGTGTGGAACATAATGCTTCTCCATACTCAGCTAATAGTTTCAGTGTATCCTATCAAGAAAATGAGTTCTTTGTAAACAGAAGTGTGAGTTAATCTGGCACAAATTGCTACTGGTAACTCAAGCAGGATACTACAAATTACACTGTGGAAAATGCGGAATCAATGAAAAATGTGAAATCAATGAAAGGATTTTAGGGACATAAGGAGCTTATGCTGAAAGAGTATTAGTGAAATTCTAGTCTTGAGAACTCATCTTGGACGATCATAACTACTAAGAAAATAAGAGATAAATGGAGCTTGGCTGTGACAGAGTTGAGAGGCATCAGTACACACAGAACTACGTGACCCTGCAAAATGAAAGAATAAGAACGGTACCAAAAACCCATCTGCTACAGACCACAAAACTGTTTATCAGTCTGAAGCAACGGGAAAAGTCTTAGCACCCCACCCACAGGCTAACTGAATCCCTGGGACAGTACAATCACTGTTTCCTTTCCCCAGTTAGGTGTGCTGCCTCCACCTAAGCCAGAAAAACACTGCAGCACAGCACCCTGGGTGTCCTTGCCTGAGGCTCCCCTGTACAACGCTGCCAGGTGCTCTTCAACCTGAGCTCTCCATTGCCCCACTTCGGGTACCTGTCTGCTTGTCCGAGTTACTTCATAAGCTTCCTTTTTTAGTGAAAATACTACAAATAAAAAGCTGATCCTTGTTAATAGACCAAGATGGAAACCACAGGAGAAGTGCTATTTAAACTCCAACACAATTCTGACACAGAAACAAGTTGCTAAGAACTGCCAGGAATGAAATTGGCTCGACCAATTAATGTTCTAGAAAGCTTTCCAAATTAATAATGTTGAAAGGAGCAAGGACAAAAAGGAGCAAGGACTGACCAATCCAAAAATAGCACCATCACATCAAGCTGTGAAACAGAGATTTGGAGACTGTAAGACGTCCCTTCTAGTTCTGTTAAGCAAATGGGTTACAGCAAACAACTCAATGTGTGAAATACAAAAAAAACCATTACTAGCTGTCAGATAAATGTGTTACACAAAATCATGGAACCTAGCAAGATACAAAATTGGAATTTAATTAAGCTGAACTAGAGCAAAAGCCTTCCAGTAACCTTGCTGCTGAGAGCCTGGCAATATGAAAAATGTAGGGCATTAGCTTTCATTCAAGTCCCATTTAAACTTCCCAATGGAGGTTACCAGGAAGCTGGTAACTTTAAAAAGAACACTTCTATTAAGTCTGCTGTCAAAGCTCTCACCCAGCTGGATCAATATTTGGATCAATATATACACTTTGACAGAAGTCAAGACAGATGAAGACTGTGATCCCATTGTCAGGACAAGTCATCAAAGCTACCAGAGTACTGTGGAAGATCTTTCCCATCACCTAAACACTGTCTTGATACAGAACATCAAGAATTGAACAAGACAGGACTTCGAAATTGTAAGGCAGAAACAACAACAACAAACTTGGAACAAACTGATCAAGAATAAATACTGATGAAAAGATTTTTGACCTACAGCCTTAACCTAGTCTGTCCTGTTTGTACTTTTACCATAACTTGGTTTAACTGATTGAATGCACCCACAGAAAACATGTTCATTTCTTCACCTGGTGAGCTCAAGACATCATGAGGCAACAACTGGAGTGGCTGAGAAAGAACACACCCTTTAGCTGCCAAACAGGGAACAGCACAGGCTGCAGAATCCCCTGAGTGATGTGCACTAGTTTCAGTCAAAGGCAATTCTGTCCTCACAGCACCCATTTATCAGTGAACTTTTCTGTATTTGCTTTAGGAGTGAAGCCTAAGAAGAACTTAAGCAGAGAATACAGGCTCCTATTTCATACAAGTCACCCAGCACCAACACTGAACCTCTCACTGAAAAACCCAGACCCAGAGAGAGTTTGGTAGTTTAGCATCTCTAGACACACATAAAAGCCTAACACGTGCTTGCCCTTCTCTACTTCAGAACTGAAGATGAAAGCAAGAATGACGACCTGTGAAATCTGTTCAACATTAAAGACCTTGCAAGCAGCAGAAGTTTGTAACCAGACTGTATCCTTCCTTTGAGAAGGAAAAAGAGCCAACAGGCAAATTGCTTTACCTGTATTTTATGATAGTCTATCAAAGAGCTTGAAATGACCAGTTTTGTTTGATTCAGAGGAAAATATACGAAACACTTCAGCACTTCTAAAAAGCTCATCAACTGCCTTGAAAGTAGAAGGGAAGCATCAACTTTTCCTGTACTTGATGAGACTGAAAGGTCTAAGGTCTTAATCACTTTCTTCAAACAAAAATTTCAGAAAATTTCAGCTGACC
Source organism: Camarhynchus parvulus (assembly GCF_901933205.1). Lineage (NCBI taxonomy): Eukaryota > Metazoa > Chordata > Aves > Passeriformes > Thraupidae > Camarhynchus > Camarhynchus parvulus. The sequence continues at coordinate 6,466,623 of NC_044572.1, forward strand.
TAATAAAGATGTTGTACAATATTAGAAAATCAACAGCTACTCAAGGATAAGCAGTATTTAAACAAAGCAAGATGTCCAGAGGAAGGGAGGAAATAACAGAGGATGACAAAGTCACACAGAGGCTGATGTGTCTTGCATGACTCCAGGTAAGATGGACTCTGGAGAGGGAACAGCAAGGACAACCTGGGACAACCTCCAGGGAGGATTATTTGCTGCAGCATGCCAGGAGAGGGTTTACAGTCCAAAAGCCATCTATTGCTGTTTATATGAGTATTTCTATGGTTAATCAAGACAGTTCAATACAAGAAGTCAAAGGAATCTCAGTACTATAAAAAGCCACAAGGCTGAAGGAAGGATCGAGCAACTACTTGGGTACTTCACATAAATGTACAGTGCCCTTCAGCTTCATATTTATGTCTGCCTTTCTATCTGATGCAAGAGCAATGAACTCACTTCTGAAATGATCCTTTGTACTACTTCTTACACCTCAAAACAATGTAGTTTAACACTGTCTCATTTCTTACATGGTACCTTGCACATGAGTCTGCAAAGTGTCTGTGACATTTGGGTCCGAGGGGACATTTCTGAAAAAACATCAATATTCACTCCTACTATATTTCTAAAGGAGAAAGACTAAAATAGTCACACAAAATATAGCAGAGGTAGCTAAACCCAGAAAATATTTAAAGAGAAGAACACAAACAGATTTTATTACCTTTTTATTGACGTGACTGAATAAACAAGAATGTAGCCATTGATGTCTATGGAGTACGTCTGAGGAAATATGGAGTATTCATCCTGTGGAAGGAATGAATATTGCAGTTAAAATAAAGGGTGACACAGTTCAGACCTTGATGCCATTAGATCAGCATCAGTTAAGTTGGTCACATCTCTAGGACATTTTGTATAAGTAGTACATTCAGAATTTTTTCATCATAATGTCACAAGCAGCATCTTTACCAAACCTAGAGAAGGCTAAAAGTCTGTCTGTATACCCTACAATTTAATCTACAGCTTTTATGGTTTATTCCCTCTAAGACTATGGATGAGCTGAAGCTCTTCTCAATCCTCTTATCCTGCTTAATTATCTGTTTGTATTAGTACAAAACATCCACTCTGTCCCACCACTAATTAGCAATTATGCCTCTTATCTTGCTGGTGATACATTTCAAAATATTCATTTCAACAGCTGACAACGGGATCTAGCAGTTTGTAATTTCAAATGACACTGATCACATCTAAATTACCTAAGGAATCTGGCAGGAAGTGAATAATTGTGGCTAACTTATGCTTATCAAATGCAAAAAATACAGTTATTAGTTGCTTTATGACAACTGTAAGTTTACATTATAGGATAAGTGTTTGCATAAATAGAAAACCAGACAAAACCACCAGAAACTTACTCAGTGAATTTATTATCCCTCTAGAAAAGGGACTGACCAAATAGGCAAACAAAACAGACTGATATATTGCAAATAATGCAACACAAATACTATGAATCCAATGTTAAAAACCTGCTCCAACAAATACCCCCAGGAAACATTTCCATTTTGGCAAGAGCCATACTTCCTAATGTATGAGTTCTCAAATTGTTAAACCTATGCTTTTAAAGATGTTAATTTTAGCTGAAGATCAAATAACCTCTCTGTTATTGCCATGGCTGAACAGATGGAGCAGTGCAATCACATAGCTTAAATCTAAGACACCCAAAAGGAATCAAACTTCCCTCACTGGCAGAAGAGGAAAAACTCTTTATAAATCAACTTCACAGATCCAGCCAAAAAAAGTCTGAAAGAATAACACTTGGCAAAAGCTGCCTTTATTTGCCTTTATTGCTACACACCGAGGGCAGCCCTCCCCTATCTTCTCTGAAATGCCAAAGTGCCACTCCAGTTGGACATGAAATCCCAAAGTCAATACCCAGAAGGGATCTGAGCTAAGTCTGTAAAAAAGGTGAAAGTGCAACTCTGCAGTGGCTTGACTTTACCTGGAAATTCCCAGGACTGCCCCAGCTGCAATTGGGTGTTAGGTAAGATTTCCTTTTACCCCCCTCTTCTGTGAGCCTGTATCAAGACCCCTGTTGGACTGACCTGCACAAAGCTCAGTAAATAACAGGAAAAGTAAAGAGGCACAGGACAGAGGATGAATACCAACAAAAAGAAGTGCCATAATCTCAACTGTTCCTAATTCATGACTTTATTTTTAGCTCGTTAGGAGATGGAAGGAAAGCTGCTAGGCTCACTGAAACTCATGGGTCAAATTAAGAAAGCTGTCAAGTGATAAAACAACGTTGCTACAACTTTTCAGGCCATAGCCAGGTTTTCAAAAGTATTTAACAAATCTGCAATACAATTCTTGCTGTGCTGTATACACATGAGGACTCCCTATGGGTCATTAAGCAAGACAGACTTGAGAAAGAAATCTGTCCAAGCCACATCTTCCATAACCCAACATCATCTCCCCCCTCTAACCCTGTGTGCCAGAAATCAAAGTTCAAATCATTCCATGAAGAATTAAATCTGAAAATAACCACAGGCTGGGAAAGAAGCTATTTACGTTCCACAATACTGTATAACATTGAATCAATCCTCAGCAATAGAGGTATGTTAGTGGTGAGTCACACTGCCTTCCCAGAAGGCAATTTCCTCCTCCAAGAGGAATTTTTCTCTTATCACTACTCTACACAACAGAGCTGTAATGGAAGTGCACTTACAATGGCACTGAGTGACACCTATGGAGCTGGTTCTGCTGCTCACACTGCTCAGCCTGCCCCTCTCTCACCCTCTCCTCTGCAGAGCATTCCCCACCCAGCAATCCTGTGGCCAGTGTTGTGCTCAGACACCTCTGAGTGATTACACATGCTGCTGATGAGCACCAAGGGCTGACACCTTATAAATACAGCATGGCTATTCCCCAGTGACAGAACTCTCTTCTAAGAAAGCAATCAAACATACCTAGAAAGTTACAACCCCTCTGAACATCCCAGCTATGAGCAGGTATCCTGCAGCTTTAAAGTACTGGCAGCCTGTTTTACAACACTAACATTGTTTAACACTACTCATAGCTTGGAAAAACCCAAAGGCATAATATGAGATCATGAAAAAAAAAAGGAAGAAAGAAATTTAGGATAACAATACAGGGGTCTAATTAGTGGTCCCTGATGAGTTTTTTCCCTCATAGAGAGTCTCTCAACAGACACAGCACTCTGGTGCATGGGTTCAGCCAAGCAGCAGCGTGTAATGAACCCCTGGACCTGTAAATAATGAACAGCTGCCCTTGCCAGAGCTCCCAGCAGGCTGCAGGACACGTGTTCCCTGGCCCTCCCTGTCATTGCAGAGCTCAGACACACACGTGAACCACCACGTCAGAATGCAGCCAAACTGCAGCAGTTTATTGCTACCTCAGTAAGTACCACCTGCATGAATCTGTCTGCTCCCCATGACTGCTCCGTGGATACAAGTCATGGTGGTGTAGCTGGAGCAGACAAATACTAAAAAGCCATGAAAAATATCCCCATGGTTTACTGAAGTACTTTTCATCTACTTTTTCATCTAAAGCAAGACTGCTCATTTACTCTGTAAATATCACACAAGCTACTGATGAAGTTTTGGGACATCAGAGTTAAGGTAGTTTCCTCTCCCCTTTTTTAGGTACTCATTCAATAGACAGGGGAAAAAACCCCAATAGAGTAACAAAACACAAACCAAAACCTTTAAACAAACACTACAGAAAAAGTTCCTTAGTGACTAAACAACAAGTCAGGATCATTTTTAAGTTAACTTTCACCTCTGAATGCACAGTCACTACCAACTTAGTTCAACAGGAATATCAATACCTGTTGTAATAACTTAGGAGAAAGACTCAAAGAAAGATAACTTACCTGGCCAGCAGTGTCAACCAGCTGAAGATGATATTCTTGGCCATTTACTGTGATCAGTTTTGTAAAAGCTAGAACAAGAAACAGATAAACAGGTCAGAGTCACACACAAGGGAGAAATCAGAAGTCACTCATCTGTGGTATCATCAGCCAAGGCATGAAGAACTCCAGTTACAGGTTTTTAAGTAGAAGTAACAGGCTAATCAGATGCTGTACTTATAACCAGTCTATTGCAGGTAGCAAAACTCAGAAATTGAATTTAAGATTTCAGATGAGTCTCACTCTGGATGCAGCAGCTTATTCTTTGCTCTCTTAAGTAAAAGAGGGAATAAGAGGAATAAAAAGGGGGATTTACACACATTTCTGCAAGATCCAGACAATCATAATTTGTGGTAACACAAGACACTTAAATTCAACTGGCATCAAAGCTGAGTTTGAACATATTATAGGGCCTTCTCCTTGGTTTCCAAACAGTTTAGCAAGATCAATTTCCTAAATGTAAATACCATGAGTAAGTGATCTGGACTGAAAAAAGGAAAAATCTTTGGGGGTTAAAACACACAGAACTTATGATTATATTAAACCCAAATGATGACAATTAGCTAAGTTCACCACGTTACTTTCACATTTCCTGCAGCTACAGCCTATGCAGTCCCCAGCAAAGTACACTCAGTCCCTAGAAGTGATGAGAATCGCTGCTCTTCCTCGGAGTCATGAAATGCCAACACACTGTGAGCCAAGGAATCTTACCCAGTGTTTGTGTTATGCAACTGCAAAAGCAAATAGTGTCACAGCTCCTGCAGGAATAATGTCCCAACCAGAGCACACAAACCTGGGCTCTGGATGTCTCATGTGGCCTTTGAGACACACTCCAGACACCACTGCTGGACAGTACTGACACACTGAGTTAAGTCTGTGTTATCCTCTAGTTTGGGGTGGTTTTCCCAACTAGTAGCAGTCCTCAGAAACCTCATCTGCCACTGCAGTGATGAGCAGGGAAACTGAGTCAGATGAACAGGTCACTTAGGTGAGCTGAGTTGGCCAAGAGCTTCCCAAAGCTGCACAGCTGAATGTTCCTGACCCTGCTGTGCAGTCCCTACCCACGCCTGGAGTAGATGGAGTTGGCCAACTTTCCTCCTCCCAGCCCAAGCTTGCCCCTCTGTCAAGTCCCCACAATGTGAGCATTATCTTGAATAAGTGGGCTGAAATAGCTGAAACTGGAGGTTTCAACCCACCTCATAAATCCAATCCTCAAAAAAAAGGAGCAATTCAAACAGCAAAGCCAACCTAAAACAATGTCTAAATCAACAGTGTAAAGCGTACCTACAGTTTCTATTACAAAATCAGCAAATGACATTTGAAACGGAGCCTCAAAGAGAGCTCCTGCCTTACCATGATTATCCCCTAAGAAAGCTGCTTTAGCACATGTGCTGCCCCAAAATCAGTCTGGATGCTGCTGTTATTGCTGCAAACAACCAGAAGTTTTAGGTTATGACACACAGATCCACAATGGCTCTTTGCCTAGGATGAATGCTGTGATGGGGGCAAACTGAGGCAGTGATGCTATAGACAATATCCCTGCTTGGAGTCAGAGGGAAAACAGGCTCCTCTGGAGACACACTGCATTTACAGATGTGCAAGTAACAGCCTCTCCAGTCTCCTGACACTGCACATACACATCAAAGCATCTGCAGTCAAAGTAACTTCAAGGGCATCATGAAGTTAATATTTAAAAAGGGACAGACGGCAGTTTTTTCAGACTATTCTAGAAGCCTAGAAGAGACACAGCAATGATGTCACCATCATCACTACAGAAAGCACAGTGTGACAGAGACAGGAGAAGGGAAACAGTAAAGGAGTCAGCACAGCCTGGTGAGGAGAGCTGTCAGTGCAGTGCAGAGCCTTGCAGCACCAAGCACAGCCCACTGTGTGAAGACAAATTTGCTTCGATGAAGTCACAACTAATGACTTCCATTTCTTTGCTGAAGCTTTTAAAAACTATTCCTAGTTAAGAATTTCATTTTATGAAAAACCTGGTCCCCTTGATCCAGCCAAAGTGTTCACTTCCAATTCCATCACTTATCATCCTGGGACTGGTGCTGTGCTTGTGCACAAGACAAACAACAATACGATCCCTGCACAATTTGGCTCTTCCTGGTAGGCCAAGGACAGACCTGACCTGACATTAAATCATAATGTGAGCATCTCCAAAACACTGTTCATCAACTGGAACATGGATTTTGGAACAGGACATTCTTTCACCTTGCAACACATAACCCCAGTGATCATTGCTACCTGAAGATGAAGTACATTGCAATTAGACCAGCACAAATGAAATTATTTGCATGTGCAACTCCCATGAAACTGCTGGAAACAAGCCATTATGCTAGGAAAAAACCCCCAAACAGTAACAGGCAAAGAAATGCAGGCCTTTAGATTAACAGTGATACTGAAGAAAGGTACAAGAGTGCTGTAATATCATTGCCACAATATGGCTGGTAGCTAAATACAATCACCTCACAAGCTTTCCTTGGTTACCACCTCCTGCATCTCTTTCTACTTGCCTGCATTCCAAAGTCAATGCCTGCCACTAATCAACCAGGACATCTTTCACAACACTGAGATGTATGATGCAAGAGAGTTATTTTTAGTTTTCCTCAGAAGCCTCACTTGCACCCCTTAGAAGGCTGCTCACCAGCAGCTCCAGAGAAGCACAGTTATCCCCTCCCGTGCAGTTGCCAAGGCATGTGCAGAAGTTTAGCCTTGAAGATTCTCTGTCAGACTCATCTAAACCTACACTAGTGGGGGTCCTCCACCCCTCTGCTCCTTTCTAATATGCTTTTACTCACATTTGTATTAAAAAACATGGGATGGAGGCAGGAAGCATGGGGGAAAGATGTTCCTTTCCTTAGGGAGCTAGTGAGGCAATTTAGGGAGAAAGGAAGACACAGAGCTGTGAAACAGTGCTAGAAGGCCCTCTAAAGTTGCAACAAAAACCAAAAAGCAGCCAGGCAGGCTTTGGAGGACAATTTGAGACCTGGGCACTCAAGTCACCTTACTTGCACCACAAGACATCCCTGCAAAGATGATGTGGGTGGAGTTAAGTGCACATCTTCATTACCTGATCCTTCTGACCCATTTGAGTTTCAAATTCAGGTTCTAGTTTTCATTCCTATAAAATTGTTGCATTTTAATTTGCACTGGCCTCAGTTCTTAGTTCAGAGATGATCTGTCTGCAGAGCATCCCCATCCAGCCCAGTGTCCACACAGACTGCCTGCACACACTCCTGCTCTCCAAGGATCTTTCTTCTCTTTCCAACATTCCTGCAAGCAGCAGTTCCACTGGTTTCTCAACCTGGCTGTCTCAGGAATAGCCAACCATTGAGATGTCATTCCTGTTGGGACATTCACACAGGGAAAGTCTCTTGCCAAAGCAATTACCTCTCACCTCCACTGCTGCCACAAAAGGATACAAGTTACTCTTCCTGACACACAAGTTTGGTAGAAGGAACAGAAATAAAGGAACTTTTCTGGCGCTAATATAATATAAGCCAAGGAAAATGTAGCAGTGAAGCTGTCCTAACCTTCAAAACAATAAGGAAAATCTGATGCACCTTATTTTTCCTTTTATCACTCCCAAAGGCAGAGATTTTCACACTTAAAACCTGATATTTCTACAACATTAGGTCTTACTCCAATTGCTCAAGGCTTATAAATGACACAACTTGTTCCTGTAAGAGCTTGATTACAGCTTGCCTTACATACAGTTTAGCTTTGCAGGTCAACATTTTGTGCAAGTTGTATTATTTGAGGACAAGAATTATAAAGAGTGCATTACCAGCAGTACTGCAGCTTTCTACCCTTTCTTCACTGCTGATAGAAAACTCTAACAAATTATCACGAATAATTTTCTGGAGACAAAACAAATCACATAGGCCAGACTATCCTTTCCCATGTATGCTTTTCACATCCAAGTTTTGTTACCTGTGTAGACCCAACCACCAGATGAAACTGAAAGGTTTTACACCTTACTATAATGCCCTGGAAAAAGGTAACATTCTCCAACATTGTCCATAGTATAAGAACCTGGACTTTTTAACCCTTTTTGCCAACACCATCCACCAAATGTAAAATCACGAAGCTAGGAAAAGTCTAAGAGTTGCTCATGTACTTTGCATCTTATGACCCTACACAGAATCAGAAACAGCTGGGAGTGTCCAAAGACTTCACTAAACAAAGATTTCTATTTAGGAAAAAAAAAAGTATTACATTCTAAGTCAAAAGAATTATTTTTTACTTAACCCATTAAAACTAGTTTCACATAGATCTTAAAAAAAACTTTCAATAAGTTTTGAATTTTAGTGTTAAATTACAATGTTCTCTCTTGTCTGTTCTTCACAGAAGCATTTTTGACATTATCAGGCCTTCTGGGACTTAAAGATGGGACAGATTTCCCACTGTTTTGAGCCCCAGGGCATAACTTGTATCTTTTTAACCTTTACTTCCAAGCAAAAATTTCTAAAGTCAGAAGGACCCTTCAATTCTCTACCTTTCAGAAAGCAAGTTCCCCCAGCCATGTCACAGATCACAAGACTTCCACAAAATGAATAACATTTATTTTCCAAACAAGAAAGACACCAAGTGAAAAGTTAAGGCTTTTCAAGATGCCCCCTCCCAACAAATCCTCACAACTCAGATCAAGCACACAGTGCAAACTAGGAGAGTCAATTAAGAGCAAAATTCATCTACAGGGTATTTTTGTATGGTTCAGAAACGCTGAAGTTGTGAGACACATAGCTACAGAGTTAGAAACAGCAGCTACAGACAACAGGTAAAGGATGAAACAAGACAAATGTTGTACCAATGTGTCAAAATCCTAAAACAAGACACAGATTCAGTATTTTCTAGAGACTTTGACTCCGTGTCTCTCAGTCTTTATTCACTCACATGCAGCTGCATAAAACTAAAAAATTACTTAAATAATTTGCATTTATATGGCATAGACAGTGAAAAATAACCTGCACCAACCGAATTAAGATTATAAACACGGAAACTTAAACCCCAGTATTTTGCTAACAGCTTTAATTCAAGACATACCTGACTTATAATTTAAACAAAATAGAAAAGGATGATGGAAAGTTTGTTAGTATTAATATCTATATAAGAGCTAACATTCAGACCAAGGGCTAATTTATCCCCTCTTGTTAAAGTAAATTTAGAGTTTGTCCAAAAGTAGCATTTGAATTTTAGTTCTAAGCAATAAAATAATCCCAAGTAAAATATCCTGATAGCTACTGATGTAATTATATACCACATATATATATTAAAAAAAACCCTGTTCTGCTGATTGCTTCATTCAAACTTCCAGAGTATCACACAGGCTTAACATCCTACTGCAGAAGTTCAAAACACTAAAAATGTGTGCTACACAAGTCATTAAAACACAAGAACCCCAGGGCTACGATCATGAAACCACTTTCATTTGCCACATGACTAAAGAAAGCCAATGTGATCAAGTTACTCAGCCCAGCACTGCAGTTGCTCAAGTACTTTATGGCCACTGTGAGCTCAGAAAGAGGTGGCTGGATTGTAATGAATGCCAGGTAACCTCTGAAATTACTTTTTCCTCTTGGCAACATTTTAGCATTAGTGTCTTTACTCACCTACTTTGCCAGCTACTCACAAAGGTACTAAAATTATTTTTAAAAGAACTGCTAAGAGGAAAAAAACCTCTTGAGAAGTCAAATAGCCAGTATTTGCAGCCAGCTGATTGTGTAGCAGCCTTGTTATCCAGCTGCTGGAAAGGAGGAATTGAAAAGATTATCATGCTATCATAGCCACATAGCCTACCTTCTAAGTGGTTTAATCCTGATGGGTATTGGTGGCTTTCTGTTCATCTGGATATACTGACCTTATGTGAGACTCGGGAATATTTGTATTTGGTGGCACATTTTCATAAAGTGTGATGTAAGGAATTTAAAGTGCCACAAGTACATTAGGGGAAGCAGATACTCAACAACACACACAAAATACAAGGAGGTGCATTTTGGCCAGATTCATGAGGTGTCACTTCATTTAATGTTAAAAAGTTCAACTGTTTGGAGAAATGTGCACACCGTGATTCCCATGCTGCAACAATGTAGTATTGGTTCAAAAGAATAATAAAACTTCTGTGCTAATTAATGGACTTTAATGTTAATATGTAAATACCCACATAAGTAATATGCATAACCCCAATGGTTTCTGATACAAGTTAGTTTGGTACAGAAGAGGAGCTTGGCAGTTATTTACTTACTGTTCTCTATGGTTGGATCATATGAATCAACAAACTGTCCTTCCACAAACTGGATCGTCAGTGAAGATTTTCCTGTAAAGCAAAGGAAAGAAAAATCTGGAATGAAACAAAATCATCTGGTTGTTATCACTTCACTGCTTTCTAGTAGATACACCAATTTTCTATCTATCCAGTGTGAGCTCTGTGTGGTTCATTTAAACTATCTATACATGACAACTGACCTATTTTTAATTTAAGTGCCTATTTCTAGTAACTGGGTCTCCTGAACATATAAAAAGCAGTGCAAAAGCTACTCAGCATGTGTTCTGCTTTTGTTTTAACAGGGCATAATTTAAATGATTCCTCCAGTTTAAAAGGAATCTAAAAGCAGCACTGCACGATCCTCATAGAATTAAATTTAACAAACTGATATACTTGGAACATTTTTCTGTCAAGAAGCAAGTAAAATTCAAAATAATTTTCAGTAACCACAGAGAAAACTTGGATCGAATTAGCCAAATTTGGTTTTACTAGGAGACTGGACAGATTTCCCATGACAAAAGGATGATCTCAAAATTCTTGAGACCAATATACTCTCCTATTAATCCTCCTACTGCCACACCACAACAGGCCAGTGGGTGCTGTATTTTAAGCAGTGACTGAAGTGGCATAATTGGATTTTTCTTTAAAGCCATTTAACTGCTACTTTAGAAGACAACATTCCCCATTTCACTTACAGAGTAATGCAAAGCACTGAACTTCGTAGCAGACTGAAAAAATGAGAACTCATTTATGCTTAAAATATTTTATAAGATGGTGAATCACATACATTGACCATAAAAAGCACCTTTAAAGCTCTGCAACTGAAGACTTCCCAAAGCATTACTGAAGCCTTAACACAATTTCCATTACAGCACATCATGTACATCTGGGAATCTCCTAGATCCCATTACATGATGTTTACTGGACAAATACCCTCTTACAGAGATTGCCAAGTGCGTTAGCTGCTTTTGGACACGAGCACATTCTTCATGCTCCTTTATACTCTTTTCATCATCAAGAAACACAAACAAAATACAACCTCAAGTTAAAATTTTGACTCAAAACCACCCGACTCAGTGGAAACCTCTCAATGACCTCTTAAGTAACCAACATTGTGGTGGAAATATACAGTATCATTGTTTAAAAGAATAAATTGCTTTGGGTAAAAAACTGCCCACTTCCAGAACTCAGAAAATGTTCTTTCCTAAGCATTCTTTCAGGAGATATTAAAAAAACTGTCTTCCATTTCATTCTCTGCCATGCTTACCCCTTTGCTGTCTGCTATCAATCATGTCAGTTTATTCAAGAAACAATGCTAAAACAATTTCCAGACAAACCCCACAAAGACCAACCATCACCAAGATTTTATCAAGTTGCTTTTTCTAATATCAAGTTCTTAAGATACATTTCCTGGTCTTCTTATCATGAAGGTGTCACACTCACGATGCATGAGTTGACAGAGGACATTTCACTTTAAACTGTTCCTCCAAGGCTCACACACCCCATCCCCAAATCATTCTAATAAAGTCAGATTAAGGACTGAAACTGTGCCTCCCAGGAACTTTCTGACACTGTGTATTTTGGACACCATTTAGAAAGTGAGCAAACTTCCAAGCTATTTCTCCTTTAGCTATAAACTTATGAAGTTGCTACCCAGAATTCATGCTCCCAGATTCTTTGCCAATACCAGCACATTAAGCACTCCATTAAAAAAAAAAAAAGGTTAACTACCCCTGTATTAGGCTGTTAGATCTTCAAGGTAAGAGAGTTAAATTCAGTAAAGATTATAACTGAACTTTTTTCCTCCTAAGAAGGATTCTGAACAAACTGAAAGACTTGACTGCTGCCGTCTGTCTGTGCTAAGCCTGGAAACTGAATAGCAGAAAGAAGTCAGAGCCAACAGAAAATGCTGCATTTCACACCCAGCTGTATTAATTACTGCTTTCCTCCTAACAGTGACAGAAGAGGAAACAGATAAAACCAGTGTTCCAACACTCTCCTCCTAAATTCCTCCAAGCTTTATAACAAGCTTTCCAGTAATGATGTGTTCATGATCACAAGGCACAGGGAAACTCTCCAGTCGGGGATTCAGCACCTACCCCCTCGGGGAAGTGCAGGCAACTGTATTCCACTGAACCAAGGCTTCCATGGACACAGAAATATAAACCATGAGTCATTGACACCCTGCTGCCCATGTGTCTCAACCCATGAGCAAGCAGCAGGCAGAACCCTGTGACCAACAGCTCGCCTTGAACTTTGTCCCACAGGTTTTATTCCAGGTCTTTGACCTATGCTCATGGTCAGAGCGGAAAATCAAGTTGACAATTTAGCTCCTATCTGCTCTTGCCCCAGAGAGAGCAGGCAAGGCTTTCAGCAAGGATTGCAACACAAACACAACGTCCCTGCCAATTGCCAACTGCATCTGGGGGCACAGCAGGGAACACACTGCTGTCTGCATGTGCAGGCACCACGGGCACACTTCAGCCTCAGCAGCACCAGGGAGTCTGACACCAGCAGCAGAGGCTTGATTAGCCGATTACTCAAGGGTGCACACCTCAAAGAGGCTCAGCTCTAACATATTCTCCTTTGGAATGCAGCCACACATTTTCGCAGTTTGCTAAGCTTCTCCTTGTAGCATCCTCCATGCGGGTAAATTCAACATATCCACTGTATTTGAGTTTTACGAAAATAAACATCCACGGAGCCCAAATGGAGAACTGATATGAGCTGAAGCAAGGCTGGAAGCTGGGTGCAGAGCCTTGCTACAGTAACTCAAAGCACCAGGTGCTCCATGGCAGTGTTGTAAGCAAAATCCTCATCCTTTACTGACTCTCCCTGTCCCTGAAGGAACGGCACAGAAGGGAAGGGCTGCAAGAAATGGGTTTCATGAGTGTTCAGAATACGAGTCCCAGGTAACTGAAAACTCAGCTCAAGCTGTCCAGAAGTACCCAAAGTGTATTTGCATACACAATTCATTATTTATGGTATTATGTGAGAGTGGTAAAGAAAAGAGTTTTCCACTGTCAAAACAGAAAAGGAGCAGATTTTCAGACAGAAATCCAGTTCAAACACTAAAGCTGTCATGTTTCTGTTCATACACTAGACCACTTGCACCATAAAGTGGAACATCCCATAAACACTCTGACTAGTGCCATCATAGCACATCAATTTCAAATGCCATTGCAATTGTCAAGGCAAAACAATTGCCAAATTGTGTTTTACTCCTCATTTTACTACTTGGACAAGAGCTGTGATATTTATAATCTAGCCTTAAAATTCAAGCTTTACAACACTAGGCAGTTTACCAAGAAGATGAGTAACAAAGCCTGGGTGGGCTCAGGACAGCTGGCCTCCCCAAAGAGGTCATGCCCCTCTTCTGTGCACCACCTGTGCCTGCTGTGTCCCCATCTCACACTCTGTCCTCCTTGCAACAGACACAAGGAAAGCCCAGATTAAACTCTCATCAGCGGCCAAACTTCTCCCCAACCCCAGGAGACAAAAATGATGCAAGCAGGCAGCGAGTAAGTCAAACAACAGCTCCACAAGCAGGGCATTGTGCAAGCAGGGCTGCACAGCTGCCCACGGGCACGGGCAGCACAGAGCAGCTTATCTCAACAGGAAGGGTTTCTCAATCCTTGCAACTGCCCACACAAGCCATCAGTAAACAGTTTGTCCTGCTCAAGAACAACAGCTACTGAAGAGCTGCAGTTCTGTTGGCAGTGTAGATGCAGTTTCTTTAACCCATCTTTTGCTATTCAAATGCATGGTTATGTAGTTTGCACAATCATTAAACATTTAACAGCTTCCGGCATTTCTACTCCTAGCACAAGCACATCACCTTACCTAAGCTAGTCTCTAGACCAGCTTAGTAACTAGACTTACCTAGTTAGTCTCCTTTGGTCTACCCAGTCTTGCCTACAGAACAAACTACTTCAGGCTTTGTCACACAAAGCACTCAACAAATTTCATAATGAAATGTTGTCAGTCACATCAAATTACGTAAATCTGGCTGCACACTCAATTTACTACACTGTACAGAGATGAAGTTTTCATACCAAAAGATACACTTGATTTAACTTGAATGTTGGGATCTTTATCTTCTTTAATTCACAATACCAAGATGCACAAAACGGAGACGCTGACATTTCCATAGTGCAGATTATCCATCCTCAGAGCACAGAGTGGGACTGAACGACTTCCTGGAGCCAATGGAGGTTGACTGGGTAGCAAAGAGGATTACAGCATCCCTCTCTGACAAAGTCTGCAATCTTGTGAGAGGATCTATCTCAGAACCCATCACAAGCTCATCATTCATCTCAGGCCACATCGTTAGCAACTTTCTATAGTTAATTAAGATACCCTCCCAGGTACTAATTATGGCTGTGTAGTTCCTGTTTTGCTGATAATTGCTTTGTATTTGGTGAATTAGTCTAATGACTATAAAAATGATACATCTGGGTCAATAAAGAATTCTGTTTCTAAATCTCAGGAGACAGAAATACAATGAGTAGCTTGTGTTTTACTCAGATGCAACTTAATTCTACTATTAGACTTTTAATCATGAGGAATTAAATAAACATCTACATTGAGCTGTTTTATACATTTTTGTAGTGATTTCCTCGTGATGTCAGCATTACAGTAATAGGATTAGAAAAATATTTTCTGATGCTTAGAGACGAAACTCTTCCTCAATTCCTGCAAAGAGCTCAACTCCTGCACTTGCTCATGATATTTGTGCTTGATTTGCGATACAGAATGGTGGCACTCCTCTCTCAACATGCTCTCTGAGCTTTCTGGAGGACAGACTAAAGGTTGTAGTTCTGAAAGAGTGAAAGTTGCAGGACCTTGATGACACATCTTTTGGTAATGTGATAAGGAGCTTCAAACACTGCAGAACTCTTTATGACAAACCAAAGAGCAGATCAGCTTTTCAGGACAACCAAAGCTCTTCTTTAACTTCTTTGGCACTCTGTCTCGTTGCTACAACTGTTCCCTACCTTCTCCTGCTCTATTTTTTTTTTAATTAGCATATAAGAAAATACATTTGAACTCCAAGGCAAGGTTTTGTAGCAAGAACTACTTCTGCTGTAAAGGAGGAGTTTCACATGATGGTCTGTAACACCCAAGAGCGTGAGCCTGCTGAGAGATGCTTGTTTCCTTTCCATCTGCATTGCACAATCTTCTTGAGGTTTATCAAAGGTATTCCTCTGCAAGCCAGAGGAAATCTGAGAGCAGTCATTTAGAAACAAAGCCACATGGCTTCCTTTATTTTCTTCAGATTTCAAAGCAATTGGTCACACTCACAGGAGTACTTGCAGGCCTTTGCTAGGTCAGCAGCAATGAGCCTTCTGAACACAAGCCAAGAGTCCTAATGCTATCTAGATCATATTTCCTGTAAAGAAAGCAAGAAGAGAACATGTGCTTTATTCCCTGATATTTAGCAGCAGGCTTGTTCCATCCTACAGCAGTGCTCATCCCTCAATGCTCACTTAAACTGTGTTGCAATGTATCACATGTCCAAGCAAGTATGTAGAGAAAAATTCCACTGCATTCCTGCAATGGCTTATACTTCCAGAAAGTCCATTTTGTCTCCAATAAAATCAGCAACTACAACAAAGGACTGTCTAAAGAAATCTTTTAGTTATTTTAGCACACAGTCCAGTTACCTCTCCTTGCTACCCTTGCTGGCAGGAAAGCACCAGGCTGCAGCTTTCCTCCTGTTTCCCTTTTAATGAGTTACATGAATTTTAATTCCATGCGTTTACTGTCAGTTGTCAAAGATGGGAAAAGGTGTTACAAAGCTTCCAAAAAAACCACCAAAACAACAACCTCTGCGGCATATACCTCACCAGGCATGGAATGCATGCATACCAGGCTGCATCAAAGATGCTTTAAACAGGTCAGGGGAGCTGCATCCTAGTGTTCCTTAACTGCAAGGGAAATTCAGACATTCCTACCCCAGACAGTCAACCTGTATTTCTCAGATAAATATAATCCTCTGTATTCCTTCAGACTTCCTGCAGAAACTGTGCATCCCTGCAGCACCTTCCCACAGCACAAGGCTTAAAATATTTCAGGTGGCAGCAGAAATTCAATGGCATTGGTAGGTGGGTGGTGAGCAACTGCTTTGTGCATCACTTGTATATTTTTCTACCATTACTATCATTTACCTTTCCTTTTCTTTCCTATTAAACTGTCTTTATCCCCATTCTATTTTACCTTTTTCCCCAACTGTGTCCCCAGTCGCACTGTGGGACGTGAATGAATGGCTGTGTGGCGTTCAGCTGCCCAATGGGTTAAACCCTAACAACTCCTAAAGGGAAGTTTATTAAGCTTAAAGATCAGACCCTAACATTGCAGTTTATGACACACCTAAAGGTAAAGAGCCTGAAATTTGTGCTGACTTCCTCTCCAAAGGGCAAAATTCAACTTCTGCTGCTGGGTAGAACCTAAGTCCTTTCTCCCTATACACACACTTCAAGCAGCTCATTAGGTGTCTGAATAAACTTGACCTTTCCTCGGATCATGGGGTATGTGCAACATGAAATGAAATGTCTTTGAAAGATCCTTTCAGAAACTGCCATTGTTTCACCATTAAATCAGTTTTAAATGCTATGTCATGAGAAATAACACATCTCTCTTGCTTTAATGCATTCCATGCATTCCCCTTTTCTATCTTCAAGGTTTTAGTTTCCACACAAGGGATCCAACTCTCAAATTTTAGTCACTTCCTTTTTACAGCTAAAGATTTCTGGGATGTACAACCTAAATTGCAATTCTTTCTTCAAGTGGATCCTTCCAGCTGCAGTCACAGCAGCAGCTCTGCACAGACATGACCTGTTAAATTTTCAAGTTCCATTAGGAAACAGGATGAACCCTTCCTTCCACAAATCCCACTTGCATTTTCACACCAGTAAGACAGAAAAAGAAGCTTTACCAAGACTAAAGACCTCAGTTCCACTGACATGCAGGTCTTCCCTGCAGAGGACCTTGAGGACTGGAGCCATAGGATTCACAGTTGCCAACACTGTGGCCACCACACACCAGTCACTGCTTACAGCCACCACCAAGCAGAGGGCCAAGGCTTTGAAAACATCACTAAACCTTTCCTGGCATCATTTAAAAACACAAGTCTAGGAACATGACCCTGAGCATACTGTAACACCCAGTAATACCAAAAGCAGCTGAAATGGGTGAAGAATAGACCATCTTGGCAGTACTACTGAAATGCATATGACCAGAGGGTTTCAGGATCTTCCTGGAATTGCAAGAATAGTAAGAGATGTATTTCTCTTTTCCTTGGTATAAGTTCCTGACAGGAGAGTAACGGTAATATTCCCTCTCTTGGTAACACCATCCAATCAAATCATGTGATGCACACTCTGTAACTACTGCTAAGAAGTTTCAGCCTTACTCTGCAGGAAGCTCACAGAGCTCTCCACCAACTGCAGCGAAAGCTGGAAGACAAAACTGATTTGTGTCCCCAAGGGCAGGCTACTTGTACAACATATTATAATAATACATAAATCAAGTGGCATAATAGCCACTAGAAGATCTTGGCAACAACAGACAGCTCCACTCTGCAGCAGTGTGTAACTGCTAGGTGGTCAGTCCATGTTTCAGGCTCTTTGTGTCATCACTGATGGTCCAAGGTCTGACAAACCCAATGCCAGCAATGCACATGGCCAATAAACCCTGACACTCATGGACAGCTGCTACCAGCCCCCAGCACCATTCACCTGCTATTCCTACACAGGGGGAGCCCCCAGGGCTGCATGAAGCATCAGGCACTGCAGCACCAACCCTGCAACATCAAAATCTCTTAGCACAGAACAGGGAAGGGCTTTGGGGATACTGACAAAGAGTTGTGCTGGTTCCTTCTTCCTCCAGCAGAGCAAGACATGCTCAACTGTTGTCATCTTATTGCAGGGGTTCCATACTGCTGTCTCCTTATCACAAAAGTCTCAGACCTTCTCGGTGTTTCTCGTGGGCATCTCCTCAGAGCACTGACTTCACAAAGCAGCCAAGTGACTCCAGTTTTCTTCTCACCCAGCCACCCCACTCTTTTATAGCACTCTTCTTCTCATTGGTTACAGCTGTGGCCTGTTAAAGTCAGGCCTGTTCCTAATCTTTGCTAATTGGCCCAGCTGCAACTCCTTAGGGGTAAGATTACTTTCTACACTATCTTTATTTTCTTATATTTTATCCCCCTACAGTCAACTCCATAACATCTCTACCCACAACTGGTGGACACTGAGAATTTTGATTAATGTTCACATTGTTGAGCCTTGACTATTTCTCATGTGCTACCCCAGTGGATCTACACATAACCACACCAACATAAAAACCAGTGTGTGCCTGAACTGTTCCTTCCTCTACACAGCTCTCTCCCACCACCAGGTTCTGATGGCTTTTTGCTGTTATTGTTGTCTCTTCTCCATTTCAGCTCTAGATCTTCTCTGAATTAACTGCACAGGCACCTTCCATGTCACTTCTGCTGATCAGGGAAGCTCCTCCCCTCTATTTATCAGGGTAGAAGAAAGCCACAATCTGTTAAATGCCATCTTCACAGCCTTGCACTTCACCCAGCTGCAGTTAGTCATCAACCCCTCCCCACCAAGGCTGGCTGTGAGCCTCCTGCACTTACACACTCACCATCCACCCAAGAGTAGCTGCTGAATGCAGAGGACAATCTGTCAACAGCAAGGGAGGTTTCAAGTAATAATATACCAAAATCTCTGCCTGATGCACGTGGGTAAAACAGCAGGGCAAAAATAAGACTCCAGGGTAAGAATAACACCATGTAGAATACCAAAAGAATCATTAAAGCCCCCAACTTTGGGAAATGTTAAGGGAATTTAAGCCAAAGATCTGTCAGATATGACATGACATGGTTGATTTTGCCACAGGGCAGAGAAGATAGAATAGGTAACCCTTGTTTGCTGCATCTTAATATCAAATGCTTGCCTGCCATGACAGCCAGCTGGCTTTCTTACCTTCCCAACCAGCATGTATCCATCTGTTGGCTCAACAGATGCTTCAAATTAAGAGGTTTTGGATAAGAATCATACTTGCCCATTCTCAGTTTTCATATTATGTAGTACTAAAAGATCACAATACAGAATTCTGGCCTTTGCAGGGAAGAAGAAAAACACAGAACAAACCAAAAAAACCTCACCCCTGCTATCTCATTACCACCCTCCCTCAACCCCCCTGAAAGTATCCCAGGAGGATAAATGAGAATGACACCTGCAACTTGAAAATAAATTATTTTTCCACTTTTTCACAAGTCAAGCATCTTCCAGCCAGTCCTGCTCCAGCACCTGAGGAAGCTCTTGCAAACACAAGCTGGATACTTCACTTCCCAGGGCTCCTCTAGCACAACCACACGGCTTAGACAAAGCAGCTGAGTATTGAACCACAGCTGAAGACAACCTGAAGTCAGGTCAGGCTTCAGGAGACACAGCAGAACATTCTATTTGTCTGCCTGCACATCAACCCATCAGTTCTTCAAGTTTCACATTAGCTCCTCCTCTGTCCTATCACCACACTTGGGAATAAAAGTGACAAAAATGTGCAGTTGTAGAAGGACAAGCAGAAAAAAGGTTGAGGTGCCCTAAGACTCTTATACACTCTGTATAAGGAACAAGATTTTGTAACATTCAGACAACTTACTCTTCCTGCTTTCACTGCTCAGAAAAACTTGCATTACCTTCCAACGGAACCATTTTTATACTTAAGATTAGCAACCTCAAAAGGTTTATGAAGAGTTTTGATTTTTTTTCTCAAAATATGAAGGTGGAAACAGCACAACCAACACCTTCCTTTTGAATTTATTCACCAGGGTCAGACCATACAAAAGAAGCAAACACCATTTCCAAGAAAGCAAAGAAGCACGCTAAGAAACATGGTGCTTGTTTATATGCACATTTTAAAGCAGAAACTTCCAATTCTAATTAAAAAATGCTAATTTTGAAACAGATTTCAGAAGACCAAAAATTTGTTATTGATGGAATAACAAGCCTTGAAGCAAAATACACTTTACTGCATTAGTGTCAAGTGCTTGATTGTTTTGACAGTTTTTAGGGCAGATTTAATGGAGTTTTCCTACATATTATGCATCCCAGCTCTTTTGCATATAGCAAGAGTACCTTTAAAGGAGGTCATACATATTGAATGAAGTTTTGGCAATACAATCTGACAAGCTGTTGAAGCTAGACAGATGTATCCCACTAACTCTGGAGACAACGTTGTCAAGAGACACTTTCATATCCTAATTTTGTATTACACTTGCACATGTTTACATCCACACACTGAGGACCACTTATATATTCCATCTTTTTCCAAATTAAAATTAATTTAACTCCATACCCCACAGAACACAAATAACTAGGTTTGGCACACACAATGTTCTGGTGCCTGTAATCTAAAATACCCAACAACACTGACAACCATCCCAGAAATACTGACTCCTCAATCTTTGAGATTTTAGTGTCATATTTAAAAACAGTGTTGCAAGAAAAATTCACTGTTTAAAGTATAATCAGGGAATTGTGATTTCTGCAGCTGATACCTATTTAACATGGACCACAACTTTCCTAAACTAATCCTCCAAGTGTCACACAGGATCTTTCCTTCCTTAAAAGCCCTTCAGAAATCATGCACTTAGTCTTATGCCTCATAACCTTTGGCCATTACCCACAAACTCCTGATGATTCCACCCAAAATCAAACTGTTGTCAATTCCTCCTTTTGTTCTAGCCTCAAGTTCTCTAATTCCCACAAGAAGTCCCATAAGAAATTCTTGCAGACTTCCCCTCTGCAGGAGCCCCCAAGGCTCAAGCTGGTCTTTTGCTCGTCCTAACTTCATCTTGTGGAATATTGTGCCTCATAATCCAAAATCTGCATTTTCAGAACCTGTGGAAACCCAGGGCACCGGGAATATTTCTCTGGCTGCTCTGACCCCCAGGGGAGCACTGACTTTGACCCTCATTCATGGAGAAAGTTTCCTAAACTTCAAGACAGACTGGAATCCACAAAAGTGTGCAATAGATTATAGAGAGCAGTGTAGGTGTATCACTTGGTGAGAAATTGAGTTTTTGGGATTTTTAGTATGTTGTGGATGGAAACAAGATGGAGGGCACAGGGTGTCATCCTGGGTTTCTTCTTCATGCTTCTTCTTCCTTCTTCTCCATGGGTTTGGGTGGTATTTTGTAATTGGGCAGAAAAGTCCCCATTGCAGCTCTGTGGGATCAGTTATTGGGTTAAAAGGGAAAATAATCCAGGTGTCAGTTCTTAATTGGATAGTTCAGCCTTAAAAGACCTTGGAACAAGAGATTGTTGGCCATTTTGTGCCTTCTAATGAAAAGCTGCCAAACTCAAAGGAGTGACACTGTTTTACTGATAAAAAATAACAAACACCTGAGTCCAAACATGAACTACTGTCTCAAGTGCCTTCAATCCAAACCCAGAAAAACCAACGGCTACTGCCACCACAAGAACCTGTGTAATCTGTTTGACCAATGCTTCATTCAACAGTCTCATCCAGCACCCTTCATTTCTTAAAATGTGCATGCCCAGCAATCAACATGTGTATGGCAAACTGAGGAAAAACCAGAGCATTTCAACAATGAAGTAGCTGTGATTCACCCCCAGGCTCCAAATGCTGATAAACACAACCAAAGGAGGAGTCAGCCAGGTTGAGGGGTCAACCAGTATTTGCAAGAAACAGATACTTTGAAAGGTATCCTACCAAAGACAGCAGACCAAGCTGAAAAGCAACACAGTTTAGATTTGTTTCCAGTGGCTTTCCACCTAGGAAGGAAATAATTACTCTGAATGCCTTTCATTTGTTGGACAGGTTGTAGCCAAGAGGGAAGTCAGTCCCATCTCCCAAATAACAATCAATAGGACAAGAGAAAACAGTTGTGCCAGGAGAGGTTTAGATTAGATGATAGGAAAAATTTCTTCACAGAAAGTGTTGTCAAGCATTGGAACAGGCTGTCCAGGGAACCAGGTGAGCCACCAGCCCTGGAGGTATTTAAAAGTTGTGTGGATATGGTTTAGAGGTGGAGGTGGCAGTGCTGGGTTAAGGGTTGGATTCCATGTTCTTAGAGTTTTTGTCCTGAAGCTTTGGCTTTGCTCCATTGCAACATCTTTACTAGCAGGTGCTTCTAGAAAATTCCAGATCGTATCACTTGAGGCACCATCTGAATTTAAAGACCTTTAGAACAAGGTTTAGGTTTACCCCAGGTCAAGCGTTTTTTTTCCTCAATTCCACATGAATTGATTAGATTTGACTACAGAAGGTTATTTAAACAAGAACCTTGAAGAACTCGATTTCTCCATGGCTCCCTAGCACATATCTCAGCACCTGCACAAGGCCATCTTTTTCCATCAAGAGAATGAGTCCAGTTCAGAAGTTCCACTGCTGAAAGTTGACCAAAAGGCATCCATGCCTGTCTCAGGTGGTCGAGGAAAACACTAACAGACGTGGTTCCATAACAAGTCTGACTGAAGAGAAATCAGCACAGCCACAAAGAGCCTACACCATCCTCCCCCCAAAATCCTGTGCTCCTGACCCCATTCCCCCTTGTCAGGGCTGCGCTCACTGAGCTGACCAACTGAAAGATACAAAAACTTTCCCTTCTGGTTGCTTTACTTTTTAAATAAATCAATCCCCTGAGCTGGTGGACAGCCTTCCATCACACCCCTGGGTGGGGGTAGCAAGGTTCAACTCCCAGCCACAGTGTGGGATTAGCTCAACTTGGGCCAAAAGGCGCCCCACCCTACAGAGTTCATTTGCATCTGCCTTCATTATGTGGCAATTAAAAAAACAAAGTGGCTCGGATGTTTCTTGAGAAAAGCTGCACCTGAAAGCCTGTTTTGGCACTTTGTTCAAAAACTGCCTCAGTTTACTTCCTCAGTGACCAGTTCAATACAAGCAACTTTACCCCACAAAATACCCAATTCAGCATCCACCGTACTTTGTATCTCTCCAAAAGGAAATGCAACCTGTAATGGTCCATGTTAATATGCTTTTAGTAAACTTAATAATCTGAAATCTTGTTAAAAGGTCTGCTAGACAACATAAAACATGAATTTTGTCCACACTTCCCTTTTCTCCCATTCCACATATCCTCATTTACAGGAGAGCTGCCCTCAATAGGCAGGACCCACAGTGTAATGCCAGTGTCCTGACCAAGATTGGAAGAAAGAAATTTTAAGGAACAAAAATCCCCCAAGCACAGGAAGCAGATTTTGCTTTCTCACATTATCAAATTCCCAACAAATCTGCCATTCACTTCAAATACAAACCTTTAAAAACAAAAGGGAACCTCTCAAATCCTTAAGGAGACCAATTCATGACTGGCAAGGGTCACTTCGTGTTTTTACACGCCACGCTTCATGTCTGCAGCTTCTGATTTAGGCGAATTTGAGATGACACCAGCCAATTGACTCATGCAGCATTCACAGAGCCTGAGTGCATTATGAACATCCCACAGAGAAGCTGTTTCAATTTTGGATGGAATACACAATTAAGTTGAGCAGTTTTTAAAGCACGCCCTTGGATGTCACCTTCAGGAGAGCTACAGGAAATTAATCATAATGGCATTTATCACTTTTTAGCCTGCTCTTCTAATCCCGGCTGCGTGGTCAGGCCGAGTTTCCGCAGCAGCCTGTACCGCAGAGGGGGCTGCCTCAGCCAGAGCCTACACTCCAGGCACTGTAGTAGATCTAAATGAAGAGCTCCAACTTTACATAGCTTATAAATTACAGGATCTACATTTCATCAGGCTTTTCCTGTCGATGTTAACTTCAAGTTGTGTAATCAAACACCAAAACGCCCCCATACATACAAGCAAAACGTGCAAGTGTTACCATTGACAGATCAGAGCAGGCAACTTAAGAGTTAATCCTCGAGCAGTGTCCTCAAATAACCCTACGGTGGCTTGATATTACAGCTGAACATGCTGCCTCTAGTGCTTCCAGCTACTGCTATCAAATGCTCTGTAGCAACTTTCCCTGCTGCAGCCACTATCGCAGCACTAACACCGAAATGCAATTAAAGCTGGCATTTCCAGCCTCAGCCCGTCCCCCTGGGAGCTGCAACCTTTCCTCCTCCAGCACTGCCGCACTCTGGCAGAGCCAACTGCGGCCCTGGCGAGGGAAGGGCTGTGGAAGTCATCCTGGCACTTTACAAGGGACAGCAAAATGTAACCTTACAGATCAGCTGGCTCCTGAACCGCTCAATTTTCCTGGTCAATCTCAGGCTTTCCCGTGTTGCGGCCACAGCCGATTGTGTAAACCAAATTACAGCACACGGCAGCGGTAATTTCTCCATTCCTCCTCTGTTGACATTTACACGGGCAATTTATCGCCTGCTAAAATTACCACTTCCCCATCCAATCCCAGAGGGATCCCTGCTCGGGGCGGAACGCTGCTGTGAGAGCAGATGCCATCTTTCAGGCATGAACAGCAAAGCCCCAGCTCCATTTTACACTGCTAACCTCCTAATATTCACACAACTCCTCTTTTCAAACTACCTTTTGCCATAACAATTATTTTTACTATTTACAGGTCCATATTAAAGTTACTGCTTTTTCTGCCTTCTTGCTTTTCAAGCAAAGTGGAGGGGGCAGAGGCATTTTTTTTAGCTGAAAACAATCACCTGGAAGCTTTTCCATACAAATCTAATCCTGACAGATCATTTTGTTCCATCACAGGGGTTTTTTTTTGATACCTGCATGCCGCAGTCAGACCATGACTACTTCTGCCTGCAGCATGGTCTGCTCTACACCTACACACACAAAAGAAGTTGATTTATTTATCCAGAGAAGGAAATAGGTAAGCTCCCTATTATTAACTGGATTTTCCCCTCAGAGCCATAAACTGCCCAGGACAGCATTTTCAGATGACCAGTCCAAACATGTAAAATTCAGAAAGAGAATTCCTGTTTCTGCAAGTACATCTGTAAAACCAGCAGCACAGCTTATCCAGTCAACACAAAAGAAATCAGGCTGAGATAAAGACCTACAACTGAAGCAGCTGATCCAAACAATACCTTCCTGCTTATCTTAAATCCATCCATTCAATACAACACAGAGAATCCCAGTAATAAGGTACTTTACAAGATGATCTAAGAAACTTCTTCTTTCCTACAGGCATTTGTGGTCTGAATTTGCACATCTGTTCTATAAACAGAAAGAGAATGAAACTGAACACAAAGCATTTTTGGCAACTCTACCCTGCTTTTTAGAGAGGCTGTTACTCTAAAAAGATTCAGAAAATCTTCTGCTTGATTTATTTCCAAGCAAATCCATTATTTCCAATTATATTTGGGATATTAAGTTATGACCAAAACACAAATATGAAGATTCTTTTTAGGGAAGGCAGTAACTTTATAAAAGTTTATGCTTCATCATGCACAAGATAGATTTCTTCCAGAATGAAATCTCAAATAGCTGATACACTCTGGTCACTTCCCAACTAACAGTAATGCAAGTCAAGTTCTTCTGCTGTGAAACTCAGACCCTGGGATGAAATCCATCTGATTTCTACTCAGAACCTTGCTGAGACAAGCACAATTACATAATGGAATTTAACTTTCTTAGACCAATTTAAACATGAGCAAAACCCAACAGAGACATTCTTGCGTGATTTTGTCTCACGTCATGCCACGACCTGCATGCTGTATCCACAGATAATCAGTCTTCCTCACCAAAAAACACCTCCTGAAGCTCCTGGCAAATACTCTGTCTGCATCTCAGAAAGTATGACTGCCTGGGAATTTACGAGGCTTCCACTGTGATCTCTCCCATCAGCAAAGAATAAAAGTTTCACATATGAGAGGCTTGATGGCGGTGTTGAAAGATAGAGGGAGTGTATTCAAACAAGCAGATTCCTGAATTTTCTATTCTGAGACCTATTATACCAGATACCACTCCCAACCTCTAGTTTACCTGACAACAGCACCAGGATAAGACTAAAATTTAATGTAATAAAATAGACAAGGCCTTAGCACGAATCCAGTACAATTTTCAGCCCCTGTTTCACAAATCCCCAGGGAGGGCGTGCCCACCCTTCCCTGTACACACTTGTAACCTGAGAGACCCACGGGGTTGTTCAATCAACAGCTGTAGGGAAAAGCTCCCTGCTTGACAAACATCATCATCAAAACCTGGTTATTTCAGCACCTCACTGAGAGAGACATGGGGAAAAAGAGCTCCCAGTTTTATGACAGCTTCATCTCAAACACTGCAGTTACAGGGGGAGCACCCGACTTCCCAGAGCAGGCCCCCTAAGCATTTAGGGCCAACCTATGAAACTGCAAGCATTTTACAACTCACCAAAATTAACCTCCCTAATTCCAGGGTCAAGATTAATGTTAATGCAAAACAATGCTGTTCCCAAATTACAAAAGGAAATGTAGAAAGCATTTCCTTCAGATTCTGGAATTATTCCCCACTTTAATGAGCATTACCTCTATACAATGCAGCATTTCCTCCAAAAGAAATGTACTTCCTTTTCTACCACCCAAACACTTGTCCTAAAATGAGATTATATCCTTTCTTACCCAGGGTTCAAGTGATATTCTTGCCATCATAATACAAAGCAAGACTTAATCAAAAGTTTCCCTGAGGCCAAATTCAGTCCCCATCCTACTACACTTTAGGAGGCATATTTGGGGAAGCAGAGGACAATCTAAATCTCACAGCTTAACTCTCCTGCTTTTCTAACAGCTTTACAAGATGGAAGTAGGACCTCAATGGCCCATTTCTACTGCTTGAACTTCTACCTAAGTATTTGCCAAGGAATTTAATGACAACAAAAGGAAATTCCAGTAAATCAGATTTCCCCCCTCCTCTTAATTCTATGTTCATACAACTTGTAGCTTTCCTAATAAAATTGGTCTTGTCCTATCAAGCCCAATTCCACCCTAGTCCCAGAAAACTTTAGTTAAAGAAGTTCAGCAGCACGTCTTAACAGTTAGGTAACATTTTGGCCATCCTTTCCACGAGTACTATTGCTCACATCCCCAACCAAACTAACAACATTATACTACTCCTCTATTTCTCCTCAACTGGTGCTACGCCCTACTAATATCTGATTTTCTGATTGCTGCTTGTCAGTGTCAACAGATGAAGGACCAAAGCTCAACAGTACACCCAGTCCCCACCACAGACTTCCAAAGAACAGAATTTCAAGCATTCCCCTTCCCACTTACACTGCCCATTGCTTTGCTCCCACCAGTGCTCAAAGAGAGAAAACATAACAACAAGACAATGAACAGACTGCAACAAGTGATGTCATACGGACTGTGCAAACTGATCAATCTACTACTCACTGTTCTGTTTAAGGACTGGACAAATTCATCAAACAAATTCAAACACCAAGCTGGCTGCAGCTATGCACAAAATGCAAAAAAAAAGCTCTCCTTATGTAGCCTTTTCTTATATTTAAAAAAGCTTTTTTAAAGCGTTCTTTATGCTGTGTGTCACAGAAGACAAATTACTGATATAGTCACTGCTTTCAATGTAAAAACCCCATTTATATCAGAGTAGTATCACGCTGTAGCATCTTTTTTTTTTTCCCCAACCACACATTATCTTCCACATTGATCTATGCTTTTAAGTTTGATCGATTAGCGCCGGCTGTACTACAGCTTGTTCCCCTCGGCTCCAAGAACCCGAATGCTGAAACATCCGAAACCGTTCTCCATCAGATGCAGGAGAAAGGATCACACTTTTTTATACGGAACAAAACCCTCTATCAGCTGCTATAGACTCGTGCTGGACGCTTCCAGGCAGTTCGTCCAGCGGATGGGCCCGCTCCGGATTGTCCCAGCGGCGCCGTACGGGCACAGCCCGGAGCCGAGGCGGCCCCTCGGGAACAGCGGCTGCGCTGCTCCTGCCGCCTCACGAACACCTCCATGGGGGCAGGAACAGGCACGGGCAACACACCCGCCTGGCCTCCCCAGTGTGTCAAACTGGCTCTAAATCACAGAACCACCGAGGCTGCACAAGGGCTCTGAGGTGGACCAGGGACCCACCATCACCGTGTCAACCGCGGCACTGAGCGCCACGTCCAGTCTGCTTACACAGCTCCAGGGACGGTGACTCCACCACCCCCCTGGGCTGCCCGTTCCAGGGTCCGATCACTCTTTCTGAGAATAAATCCTTCCCGGAGTCCAACCCAAACCTCCCCCGGCGCAGCTGAAGACCATGTCCTCATGTGCTACCGCTGGTTGCCTGGGAGTAGAGCCCGACTCGCACCTGGCGGCACCTTCTGTCAGGGACTTGTGGAGAGCGATGAGGCCTCCCCTGAGCCTCCTTTTCTGCGGGCTGAGCTCCCGCGGCCGCTCCTCACAGGACACGCGCTCCAGGACCCTTCCCCACCTCCGCTGCCCTTCTCCGGGCTCGCTCCCTACGGAGCGTTGCATGGAGCGGGACCCCAGCACAGTCAAGCCGGCGGGAGGGACGCTCTCCGCAGCTCCCCCGATCCCGCTTTTCCGGGCTGCGTTCGGGGAGTGCGGGGGGCGAAACTTCCTATTAAGGGCACGGCGGCCGCGGGCCCGCAGCTCTGCGGCGCCGCCATGGCGGGGCCTCCCTCGCTCCCTCCCTCGGGCCGCGGCTGCGCGCTCGGGGCGGCGGGAAGCGCCGCTGCCTCCGCTGCACCTGCCGCCGCCGCGGGGGAGGGCGATGCGGCGGCACCCGGGGCACCCCGCCCGCACCCCTGCCGCGAAACCCGCGCCGCGCTCACCCACGCTCCGGTAGCCCAGGATCGCGATCTTGCGGGACTTGGACGGCGGCATCTTCTCCCCCGCCCGGCCCCGAACCACATCAAGGGCGGCGGCGGTGGCGGCTGCGGCGGAGGGCGGCGGCGGGCGGCTGTGGGGGCGCGGGGCGCGGCGCCAGCGACATGCGGGGAGCGGGCGGCGGCCGGAGCGCGCTCGGGACGCGCGGCGCTGGCAGCGGCGGGGCCGCACCACGTGACCGCCGCCGCCGCGCGCCGGCCCTGCGTACGCACCTGCGCGTCACAGGAAAAAACTCCCTGCGTCACTCCAGCCCGGCGCGCGCGCACCCCCTGCCGCACGCCCATTGGCCGGCGCGGCGGCGGCGGCGGGCGGGGATTGGCCGGGGAGCGGCAACGGCCGCGTTCGAAGGGGGGGGCGGGACCGGGCGGGCGAGGGCGAGCGGGGACGAGGTGGGGGGAAAGCGGAGGGGAGAGGCGCGCGCCAAGGCCCCGCGCGCGTGCGCGCGCAGCGTGCGGCGGTTGGTGCGTCCCGCGCGCGCGGCCCCGCCCCGGCCCCGAGCTCCGTCACCTTGGTCAGCCCTGTCCCTGTCCCTGTCCCTTATCCTTGTCCTGGTCCCTATCCCCGTCCCAGTCCCGGCCCCGAACTCCGATCGCCATCACCTTGGTCATCCCGATCCATGTCTCTTATCCCTGTCCCTTATCCCTGTCCCTGTCCCTTATCCCTGTCCTGGTCCCTATCCCTGTCCTGGTCCCGGTCTCAGTCTTGATCTCCGTCACCTTGGTCATCCCGATCCATGTCTCTTATCCCTGTCCCTGTTCCTGTCCTGGTCCCGATCTCTGTCACCTTGGTCATCCCTGTCCCTGTCCCTGTCCCCGTCCCTTATCCCTGTCCTGGTCCCTATGCCCGTCCCAGTCCTGTCCCCGGCTCCTTTCCCGATCTCCGTCACCTTGGTCATCCCGGTCCCTGTCCCTTATCCTTGTCCTGGTCTCTATACCCGTCCCAGTCCCGGCCCTGGCCCCGATCTCCATCACCTTGGTTATCCCAGTCCCTGTCCCTGTCCCCGTCCCCGTCCCTTATCCCTGTGCCTGTCCTGGTCACTATCCCCGACCCTATGCTTATCCCAGTCCTGTCCCCGGCCCAGTTCTGTCCCTGTCCCCGTCTCCTTCTTCATCCCTTCCCCATCCCCATCTCAGCCTCTATCCCCGTGCACATCCCTGTTCCTATCCCCATCCCTGTCCTGGTGCCTATCCCCGTCCCTATCCCCATCCCAGTCCCCAACCCCGTGCACATCCCTGTTCCTATCCCCATCCCTGTCTCCATCCCTATCCCCGTCCCTATCCCCATATCAGTCCTTATCCCCGTGCCCATCCCTGTCCCCGTCTCCTTCCCCTTTGCATTCTCCATCCCCGTTCCTCTGCCCATCCCCATCCCCGTGCCCATCCCCTGGCCCTTATCCCCGTGCCATCCCGTCCCCGGGGATCTGTCTCTTGCCCTCCTCCGGTCCCTGCCCGTCCCCGCTCCGGTGCCGGGAGGGGCCGCTCGGCCGAGCTGGTTTGGGTTTGAATAAATAAATAAATAAATAAATAAATAAATAAATAAATAAATAATAAATAAATAAATAACTTGAATTTATCTCCGAGCGTTCCCCGTGCGCGCTGATTGATGGAGAAACGTCGGGTCCCAGCGTCGATAGAGTGCTGGGGATTGCATGGAAGGGGAGGGGAGTTTGGGAGCCTGGGAATGGTTAACAGTGAGATCCCAGCGCTGGAGAGTTTTCCGCTGTGGAAAGAGGGCTGCGGGTACCGGTGGTGAGTGCAGCACTTGATGGATGCAGAATTTAAGGGAGAAAAACACCAAGACAGGAAAGTCGTATTTCCCCTCTCTACTACGGGTTTGGAACACTTTGTGTTAATATCTACCCTTTACATATTTATTTGAAAAATGAATGTTAGTTAGAATTATTTTTTTAAAATGTGCATCTTTTCTTTTTGGGGAACATTGATACCTAACATGCAATTATGCCAGGGTACAACAAACCAACCTAACAGCTGGGTGATGTTAAGGGACATGGATTGGCTTCTCCCTGACCTCACCCATCCACTCCCACATATTCATCTAACCTGGGGAGAGGGCGGGGAACTAAAGCAAAAGAAAACCATTTGTACACAAAAGTGATCCACTGCTGGAGGAGCAGACAGGCTTTTAGGAGATACCTGCATTTTTTGGGATAGTCTAATTATACCCTTAGTCTTCTGGATTATGGAGTTTTACAGGATAAGTGCTGGTAACCTGTTAAACAGCAGGAATAACAGCTTTCAGTGAATAGGTACACGATGGCAGGATAGTTATTTCCTGAGGAAACACGGGGGTTTTGTACTTTCTCAGTGATGGCTGTGGTGATACAACTCTGCATGCTCATTCCCCGTGTCCAGCCTGTCTTTCCCACTCACTACAGCAGATTCCCACCTCATCACAGCCCTCGAGGATGGGATCGGTGGGATCTGGGGAGCCTGCAAAAAAGCAGCAGCCTGTGGAAATCCAGTGCTTGTGAACAGGGATCCTGTTCAAAGCTCCCCAGGAGGTGCAGAGGGACAGCCCTGCCTGATGTGCAGCACCAGACTCCTCTTTGTCTCGTGTCTTGTGACAGACACAATTGTTTATGAAGCGCATGAGGACTGCAGTAGCCATGATCCTGCAGGACCAACCCTTGGAGCTGTGCCATCACCTTTACATTCACTCCCTCTGGAACCATGCCATGGTCCAAAATTTGGGCTTTTTACTGAGCCAGAAGACGGAGAGGACTGAGACAAGAATTACCTTCCAACGACATATGTGGATTTAGAAAAATAGGTGAAGTTTGTAATAGTGATGCTTTCAGTTTCTATCTCCTTACAGTTCTTATTTCTTGCCTGTCATATTTTGGCACTGGGCTTTTTACTCCAGTGAAACTTAACTTGTATTTTCAGGAAAAATCCATACCCCTCCACATGCTCAGAGTGGTGAGCATCAGCATTTTTTCATCCGTGGGAGTTTCTGGTTTTGTTCCTTCCACTTTTTTTTGATTAGGTCTTTTCCCTTACTCTCTTTTTCTTACCCCATTCTCCTTTTGGAGCTGTGTCTATTTATTTATCTGGTTTCTGTTACCTTGCCCATGCCTCACTCTGTGCTTGTTTAGGGGAGTTCACTACTGCAGGGTTTCTGTTCTTCCCTCTTTATTTGCTTCATTGGCCCAAATTGCAATGGAGTTGTCTCACCTTAGGATGCAACACAGAACTCATCCATCCTGGGCATGGGTTTATTTTGAAGAAAAACCTTTCACTTCCTTTTCTTCCACTGTTCCTTTGGAGGGAATTGCCTAACAATCCTTCCTCCAGCAGGATCCTGTAAGTGCTTCTTTTTGTCTTGGCTGGGGCACTGGGACTACAGGGAATTACAGAGCTTTCAGGGAAGTTTGTTGTTTTTCCATGCTCTAGGGCTGGGTGACACTGCTGATGGCCTTTGGCAGCACTCTGGGGTGCTGCCTCTCAAGAGGCAGCAGCTCAAGCAGAGGTGAGAGGGTCTGGACTGTGGTAAGGCTGGTACTGCATTTCTCCTGCCCAGGTGAAATCTAAACACTTCTGGAATGCTTTGAGCAGAGGGACAGCACACCTGTGGCTGTGAATGCCCAATCCAGGCATTGTGCATTATCTGAACTCCTGTTTATAAATTTAGGGCTGAACAGCCCCACACATCAAGGACCCCTTTGCTAAATCCTCTCCCCCTGAAGCAATCCAGGTGTGATGCTCAGGTTGTGTTTTCCCAGGGCAGAATTGCATGAGGAATTAGGGTTGTGCCTGTGCATTCCCTGCTCCTGCTGCAGCCTCCCTGCTCCTGCTGCAGCCTCCTCACCTCTGCAGTGTTTGCAAATTGAGCTCCCAAGGAGTTGAGAGAGCTGTGGGACAAGTGACATCCCCTGTGTGCCTCTGCACTGGCTGTGCTCCAGGCCTTCCCCCTGTCTCCCTCTGCCAGGTTCTCCCTCAAATCAAACACAGCCTTGGGATCAGCTCAGATGATAAATGACATTAATGACAAATGAGATAACATGTGTCACAGACATATTTTATGAAAAATCCTTTCCTTAGGATTTTTTCTCCTGAGAAGCTGAGAGGCCTCAGGAACAAAATTATTGTTAAATAAATAATGATTATCTGCTGCTGTGGAATGCAACAGGTGCATCTGTGATTGGTCTCATGTGGTTGTTTCTAATTAATGGCCAATCACAGTCAGCTGGCTCAGACTCTATCCGAGCCACAAGCCTTTGTTATTCATTCCTTCCTTTTCTATTCTTAGCTAGCCTTCTGATGAAATCCTTTCTTCTATTCTTTTAGTACAGTTTTAATATAATAGATATCATAAAATAATAAATCAAGCCTTCTGAAAATCAAGTCAGATCCTCATCTCTTCCCTCAGCCTCAGACCCCTGCGAACACGGTCACAAACATGCTCAAAGAATGCAACACATTAGATGTTCTGAAAGGTAAGATACCAAGGGGAAAAACTGCAAGCAGGGCTGGGGTGAGTGTCTGTGGGGAGACCAGGATGCTGAGGGAGGCTGGACAAACAGTGCATGACTGTCTTTTGTTGCCTTTATCTGCTTTTTCTGATGGAGAAAGAACCACAATAGATTTCATGTAGTACAGGTAACTCAACAGCCAAGTATTTTTACATGAATCCAGCACATGCAAACCCACAGCCACCCCCTCCCAAATGCAGAACAGCTCGGACTTGTACCTTCAATTCCTGCAGCAGCAATTAGCAGCACAATTACCTGCTGCCCTTCAGCAAAGCAGGACCTTCCCAAGGAGTGTTTTGAAGTGTGTCCAGTGTTTGCACTGGGCGTGCTTCCACGGGCACAGCACAGCCCTTGCTGCCTGCAGAGGTTACAAAGAACATTCAGCTCAGCCCTGCACTTGTTTCTGCTCCCTCCTGCCTTCTCACAGGGGTTGCAGTTTGCAATGTTCACATAGAAACGCTGGCAAAATGTTGGTAGAAGCAAATTAAGGGATTAATTCAGTTCAGAGGGGCTGCTGACACCAGGGGTTGGTGCCCTCAGGTCCTGGTGTGCAGCTGGCAGGGACACAAGTTCCACAGGGCTTCTTCTGAAGGAATCAGTTTGATGTGGGAGTACAGGTCACCTCCTGCCCATTCACTTCAGCAGGAACAGGTCTGACTGCAACCACCAGAAATCAAATGAGTACCAAGAAAGTGACTTTCAAAACCACATTTAAATTAAGTCCTGAAGTGAAGAGTAAAGAGCAGTGTCTGCAGAACATTCTTTTTTGCATAAATGCATTATGTGGGTACAAGGGTAGCATTAAATTACCTGGAATGGCATTTTCCTCTGGAAATTACCCTTAATAAGTGTTCAATATGGGTGAAAGTTCACAGAAACTTTAGAAGTAAACTGGTTACTCCTAAAGCTGCCTGGAGAGCTCAGTGGGAGCAGTTGCAGGGCCTGCTGTGAGACAGGATTGAGCACGTGTGGTTTCACTTCTAGTTGGACCAAAACTGAAAAGCTCCAACTCACCCTATGCTCCCTCCAAAAATGGCAAGAAGTGTTCTCCATGTGCAGTCTTGCAACTGCTTCAGTCAGATTCCTCCTGGCTCAGGCCTTGGAATCAAGGCTTGTTCTTTCAGTTTTACTCCAACATTCCCAGCACAACAGTATCCCTCAATAAAAGATGAATAGGCCTCAGATAAACAATTGAATTCACTTCCTAGCAAACAGCAAATACCAGCTGATCTCAGACTCTACCTAAAGGATTTCAGAAGTAAAATAGGAAAATGTTTTTCATCAATGTTAGCAAAGGGTGATTTTTCCTCAGTTCAGAGCATCTCTAGGTACTGAAAAATACTGAGGGCTGAAGTCTACTGAGAAACATTTTCTTACACCTAAGCAGTTAAAAATACCCAGAGTAGGTAAAAGCCCTCCCAAGACAAGCCCTTCAGAATAATTATCTTTCACAGACATCTCTTGCTGTGCAAGGAAATGCACAGGAAAGCAAAGGCATCAATCAGATGTTATTACAGTGCTGCTGGTTAAAATAGAACCCATTTCTTCACCTGCACTACTGAACAGGCTTTCAGGAGTCACAGGGGACATTTAGTGACCCCTCCATCTGCAGCATGGTCCTGCCTGTGACAAGAAAAGGAGCCTCTGGAGTTGTTGCTGTGGTCTCAGATGTGTAACTACTGCTTGCTGCCTGTCCAGAGGGGAGAATGCACAAGAACTGGAGTCTAATGACATTTTATTAATCCTTTTTCATGGCTGAGACCTCTAATGAGCTACATGAAGAGCCCTAGAGTGAAGCTTTAGTTACACTATCCCTTTAATCTGGAACATGCTGCAGTGCTGCTGAGTCACCCCTCCTCTCTCCACCCTCATTTACTTACTCCTGTCCCTCCCTTATGCTGGAACAAGCATTTTTCTAGCTCTGTAGAAAACTGATCTGTATTAAAAACGACAAGATTTCTTTAGCTTTGTTTAGTGCATCAGCACTGGCACTTGTGCCAGCACAAGCAGAGTGTGTTTTGATGGCACTGCTGTTTATTCATGCTGGTGGGGTCACATCGTGGTTCTGCCCCTCACAAATGCACGCTTCAGAGCTGAATTCCACAAAGAAAGGGTGGAAATTCTCTAAACACAGTTTTGTGCCACTGAGGAGGATTTTCTCCCTATTTTTGCTAGTCTTGTGTCCACAACATGTCAACAGCAGTTGTAATAATGTGAAAATGGGAAGCTTGCATGTGGTTATCTGAAAACTGCAAATTCATTCTGGCTTTCTGCATACTGCAGCACGCAGGCAGGCCCACAGCATCTGCATGAACAGCGACAGAATTTGTGCTATAAAATAGATATAAAAAATTACCAGTGGTTCAACCCTTATCTTTAAAAATACCTTGGCCAGAGGGCTGAAGAATGTGCCCATGCAGATGAGTGATAGAGAGATGCCAGGATGCTTTTGGGCACCTCCCTGCCACCCCATCTCCCAGAGGAGGCTGCAGTGCCTGTGCTGAAGCAAACTTTGCTTTCACAAAGCTGCATCCATGTGGTTTCTGTGGCATTTGCAGGTAGCACTACTGCCCACTTAATCAGTTTCCTACCACAGATTCTCCCCTCCACACAGCCTATGAAGAATGAGAGCCACTGTTTTTAGTTTGAATTGCTCCATCTCCCACATGAGGATAATCAGAGCTGGGCTGAGGTCAGCTCTGATGGCAGCAACCAGCACCAGGTTGTTGCTCTTAGGACAAAGCAGCTGCTCCAGTTCAATACCACCTGGAATTGCAGGGAACAGAGTCAACATCTACCCAGTCAGAAAAGGTGCTGACAATGTTTTTCACGAGGTAAGAAAGTGGAAGAAAGTCTAAGTGAACAGTTTCCATCATGTACTACAGGAATATTTTTAGTCATGAAAGATACCTGTAAGAAGGAAGTTTTCACACATTTAATTCAGAATTTAAATTCTTCTAGAAAGGAGAAACATTCTGAAGAAAGTTTTTCCTTATTATTATTACCATTATATTTACATTTTACAAGCAAACTGGAAACTGTTCAGTTTTTACCTCTATGTTTATAAGTGAAAAAATATTGTATCCCTTTCCTGCATTATTCCAGTGCAGTACTCAGGCTGGAAACACAGCACAGGAGTCCTACCTACAGTATTCCATCAGCAAAAGCCACCCTTAAATTCAGAGGAAAATAAGAGTGCTCCTGGTTTGCACTAATCCCAATGCATGTACATTCATACATGCGAAAGAACTCGGCACGAACTGCTAAAACCAGACTGATGTTGTAGGGTTTAATGTCTTCCATCTACAAGAATCTACAATTATAAAAGTCTCATCTTCAAACTTTACAGTACATTTACATTAGCAAATACCCCACAGCTTTCCTCACTCTTCCACTTCTGTACAAATCATATACAATAAAAAGTTTTGGGTTTTCGTTGTACAAACATCATTTTACACTTTAATACAGGTGAAAATATTGTCCTCTGGCACCTCATTTCCTCCGTGGTGCCTGTGTATGACAGGACAGAGCACTTTCAATCCATGCTTCCGAAATCTTCAGGTCAAGTAACAGACTGGTGAACAGGGCACAGCTTCTGCAACTCTAAAGTTTTAAATAATGAGAAAAATCTCCCACTTGTTTGTATAACAATCAACAGTTTATTAATGGATATGGTGAAATTTTAGCTATCCACCAAAGATGTGTAAAAAATTGTCATGAAAGTAAAAATAAATAAAGCTGTTTTTAAATCAGTCTTGTTTTACATTTCAGTTCAGAATGCAACATTGAACACAAAACTGTCATTGAAGTTTTAAAGAAGTCTACCGATACCCAAATTACAGCTTTTATGACAAATCTAATGAGAACTGAAACTGATTTGGTTTTAGGTTTAAAGACTTTCACATTCAAATACAGTGTCTCGTTTAGCACAACACTTCCTTTGACAGTGATGGGCAACAGTGATGACATATTGCTGTATTTTGACATAAGGCACTATGATATGAATATGCCATACACTTGCCTTATGCCACATATATCCATTGCTGACCAGTGACTTCTGTCAAATACAAAATGAAAAAGTTTCAGAATACAGTGCATTTTAATGAAGGACATCATGTGAAGTCTTCCAGCAAATGTTTTGAAGACATTTTGAAATACGAGCCTACATTTTAACATAAGCTTTTGTCATGCTGCTTTTTTTGCGACATCACTGGGGGGAAGAGACTCATCATCCATCACTAAGTCCCAAAACACATTCTCAACCATCCTGCTCTGCTCCACTGCAGTCACTGCTCTTGAGACAAACGACCCAGAAACTCTGTTCAAGTTCTCCTACAAATGTTTACATTCACAGCAGTCATTCGCTCTCGTTCCCCTTTTGTTTGGCACCTGGAACAGAAGAGGAAAGCAGCTGTCATTTCCTTGGCCACACGCAACTGGAGCAGCTCATTCCAACTGCTGCAACTTTCCCATATCAAATTACCAAAATCACACTTCTAAATACAACATTTATAGAGAATAAACTGCAGGCTTGCTAAATGCCAAGAGGCCCGAGACCATCACTGCTTTAATTTCACTGCTAAGTTGAAGAAACCCTTCTGGGAAGTTACTCCAAATGCCTTTGAAGATTCTCCCTAGCACATAAAAAAAATTTGTTTAAAAACTCCCAACTAAAAACCCACAGCCCAAACCTGTCCCTCAGCTTAGAGCCAAGCTTAATCACCCTAACAGCCCCCAGAAAATGAGTCCTGCTTGAGCACAAACGATGGAAGAATTTAGTTTAACTACACTTTGTTGATGGAGCCATTTTTCCTGGCTCAGAGGCAGATTTTGCTTACAGCAGGGATCTGAGAGACCTGTCCAGCAGGACTGTGCAGCATCTCACCTCTTCTCCAGATACTCAAACATGCTGGGCAATGACTGAACCCTGTGGTGAGCTTGGATTCAGCATCCAACTCTACAGAATAAGAATCTCTTGCCAGAAACCTGGAGTTGCTACTTGTAATGTATTATCAAACACTGAAAGATTCATTAAATGTTTTCACATCACAACTGTTAATTTTTTCCCAAACACAGGCTGGTCTTAATTCCTGCCAGTCAATAAATTTTCCTTTCCATCTGTGAAGAGAACTGGACAAGTGATTTATCTGGTGTTGTTAGGAGCAAAGTCACACTTCATACTCTACAAATCAGATTTACATGACAGACATCCTCCCTGCACGAGACAAATTCTAGCCTAAAATTGGGCATTTGCCTGTGGAAATGCAATCTGATGCTTAACTGCTCCCCCAAAAGCCTTCCCTCACTTCCTCTCTTGCAGTGGCATAATCCTGCCCTCTCTGTTGTTCTAACCCCTGTGCTCAGTACCAGACTGTTCTGTGGGCAGGTTCAGTGTGCCAGGCTGACTAAAATGCAGCTTTTTTGCTGGCTCAGTGAGTTACAGCAGCTCAGGGATCTCAGAGCATGGTGCTGCCCCAGAGTGGGAGCAGGAACTGCCCTTTGCAATAATTCCAGAGCACTTTTAGCTCGGCTCAGAGTCCCAACTTAGGTGTCCATGTGACTCCAGTACAACAAAGCTCTGGGTTTGTCAGCACCCAAATTCATCTTTTCTGTCTGAACTTTGCACCATTAGCACTAAAATCTGCTCTGGATCCTTCTACCCTCCAGGCATGGATGAAACTCCCTCCTCTGCCAAGAGTGGCTGCTTGTCTTTACACCTCCCTCTTCTTTCCCCAGGCAAGGATTCCATTTGACCCAGACCTCTGGGCTGATTTCTCAACCACACTTGCACAGAGAGATGGGTTCCTTGCTCTGCTCTTGCTCTTCCAGGTCATTAAAAGGAACCAGATGTACTGACACAACACCTCCAGCAGTGAGGCTGATTGCTGCTCTTCAGAACAGAAATATTTCTACTTAAACAAGGTACATTACCTTTTTTTGCTTAAAGTCTACAGAGGAAAAACCACTTTTATGTAATTATGTTATCCATCAGGGCAGGTAAGAGATTTCAGTTAAGCTCACATATTGACTTTTTTGGATTTATTTGAAGTATGTATTTGGTTCTATTTGTCTATCTGAAGTATGTATCTGGCTCTATTTGTCTGATTTTGAGGCAAAATGCTAATAATCCTCAAGATATTTTACCTTCCTCACAGAGCCAAAACAGGGCTTTGCTTTACTTCTTGTGACACTGAAGTAATTTATGAGGTCAAAGTGAAGTTACAATTAAAAACATAAAGCCAGTTAAGAACTTGGTTTTAACAAAACTTAAAACCAAAACCAAACTAAACTCAGCCAAACCAAACCCTCACAACCAAGATAAAAGCAGAAATAAACCTACTGCTGGATACTTTTGTTAAAAGGAACCTGGTCATGTTCAGATTGATCACTAGAGATCTAACCTGATCACAAGGGAGTTTAATACTGGAAGAGTCCAGGAGGGCTGAGGCTCCATCTCTGACTTAAGCTGTGCCAGCCAAGCACAGCTGGACAACAGCAAGGCTCTAAAAAGCGATTTTTTAGTGGAAATCACAGCTGTGACCACACCTGGCCAGAGTACAGAAACTCAGAAGGTGCCCTGTTGTAAATGTTGTCTATACATTCAGCTTCATTCACTTAAAATATTAATCAAGATTTTTTTTTTCCCTAGGAAAGATATATGAACAGCAGGGACATTCATAAAGCTTCTGCATGCCCTCCTCAGTGAACAGGAGACTGGCAATTAATGTCAATTAATGTTCTGTCAGCTTTTTTCCTGAAATTACTTGTGCATTTAAGAACTATAATCAGTTAGAAAAGCTGAAAATCAGACATTTATCACTGTGCAATAACTGAAAGCCAGCAGGGTGTGCACACTCCCATGGCAAGGGCAGATCCATACCTGCAGGTGTGAGTACCAGAGCTTGTAGGATGTCAGAGAGGGAGATGATCCCCACAATGCTATCAGCTTCATTCACCACCACCAAACGATGAACCTGCCAGCAGGAGAAGAGTCTCAGATATATTGACCTGATTTAAAGTAGGCAAAGCAAAGAAAAACAAACAAAGGAACAAACAAAACCCCTAAAGTAAAGCAGTATGAAGACAAGCAGGAAAAAACCACCCAAAATGGTTCAAAATGTCGGGAATCTCACAGCAACACAGCCATGCCTGCCCTACATAAATGAAAACAGTGCATGTTTACAAGGCACACAGCTGGCTGACTGAACAGAATCTGATGTGAAGTGACAAGTAAGTCTAGATCTAGGTCTTGAAAATACTTCTGTTCTCAAAATGTGGCACTCACATCAAAGACTTTTCCCCAAGTTACAGCCTCTGCCTACCTCAGCCTGTGGTCTCCAAAAAATTAAATGCAGTAATAAAAATGAGGATTCCTTCTGAAAAATACTTCCTCAGCAAATAGACACAACACTAAAACTTGTTGTATTTTGACACCTCTGAGTTGGTTTTAACTTAATTTTTCTCACAAGGATACACAATGGAAAGTGAGTGCCAGATTGGCTTTAAAACAAATTGTTTTAAACAGATTGTTTAAGACAGAAAAAGGATTCAATTTATCTATGCAAATAAACACAAGGACACAACTTGGAAGAAAGATTTATCAACAGTAAGACCATATTTTCAAACAATGATCTTATCCTTACAAACCTCTCCTATGGAACATTTTACACCACAAAATCTTTGTGCTAACTGCAGGGGAATTAGGTGGATACTCCTGTATACTTACAGGGCAGAGCTAACTGAGAAAAGCCACTGCAGAACCAGGGAAGTGTCTGTCCTAAGTTCAGAGCCTACTACATGTTCACTTTTACCCAGGTGAGTTATCTCTCTTCACCATTAAGTTGAGAGAAAATATTTTATTTTTGATAAAACTACGCTGGCGATATTTTAAACAGGTTTGTTCATTTCTGCTTATGCACATATTTGATAATTTTATTCCTCTCTCAGTGTAATGAAGTCAAGAAAAATGGACAATGTTTCATTTGTTTAATTGCTTGTAAGATCAAGCAGTTGTCTGGCAGCTAAAAATAGCTGTGTAGTAGTTTTGACTGACTCATTTTTACATGTAAGCTCACTGTGTTTGGACTGAAAGAGAGGGTAGGAGTTGTTCTTAAAACACAAATGTCTAAAGCTTCTTAAGATAGTAATAAAATAATCCAAGTTTGAAATCTGTGTATCAGGAATGCTAAAATTACTCAGTTCAGGAGGAAGCTCAAGCAAATGCAGAAAGTTACAAGTAGAAATTGCCTAATGAGGTTCTAAGGGCTTCTTAACAAAGTGGAAGTTTTCCTCATATCAAGCATATGTCTGGTTACAACCCTAAAAAAAAAATAAATCTTGTAACTTATGAAGTTAAAGCATCTAAATGGAGCTGATCACACTCAGAGACGACTGAAATTGGGAATATTGATTTTCTTCTGCAGAGAAGCCTTACAGGGGAGGAAGACCCACAAACTTATTCAACTCTGCATGTAAGGAAGTTCCCAGTACTAACAAACAAGACAAACAGCACCAAAAGAATGGACAGCACAGAGATAAAAATTTACAAGAGCAGTTAGTGAAGGCTTCTTCACAAGCATTTACTTTATGGCCCTATTTGACTGCATTTTGGGAGAGCAGTGCAGGATTCCATCATGCATCAAAACAAGTTGCACCCAATAAATTTCCTGAGCCAAGCTATAAACTGGGAGTTTAACAAATGATTTGTCTGCAAAACTTATGACAGGCTTGGAAGAAACTTGGGTATTATTATTATTTATTAATATATTACACTATAACATATTATTATATTATAATAATATTATAATATAATATTATAATAATATTATATTATAATATATGATTATAATATTAGTATCATTATTAATATTTATTAACTAAACTGAAAGCTTTGCATTCAGTTTAGTTAATAAAACAG
Organism: Camarhynchus parvulus; assembly: GCF_901933205.1. Taxonomy (NCBI): domain Eukaryota; kingdom Metazoa; phylum Chordata; class Aves; order Passeriformes; family Thraupidae; genus Camarhynchus; species Camarhynchus parvulus. The sequence goes on from NC_044572.1 coordinate 6,509,041, forward strand.
AAATGCAAATAACTGAATATCATTATAGGTGTACTGTGAAATATTTTGCACACCCCTATAAGCATCTAACACCTGAGTCTATACAGCAGACTGAGTTAAATATTAACTATTATAATTATTAAAAGGTAATTAGATAACTTAAAATATTTAATATAATAAATATTATATTATGAAATATAATTATTAAAACATAATTATTAAAAATACTTTCACCAAGTAATCAAAACAACTTAAAGAGGATAAATTTGTACTGTTTATCAGTTTGATAACACAAATTGTAACTTCTTATGCAGGGACTCACCTCAGCCTTCACTATTCTATCCACAATGGTCTCCAGTGTTTCCAGCATACTGCACTTTACAACACCTTCAAAATACTGAGAGCGGTGCTGCAGGGCTTGTGTCACTGTGATATCTAAGTTATTATATGTTTTTTCAGCAGCAAGATTCTGCAAAAAAAACAACAAACCCAGGTCACATCAGACAGCTCAGTACTTAGTAACAAAGCACTCCATAAAGTAAATATTTTGGCATTGAGCAGATAGGCATTTCTGGTCTAAGCTGAGTCCATTCCAAGTAACACATTAAACAAAGCAGATGCTCTTCAGCTTCTGGGAGCTGTCGAGCACACAGATGATGCTGAACACCATCTGACACCCTGGGTTCATTGATAAAACTGGGGAGATGCATTAGGCCAGTGAAAATCTTACTTTGAACCTCATCTTTGGCTTGGTGTCACTCATCCTGCTTTTGCCATGAGCAGCAAATGTAGAGGTGAAGCTCTTCAGCTCTCACACCACACAGAATATACAATTCCTTGTTGTTTGTTTATCATAGGGCTGGGGAGGCACCAAGTGTTCTGAACACCACCCACAGAGTAGATGTCAGTGGCTGAGAGCTAAGTGCAGAGCGAATTCATTCTTCACCTTCCTAATTTGTGGGCTCAAACTCCCTCTCCTGGGCTCAGCTGGTGCTGTCATTCAGTGACAATCTGTGTGTCTGGGTGTATTTTAATAAGTACTGAAAGAATAATAACAATGAAACCCCATCCCCACCACTAAAAGGAAGAGATTAAACGAATTTGAAAGCTGACATTTTTCACTTTCATTCTAAGAACAGGATCATGCCTGCAGTGAGAGGACTCTGTCCAGACCTGCAAAAGCTTTCTGTAGGTGAGACCATTGTGGTATTTTAGAAGTGCTGGCACACCCTGGCCTACTGATTTTGCTGCTGAGGCACTGAAGGGAGAACAAAGAGAGAACTTTTAAATGAAAGCACTGGACCAAGCAATAAAATTAAATTATATTTTGGCTAGAAGATACTCGGGTCAAGTGTTTTGATTGAATTACACCAAACGTGACAAGACAGGTTCAAGGTGATCATGAAGATAAAAACAATTTTAGTTAATTAATTAAATCAGGTCCTAATGAAGGACATTGAGAGGACATAAAAAGCCTCTGCAAACTGAAGTCACCCTACACACAATAACTGGTGGAATATAAAGTTATTCCTATGCATCATTCCATTCCCAGGCTTCCCCAATCAAGAACCTAAAAATTAATTCAGACCTCTTAAAATGAGAGAAATCTATGAACTTAGCCAGCTCCACACACAGGCAGAGCTTCAACCACCAAGCAAGGACATTAACCACATGGTTAAAAGTTAAAAATCACCATCTTGGAAATTCTATGTTTATTGGAAGATCAGATCCATACACTTCAAATTACAAATTTTTTTTTCTTCTTTTAAAGCTGAAGATCAGGTTGAAGCAGCCTGAAGAAATCTAGAAGCTCAGAGGTGATTATCTTTTAAGAATAGAATCTTTTAGATTCTTATCTAGAATTTAGATTTATTTAGAAACCTAATAAGCAAACTAGGACATGCGAGGAAGACCCCAAGAATAACCCCAATCAAGAGATGCCCTAACTCTTTCCCATATTATTAGCTGTGTGCAAACAGTTATATCCTACAAATTGTATCTCTGTGGTGTGGACTGTTTATCCAATTCCCAATACATATTTTTTTCCCCCAGATAAATGATCCAACATCTCTAAAAACCCAATTTGCTGCCTCATCACTTAAAATGAGAAAAGACGTGAAAAACATAAGGAGCCCTCTTCCTTTTGGTGTTTTTCTGAAGAAGAATGGGAAATGAAGGAAACATGTCCTGCCTCAAAATCTAACACAGTTACAAAATAAACTGAAACACTGAATCCACCAACTGGGAAATTTCATTGTCTTTGACACATCAGGTTATTCTCTCTACAGCTACTGCCCATTCCCCTGACAAGCTTTTATGCAGAACAGGATCTTACACAATAGAGAATCCTAAATAATAAAGACAAATGCCCAGAAATGACAGGCAGGAACAGTGACATCACAGAATTTTCAGTATTAAGAACAATATTTGCAGCCAGAGATGTTTATAAGCTTAAAGTATTTCTACTTGGGACTGTCCTCCATTTTACTGAATGCCTTCTAGGCAGTGTTTCAAACATCTGGATTCCTCATTAGTGCAGCTGGTTGGTGGCAACCTGGGCAGTGAAACCTCTAGAAAATAATGTAGTTGTTAGATGCCGCCATTGGAAAGCAGGTGCACACAGCTGGGAGGGGACAGGGATAAAAAAAATATATATATTTCAAGTTTCTGAAAGCCATGAGAATGGAAAAGCCCTTGTGTGACCGTGTTTGCAGGGGTCCGAGGATGAGGGAAGAGACGAGGATCTGACTCCATGTTTCAGAAGGCTTGATTTATTATTTTATGATATCTATTATATTAAAACCATACTAAAAGAATAGAAGAAAGGATTGCATTAGAAGGCTAGCTAAGAATAGAAAAAGCAAGAATGAATAACAAAGGCTTGTGTCTTGGACAGAGAGTCCGAGCCAGCTGACTGTGATTGGCCACTAATTAGAAACAACCACATGAGACCAATCACAGATGCACCTGTTGCATTCCACAGCAGCAGATAATCATTGTTTACATTTTGTTCCTGAGCCCTCTCAGCTTCTCAGGAGAAAAAATCCTAAGGAAAGCATTTTTCAGAAATATCATGGCTACACCCTTGCTCTTAGAGGCCGGTAAATCGTGGCATGGATCTGAGTATGCAACTGGAATCTGGAGGGAAATCCTGGATTAGATCTAAAGCAGAAGGAGGAACACAGATGCAAGACTCAAGTCAGAGACACAAAAGAATGGGCCAAGTAGTTTTTACATCACTGAGGAGGTCAAGCTGTACAAAGTACTCAGACTGCACAGAGAAATCTGCATTCTCTCTGAGAACAGACTGGAGTGGCAGCAGCTGGAAAAAGGAAATCCTCACTCAAAAATAGAAACCAACAAGAACAGAACAGTTCAGCTGTGAAGGACCTGCAGTGATCACCTGGTCCAAGTGCCTGACACTGCAGGGAGGGACAAAAGCTGAAAAAACATTTTATTCAGGGCACTGCCCAAGTGCCCCTTGAGCACTGACAGCCTTGGGGCACTGCCCACCTCTCTGCGAAGGCTGCTCAGTGTTCAGCCACCTCCTGGCAAAGAAATGCTTCCTAAAGCCCCATCTGAACCCCTGCAGGGTGGCTCTGGACCATTCCCTCATGTCCTGACACTGGATCCCATGGAGAAGAGCTCAGCACCTCATTCTCCATTTCTGCTCCTCAGGAAGCCCCAGGAGCAATGAGCCCATCCCTTTGATCCCCCCCTCTGGGCCAGATCTTATTTTGGGTAACATTTGGGAGCAATAAAAGCCTGTGTGCAATAGCACTACTAAGGATACTTAAATAAAAATAGTAATAAAAAACATTATGTGCAGGTTGAATTGGATCTCTTTCATTCAGTTTGTTAATTACAGCCAAAGGAAAAAAAGAAAACTGTCATATTAACAAATTAATTTGCAAACTTGCTTACTACATGTATTACAGACATACTACAAACTTACTACATATATTACATATACTACAAACTTGCAAATATGCTTACTACATATAAAATATTTGATAGAATTTAAGAGATATACTTACTATTACATCAAATTTGGAATAAATATCTACAACTTTTCCTAAAAAGAAAAGAAAAACGAAAGTTAACAAAAAGAAAAACGAAAGTTAAAGTGCTTAAAACACTTTATCAGTTTTCTTGCTTCCTGCTTTCATCTGTTAGAATTACAAGAAAGAAATGACAGGTCAAGAAGGAAAGACTCAAATACCCCCAAAAACCAAACAACCTATCAAAAAATAAAATTCTTCCAAGCCCATCAACCTTCACTTTGCATAAGTATTTCTTTATATTTCTTCCCCTTTTAAATGATTTTAATTTTAAATTAAACATTTAATATTTAATAATTAAATTATATTTAATTATTTAAATTGCCTTTTAATTTTTTTTTACTTTTTCTTGTGTTTTCCCCTTCTTCCCAGCACCAGTCCAGAGCTCAGCAGCATTTCCCTCCCCACTTTTGCACCCACCTGACTCATCCACCACAGGCAACGCCGATATCCTTCGCTCTACAAATATATTCAAGGCTTTAATGATAGGAGTGTCTGGATGTATGAAGGCAATGTTGTGATAAGTTCCTATTCCAAGTTCATCCAGATTCTTCTTCATAAAGGCAGGCTTTGGCATCTCTGACATCTAGGGGAGTCAGAAGGAATGGATTTACATTCACCCATCCACCTGCAGACTCCAAGTGATGGTTACAGGTCACTGCAGTTTCCTGATACCAGATTAATGCAAAACCCAAACAACCCAAGGGGTTTCTGTTCAAAGCAGAAATTAAGAAATTAAATAACTGTTCAAAGCTCTAAATTAAGACAATAGAACTGGGACTTCTGCTCCATTTTTGTTGTACTAACACATCACTAAAGCTGGAGATCCTAAGCTATGTCATTCCCACTAAAACTGCAGAGAGAAGATAGAAAACATTAATGTGAATATTTATTTTGAACTCTTGTTGCTTTGTTTGGCCCCCTGTTCATTGCTGTGACTAACATTATTACAGAGTAATGACAATCTCATCTCTGGGAGACAATTCATTTTCTTTTCATGTAAACAAACTCCTGAACCTGAGGAGATGTTCCAGAAACAACAGCAAATTACACCAACAGACAAGTCCTTGGTGTTCAGGTTTCTTTAAAGGAGTAAAACAAAGTAAAGGTAAAGTATAGGCCTTATATCAAGCTTTAATTTCCCTGTTACCAATAAAAGATACACAAAGACACAATGAATTTGGAAATTCATTATGAAATTTCTGCACTAAGGCTTTAATTACTTAATTATATCAGATGTCTACTGTGGGGAACAAATCAGTTAAATACAGCATAGCTTTAAATACTTACAAAAAGCTGGAGGAACTTGAGGATTCTTTTATGGGTAAGTATATAAAGTGCATTTCCACTGACTGGATCTATAACTGGCAATCTGTGGATTTTGTTTTTGATCAACGAATATACAGCATCAAAAAGGCTGAGGAGAAAAACATTTTGTTTTTTTAATGAATTCTAGCAAACAGCAAGTAAAGCCAAATGATACATATGCACACATTTATAAACCCACATGAAGTCTATGTGGTAATTATTTGCATTATCTTTATGCTATAAAAAACAGAAGTTGAGGGATTTCAAATTAACTTTTGCAGCTTTTTGCCTTGCAACACATGAACAACTATATATGCTCATGGAAATCTAAATCCATTAAGAAAATGTCATGGAAAGTTCATTTTGTGGTATAAAGTATAGAAAAAAGAATTTCTTTACAAGTGTAAATTGTTTTTCCAGCAAGTGCTGTGCTGGCAGTATCCCTGCACTCAGAATGGGTCTGTTAATAGACAAACTGTGAAAAATGGAGTTCCTGCACCTAATGAATCCCAATCCCAAATTTCTGTAACATGTTCTACAAAGGGCATTTTTATGGCTACATGCATATATGTGAATAACCCCAAACAATTACCTAATAATTTCACTGAATTACCACTGGAGATTGGCAAAAAATTATCCTTAGGAGAACTAAAACATTCCCATGCACTGCAGACTAGGGTTGAGCAACATTCCAACCTGTGCAAGTCTGCTCTTCTTGCAAGTGACACTTTTATTTTTTCCCTTGGTGTATTAAGACCATGATAAAGCAGCTGACCAACAACTGCAATACATTAGCAAGTAAAAAAGTTTGTAAAGCTCTGATAAACACCTACTTGTTGAAGCAGGCTCCTTCCCATAGACAAGCTGCGTGTTCTGAGTCCAACACAGGGATGGAATTTAATGTACACAGAGCCAGGATTCCCCCACTGCTGCAGACCCCACTCCTGAGTGAGTGTTTAACAATTCCCAAGTGCTGCAGTCTGACAACCCAAGCCCATCTCTGGATCAGCTCTGAAGCTGACTTGCTGGAACCTTTTATAAAAGTTTTACTGCATCTTCTTTATGGCAAAGCTGCTTGTGCTGCACTCTGACTGAAAACAATTATGGCCATTTTGTTGTCTTAACAATATTATTTGCAACCTGCCACCATTCAAAATATATCCCTCATGACTGAATTAAATTACTTATTCATAACTAAATGGTAATTCCACTGAGGATACTGCATATCATTACTCCAATGTAATCACTGGAGCTCCCTTCACCAGGGCACAAACAATCCTCGTCCACAAACTGAAAGCAAAACCCAGAATTTCACCCTCCAGTTCAGCAATTCAGTAGTGCTCAAGATTTAAGAGATCAACTAAATCTCCCTCTCAAGTTATTTAGTAAATAAGGCATAATGACAGTTCAAAAACTATTTCTTTCAACTTCCATCAAGAAGAAAAGGACAGTCATTTATATTTCAAGAAACAGAGCCTTACACTAGAGCAGAACAAACCACAGAGATACTGTATTTCCTTCAGTTAAGGAAAGTTACTTCTCTTAAAAAGGACTTTAAGTTTCTGTGACTGCTGAGAACAAGACAGCTGAAGGGCTCTAAGTGTTTTGATTTTCATGAAATAAAGATGACCTGAAGGGTCATCCTATTGGCTGGTTTGCATTCTAATTTTGACCCATGTCTAGCTCATTTACCAGAACAGTTATGCTGATAAACCACAAAAATTCAATTTAAAATTCCCTTCTTAGGATAATCAAAAGTCCTCACTCACAATAAAAAAAAGCTCTCACCCCTTCTTGATTATATTAAAAGACAATCTTTCTTTATTGTACTGTAGTTTACGAAACAAATTGTTTCTTCTTACATATAAAGAGGCCTTAAATTCAGAGTTGAGACAGAGTTAGTGTATTTCAAGTTAAGCAGAGTGAACAGTGAAATCCTACCTTGCATCTGGGGAGATGTTCACTAAAGGTTTAAAAGTCTCTTGTAAATAAAGCTCTGTGGTTAGAAAATTAATAGACTGTTACCACTTCAAACGAAAACATCAGCTTTTTTATGAAAGCATCTCATGAATTCATTCATACAAAATTAAGTGGCAGACAGCAATTTACAGTTAGTTATTCTACCATTTATGCACAGTGCTCTATATTGACATTAAAAAGACATCAAATTTAAAAGCAGGGGTAAGCTTGATACCAGCAGAGGTCACTGCAATTACAACAAATAATCCTTTACTCCTGCTGGTTCTGTGAGTGTGTGTTGCACACAGATACCTCCATGGATCACTCCATGGGACACACACTGCTTGGTACATGGAGCTGCCTCCCTGCATTCAGCACCTCTGGGCACACCCAGAATTTTGCATGAATTTCTGCTGCAGGGTACAGCTCACTCAGGCACAGTTCTGTTCATTCCCACTCCACGTGTGTCTCACTCCACTGGCTTCTTTCCTTTCTTAAAGAGCCATGAACGAGGGGCAAAGTGTTACACAGTCCAGACCACCAGACCATAGCTGTTCCAGGTAGAAAAATAAGGAATAGGAGCCAAAAAAGCTTTTACTATTTCTGTTTTCATTAAAAAATATATGGAGAGAAGTCTATTATGAATTCAAAATCCACTATACTGAAAAACATCAGAACCTAGTAAATTATCAACCAAGTAGTAAATATTCTTACCCCTCCAGGTTTCTATCTTGTGCTCCTCCAATTCATAAATCTGAACCTACAATGAGTAGATGGAAGTTCAACTTGAAGTAATTTCGTTTTAAATCTATCATTAACATTGTAAACATCTGAATAATTTTATTTCACTGCTGAAAATCTAACAGGGTAAGAACAGTCCAACACAACATTTCTTGTAACAAGGAAAAAGGGTACAAACCTGCCCCTAATGCAGAGTATAATTCTGGATTTGTCATTTCAGGTCAGGAAAGCCTTTTACTGGTCCAGGTCTGAAGTCCAGGTATTTTCTGGACTCAGAGACATCACCTCAGTCATTTTTACCATCTTCAAACAACCACCCAGGGTAAACCCTTGGGGGATTCCTCACACACCCACACCAGTAAAAAGCTTACACTGATCACCTGACTTCTTAATGCCATCAGACTAAAGTTACCTGATCATTAACAAGTAAGAGCATTTCTTTTAGGGAGAAACTACCTGGATGTTCCTCATCACTCAGTGGTGGACAGTATCTAGCACATGAGCAGCAATGTGCTTCATACTGTATGCCCTGATGCTTTCAGGAAGAGTGATTAAAATGCTTTAAGAATGATATTTTCTGCATAATTTCACCTACTAAAACTAGAGAATTCCCTGATGTAACATTAATTTATTTCTTTTTCTTACAGAAAGCTGCATCAGTCACTTAAGTCAGATATTGTTCCTCCTCAGCTTTTATTTCCTGCTGCCAGTTTAAGCAGAAGCTACGAACAGGACCTCAGACAATGTAAATGAGTGAGAACTCATTAGGAAAATCTCATGGAAAAATCAGTAATATTGATGCAGAGGGTCATTACAACACAGAAACAATTTTAAAGAAGTTACCAGTGTGCAAGCACTTTTCATTTGTTCCTCCCCCACTCCTGGTCAATCCCCAGGGAGAAAAATAGAATTCTTTAACATGAAGAAAGGACAGTGCACCACACTACTGGCAGCTGATGAGAATTTCACTATTAATTTCAAAAAGTAACATGAGCTTTAAGAAGCCAAATACATCAGCTGTCTGCTCCATCCAACTGTTCTTGATTTTTTAGCTAGTAAAACACAGTACATATGTTTTAATTGGTGGGGGGGAATTGTGATTTGACAGGAGCAAGAAAGGGATGTAAATGTTTGTATAAACATGCAAGCTAGAGAATTTCATCAACTGACTGCCAATGGGAATTTCAAATTACAGTTAATTGAAGTCAACAGATCTCAACTGATTGTGCAATTCAGCCATGTAAGTAAAATATTTGCATATATTTAACTAGTTTAACTTGTTTATTCTATACCATCACTCCAAGAACAGTAATTTTTTACAGCATCCAAGCCTCTGTAAGTTACCATGCAAAGACTTAAATGATAATGATAATCATCATAAACCTTTCAGTTTGGTGTATCAGTCTTTGTACTGTATATCAAATGATCAAATTATAGCTTAACATCATACTTACCATAGGAGATTTATAGTATCTATGCAGTATGTTAATGAAATCTGTAATTGTTAACATTCCTGTAACAAGTGACACATTAAAAAAAGGTCTTTAGATATATATACTTAACATCTAGAACTTTCAGCTATTTTCTCAATTTATATTCACAATATATAATATGTTAAATGCATATAAAATACTACTGGTATTGGACTATTTAACAGTGGGATTTCAAAACCATGTCTATTCACTTTCACACTGACACAGTGCTTCAGAATAAAACCACATTTGAAGTAATATTCAATATTATAACCCATGTGCTTCTCCTCAATTTCAATCTGACTCAAAAAACCCCTCGAATTCAGACCATATCCACCCCCAAGAGCATGGAAAGAAAAGAGGGGGTTCAGAACATCTTTCCAAGCTGGAGAACTATTCTTGTCTTTCATTTTCTTTTTGAATAAGACACATTCTCATTATGTACTTGCCAAGTCAGGCAGACTCCTAGACTCAAATGAAGAAACAGTATAATACATTTTTCTTGACTACTACTTATTACAGAACTTCATTCAATCATTTCCATGGTAATCTTTAATGCCTGTATGGAAATGTGACTTTTCAAAAGAAAAAAATACCACATCCATTGTATATATATATATATTTTAAGCACCAACACCAAGCTATGTAATATAATATTGATGATTAGTTTAGTTACCTGAAAATATTAATCTTTTTTGAGCTTTCAAGTTCTAGATTTGAGAAGATGCAATTGCTCCACTGTTTACTACTCTTACATCTAAACTGAAGAAACTAAGAAATGGGGAAGGGAAAAATTAATCTGGAGGTCAACTTTAAATCAGTAGAGCTTAGTTACAGACAGAACATGAAATTAAATCAAATGAAAATAAAAAAACACAGCACTCCTATGGTGTATTGCAAGACTGCTCCTCCCCACTTGAATTTAAAGTATTTTAACAAATGCTTTATTAAGTATCTACCATTCATTTCCAGGAATCCTCAATGTTCCAGATCACAAGAAATACATATTTGTCACTGCCACTGTGACCCATTTTCTAACTAAAAGAGATCTAGTTTTGGAAGATTATTGTTGTGGTTGTGTAATTAATAATTATTGTGTAATTAATGACATGATTTTTAAAAAGCAGTACACAGATCTAATGTTTTTCACCCAACAGAGATGAGACATCTCTGTAGCTCCAGTTCTGGTTTTAGAGATGCTCACTGCACTCACTGAGCAGAGACACCCTCCTACTGCACTTATATCAGGATACTGGGATATTAAATTATTCTCTTTATAGTTCCTCTTTTCAAATTTTCCTTTCTGTGACCATTGTGTTTATTCTTAAATACATAGTGAAGTGCAAAAATTAGAGACTGAATTTTAGAAGGTTGGGACCTAAAAGAAGTATCATGATTTTCTCAAGGTACAGCAATGCTGTGAAAGCTGGCACCACTTCACTCCTCACAAGGAGGGAAAAGAAACTCTCTTTGCCAATATTTCTCTAGGATGTTATGTGATGGCCAGGCTCAGATCACCTTCTGGAACAATAAAGCACCTTGGAAATTCAAGTAATCCTGAAAAATGTCAGAATTACTTACCTACAAAACTCTGTTTTTTACTCTCCCACAGTGGAGCTGCTCTCACACCGTTTGCCACCAAGGCAAAAAAGGCTTTCTTTACCTGAAAAAAAAAACCAAAACCAAAATAAATTTCAAATTTTTGCCTTGATTTAGCATACCAACAGAAGAAGGTTTCCCCTTTCACCAGGAAAAAACCCAAAAGCACTATAACAGGTAGCTGGCATTCAAAACAGAAGAGAAACCACAACGCCAAACAAAAACCCTTCAACCTTTACCTTTTAAAATGGTTAAAAAGCTAGAAAAAGCTTAGCAAAACTAGATCTGTTTTTCTTTTATTGTGTGAATATTCTAAATTAAAGCTTCTGATACATCCATAAACTAGAGAGGGCCTTCAATTTAACACATGGAGACTGTGCTATGTTCTAGTCAATGGTTACTATAGCAAGTTGTTAAAAATACGAGATTGAAGCAACAGCAGTGCCATGCCCCCTACAGCTTTTAGACACCTGATTTAGACAAATTTAAAAGAGTTTGATTATTCTAAATATGACTGAAAGTTAAAAGAATTACTTCGACTGTTTTGCTGCTAAAGAAATCAACCAAGTACTTCAATTTTTTAATGAATGAATCCTCCCCAGAACCAGAGGTTACAAGGTCATGGTGTCATTCTGGAAAGAAACACTTCCCTGTGAATTCTGGTTCCCTGAAAATGAAGGACTCAGGCACTGATACATCCCAAAATCCTGATCTGGTGATGTGCTGGAGTATGACATCCTTCCTGTCCTGCCCACACCCCCAAACAGTCTTCCTATGGAAAACACAATACAGAAGTGATGGTTTTGCCCAAATCCTGACCTGGCACAAAACCAATCTTCATTTCTGTATCCATGAAATTTGTCCTTGGTCCAAACAACACAGAATTGCAATTGCTGGATGACTGCAATCTGAACAGATCATGATTTCACATCAGTATCTGAAAGGTCTACTTTAAATCAGGTGCCAAGGGGATCCTCTCTACATCAGATTAACAGGAATAAAAGGGCTTCACAGTCATGGAATCAGCATCCAATAAAGCAGTGGCAAGGAAGGATGTAGGCAGTGATCTGTATTTCTTGCTACATCTATGCAGCCTGACTGCTTCCTCCCTGAGCATGAGAAGCAAATCCACCCTCCAGACATCAGCAGATGGCAGATCTCAAAGCTGCCTCCTGACTTTGGAGATCCCATCTCACCAATGAACAGGAATAACCATCAGCCATCATCCCATAACTGCACTGAAACTGAAGAAGCCACATGGGGAAAAACAACAACAAAACCCCAGGGCCACAAGTAAGACTAAATCCACAGGATTTATCTAGAAAATGGTTAAACAGAAAGGTGCCAGAGGTGTTCAGCCACCCTGCTGAAACAAGGAGGAGTCAGCCTAAACAAATATTACCAAATCCACCACAGGAGCATCCTAACTCGTGAGGAAGATTGAAACCACAAAGAAACCCTCCTGGCAAGACACATGAACTGTTCCCACACAACAGCACCACACTTTGAGTTAATGCAGCAAAAGCAGGGAGCTATTTGGGGAGGAGATACAAGACAGATGTGAGCTCACACAGACCAGCTCCACCTTGGGGCAAAAGTTCTAACAATTCTTCATCATAAAAATGGGAAAGGACCTCACACTGCCTGAAACATCCTGAGCCATCACACAAGGTCAGTCACTGTCAGCTCATGTCCTCAGTCTTTCACAAGAGAAAAAGATGTTCAAGGCTGGATCAGAGCCAGAAGGGAACAGCTAACCTGTTGAGGCCAGGGAGAAATAGCTTTCTCCCAGATAGCAATCATGCAACACAACTCCTCCAGCAAGTTCACAAACCCTGTAATTGATAACCTGGAAGAGAAGCATGCCTCTGGCAGAAAATGTGTGGAAAACCAACTACAGCACTTCAGGCAATCTCCAAATTCCTGCTACTACTTCTTTCCCAGACACAGTAACAGCAAAGAACACCAGCCAGCACCAGGCTCAGATGGGTGAGACAGCAAGGTTGATATTTCAGATTCAGAAAAGACAGTTCAAGAGAGAAGAGTTCCAAAGATACACTACTCAAGATGCTGAGCTTGTAGACAATCCAGAAGGAAAAGAAAGGATTCTTCAAAGCATAAGTTCCTGCCCTGACCCGGCTGTTTGATTTACTTGCAAGTTATTTGCCTCCAAGAATCACAAGCATCTTCAGTTAGGTGCCCAATCTTGTCTAGCTTTAAAAGACACGTTTTGGAAAATCTGAACAGATAAAATCTGCTGAACAGATACAGCTACTAAGACAGCTCAGAATTAAATCCTTCATAAAAGACAAAGATTTTAGCTTAAGCACTAGAATATTAAACATTTGATGTAATAAATCACTGAAATTTAGTAAAGAAATACTTAAACTCAACTCCCTGGGCTGTCCTCCTAGACCACAGCTCAAGTGACACTGCTGTTGTTGCCTTCAGCTGTATTGTAGGAAGTGTTACAAGGTCACCTTTTAAATAATGTAATAATGCCATCAAGTTCTTAATGCCTTGTCTCTTGTCTCTTATTTAAGTAAGGTAATTACAAAGCAAAAACCATCTTCATTCTTATTTGCTAAAACTGCTTGCTAGTGCAAACAGATACTCATCCTGCAGTTTCTGTGGTTGACCAATTTCAGCTGCCCAAAGTACTGCTTGGTGGCCAGCCAAGCACAGGGCTGTGGAGCTGGGCTTCTGTCCAGCACTTTTAGATGTTTCAGTGATGTTCATGCAGAAAATACCCACAAGGACCTTGCTTTCTGATGATACATAGTTAGCAGCCTTTGAAGATCTCCACCATGTCCCATCTCTGGACCTCCAACAGCGTTGTTGATTCTCGAGCCCACAGTGCTGGACTGGCCTGACCTTCACAAACCCATTGTTCAGCAGCCTGAGCCCATGGGTTGTTGCTGTTCAACACCATGTGCAAACACTCTTTAAACAAAGCACTTTTGTTCTCATTAACCATGTCCTAACACACACAAAATGAGACACTAAAAATGGGATTTATCCTCCCAAATTTAGTGGTTGTTCTGACATTTACCCTGACCTTGCACATTCACCCTGACTTCACAGTCAGCTGGGGCAGGACACACCAGCCCTCCACAGGGATTAAGCTGCATCCCACAGATGCCATCTCCCCCCCACTAAGATGTCTAGACATTACAATTAGAAGAGCAATCCTACTTTATGTGACTGTCTTCTCCAAGAATCTGCCCTTTAAGTAGAAGAATCACATTTCAGCAAAAACACAGCAATTAAATCCTAGATATATCACAGATCACCTCAACAATAGCTGCTGTTCCACTACACTGAGCACAAGAGGAACAAGCTTTTCCTACTACAGGAACTCATTACACTGTGGATATGCTGAATAAAAGAACCAATTTAGGTTAGACACAGCCTCTGGAGGTCACTGTTCCTGCACACCATTCAAACATTTCCACTGCAAGCCTGAAGGAGGACAAAGCCTCTTCCAATACAACAGTCATTACCAAGAAAGCAAGAGACCCAGACATAATAGTCCTGTTTACCAGGTAGAATGTTTGGAAAACCTTGTCCCTTACAGTCAGTGAGCTCCTAAAATAGCTGGATTACTGGGCAGTGAAACCAGGAACAGGGCTAGAAGATTGCACCAGACTGCAGAATAAATTTTTCCTCACTGCTGGGAAACACTGCAAGGGACACTCCTCCTTCCCAGATACCAGGGATTTTACAAGCCCTTGCAGAAATGCTCTCCCCAGTAAACATCTGGGAATGAAAGAGCCCATCTGAAAGGAAAACTGAGGATGAGCTCGTTTCCAAAAATTCAGTTGTTGTACAACACTCACGTTTGTTTTACCTAAGACCGTGTTGTGGAAACTGTAACTATGTCCATAAGTAACCAGTGGCTTCAGACTTGTCTTCCAGGACTGCCCCATAAGGCAAGGAGAGTGACTGCTGCTGTCGAAATATTTGACTTCATTTGCCTTGCAACAAGATTCCTGTCCTTGACAAATGGTTGTGAGAAAAGAGCTGTCACAGTTCCTGGTGCTAAAGGGTCAGAGCTGAGCAGAGAATCCTACTGAGCTGAAAAACACAACTCAGCACCACTGCCTTGTGACAAAATTCACTGAAAAGGCTCAAAGGTGGCAGAAGTAAGAAACAAAGCTATGGAACACCTTCAGATATGCCAGCACCAAGCCAGAGGATGATGCAAATCATTGTTCAGTAGCATGGACAGCATTCAAAGACCTGCCAGAACTTCTGTGGAGTGGCTGCCATCAAAAGGCAGGATGATAAATGTTTCTGTGTTTCACTGGATAAGCCAGCACCAGCCACTTGCCTGGAAAGCCCCTAAGTAACCCCAGGAAATGTCTATTTTATCAGATCACAACAGAAAGGAAGAAGCTCCCTCTTGCAATCTCTGGCACAAAGCTCCCATAAAAGCAGTACCAGACCCAGCTGATCCCTGACATTTTTATCATCTCTGATTCCTGATGGATGGATGCTCTAAGTGATGTAGAACATTCATCATTTTCACTGGGTAACTTGACAAATTCCCAGCTTATTTTTATTCCCAACTATTTGTAAGGAGTACAAAACTAGAGAGGACAAATACCTCCAAAAATACACATGCAGACCAGAGTATCAAACCCAAATCTTTCAGGCAGCCCCTGAGAAACAACCACCCCTCCTAGCACAACAAAGTACAAAGTTTGACATATAGTTGAAAGGAATTTACAAGAGGAAGGCATCCAGTCTTAGCAGACTTGGTAAGAGTAGCTGAAGAACTAAAGGAGAAGGCTGGATTTCTACACCAACACACTCACATTTTAAGTACCAAAGCATGGAGAGGCTTCTCCTTGCAAAGGGGGAAAAGTTTTATAATTTCAAAGTAAAACAGCATTATCTCTATCTCCACAACATGAGCAATGTGGCAAAGTCAGTTCAGACACAGACTTTGTTCTCACTGTTAAGAACGTGAAGGTGGAAGAAAAAGTTACTCTGAGAATTCCTTCTTAAGAGGCCAAACACTCTCATTTCAATACTTCTTACCAGGCAGGAAGACACACAGGTCTCTGTTGTAACAGGAAAATCATCAGGGCTCTGCTGCAACCTTTGCACAGCATAAAACCTGAGCAACCCACACTTTATTCCCTTGGTTCAAGAGTGTGTATGAGCCAAGACTCCAGAATGAGGCAACAGTTTCTAGCCAAACATAAACAGGACTGTGCTTCTTTAAGTAGCATGGCAAGCTCTCAGGCTGCCCAAATCTTAGCAAGTCTCCAAGAGAGGAAAAGGAAAAAACTTCTGCAGGTAAAGCTGATGGTCCTGCTCCTTAAGACAGGTGTGTAACACATCTCCCCAGCTGCTCCCTCACATCACCAGGATTTCAGGCAGTGCTTCCTCTGCACGAGGCTGCCACGTGAACAAAGCCCATGAAATATTCTTTGGGAACATGTTATGAACATATTACTAAATTGAAAATACAACTTTGCCACAGAGCTCTTTGGACAGCCTCCTTCTTCCTTGCTGTTGGCATCACCTTTAAAGGACTTTTTCATATGAGCTAAGTTGGAATACGCCTGCAATCATCCCCAGATCCCACAATTACCATCCTGATAATACAACAGCAGTACAAGCTAAATATTCTCCAATTCCATCATGCACTTTCACTTTGAAGCAATTCACATTGGGAAGCATATTTAACTTGCAATTCCTTTTTTTCCCCCCTTCAAATAAAGTTGTGATGCCCAATCCAGACATCTTTCCAAGTCACAGAGAACTACAGTCCTGTAAAGGAGTTACTTTGAAAAGTTAAAAATCTCTCTTCTGGGGCATTTATATAATTCAGTGTTTTTACAAACTGATTTGCCTGGGGAGACTAAACCAGTATGAAAAACACAACCAACCATCTCAGCATTGTGACTGCTGCATTCAAATTCATTTTCCAATTATTTTTTCTTTGGTCTATGAATTTGTTAGGAGCATTTCCTCCTCACAGGACTATGGTGTCAAACAAAGAGGCTACTTAAGGACAATAAAGACTTTCATCAAGGGACGAGCACTCCTGGACCATATCAAGTAGAATTTCCTCCTTTACCCTGCCAAGTAGATTGGAGAAACACTGGACAAACCTGTTATTAACTGGGCAGCTACACTTGCTTCAACATCTGAAAAACCCCAACCAATAAACATTCACAATCAGGTCCTCTAGCTCAGGTTGAATTTTGGAAACCTTGTACGAAACCTGATCAAAATTCATTTATCTTCTGCAGGTGATGGAAAGGGAGCACTCCTGGGTAGATCATGCATTTCTTATCACCATAGATGAGTAAATTTAAGATGTGATGGTTTAATACCCTTCAGGGCCAAGCCAAACCCCAGAAGTAAAAGGTAGAGTGTTATCCTCAGGTTTAAACTAAGCACATATTCTAGATTTCTCCCCTGGGAGCAGGTGCCATGTCCACGTGCAGAATTCCTCCCTGCACCACATGCCCATGGAAAGGTCCCAGTCCAGCCAAAGGCACCAAACCAAGTCCTGCACTGATGCTCTGTGTCAGTGTGTCCAAACTGGAGCTTTCTGCTGCCAGATTTCACACCACAATGGGCCAAAGAGGGAATATCAGGTAAATGTGGCAGGTAGAGCCAGTGGGATCAGCTGCATGGGGAAGGGCACAGAAATTCCTTCACAGATTAAGATCTTACCCAAAAAGTGGTGATGGGGCAGAGAAGGCAGGAAGAATGATACCAAACACAAACACCTCACCTACACCCTGTATAGAAACTTCTGTAAGTGACACCATCATTCCCACAAAGAAGCACTTCCTATTGATTTTGAGAGCTGCAGGAATTAAACTCCTATGCTTGTATACCAGCAATAGGAGAAGCTCTGAAAAAACACAAGTCTTCCCATATTATGCTACTGATTCCAGCCTGATCTCAATGAAGGAAGCTTTTATGTGGCTGCTCCACTGCCTCAGCCCACATGCTGGTTAGAAGCTAAATTAGATGATTCTCTTACAGTTCTGTGGGCAGGGTAAGCAAGGAGGGGTATTCACACTGCTCAGAAATGCAGACAGCAGCAGCTTCATCAGGGAGAAACCTCAAGGCCAGCTAAGGAACAGACAGGCAGTCCCTTTGTAGAGCTGGGTGACAGCAGAGCCAGAGTTGGCTGTGTGGCTCTGGGAGCAAACCATACTGGAGCATTATTCCTGGAAGCCTGATTTATCTCATTACTGTGGAGAGAGGCAACACCCCAGTCAAGAATGGCCTGGAGAGAATCAGAATAATAAATCCATTTACTGAATAGAGTCAGCCCAAGGAAGAGAAATATAAATCCTCTTCCATTCTTCTAGCGTTGAATCCATTGCATGCTCTGTAGAAGTTACAAGGTATTCTTACTGCCAGCTTGTCAAATCACTAAGAAGTTTCCAGAAGATTGTTTAAAATATATTTTTTTCGTTATGTGGTAGAAAATTATTAGAGCTCCTTACTAGAGTGACAGGTTCTGACAAAAGCCTGCACTGGTGATAACAACATCTGGTCCATTAGCAACTTAGGTAATTTCATTAAACAGACAGGTTAAATAATTTAACCGAGTCACGCAAAGATCTCTTCTGCATACAGAAGGAAATCAAAGGAAAGAGTCTTTAGGATTCTGAAAGCTTATTCTGATGACTGTTTCCACATAAACATGATTTTTATTAGTTTATGAAGAAGTGCTGGACAAATGCTTTAGAAACAGTTTCAAGGTCATGGCGAGCAAAAGCTACGTATGTTTTATTATTAAATGCCAAATTTACTTGTAACAGGTAAGAACATAATTTAGTCGAAGATTAGATAGAGCTTTTGAGCCAAAGAGAGCTTATGCAAACTCCACAAGACACAGCCACTACATTTGCTAGCAGATCATTCCTGGGACTGCAGATTGCTGCTTGATACAAAGCAGGGAATCCCCATCCAACACTCACCTTCTACACCCCTCTGCAAGGGTTAATTGCTCTGTGCTAGAAAACAAGCTAATCCTTCTCATCTTTGTGTAGTCTGGGCAAAGCCACAACAAATTAATACATTTCTTTCAAGGTCAGACAAAAATCTGGCCTTAAGAAAGCTTTTGGAGTTAAGCTTCAGAGATTGCTATAAGCTAGGTAAGAGGCATTTCCTTAAAAAATGCTAATACAGTTCAGGATGGGGTGGGGAGGGAATGTATTGGCCTCCAAAAAAACCAGATGCATGCAGCAACAAGGAAAAACTGAAATCACATTAGCTGATGTTAGACAAAGTAACCTGGCAGACACAATGTCAACAAAGTGTTATATTTCATTCATCTTTTAGTTAATACAGGGATTGTTTTGTTTACCATCAAAGGAAAAGATCAGATTGCTGTGTCACTGTATGTACCTGACACAGGTCAAAACCAACAAAAAGAGAGGAAAGGCAGCCCTGAGTATCCCCCCAGATCATCTACACACCAAATGACAGGGCTCACATGCTGTGCTGAAGACACAAGCTGGTGACCAATAAATCTGAATTCAGCTCAGTGATTTCCTGAAGTTTATCATAAAAACAATCCAGAACCATTTATATTTAGCATAATTAGAATGAAAAATAACAATCTTAGAGCAGCCCTTCAAGGGCAACCTCCCTAACCCCTCCTAGGGGCTGTGAAGGGTTTATCCTCCTGTTTACATCTCAGGAGATGTGTAAAAGATGAGAAAGTCTATCCACTCTGAGCTGTACACTGTTGCAACTTGCCCAATTCCCCCATCATCCACAGAGTCAAATTTCCAGACTTCACAGGAAAGCTCATAACATCTAATTGTCTCCTGACTCCCTTCCTGGTCAGATCAGACTTGATGAAGTTGCTTTCATGTGTGCCAAGCAAAGACAGTATCTTCCCTGGGAAAAGCCAAAGGCAGCAGCTTGTCACAAACAAGGAGCACTCGTGGGTCACAGGCAGGGAAAGGCACAGCCACGAAGCTCAATATTATTCCATAAATATTTATGAGGAGCAAATAAGTATTAATAAACTGAAAAGGTGAAAGAACAGTCCACTGTCAGCCTAAATCAAGAAAACTGTGCCAGCAAGCATTTTCCCAGGCAACATCTGCCACTTCCAGGGCTCAGATGGGCCAGGCACCTCTCCAGGCAGGCAGAGCAGAGGCAGATCCTGGTTTGGGGAAGCTCCAGGTGAAACCTCACTGAGGCCAGCTGAGCTGTGCTAGCTGGCCTCAGGCAGGTGAACAGAGCAGGGCTCAGCACACTGCATTTATTCAGTGATAGCCAGCAGAGGTGTGTAGCCAAATTCCTCTTCACAGAGAAAAGCAAGGCACAATTCTTCTCAAGAATATTTCTGGGTTTCACATTCTCTGAACACCAAAGAAAGAAAACACAATTCTTTTTTGGAATGGAAAGAAAACACAATTTCTTTCAGAAATGAAAACACAGTATCATTTGCTGTGCCTGTGTTTGTGCAAAAATAGAATGCAATATAGAGATTGTTTACCCAAAGTCATGGCATTTTGTTTCCTTGGCCTATCAGGGCCAGGAGTGTGTGTGTCAGGACTGTCAGGTGACAGTCACAAAATTCAGTACAGTTGTGCACAGAGTTAAGTACTTAACAGATTCAGTTTTAGATGTATAGAATAATATAATATAGTATATTATAATAGCAATAATATAGTATAATAAAGTAATTAATTAGCCTTCTGATATCAATGGAGTTCTCTTCATCACTCCTCTGTTGTCAGGGCCTTGCAGCATTGCCATGGAGGTGCAGGAGCCACAGCCCAGCTGTGACAGCCACGTGCAGGTGACAGAGGACACCCAGCACCGTGTGCTCTGCACACTGCAGCACACAGAGCTGAGCCAGCCCTGGGAGCTGCTGGAACCAAGCTCCCCACACCTTCTGACTGACACACAACAGGGCTGAAGAGGCTCTCAGCCCTTTCCTGCTCTTCATTTGCTGCTATTTCTGCTATTAAAGCTTTCCTTCTATTTCCAGTGTAAGGGCACCTCACCATCCCCTCTCTTAGGGCTAAAACAAGATTCCCTTTGAAACTTCACACTAATTCCCTCACAGACACTGAGACTAAATATTTACTTTTATGAATCAGCGTTGCTTCATTGGTATGACTGGTGCCCTGTTATATAAGGGTAACATCTCCAATTTTCCCACAACTAACAACAGGTTTAGAATACTTTCCAAAGTATCTCAGGAATCATTTTCCAGGGTGGGAACATGTGATGTGTGCTGTGATTGCTGACCAGCAGAGGGAGATGGGACACTGTTCCCAAACAAAAATCCAAAAATCTGGAATCTTTCAAAGGATGCCATGAGAACACAACCCAGATCCATGTTTTTTCTTCCTCCACTGATGATTACTAACTTGTATGAAGGGAGGCAAGAAGTGAGCTCCTAAATTGTGCGTTTTAATTCTAATATTAATAAAAACCTGAATTCAAATCACTGGAGAACTTTTTCAAGGCATCAAGTTTTTTTTTTTTTTTGGTGGGTGTTTTGTGTTTGTTTTTATGTTAGGTGAAACGCTGATGTGGGTAGGAAAGAAACCGAGCCAGGAAAGACAAATATTCATTTGAGAGGATTCATGGACACTGAATGTTTCAGAGCTGTGTTTTCAAAGTACAAACTGTTACTAAGTCCTGAGGTACTGGACAATAAGTAATTTTTAATAAGTAATTAAAAATTAAAATGCAAGGAACAGTTTAGAAATTTTATTTGACTACTCTTATTGAATTAATTCTCCACCATGTACTTATTCTGCCATCTTAGACAAATAAAAAAATGCTGTTCTATTTTCAAATTCCATACATGTTTGTGCACCAGCCACACCAATCAAACTGAATGACCATAATGTGCTTTGAAAACACTGATAGTGGCACACGAACACAGGGTGCCAGGTAAAGAACTAAACAGAAATACTGAACAGAAGTATTTAAAAGATCTCCTAACAGTGTAGGCTTGGGAAGCATTCAGATCTCCCTTTTTAGTGTTTTCTTAAATAGTTCTGCAAAACCTGCTAAGTTGGAAGATAGTGCCCATGTTGGAAGAGGACTCCTGCTTTACAGTATTAATTTAATACTGTAAAGTATTAAAAGTAAACTTTAATTTATAAAGTTTATAACTTTATAAATTAAAAGTAATGCAAGTGGATTAAATGTAATAATGCAAAGTCCAAAAAATGCCGTTTAGAGGGGGAAAAAAGCTCCTCACCAGCAATACAAACTCAAGATTTGGTCCATATTTATTGTATACTAGAGTCTGAACGAACAACTCCAGACTTCCCTTCCACCACCACTGCTCTCAAACACGTGGAGAAGCAGACTGAGGATGAGACTCCATGATCAGACTTTGTTCTCCTCTAGCTGTAATCCATGACAATCATCAGGGATGCCAAATAAGACAGGGATTTCGGTGAAGTGCTGGTGGGACGTTTCCCATCACCATTAAGTTACCTGTTCTCCTTTATGGTGAAAACTCCCAGGGCTCACTCACTGACAGTTTCCCCAGGGGTTACCTCACACTGGCTCACCCCCTGGAGAGGAAACTCTCACTTCTTGACATTAACAGCATTTTCTCAGCACAGCTCCAGCAATGAAAACTGGTACCTGGCATGATGTCTTTAATCAAGAGATCTGCAGACTCCAAAAGGAATCAGTGGCCTGCCCCAATGGGCAGAAGATTAAGTGGTAAATGGAATAAAGAACAATCATCTCTCCAACTGCAGCAGTGACCCAGGGGAGCACTGACAGTGCAGGTTGTGGGTCATGCCCACTGCAGATACCAACTCCCAGCATAGTGTGGGGAAAAAATATCTTCTGGAATGAAAAGGAGCCACACAGTCTTTGAGAAGAGATGAAAGAGTGCCAGTGAACCCCATCATCCTAAATCTACTTTTTCAGGTTAAAGAGGTCTAAATTTTTTACTCAAGAGCTGACAGTCATCCTCTCTTCCAGGCAGAAGAAAGGAAACACTGCAGAACTTTCCCCTCTCTAAGATGGTGAAAAAGTCAATGTCGATTTTCCACCTTTCAGATCACAGCCCTCAATCCAGCACTATATACAATTATCTGATACACAAGATGGTTCTGTGAATGTTTTGGGACTGAGTATCTGCTACATAGCTGCCTCTGACTGTGGAAAGCTGAGGTCTGAATAGTACATTCCAGACCAAAATTACTAAATGGGCTTAGTTAAGTCAGAATTTGAGCATCTTTACAAGGAAAAACACACTGAAACAGCAAGAAACCAAAGCAAGCAAAAAAAACCCCAAAAAACCAATTGCAAAATCCAGGAAACAAAGAAAGCCACAGCTTTCTACCACACTGCAGAACAGATTAGTCTGTTTCTATAGCAGGCAGCTAATGCCTTCTTTTGGCAAACACACTCTTCAGACAGAGCCAAGAGTCTAGCAGATGATTTACTGATTAAATGCAAAATGAGAAGCTGAAAACAAAAATTTTCTGGAGAATGTAATAATTTGCATAATTAAGCCATCCATTTGAGTCCTAAACTGTCTTATCAGTATAGCAGGAACAGCCTCACAGCACCTGGGTACTCCTTAGCTGTTGCACAAGGATCTTACACCAAATGCCTTTATGAAGATTCAGGTAACCATGAAGAAGCCAATATAGATTTGGGCTCATCTGAAATTTTTGGTTTTAGATAAAGGTTTTAACTGCAAACCAGGTTACATCCCCTCCTTCTGTTCTGCTAGGATGTCTTCCCCCAACTCCTCCTCCAGCACAACATGAAAGACACAGTTGAAACAATATAATTTTGTACAGTCAAAGCACAGCACGATGGCAGTACTTCTCTTCAACAGATCAAATTTCATTTAACACTCAGGAAACACTCATTAAAAAAATAAAAATGAACTGCAAGCAAAGGCAGACTGAAAGGAGAATACTCACTTGTAGCGTAGTGTCGAAAACAACAAGCTTAGAGCTTGTTGGAACAATGTCATAACACTTGTGTGACCTCATGAATCGCACATAAATGTCACTTTCCGATTCTTCAAGTGCTGCAAGTAAAAACATTGTGTTGTTTTATTTAAGTAACCTTAAAAAAAGAGTAGTTAAAAAAAAAAACATGCCAAATCAACTGAACACCATTGTGCAGAAGGACAACCCTAAAGCGAAACTCAAATTCACACCTTGAGATCTGGACAGACAGTCACAGGTTTGCACTTTGCATTTCAGACTCATCTTTCCTTTCAGATTAAATACAACAAAATGCATTGTTCTTCTTTGATGAGAAGGGACCTCTATGTTGAAAAGTTACACTCTCAAAAAATATAATTTTTTTCCCCTAACAGCAACTTAGCAGGACATGCATCTCAACACTATTATATAGAGAGGAAGACAGTTTGAAACTTGGGCTTGACTAACTCAAGCTCCTAAATTAGTATTCTTGAATCTTTACCACTACCTGTTTCACTTTTCACATAGCAATTTTCTATTTTCTAAAGAGGCAGCAGGCAAGTTGTGTAATCAGTTCCATTCTCTTCAGGCTACACAGAGCATCACAGCTCCAACACTTTGTTTATAAAACCAGGATCCACGTGGCTGGAATGGTTCTAGTGCTGCATGTCTGTAGCAAGGACATGCAATCCCATCCATATTACCTTAAATTTCCTTTGCATTTGTTCAGATGCATGTGCATACAACCCCTAGATTTGCTAAGATACATTAACCTTTTCCTTTTTTGGGCAGTTTGGCTCTCTGTTCTTTCCAGCAGGTACCTAGAACTTGGTCAAGGATAATTCCTCCATTAGAGATTTGCCCTTTAGGCCCTGTAATAATTCCACAGAAACTTGGACACATATTACACTTTTGAAAAGCACAATAAAAAAGACAACAAGTTAAAAAAAAAAACCTTTAAATACCTACTGACCATTAAAGAGCTTCATAGTAGGGAGTTAAAAACTCAAAATCCTGATTTGCTAGATTTGCTCAAAATCAGTTATCTTGCTCTGGATAAATTGTCATTTCCACCAAATGGCTCAGCACAGCCTTTTTAGTCCAAATTTACAGAAGCAAAGCTGGATTTCCCCTACAAGTGGCTGCTCCAGGATCCAGCAGTTTCTACACACTGAGAAAGTAATTAATTTCCTACTCCCATTACTCTTAAAATAAATAAATAAATAATCGATAAGTCTGGTCTTTAGAAAGTTATGGTTGCTTCTACAATCCTAAGTGCAGTCCCAAGAACCCTTATTTACTTCAATCTCGAGTTTCTAAACAATTAAGATACTAAAGATAAAGATAAAGATACTAAGATTTCTAAACAATTAAGATACAGACAGAAACAAGCATAGGAACACCTCAAATTCCACCAGAACAGTGGAATCACCATCCTTGGACATGTTCAAAAATTGTGTGGATGTGGCACTTGGGGACATGGGATGGTGAACATGGTGTTAACACTTGGACTTAATGATCTTAAAAAGTTTTTTCCAACCTAAATGATTCAGTGATTCTACAAA
Organism: Camarhynchus parvulus; assembly: GCF_901933205.1. Taxonomy (NCBI): domain Eukaryota; kingdom Metazoa; phylum Chordata; class Aves; order Passeriformes; family Thraupidae; genus Camarhynchus; species Camarhynchus parvulus. The sequence goes on from NC_044572.1 coordinate 6,534,660, forward strand.
CCACAAAACAACCAGCTGAAAAAAATGAACCCTCTCAGAGCACATCATGGCTCCACAGAGTCCTGCCAACTCCCTAAGAATTTTTAAATGCATCAGGATAAGCACAATAACTGTGAGCCAGAACAATTCCATCAGGGGAGGCTGCTCATGGCAGCCACAGCCAGGAACTCCTACCAGCACAGTGAAGGTGTGCCCATAAACCCTCCTCTCACTTACCACACATTCCCACCCTCCAAACACAGCTTCAACTGGACCTCAAAATCCCCACCCAGGTGCAAAGGAATGGTTAAATGTTACCTCACCTTGTGCTGTCTTCCAGCTCAGGGGAGACACCACAAAGTGACAGCTTCCCTTTAATTTTAACTGGAAAGTTACAATTAAAAATATTCAGAAGCATGAGATAGCCATCTGTGAGCACTGTTAACACCCCTGTAAATAGCTAGGAAACTCTAGCAGGATCTGGACAAGGATCAAATTGTCCAGCTGGAACTGAGGCTTATTTCTACAAAAGATCCTTATACCATAAGTAAGTACAATGCACCACTTTATTAGTTACTAACTGAACATGCAAAACATCAGCAACACTGATTTAACTTCAAGTGCCTGTTGGAAAGGATATTTAAGACCTCCTAACACCTTCAGCTACCTGGGAATACTCAGCAGCTGCCACAGCCCAATTCTTTGTACAGATACTGTGCATTATGTATATATTATGTACATACACAGCTGTTCAATGGAGAAAAAGGTTTCCCAAACCTAAGGCTCAGCACATTTCAGGGATGCACCCACACCCTGCACAGGGCATAATCCTCTTTACAGTTTCTCTCCCCTTCCACTGCTTTGGGTTTTATCCAAGTACCGCTGCAAATATAACTGATCAAATTAGAACACCCTCATCTCCATGGGGATATTTCTACTTTGTTACCTGCTTAGTCTCTTGTTCCAGTCTTATTTGGTGGCCTCCAGGAGGGTTTGGGGGCCCTGGCAGGGTTTGGTAGCCTCAAGGAGGGTTTGGTGGCCCCCAGGAGGTTTTGCTGACTGCCAGGAGGGTTTGGTGGCCCGGGCAGTGTTTGGTGGCCCTGGCAAGATTTAAAAGCCAAACCCTGCCAGGGCCATCAAAACCTCCTGGCTGCTACCAAACTTCTCCAGGGCCACCAAACCCTTGTGGGGCCACTTCTAACCTCCTGGGGGACACCAAACACTGCCAGGGCCACCAAACCCTCTTGGGGGCCACCAAACCCTCCTGGGGGCCACTTCTAACATCCTGGGAGACACCAAACCCTTTTGGGGGCCACCAAACTCTGCCAGGGGCAACAAAACCCTTCTGGATGCAACCAGACCCTCCTGGGGGCTACCAAACTCTTCTAGGGCCAACAAACCCTGCCAGGGCCACAAAAAAATGCCATGGCCACCAAATATATTTTGATGGGGGCTACCAAATATATCTTCCCTGCCCATTCATTCTGAAGCCTCTGCAGCACCTGCCAAGCAGTGTTTCCTTTGGAAGGACATGGACAGATCCCTGCTGGCCTGACTTACAACCTCCTCAGTCTCTGCACATCATCTCTGATCTGCACCTGAGATCATCTGCCCAGCATGCAGGAGATGTGAGCACAGAACTGCCTCCAGCCAAAGCTCAGCTCTCCACAGCTCATCCTCTGCAAATCAGCTGCCTCACAGAGCAGATTCCCAGCAGGAGGCACCTGAATCTAGAGCAGGATCAGGGAGGAGAAGAATCCACTAATAAGGAGCTGAATGTGTATTTCTGTGGGGGTGCACACTCATGCAAGCTGATCTCCTGAAGATTCATCTGGAACTTATTTTGCAAGTAGACATTGCCCACGTGCACCCCTCTCCACGAGCTGAAGGCAAAAATATCCAAATTCCCAGCGCTGTTTTTTGTGATTTTTTAATAGAAAAGAAAGAGAAGTCACCTGAAAGGTTACAAATAAACCCTGTCAGACAGTTTAACACCTGAAGCTGAGCACCTTGTCATATAGGCTTTTACAGGGTAAATTCTCTGCATTGGCATTTTATTTGCTCCTACTGTAAGAGACCCTTTAAAGAGTGGAAAATCAATCTATTTGTATTTTTGCCACTCTGCTCCTCAGTCTTATTCACCAAAATGATTTTTACTTTCTCCCTTTCTCCTACCCTTCACTACAAAATGAGACATGCTTTTGGCTTTTATTTCAGCCAGTAGATGTTATTTACAAGAGCATCATAGCTCTGTGTTTTTTTTTTTTTTTTGGACAGATTAATTATTCACCAATACTGACTCAGATTGCAGTGAGACTCAGTACAAAGCATAATTCTCTATTCAAGAGCTCTAAGGTAGAACTACCATCTGAACACTCATGAATGACACAGAAACTTCTGCAGCATTGCTGAAGCCATTTCCTCAGAGATCTACTGAACAGATCCTTCAGTTCCACTCATGCCTTTGCCTGGGTGATTTCCTCTCAGAAATGCAGGATGATTTCCTGCAGGGTGATTTCCTCTCAGAATTTAAAGTCCTTCAAAAGTAGAAAAAAAAAGAGGAAAAATAAACAAACAAACAAAAAAGTGCCCGCAGATGGAGACTAGGAATATAATGTCAACACTCATGGAAAAGCTTCCAAATACTGCAACATAAAAACCTAAAGTTCCTCAGAAGTGTCTATTGCAAGCCATAGGCTGCATTTCTAGGCTGTGTTCTTACTGGGATGGCCCAACAAGATCCTGGACCTAAACTGCTTCCTGATCTCAACAATGTAACTTCAGGACGTCTCCTACTGTATTTAATGTTTCGGCTGTGTTATGCTCCTGGTATCCAGTCATATTTCAAGTTCACTTGTTGGTTCCAGGAGCATTTGAAAGAAATAGTTTCACTGAGGCTGGGTTCTCTCACCTTCTTGAAAGTGTTAATTCCACCACAGCCATGCCACAGCAGCTCTCCAAAACCCTGTCCTCATGGTTAGATTGAGGGTTGGGACCTCTGGCAACTCTCAATCATTTGAAGAACTCAAACTTAAGAACCTAAACCTTGTTACTAACCTAAACAACTGTTAGTATAACTGACTTCTCAAAGTTTCATATGAAATTATTGGCCAAATTTTAAAGGCTCTTTAAAAAGGAAAAACAGCAGAGAGCAGTATGTAAAATATACACTCAGCTAACTGCCTAGGCTGGTGAACAGCTTGCAGGAAGACAGAAACCACAAATATACACAGTAATTGCACCATTCTGCCTGATTTTTTAATAAGAATTAGTATGGAAACCATGCAACTTAAAAAGCTTAAGAATTCTCTTAGAGCAGCAGGAGCTGAGCTAAGCACTCCCAGCTCTACTTTTCACCTTGACTACTATTGGCATAATCATCTCCCCTCAGCCAGGACCAATAGATAAAAGGAAATGGGGAAGTAGAAATGTAGTTTTGTGATGTTCTCACTTGTACTAAGCAACCCAGTTAGGAGAAAACACATTTTATTTCCTGTTACTGCACACATACATATCTGCACTTCAGGGCACTCCAAGCCATACTTCTATTTTAAAAGTTGCATGATATTGCTGAATATCAAATTTCAGATGCCAGAGAATGAAAATATTAAAGACCAAAGATTTTTTCATCACAATGTTTACTATGGAACTGATCCAACAGCAATACATTAAGTCAAATTTATCAGTGTAATTATACTGATAAACTTTATTGAAAGGTGTTATGCCAAAGTACTCTATACTATTCTTATATGTATATATAAATACACCCACATATTTATATATTTCCTGCCCTCTCCTTACATTAGGAGCTACCCAGGACAACGACAGTATCCACAGCAAAGATCAGCTTAGCTGTGCCAAGTGCTGCCAGAAGACACCAGGGTGAGCAATCACTTCAATAAGCCAGGACAAGTCACCCTCTCTCCCCCTCCTGTTACAGATAACCCCCGGCAGAGAACACAACAGGTAAAAGACATCATTAACCTTGTAAATTGTTCTTCTGACTGTGGTTTTATCTGAAAGCTGTCACCAAAACCGGCTTTAAAGTTTCTGATAACTCCTGGTCTGAATTTACTGAAGGAGTTCCTTAATATCCTTGAAAACCACCCACACAGCTTTCACAGTGCTGGAGATTGTAGGAGTTCCAGTATAAGTCACTAACACAACACAGATCTGGAAAGGAACATCCTCAATGGATACAGTTCATCCACTCCAAGAGCAACAGTGACACCACTCCCAAGGAACCATAAACTATTCCTGACCACCAGGCCCTGGAACACAGCCTTCAAGGGAAACAGAGGCATCTGAATGAAGCAGGGTTTCTGGAATAATGTTCAGGGAATCAAATGTCCAGGTAGGATTTGATCAGCATTCCTCAGCAAAGGGACAGTCAGGAACAGATTCATCCAGTAATTGCTCTGTACAGGAGGTTGCTGTGATCATGAGCAAGAGCTTCACTTCAGCCTACCTTCTGCAAGACAAATATTTAGCAGGTTTTTAGCTAGGTTTGAATGCTTCACAAATTCAAATGTGTGTGGTATATCCAGTGAAAAGCTTGGGAACAGAGGGGTTGGCAGAGAAGTGCAAGAAACTGCAATTTTGTACAGAATAACACACTAAGGGGCCATGACTGCTCACTCTGCTGAAGAGCCAAGAACACTGGAAACAGCGGACAAGAAACCAGACACCAGAAGCTGAATCAATGTCAGACTTGGTAGGAAGAGAATACTAACATAATTTAAGAAGGGCAAGCACGGGAGAAAAGAAGCACTGTTGTGCTGTATCATTTTCTGTATCTGATTTATGTTTATTCATAAGGAAACTTATCTCAAAAAGAAAGAAAACACCACCAAGTAACCACCCATGTAATCAGCCACAGGATAAGACTAAGTGGTAAAAAAAGACAGAAAAAGAAGAGATGGTCACAGGAATACCTATTCTATGTGGCAGGAGATAAATCACAGAACCAGAGAATATCCTTGGAAGGGACCCACAAGCATCAGAGTCCAGCTCCTGGCTCTACACAAAACAACCCCAAAAGTTTTAGAACATGCTTGACAAGACTTTGTCACAGAAATGGCAGCCAAGACTAGCAATGTACTACTTCCAATTATACAGGGGAAAAACCAAACAGGTTTACAATCCAATATAAAGGAAATAATATGATGACAGTGATAGAAGTTGACAACTCCATCACAAGCTGAAAGGCTTTCAAATGCAAGGAACAGGAATAAAGGATGTAGAGACAGAAACAAGACTTTATTTTTCTTTCTGAGAACTGCAAAGAGCTTTAAAATATTCTAGAAGACCACACATTGATGTTACACAGTAGCATTATTCATGCAGCCACGGGCTACAGGGCATGGATGTTGCAGAGTGAACATTTCCCACCCTCATCTAAAGGAATGCCTGAGCTGGCAGATAAAGATTACAGCAAGTTTACAGATGGAAGAAACTCTGATACAAAGAAGTGATAGGAAATGTATCTGGAGATCAGTATCAGGAGCTTCTTCAGTGTTCCAACATTAATTCAGTTGTATGTGATGTGACAGAGGAAAAATATTTCAAAAAGAAGTGTGAGCACACAGGAACTACAATAGAGTAAGTGAGCTCTCCCTTGCTAACTGCACCTCATCCTGCAAATAGGAAGAGGGTCCAGAGGCACAGAAAATGAGAGAGGAGAACAGGTACATGAACAGATAAATACCAGTGAATAGAGAGGTAAATGTGCTGTCTTGTTGATCAGGTCTTCAAAGGATAATCCTTCTAATAACAGTAACAAACGAAAAGAAACCAGAACTCATCTTTAAGAACTATACTCAGAATTGCTTAAGACACTTTCAAACATAACCTTCACTATTGTGTGCATCTACCTTTATTTTTTGCACACATTTTAGTGTGTTTGCTGAATTCTAGAGTCAGTGCAACTGTTCAGTCACTTTGGATCAGCGAGGTAATTGAGATGTTTTCTCCCCTTGTCACAAGGAGTTGCTTCATGCAGAGACAGCAGGTTATTACGTGTGTAAACAGGAGTCACCCTGGCTAAAAGCAACCATTCCTGAACTCTGCAAGTTCAGGAAGGAGAAGATATACTACCAGTCTATAGGAAAGCCAAACAAATTCAAACCCAGTCAGAATTCTTAGGAGCGTATTGAAGCAAGTTATTAAAACCAGTGTATTTGTAAGCATCTACAAAGGCAGCTCATCAAAAGTAAAGAAAAAAGTCAACATGGCTGTGCCAGGAACAGTTCAGACCAACCAGCTTTTACCCAGAACAAAATGATCGACTGGATGAAAAAGAAGGAAGACACAAAATAAAAATAATATTAAAAAAAATCACAGTATGCTTGAGACACTAATTTTAAAGCAAGCATGGTTACCACTGCATGAGAAGACAGAGTAGAATCACCCCATGGTAGCTGCCTAACAAGCAATCCCAGCTGCAGCAAAACTAGAAACATAATTTTTTTTTTCAGTGGGTTTGCAAGACTGGATGACAACTGTGTGTGCTCTTAACAAGCCATGGACTCCAGTTCAAACTCTTCCCCAAGCTGGAACATTTGCAAGACCCACCTCATGCAAATCAGGTAGTGCAGAGTGGCAATGCAAGCTCACACTGCAGGACTTCACATTTCTACAACTCACTCTGGAAGTGTTTTTACAAGTAGTTTGATACTTCCCACTACAACAGAGTATTAGGGGATCAAGACTTCATTTCATTCAACATTCTCTTTAGTGATCTTCAAAACAGGAACAGAACACACTTTAAAGAGCTTGCAGTAGGAGTTTGAAATGGTTGCGAAACTTAGAACTTCACAGTATCTTCAAACTGAATTTAGAAGTAGATTGAGATAATACAATTCTTCAGGAAATACCAAAATCTGAAAGAAACACTCAACTGGAAGAGTGCAAATTATGGAGTAACTAAACACCACCACTACTGAGAGAGAAGTACCTTGCTATTAACTTAATTTGCTACAGCAGAAGTAAAGAAGAAAAGGCAGTTTGCTTCAACAAAATAATAGGCAAACAAAAAAACCACCACAGGTGCTGGAGAGCTATTAATGCATTCCACAAGCTGGTTAGACAGAACAAAGCAACCTTAGGACACTGTACAACCTCCTTCCTTAAAGGTTCTAAACAGGGAATGAGACAAGTGTCTCCAAAAGCACATCCTGCTTAGAACAAAACAGTTATTAGTTCTTGACAATACTTCAAAAGATCCACTTTGCTGGTTTTGAGGTTTAGATACCTACATGTCTTCAAATTCCAGCAGTACCTAAGACTTGTAAAAGAAAAGTGATACAAACAATTGTTTGAAAGAATGAAAGATTTGGATTGTGTTGCAGTCTTACAGTCACAGCAAGCTTCAAAATCCTGCCCTGAATTTTGTTCCTCTTTATTGGTGTTAGTTAAGTCCTGGTAACTGGGCTAAGTTAACACTTGTGTTTTACTGTAGCTCTCCACTGGCAGTGTGGAGAAGCAAATTATTATTGTGAGATTTGAGACAGACAAAAAAAAGTGATGGGCAGCTTAAGAAACTCCACATTCCTGAGCTAATCATAGTAACTCTGAAGTGCCTTGTCCAGGCAGGCAGAGAAACTTATTTGTGTACAAGCAAGAGCTGCCTTGTTTAGGACCTAACCGGTAAACAGCACCATAAACCCAACTGAATCCTTTTGAAAGTACTTTTGAAACAGCTCTGTATCTCTTAAATCAACTGTTGGTCAAAGGTCTGTACTTTGAGAAAAGCATCACTGTGGTTTTGTGAATAAAGGTAGCAACTTCAGCCTGCAGCCTTAATGCTTCTAGGATTTTCACCACAACAAAGGATAAGCTGACCTGAAGAATTTTCTAAAGCATGTTCAAGATTTTCCCTTGACAACAGGCACTCCATTTTTCCCTAAGCATCCCAAACAAAAAAAGATCTAAATTAAGATGTCGCCTGTCTGGAATGTGGGCCTGCTCTTCAAGATTGCGAGACACGAAAGGCAAGAAACTAAAAATGGTATTAAACTTCTGAATATTAATATCAGCAACCACTCTGTGCAGAGCTGGATTCAAGGGAACTTTAAGGTATGTGATTAATGAGATAATAAACCAGCCTGTATCTCTGCTGCAAGATTAGTAAACAATCTGAATTTTTGCTGTATCTTTAGTACAAGCCCAAGTCCTACTAGATACACAGTTTGCACAAACTTTTAGAAAAGAAATCGAGAAGTAAATAGAAAAGAATTTAAGTCTTCTAGGAATTAGTTTAAGATCAAACCTAAACATGCAGCTTAACCAAAGCAAAAATCACACAACAAGCATTTTCAAAATGAGCACACAGCATCTTCACAAGCTGCAGCCATATCCCCACTGAACAGGGCAAATATTTAATCTGGAGGCAATCTTCCACTGAAGACTAAACTCAAAGTATCAATGCTTTAAAGGAGAAATGCCTTTTTTAAGACTTCAGCCGTAAGGACTTTGGACTGTGCTTGCTGGAGAAAGTTTTGTGAAGTCCAATAAATTGCTGGTCTCAAATCCTAATTACTTACAACATCTGAAGTTGAAGCTTTTAATAATTAGGTATTTACATTTTCATTTCTCTCTAATTTGCCCTTGCACATTTCTTCTCCTTCCCTCCCTATGCATGCCAACACCTTCTAAACAGCTATTACTGGCATTTCTTATAAAAATTTATAAATCTGTATGCACACTTTAATGGGCTATTGAGTGCTCTGTTCCAATATACCACTTAGGAGATTTACCTACAGCAAGTGTAGCTTGAAGCTACACAGAAAAAGAACCAAGAGCTCTGTAACTCAACGAGGTGACATCCAACACACATTCAATGTGCTCAGAAACAGTTTTCTGGAACCCATTTCACAGGTATTATTGATTATTTCTCTACACCACAGATAAACTGCAACTCTTCCCAAAGCCGACCTGATGTCTATACAGAGCAGCATTGGAGTTTTGGAGAGGTTCTTTTTGCCTTATTTTTTTTTCAGGAACTGACTCAAAATAATTATATTAGAGAAGTTCAAGCAAGGCTGTGGCAGGAGAGATCCATGGAACTGCTTGTGGAGAGAGCAGAGCATTCACCTTCTGCACTCTGGCATTCAGAGACTTCCATCAAGGGCAGCCACACAATCCCTTGCTGTGAGTGATCACCCTCCACCCTGAACTGAGCCAAAGCATTAAATCTATCCTACAACCCTTCCTACAGTACCTGTGCTGGAGGTCAGAATACTGTTTCAAAGCTCTTACAGAAGAGTTTATATATCCATTTATTCTTGTGCCAATGTTGTACTTCATTTAATTTCCCTCCCCAGTGTTTACCCCCTTCCCATCCCTTCTAGGATATTTTCATACATACAGTGTAATCCCTTCCTGGTTTTCCTTTTACTGAGTTAAATGAGAAAAGCCTGATGGTTTCCTCATAAATGGCCTTTTTCTATGCCCATCTCAGTTTGCCCCCTTCTCCAGCAGCTCAGACATCTTTTTTCTCTGTCTTTACACCAGCAGAAATTCAAAATAAACAGCAGAAAAGAATGCCATAGTGTAAGGGACTGGTAGGACAAAAATCCCTTTTTGATTCTGTTTCTTAAAGTGCCCAGTGTCAGAATGAAATACTCTGACACAATATAAAGAGAAAAGCAAAATAATATAATAATATTGTAAAAAAAACCCCACCAAACAAAAATACCAACACAATTTAAAAGCACCCTAAAAAAAAAGACCAAAAGAAAATCACATCACAAGTAAAACCAGTGGTCTATAGCACAGGAAAATTGCTTTTAGACAAAATGTAGGAGGACCATTAACCTCTGCCACAGTCAAAACTGGTAAAATCACCCAACTGGTTCACTGAAAAAGTAAAATCCATAAAAAATTCAGCAGAGGAGGAAAGAACCTAAAACCAAGTTAGCTGTATTCAAACAGTATTCAGAAGCTACCTTGAAGATATCCACAACATAGTCAAAAACCTTTTAATGTGGTCCACTCTTAGAAGGACAAGGTAATCTAAGCTTTCCAAAGTTCCATCTAGGTGCCAAGCTGGATGCCTAAAAGAGAAATTCGACTTCGTTCTAACATAGTTAGCCTTGTATTAAACTGCTTTGGCTTTATGTTAGTCCCAGCCATTAGTGCAACCCTTCCACAGAAGGATTTTCCCCTGAATTGTGAGATTTTCCATTTGTCAGTCTTCTGTACTCATAGAGGAGCTACAGGAAAACCCTCCACAACAGGCACCCAAGGCAAACAGTCTCAGTATGGAGAGGAATATTTTGTTTCAGGACACAAGAACTGCTCTGAAAAACAATGCCATCAGCTCCTGTACTTACTCTGGAAATGCATCTCTTCATGTTTCACACTTTACTTCCCCAAACCCAGGCAATGTTAATACAGTTGTACATTCTGGAAACTAAAAATATTCAAACTAACAAAGTACCTGCAGACAGGTCATTGCTACCTAAAGACCAAGCTCCTAAACAAACAGCAGAACTGGTGTCAGTGTCATGAGTTGAGGCTCCAAACACTGTGATCATGCACCCTCAAGTTATCAAAACCACAGGGCACTTCACAAAAAGTCCTGTCTTACAGAACACCCACATCTGCTGCAGATGATTAACAAGCAGAAATACTTAAGATTGTTTAGCAACAGTTAGATTGAGCCAACTGATGCAAATATTCTGCTGTCACTCCTGTCACACTGGCATTACTTCAGCTCAAACCAAGTCACCTCCATGCAGAACTCAGCCATGCCCCAAGGCAGGAGGTTTACCAAGAGCACTGACTTGATCAGCCAAATTTAACAGCAGAAAGAATCAAACCACCAGGACAGTTATCCTGCTCCATCTGTACTGTCCTGCCTATGAATGTGCAGGGCATTAAAGGAGTCTGTTGGATAGAACATTGGAGCACATCCCCTAAGAAGTTTCTTAAGGGAAGGATTCTGTATAGACACCCTCCTCCATCCTGGCAGTGCTCAGCAAAGCAGTCACATAAAAGTAACAAACAGCATTTTGGAGTCACCTACAAGGCCACACTGACATTGGCACATCTTCCAGGTCTATCTCTGTTCAAGCACAAGACACTGTGAACTCAATAACTCTAAACCAGGGAATTGAGATGATATTGGCCAACGTCTTCAACCTCCTATCAAGCAGTTGTTTACCAGCCCCACAATCAAACCAAGCAGCTTCTGGACAAGGGAGGTTCTGCAGGGAAGCTCTTCAGAGTTGATGTTGTCCTTCTGGAGCACATAGAAGTGGCTGCACCAGCAGGAGTGGCTGGTAAAGGTGATTAAATCAGTCCTTGTCCATCAGACACTAACACACACGCACAACCTGAGGCAGCAATGTCATTCAGGTGTAAGAGAACACCTCATTGTCCCCATGTTTTTCAGGGAGAGCTGCTGGCCAAGAGTGGCTTTCACTTGGAAGATAAATGTCTGCAAACCATGCAGGTGCAAAGCTGGGCAGGAACACAATGGGCCCCAACACTTCCTGAACAACTGTTCTGAGTTCCCTGCAGCTTTGCCAAAGCAATTACATGGAATTGCTGCCATGGTGAGCATTTTCTAGGAAGTCCCAGCCACTTGTTTCCATAAACAAGTTAGGGAAAATAATGTTTTGACCACATTAAAATTTTATGAAAGCTTTCTCATCAAGAAGCTCTTGTGTCCCTCTAGACCCAAAGCAGAGTTTTGAAGCATGTCCTGTGTATTTTTTTTTTTTGTATTAAAACATCACTTTCCAGATGGGTAAAGCTTAAAAATGTTTGCTTCCTGAGAAAGACTGCAAACTTTAGCTGCTAAATGGGTTATTTCTTAGTCAAGACAGAGTAGGGCTTTGCTCATTGTAAGGCTAAATACCATGTTAAGAATAAGACAGTTGTATCCTCTGTAGGAGTAGGAAAACAGGACTGTTTGGACACAGTGGGCACTGGGCTGACATGAACCCCTTGCAATACTTGCACAAAAGACTCCTGTGTGGATCACAGGAACAGCCCTCACTGAGGGTAACAAAACTTCCAACATCTTATCTTGCACTGCTCAATGAAGTTTTGTACTTTTAGTTATGTATCACTTTATATTTAATTTTCATCTTTAAAATCTGAGGATAGAATTTCCAGAGGGGGAAAAAAATCATGTCTGGTGTTCCTATACAGGCAACTGGAAGGCAAATGACCAGGGTGCCTAGGACAGTGTAGCACTCAATCATGATTGCTTGTATAAACTAATAAAGCTGAAATCCAAATACTCCAGATATGTTGTTCTTTAACAACTTTGTAAAGTACATCATAGGAAAGCTTGTATGAAATCCATTAATAACAATTAGCATCTCTGCTTAACAACTTCTTACTGTGTTCACTCAGGATTCTAAACAATGTAAAATTTAATACAAAACATCCCCTTATCACTGTCACCATGTCCCTTGGTATCTCAAAGCACATCTTGTGGGCAAAATACAGTTTCTATGTGCCAGAGAACATCAGCTTAAACGATCACATAATGAATGCTTATTAGAAATTAATTACAGTTGCAAAACAATGGCTTAACTTTACCACCTCCTAACCCATGCACTTGATCCTTCAGTCTTAAGAAGGAAACAAAACCCAACCTGCCTATTAACATGTATTTTATTACAAGCTTCCTTTAATTATTTTTGGTCCCAGAGTGACATCTGTTTTCATACCTTGATTCAGATATTCACTTGACAGTGGGAGGCTGGCAGGTAGGAAGAGCTCAATAAACTATTTTTAATAAGACACAGTAAGGAAACCTGCAGAGCAGGGAAGGAATGACCCCAGACACAACAGCAGTGAAGATGCAATTACTGCTGAAAGTCTATTTCAGGAGACAGCCAGCAAGGAGCAGGTAACAGAAGAGATGCATGATTCAGAGAGAGTGAGATGAAGGCCAGAGCACTACTAGGAGAGATTCCTCTCTAAGGCAAACTGTTTATCCAATGTCTGAAAGCTGCTTTGTGCAACAAACCAGAGAAGAGAGAGCCCAAGAGGGAGCACATCAGTCCCATGACGCTGATGCTGCAACTGCTGCACACACTCTGCAGAATTCCCTTTTTCCACACCAGGAACTGAGCACAGACACAGCAGAACCCTGCAATTAAATGAACTCTGCAGAAAACACCTCCAAAAGGGGTTTGCAGATGCTACAGAGAAGTAGTTAACTCTGCTTTCAGCAACTACTACTTCATTACTCAAGGTGAGCAGAAGGAAGAGAATAACATGGATGAGAGGCAACATTGCAACAAAACTGGTTTGTAAAATAACATGCTAAAACTATACCCACTGAATCAATACACCTGACAGGCATCCATTTGCTACTCTAACCTAATTTCTCCTCTCAGAGCACAGGTAGATGTCAGAACACAACCATTTATGGAATTCCAGCTTAAAAAAAAAGCTTGTAAGTATAAATCATTAACTAAAGTTGTTTTTTATATTAGATCTTCAGAATAATTTCTCCATGTCCTTTCCAAGCTCATCATATCATCCATAAAAGAAAACCCAGAACCACTCCTGACTAATCAGAAGCAGAAATAATCTTACTACAGAAACATTATTGCCCATATACTAGAGCTGAAAAAGAGAATCCATAATGTGTATCAAGATGACCAGTTTTTGATCATTTATTACATTCATGAGAGACCTCTCAGCACTGTATTTCAGGCTACAATGAAAAACTCCACACCCATCAAGAGGTAGCTCTCACACTTTTTGAGGAAACGCAGGTCGCTCATTCCCATCCGAAGCAATACTGAGCAGGATGAGGTCATTACTCAAAATTTTCTGTTTATTTTTCAGCTGAGCATTCTTCAGTTAAAAAGAGACTCTGGACTTCTTACATGGGAGTTTTTCCTTTCCTGCTCTGACTGCTGCTTGGAGGAAGGTCCTTTAGGGAGCCCTAAATAAAATAAATATCCCTGGCCTGTGCAGTCCTTCTCCTCTGTGCACACAGTGAGCCTACAGCTGTTCCAGCTGTGGTGCCCTGGTGCTGTTTCACATCACCTCACTGACATTTACATTTACACATCACCAAAGCAACATTATGAAGCCAGTCCTAGACAGAACCAGTGACCCTCCAGTAAGAAGTGACACTGATCTTAGAGAGTTCAGCCAGATATATGAAGATGTTTTAGGCTAAAAACATGACCAGCACTTCTCTCTGCAACAACAGCATCCTATCTAATACTGTCCATGCTAATTAGGTACAAAATAGCTCATATACATTCTTTTTACATAATGAAAATTAAAATTGCTCTTCACTTGACATCACTGTTTTATTTAGAAGTCACACCATCAGGCCAGACTCTGCATATTTCATTACAGTACTACATAAATCACAAATCTTTCTAGCACCATTTTTTTTTCAATTCACCCTCTTAATTAGAATCCAAATTAAATGAATGCCTTCTGTGCTTTCACATTCTTATTTGTGTAACCTTTGAGGAGAGGGACTAACAGATCCACTTCACATACTGGATGGCATTCAGCACACACACACATTGAGCCTCATTTTTCAGCTCTTTTCATTAAGCTCCCTGTTTCAACAGAACTGCTGCATAATTTGATACACAAGATAGTTAGCAACTGTTGATGGATACAGAACTGGAAAGCTCACAAGAGCAAGTACTCCAAAGTAGAGGCAGTCAGGAAAGCAGCTCTAAAACAAGTTTCAAATTTCTCATTCAACCCACAATTTTAAGCCTCAGCAGAGAAACTTAAAGTTTGACAAAAGATCATCAGTTACAGTTTGGCTACAGCCACTTAATGAAACCTTATCAAGACTTCAGAGGTGTTTCTCAATTTCTGAGCACTCACCACCTGCCATCCAACAACAAAGTGAACATTTCAGATGTCTTTTACTCTCCTACCCCCAATATTAGCACAAATACAACAACAGCAACCAGTGCAAAAATTTAGATCATAAAACAGGTACTGCCACTAAGCTGCTGCATTTCCAGCTGCATCTCAACTTTCTGTGATTCTTTCCCCGGGGCCTCTCACACAGAAGCACTCTGGGCAGCAGCTTTGGGTCTGACTCTCACACCCTCACTTTTACTCACACCCCAGGTTCTGAATACAGCACTCTACCCGCTTTATGCTTGCTTTAAAATTAGGCCTAAAGCCAGGTCCTCATTTAGTCTGAAAGCTAATAAGGTGACTGCTTCCTTTCAAAACCCACACCCTACTTTAAACTTGCTATTAGCCATGACCTTCTGACAGGCCCCTGAACTCCTCTCACCCTCCCAGCCCAAGCATTCACAAATCCTGAACCTTAGAGCCAAACAAATTAGGAGACAAAGCATAACAGAAGCTTGAAAAACAGAAAAAAATTTCTTAAAATACTAAACTTTCTAAAGAATTTGAATTATTTTATTGCAGCGTTTTAGAAGACACACAGATCTTCACCCTTATCTTCCCCTAACTCCTCATTACACTTTTAAAAGGTCAAAGGTGTTTCAAAACTGAAGGTTTGTCGTTTTGGATTTTTTTTAACCTACAGATCCTTTTCATACACCTAAATTTGTAAAATATTTTAAATAGATCTTAAATGGCTTAACTATAAATGATTCAGCAGATTTGAGGAACCTGTATCTCATAGTAGCAAACTTTATGTAAAACTAAACAGGTAAATTGGTAACTTTCTACCTCTCCATAAGCATAACATGAATGCCTAACTAAAAACAGTTAAAAAGTGTGAGAAAAAAAAACCCACAAGTTAGCAACAGATCCCCTGCACCAACTACTCATACTTAAGCATGTTCCAGATGCACAAAGGAACAAGCATTTCATTGCAATTCAAACTCTGTCTGGACTTAAAAAAAAAAAAAAAAGGCAGCTCAAAGAATGCAATTGTTAACAGCTTCCTTTTCTCACACACAGAAAGATTAAAATAAAAGGTGCTACTTTTCCAGACCAGTCCCACAACTGCAGGCAGCATGCTAGTAACCAAGAAGCTGCCTTATTAGCATACCAGCTTAGATATATCTTCTCCCAGAATGACTCAGCCTGCTATTTTCAAAGTTTTCCTTAAATATTTGTCCTACATTTTACAATAGGAGTTACCAACTACAGAAAAACACATCCCATGAAGTCTTAGCCACTTCACAACGCTGAGCATAGAGATTAAGCCATGCGTCCACATTTGCATCCCCTAAACTAATCCCTTCTGAAAATGAAAGCTCGAGATACTCAGCGCGGATCTTTCAGAGGTGAAGTGGCTGCTTGGTGCAAGTTGGAGGAAAAAAAAATCCATCCATGCTTTCCCGCAGCACGGTTTAGTGCCTGCGAGAGGGAAAAACTTGCCAGGAGTTGCCCTGTGAAAGCACAGCACACTCAGTGAGAACTGCAGCCCTTCAGAGCACGGCAAAGAACAACCACAGAGCGCAGCCACATAAGGAAAATTCAGCGTACAGCTGCTTTGAACAGATGTATGTGCTGCCATAAGGAGGGGAAGCTTCACTTGAAAGAGCTTTCCATCACTGCTCTCAAAGTCTATATTTGGTATCGCAGACGTATTCGAGGAGAACGGGTTTTTTACGGGGAGGAGGAGGAGGAGGGGGTGCCGTGAAGGCTGCGCTCCCTCAGAGCAGGACCCGGCCGGCGGCAGCGGCGGATCGGGCACGGCCCGGCGGCGGCACCGGCACAAGGGCGCCGCAGCGGGATCGGCACCGGGACAAAAGCTCCGCAGCGGCACCGGGCTGGCTCCGCGGCCGGCGAGGCTGCGACCCGCCCCGCAAGGACACGGCCCGGGCACGGCGCATCCCGCGCTCCCCGCCGGGGATCCCCCGCGCCCGCGCCCCCGCCCGGACCCCGCCGGCCGCGTGGGTGTCCCCGGCCCGCCGCCGGCCCCCGCTGCCGCCGTGAATTTTTACCTTCATCTTCGAGCTCTAGTTTCTCCAGCATCCCTTCGGAGGCGGCCGGGAGCTGCAAGGGAGCCGGAGCCGCTGCCGCCGCCTGCGGAAGGGAAGAGAGGAGAAGGAGATGAGCATCCAGGCGCGGACTCACCGGCCCCGCGGCGGCATCAGCTCGGGAGTGGCGGCACGGAGCGGGCGGAGGGGAGGGAAGGCGGGACGGCGGCAGCTGCCCCTCGGCCTCCGCACACGCTGCTGCTCGCACACACCGCGGGGGGAGGAACCGGGAGGAGGAACCGAGGCTCGCCCTCCCCCAGCCCGTGAACCCCCGGGCTCCCGCCGGGCTCCCTCCGGGCTCGCTCCGGCTCCCCGGCCGTGCCTCCTGCGGGCGCCGCCTCTTCCCCGCTCGGCGGGAGCGGCTCCCCGGGCGCCCGTTCACAGGACGGCGCTTCCCGCCACGCCTCACCGCTCCCCCTTCCCCCCGGCGGAGCGGTTGGTACGTTCCGTTTTGCTGCAGTCGAGCCCGTTGGTCAGCGGCGGGAGGGGGAGGGAGCTACCACTTCCGCGCGGAAAAGGGAGGAGGAGGAGGGGGAGGTTAGTGTCCTGAGAGTTCTGCCGGGGCAGCCGCCTCTCACAACCCGTTCCGCACCCTCAGCTGTTTTCCGGGCTACCCTGGATTAGAGCGGTGGGACTGAAGGTGGACCGGGGGAAACCCTTCCCTCCCCCTGCCAGCGAGGCTTGGTACGCTCCCGCGCGTTCACCTGCGAGGCAGCGGCGGGGAAGCGGACGGTTCCACTGCGCCGCGGGGGGTGTCAGGGTGTCGAGGGGGTTTCCCCTGTGTGTGACGGGAGCTCCCGCAGTGCGCTGTGCAGCTATGCTGGCCCCGGGGTACCCTTTATCCCGGGATACCCGCTCTATCCTGGGTGCTGCCATCTCACAGTGCCCTCTCTCCCGGGATACCCGCTTTATCCTGGGGTGTCTTCTGTCGGGATACCCACTCTGTCTCGGGATGTCTTCTGTGTCGGGATTCCCCCTCTATTCCGGGGTATCCGCCATCCCGGGGTACCCTCTATCCCGGGGTGTTCCCTATTTCGGGATTCTCGCTCTGTCCCGAGCTGCCCTCTGTGCCAGGATACCCGCTCCATCCCGGGGTACCCCTGTGGGCACGGGCGCGCTGGTTTCCATGTCAAACAATCCCAGGTTACGTTACAATTGAAGATCAGCCCGAATGTCGGCGTCTCCCGGGTGAGCGGCGCGGCTCTGCCCGCCCGCAGCAGCGGCTCAAGGACGGGGCTCGCACCATGGGACACTGCAATTTACGGGGAATGGGATCTACTGCATCAGAACCCCGAGCCAGGCTAAAGCAGAAGCGAGGGAAATGAGGAAATATTCGAAATAGATTCGTCATTTACATTTATTTTGGCGGTGAGGTGTGGTAAAGCTTTAGCTGAAATGCGCAGGTCCCCGCTGGCTGCTTAGGAAGCTCAGCAGGAGCGGTTCAGACACGGATGCTGGAGACGGGGATAAAGGGATTATTTCTTTGGCAATGGCAGCTGACACACATGGATGGAGCTCCAAAGGAGTCACAGGAGTCGTCAAGGAGTATTTTAAACCTGCTGGTCCCAAGGGGAAGCTCCGGCTTCAAAAGTTCAGCAAGCCCCTCAAGGAGGGAGGGTTTGTTAGACCCAGCATAGCACAGCAATGTGCATAAAACGTAGGGAAAGATAAGAGATAATGAGAATAAAACTGTGATGGGGGAGAGAGCCAAAATTTATGGGAAAACAGAAAGCTGTCTCATAGTTTCTCAAGTCCAGCGAAGCTTCAAGCAAGGAAACTGCTGGTGGCAGCTTTTTTCTTTTCCCAAGCTACCTCTTTCTAAGGACACTTTTAAGGATATGGGAGGAAGTGAACAATAGCCAGTTCTTCTTTACTGTAAAGATCCTTTGAAAAGAAAACTCTAAAATATTTCATTTGCAGGTGTATTTTTAAGACGCTTCTAGGATTTCAGTAAATGTTCCAACTGACCAGTCGCACAAGATAGCAAAGCAGTTCATATTAATTTATAATATTTTCAGCCTACTAATCAAAATCCTTTGGAAGCTTTTAATTACTTCTGGGAGCTAGCTTTAAAAGCTCTAAATTATTTATCTTCCTTATCGTGTACCTTGACACTGATAAGAGTTTTTAACATCTTTTCTTAATCAAAGGCGGAAAAGAAGATGACATATCTGATTGGAAATAACTGCCATGATTTTGTTTCTTTTTGTTTTAATTTACTCCCCATAATTATCTAGTAAGCACCAGCCATGAGGAAATACAACTCCAAGGTTTTTGTAGCTGGAAGTGACACTGAGACTTGAAAGGTGTGCATTGAATTTCACTGCCACAGAACACGAGATGTTTATAAGAAGTCAGTTAAGCTTATTTCATGCTACAAACCCCAGGGCTCACTGCAAGATCAGGGTTTTACAGTGGCAGAACCCACATCCAGACCAAGAGTACTATGAGAAACTCAGGATAATAAAAAGGCAGTAATTTAATATACAACAGAGATTTGTAATGGAAACATGTACCATCCACACTGCTCAAAAAAGAAACCCAAAGGAAATGGAGAACTAAAGGCTGAAACCCCATCCTTCAATGTGCCTGCAGCCTCAGGATTTGTTTAAACCAATTTTGGAACAAGCTGCTGATCATGGCGTTCCCTTTGCTCCTCGCTTTGCATTCTGGCTCCTCTTGGCTTGTGGGCAACACAGTGAGTCAGAACAGGAAACTGATGCAGCTGAAAACCAAAGGGACTAAAAGAAAAGATTGGGCTTTATCCAGATCAGCTCCTGATCCAACTCACTGCTTAGTTGTATGAGCACTGGCACAGGAATTGTTCAGGGCAGGAGGGACAGGGGGACCACACCTTCTGGGAACAGCCCACTCTTAAGTCAGCCTAAATCATAGTCAAAACACCATCCTGTTCATTGTGGACAGGATTAGACAAAATAAAAGATATTTTAAGCAGCATTGTCTCTCTAAAAACTCCTTCTGTCATTTTACAGCAGGATTACTGGCTAAAGAAAAAAATTATTGAAAAGGAGCTGTAATTTCCAACAGGGTGATATTAAATCTTGCAACTTTTCCTACCTGTTTTTTGTGACTATTTGTTTATTTGTTCTACGGCCACAGAAGGTTCTCCTGAACTATAACCAAGGGATTTATCCAAATTATGCTTCAAAGGTTTGCACTTGTACCCTAAATATTGCCACGTGACATAAATGCTAGAGAGAAAAGTTTAGTAGAGAAATATCCACAAACCCAAAACTGCCCAAGTACATTTCTTTGTCACATTTTTACAGGAAGGTTATTTATGCCAAAAAGCATGGACCTACAACATGACCTTAATACAGCAGTGCCATCAATCTTTGTAGACACAAAGAAGAACAATTCATGGTTGATGCAACAGCAAAAGTCACAAAAGGTAGATGTAAACAAGAGAGATTTTAGGATTTCTGGGAAGGTTGGAATGTAAATTTTAATAGGTAACTGCTTACTTTGTTTTCTTTAGCTTCCTAGGGTAAAGGGAGTGAGGAATGACTAATACTCTGTGGAAGTAAAATCAGTCCTGTAAATTATAGATGCACTTAGAATGAATACATTAAAGCTTATCTGATAATCTACATTTCTTTTCTCTGATAATCTGGGAGTCCTTTCAGTCCTGTGTCCTACTGAAGGAATCCCGTCCTTTTCATAAGCACATGCAAAGTATTTAAGTCATAGGGATGGTTCAGGGATGTGAACAACAATTGACATCAGCAGAAAATCATATTTTATATAGTCTCCTGCCATCTTGCCTTACACTCTTTGGTGTAAGTTTGATTCTGAGATGTGTAAGAGACATTTTAAGCAGATACAGGAAAGAAGGATCAGCAGCAACAGTCCAGGAGTGCAACCAAAGCCAAAGCACTCTCAGCCTCTCTAATGATTCACCCAGAATGTCTGGGTGAAACAACTGCTAAAGGTCACAAGAATATTCTCAAGGAAGGCACTAAGATTTCTTTATCTAACTGGAAGGGTTTAAGAGAGGTTCCACAGAGGTCTGTGTTCAGTCTAACACCACTCTGTGTTTCCACTGATGACTCAAGGAAGAAATAATGAATAACCTGACCACATTTTCAAATGACTCAAAGTGACTCAATGGTAAAAGAAGCTGCTCTTTTAGGGACAGTCCCAGAACTTAAAATAATCTTGAGAATTGTTGCAGTGCTCTGAAAAATAGGATGCACTTTGATATGGGTAAGTAGAGTGTGTTACACAATAATCAGATGCAAAAATAAAATGGGAAAGGATGGACTTCCAGCAGTCATGCAAGCAAAAGACTTGGGAGTGAAACTAAATGTGAGACTACAATGTCAGTTTCTTGGAAATTAAAAAAACCAAAAATCACACTATTTACAAATGTGTTATAGGTAAGACATGGAGCATCTGTGCTACACATTCCCTGGTTAGATGCCAGCTGGGATATTGCATTCAGCTTTAGGGATAAAACTCAAGAATGAACTGAAAGAGTCCAAAAAAAAAAAAAGTAACAGCAATGATCTACACATTCAGAAAACATGACCTGTAAGGAAGAACTCGAAAACTTCCCAGTTTCCTCATCTACAAAGGGGAAAAAAAATCCAAACAAAAAACCCCCACAAAACCAACAACCACCCCCCCTAAATAAACCAAACTAAAACAAAAAACCCCAAAAGCCCAAAGAAACAAACAACCCACCCCAAAAAAACCCCAAAAACCACAACACCAAAAAAAGGAACACTGAAGGAAAATACCTCAACAGTCTCCAAACATGATGTGTTTTTGCAAGAAGAAAAGTGATTAACTCTTCTGGGTCCACTGGTTATGGGATGAGAAGTTATCTACTTAGCCTTTAAAGAATTCTTAGGTTGGACTTTGGGAGAAGTTTCTGAGTGTAACAGAAGTGAAGCACCAGCACGTTTTGCTGAAAAAACTCTAAAATCTCCATCACAGGAGGTTTTTAGCAATGGATTTAAAAACTCCCATTTGTTTATTATTATTTCCATATAGTTGATGGTGTTGATAGGGAAAAATGAATTTTTAATGTCCCTTCCAGGCTTGTTTTTTTGTTTTTTTTTTTTTCTATTTTTGTCCAGTCTTTAGAAAAATTATATATAGTCTTAGTACGATAATTCAATGAGAATTCTTTATATGTATGTTATGTAGAAAACCCAGTTTGCAAACCATCTATAGAAATGTAAATTTTCTTTCCCCCCTCTCTTCAAACAAGTAGCCTTAATTCTGAAATAGAAATATTCTAAAACAAATATTGTCTGAGTAATAATAAATATTGCATATTAGTCTTTGGTGACTGTGTAGGAATAGAAAGAACAACCTAAAAAAAAAAAATCCTGCTGCAAATTACAGGTCTGTGTGGAGCAGACTTACTCAAGCATTGCATCAAAAATGTCACCTGTGCTTTATTTAAAAATAGGCATTTCCAGGTAAATTCAAGGCTGCTCTTTCTCTTTCCTGATGACTTTAATATGGATATGCTGGGGTGCCACCTGCACAGCTCAGCAGTAAAACTGAGTGCCCTTCCCAGCACTTCAGAAAAAAAAAAAAGGCCACTTACCTTATAAAACCTAATGGATTGAAGAGCAACAGAAGGAATTCCCATCTAAATGCAAATCAAGGCAAAGCCATTTTGAATGCAAGAGTAAACCAGGAATGGTAATTTTCCCACCATTTGCCACTGCTCCCTACTACAATTACAGTTCTGCACAACTGAAGTAGTTAACAACTCTTCTCCTGATGAGCTGTCAAAGAACAACTTACATTTTTTCCCAAATGTATGTCATAAATATGTTTATTCTCTTGCAATCTGTGTGAAAATAATTTAGAACACTTCCTGCTTATTTTTGCTTTAATTTAGCCTGGTTTGTAAAGTGGAAAAGGACAAGTTACCAGGAAAAATAAAAAAGGTTTCATCTGCTGGTTAAACTGTAAATTAAACTGCTACTTGTTTTTTGCTAGAGTGTGGTAACTGATATGATGGGTTTGGGAAGCTGAGAACACTGGAATCACTGAGGCTGAGGTCAGGATCCCAGCTTGGATCCCTTCTGTATCTGAAAGTGCCACCTGGGTGCTGCAAAGGCTGCAGGGTGGCAGTCCCTGAGGGTGTCTGAGGACATGGCTCTGGTCTCACCTCAAACAACTCAAAAACCTCAGGGTGACCAGAGCAGCTGGGCAGGAACTGTAATTTCCACCATTTATTCTAAGGAAAATGCTCCAAGCACCAAACAAACCAGTAAGGAAGGGGATGCCACATATAGAATACTGGATTGGAGTTTTTATTTCCCATATCCAAAAGGAATGTGATTAAAATGGCTTTAAACTTAAAAGGCTTTTGAAATACCAAATGCTATAATCACATCCGTGCCTAGCATGTGTAAAGGAAGGTGGTGGCACCTCAGATTTTACAATTTGTTTAGAACAGAATAAGCAAGCCCCAGAAACCAGCCTGGCACTTCCCCAGTGAGTCCTTACTGGGTTCAGCTGGGTGCTCTGTCCCTAATCTGATTAATTAGGGACACAACTGTCCCACAGCAGGTATGAAAGTGAGGGAGCATCTATTCTAAATGTATTTCCAGTATGTACAGTGAGGCTGAAGAAACTCTAATGATTTCATTGCAAAACAGCTCAGACAGAGCTTGCCACTGGATAAGAACTCTATCCTGGAAGGATTTTTTTATTTCATCCCAATCTGATCAGAATATGACTGTTCCAATGGTCCTAAGCAGGAGTCTTGTGGCATGAAATACAGAACATCTGTATATTGCTTTTACATTTTATAACTAGCAACCAGCCTCCTGCTACAGGTATCCTCCCACATAGCAGCTATGATATTAATTACTTTACAGAGTTAATTATTAGTGATAAGCAGTTGGGGATCTTTAGTAGGTCAAATGGATAACATAAATGTAACAACAATCATTTTTTGCCAAATCTTAAATAAATAACAAAAATTTAAAAAAAAAAAACCTCAAAACAAAACCAAAACCAAACCAAACCAAAAACCCCCAAAACCAAACCAAAGGAAAAAAAAGAAAAAAGGAAAAAAAAAAAAGAAAAACGGAGTGTATGCTGCACTAGGAAAGATGACAAAATGGACAATCTTCATTTCTACTAAATCCTCACTGCAATACTGAGTGTTGGAATCTGCCTACCCTGGAGATACATGAAACAAAGGTTTCACAGAGAGATTTCACATTTTTAGTGGTGAGCCCTTCCTAAATATTTCTGTATGGAAATGAACTTGAAGTTTAATCCCAGTGAGTTTTGTTCCTGACTTAATTGTGAAACACAATAGATTTACAGAGCTTCCTTTGATCTAACAGCAGAAACAAAGAACCTGTGTTGCACACAGTGTCCTCCAGCTCCACAGTTTAAGGCAAAGAAAAATGGTCCCAGTGAGAGAAGAGTTAAGCATTTCTGAAAAATAAACTTCAAAGAAAGTCAAATATGAAGGAATAGACAAGATCCCAAGTTAAACTCCTAGAGAGAAATCAAGGCAGGAGTAGGAAAGAGGCAGGATTTGTTTACATAACCTCTAATCTGTAGCTGTGTCTGATCCTGTATCACTCTGCTACTCAGATAAGGTGGAGTTTAGAGTCAAGAATATCAGAGGCATTCTCTAGACAAGCCCTTGTGGCCAACATTCCTTCCTCAGATTACTCATGTTGAGTATAGGTGGAGTCCAAATCACAATTATCAGCATGACACGGTATTAATCAAACAGCCACACAATTTAAATTCTGTCCTTTTGAAGAACTTTCAAAGAAGTCAAGTACTTGTGAGGGGCTAACCTGAGTTTGTTATGAATACAGATGTTACAAGTGTTCTACCTGACTGCAAACACAGGGATGCCACTTAGTTTTTAATCTCTTCCAGAGTTTTTAAGTGTTCTTGTCTTCAATATTTATTATTGTATACGATCAAAAAGACACACTTCAGCTGTTTTTACACATATGCTGGAGTGCTCCTTGGGTTCTTTGAAACAGGACCAACCTCTCATCACACTCAGGGGCTCAGTTAAGAGCAAGAGGGAATTATTGCTGGAGAGAGCTGCAGCAATCAGGTACTAAGCATGATTATAGTAGATATTTTCTTGTGAAAAATGTATCTTTAAAAGCAAAAAGCAAACAGAACATTGAGATACTACTAATGGTAAAAGACAGGTAAACATTCACTAATTTAAAGTGAATGGGAAAGAAGAAAGTGAGCCCACATGGATGTGTGTCTTCATTTGCTGGCACTGAATACAAGATTATTCATGTTAGTTAAAGTTATGCACTTACTTAAGTACTTTAGCTGGACTGAGGCCAGAGTACTGATGAGTAATCTGCAGAACCGAGGCCACTGAGAATAACAAATGAAAAAAAAATACTCAGAGCCAAATCTGACTCAAATAAACACATGTACTATCTACCATTTTTCTTTCTTCATCTCAGTGTTATATTTCAAAGCTCAGTTGTGAGTAGTGACTTCACTGAGTGAACACTTACTACACCAGCTTTCAGTGATATTTTTTAAACTTAAAATGAAACATGTTTCCCCTAAAAAAGCCTGAAATTAGCTGATACTACACTTAAGGCTTGAGTAAACATCACAAAATTCTAGTAACAGAATTGTAGTCTATTGTAGCCATGATATTTTCTGAAAAATGCTTTCCTTAGGATTTTTCCTCCTGAGAAGCTGATAGGGCTCAGGAACAAAATGTAAACAATGGTTATCTGCTGCTGTGGAATGCACACGGGTGGATCTGTGATTGGTCTCATGTGGTTGTTTCTAATTAATGGCCAATCACAGTCAGCTGGCTCGGACTCTCTGTCCCAGACACAAGCCTTTGTTATTCATTCCTTCTTTTTTTTATTCTTAGCTAGCCTTCTAATGAAATCCTTTCTTCTATTCTTTTTAGTATAGTTTTAATATAATATATATCATAAAATAATAAATCAAACCTTCTGAAACATGGAGTCAGATCCCTCATCCTCGGACCCCTGTGAACACGGTCACAGTCTATCATCAAAATGTAATTTTAGAATCACAGAATGGTTTGGGTCAGAAGGGACCTTAAAGATCATTTTATTCCAACCCCTGCCCAGGTCAGAGACACTTTCCACTAGACCAGCTTGGCTCAGAGCCCCATCCTTGAACACTTTCAAAGATGGGGAAGCCACAGCTTCAAGCCCAGTGCCTCACCACCTTTACAGTAAAAAAATTCTTCTCAAAATCTATTCTAAACCTTCCCTCCTTCAGCTCAAGACCATCTCCCCCATCCAATCACTACATGCCATTGTGAAGAATCTCTCTCCAGCTTTCTTGTAGCCCCTTAAGGCACTTGAAGGTGCTCTAAGGTCTCCCTGAAGCTCTCTCCTGTCTACCCTGAGCAGCCCCAGCTCTCCCAGCCTGTCATTGCCACAACCATCAGCAGTTCTGAAAGGCTGAAATCAGATCTGTCTAACCAGGGCATCAGATGTAGGGCAGAGTTACAAAGGTGGTTTTCTGAGAAACCCAGACAACCTTCAGCTCAGAGCTGAGTCACCCACAACCTCAATAAAACTTCAAGAAATTGGCATAGACCTGGGCTGAACAAACACCTCCTGTGTGCCACAAGGTGCAGTAAGTGCAGCTAAACAGAAAAGGAGCAGCTGCTGCAGGTGGCCCCTTTCTGCTGTGCTCATCACATGAGGATCCCAGGAGGGCTCCAGAAGGAGCTTTTGGGAGCTCTCTCAAAGAGGCAGGCAAAGATAACAATGTCTTTTTTCCCTGCAGCTCTAGGAGGACTTTGAACACTGAGGAGAACTTCCTTGTAGCACTTGGGTTTGTGTGTTTGCATTAGATTCCAAGCCCACCCCAGAGCTGACAAACTCAAGGCATGGGTGCTACCAGGGGCCCCACTCAGGCTTGTGAGGCTGTTATCTCACAGGAGCTGCTATTATGTACAAACAAACCAATATATTAATAAATCTCCTTCAACACAGACACTACAGTTGACCTGTAATCTCCAAGTGGATTAATTTTTGACTAAAAGCTGTTTTTCAGATGACACTGAATGTGCATATCTTGAGGAACCTGACCCTTTTCCTGAATTCATTCCAGATGTACTGCTGATCACTCCAGGCCTTATTTTTCTATGCTGCTTCTTTTTTTTTTTCTTTGTTATACACAAAAGAAATCTGCAATGACAGCTCCTACAATGGATACCTTCCTTCTGCCATGCTTGTTTTCCCTTTTCACAGCCTCTTAACTGCATCTTTCCCTCATTCCAGGTACAGTGAAACCAGACTGTGCTCAGTGCTGCTTCTGTGGTTTGACACCCCCTGGAAGGACTGAAACAAGGGCTGTGCTGAGCAAGAAACCCATCAAGCACATGAGCTCAATGTTTCAGGGCTACAAACAAGATCATAAAGGGACATGCAAATAGTGCTAAGGCTTTTCCCTGCATTCCAGGAAGGGGAATTGAAACAAAATTTGAATTATTTCCATATTAAGCACCAGGGATGCACCTCCAGCAAGCCAGCCCCCACACTCATGTCCCTGCAGAGCTGCTGGAGATGCAGATACAAAAAGGTTCATTCATGGGCACTGGGTGCTTTCAGTGAGGAAATGGCAAATGCTGGGGTCACTGCACCTAACCTGAGATGCAGATTGAGTCTGTAGTGAAATGGGGAAAAACTTCCTGCTTTTAAATACATTACTGAGAACTGGAATCAAACAGGACTCATAGCTGTTCAACAGAGCAACTGACCTCATGAACCTGTATGCCCTTTACAGTTCTAGATTTCTAGATACAAAAAATGTTGAAGATTTTATATTTTGGAAGGGGAAAAAAAGGAAGAAAAGCTGGGCAAGACAGATGCAGGGCAGTTTACTCTGGTGACAGATCACAGTCTGCTGGTTCCATGAGTCAGAGGAATGGAAAGATACAGGTACTGCAAAGGAATTAACACAAAAGGAGAAGAGGGTAAAAAGGTAGATGAGAAAGAAAAGGAGAGTGAAGCCCCTGGGGCTGAGGCTGGCCAAGGGAGAGGGAAGAGGCACAGAGCTGTGCAATACTGGAGAATCTCAATGGCTGGAGTTCATGTGCTCCCAGGAACTGCTGAGTTCATGCACTAGCAGGAGCTGAAGAAACCACTCTAATGAAGACACCTTTGCTAGGTGGGAGGCTGGATAAATGCCCTGGTAGTGCTGCCCTTCTTTTTCTACTCTCTGGGCTGGGCAGGAGGTGTGACAGCAATGAATGCCATTAGTCACCAGCTGTCCCAGTCATCTCAGACTCCAGAGGCAGCAGGAACTCGGAGCCCCTGCAGCTCAGACTGTGAATTTCTTTTATATATGCTCTCTTTGGCTGCTAACTCTCTCATCAGCTCTTCTTAAGGGAGATAAAAGAAAATCCTAAATAAAATTTTATCCACCTCTAGGGTGGCATCTCAGCAGTGTATCCTGGGATCTGAATCCATTGCAAAACTCACTTTGAAGGCAGTGCAAAGATTAGTTACCATTTAGATAAATCAGAAGGAAGCCACCACCTCTGGATTCCCAGTGCCCTCTCAGCCAAACTCTGAATTTAACTGAGGTAAAAATCCTTGTTCTCATTCTGTCCCACAGTATGGACAGCCACACTGCAGCCCATCAGCTGTAACACAAGACACAGTGCACACACAGCCCTGCACATTTCCCACTGGAAAACTGGACACAAGCTTTACTTACAGGTTTTGAGGTAGCACAGGGAGCTGGTGTCATGATGGGAGGCTTGGCTGCACTTTGTGATGGAGGCAGAGAAAATCTCTGCCCTGTGTCTGGAGGTGAGGAACAGTGAATTCTTGTTTCTGGTCTCTCAGGCTCATGCTTGTAGGATTCCAGAGGAAACGTGGGCTGCTTGGTCACTTGTGTTGGGGTAGATGGAGAAGAGGAGAGGCCAGAGGCTGTGAACAACAAAAATGCCCAAAGATCAGCTCAGATGAAAAGCAGATGGAGATCTCAGCTTTACAGAAATCCTGTATTTTCCAGCACATTTCCCCAAACTAAAAGTAGGGCTCTCACCTCCTTGTTTGTGAAAGGGAATCTGTGCCTTGCCACTAAAACCCTTTCAGGCTGGTTGAACTTTCTGATCCACTACAGGGTGGCCCAGTGGCAGGATGGGAGTGCTGGAGGTTTGTCCTGTATTACTGTCCTGTCTGATTGCTTATTTCTAAACTGACACTCAGCATGGGTATTACTTTATTGCTGTCATTTTAATACTCCTGTGAGTCTCAGGATTACCTTTATCTCATGGCACATGGCTCAAAACCTTTAAAGGTTGCTTTTTCTTATTTTTCATTATTTTAATAGTATCTCAGCCCGCAGTAAAAATACAATTAGGAGCAGAGACAAAAAGGAAACAGAGCATATTCCTCCTGAGCCTCAGTTTGCTTTCTGTAAAGCTCTTGTACAGCCTTTGTACAAACTAAAATTGTTTTCAGCTGCCTTTGAGCAGAAAGATTGATCATACCTTTTGCCAAAAATCAGTGTCAGCAGCAGATAATTGCTCTTGCGAGCACCCTGTTTTTATTTGACACGTGTATGTACCCCAGCTGTATTTTTGGTTACATTCCTAGGGCAGTGCTGAATTGTGAACAAACAGATTTAAACTGTGTTTATCACCCACATAAGAACCAGCAGACATCCACCACCAGTCAGAAAATTCAGGTTCCAACATCTGTGTTTCTGGTTCCATGTACATCAGCAAACCAAGGGTGGTTCTCTGGTGCCAGCACAAATCAGGACAGACTTAGATCATAAAAACCATGAGGCTGAACTGGGATGTGTATTTTTCAGTGGGCTGTAAGACCTCTGAATTTGGCTCATTTCTTGTGCTTCCATAGATCTGTGTAGATGATCAGTTAGTCCAAAGGGGACTCGAGCCCATCAAAAGAGAGCAGATTAATGAGCATAAAAGCCCAGGCCACTCAAAGGAGTGTTTGGGAACACAATGTTTCATTTTCATGGTGAGTCTGGCTCCTTGGTGGGAGCTTTCAGGGCTTCACCAGAGATTATTGCACCAGAGGTTTTTTCCTAAGTTCCCAGACTTGGAACACTGGACATCCAATAACTCAGGGAGGGATCTATTACTTGAAGAAACTGTTACTCCTGACATAGCTGGAGAAGAGTTGGTATATTCTGTGTTTAAAGGAATTAACATGCAATAGGTGTAATTGTTCTTTACCTATTATTTGTCTTTGAAAACAACTTTTCTTGATGGCTTTTACATAATAAGAGACTTAACTCTATAATAATAGAGTCACTCAACAGGAAACCTGCAAAATAATTAGGCTCTAATATGTTTTACTAATAGTGGGTTTAGTGGTACAGAGTACTGTATTTATTTCTTTCAAAGAAAATCTTAATTCTCACTGATAAACTTTATGTTTGCTGGAATGAGAAAGGACCCCCTACTCAGTCCCTGTCTTTGGTCCTTTTCCAAGCTTGCAGCTGGACTTCCATTTAATTTGAATTTTAAGGAGCCCTGCAGCTCTGCCAGTCAAGCAGCAATATCTCAGGCCCAAAGGGGACTGGGTTTGGAGGCAGGTACAGATGTTGGCAGATGTGACATGCCATGGAGTGAGGCAAGAGTAACCCCCCTGGCATTCTGAATGGCCTCAAGCCCTGCTCATTTCAGGGGACTGGAGAGTGTGTTCCCCTTCCCTAAGGACTCAAAGGACACCTGACTTGCCTGTTCAGTTTTTGCTTGCGGACAAATTTAAATAAGCAGTTCTGGGGAAGATGCTCCTCTGTGTTTTTATGGAACAAATGTTTCCTGAGTGCTCAGACTGGGAGCTGAGATAGCTGCAATCAATGCAAATGGAAAACCACTAAAAGGGAGAAAAACACCATTAGATCTTAAAGTCTTGCTGCTGGGATGGGTTCATTGTGTGCTAATGTATTCTGCAAGTCCACAAGAACCATTTCCAGTTCCGAGAGGCTCTGCCAGAAGAGCTTTTACCAGACACACAGAAACCACACACTCAGCAGCCCAGCAAGGCTGCCAAGAGCAGAGGACATCTGTAGGACACAGGGACACTTGGATCAAAGGGGACCACAGAGGTAACACCTCTTACATCCTGTGAAAACTCCTGTCACCTCATCACAGACATGTCACAGCCCAGGCAGGACAGACAGCCTGGTTTCTATCTTACAAGAACATTCCCTGGTGGTGAATCTCCTTTTGGATGTCAGCCTTGGATGCTTGGCATGAGTTTTTATGGATGAGGAGCATCTGTGACTCCAGCACTCTGAGCCTTAGAACTGTTTGTTTCAACCAGGCACTTCAAACATGAAGTACTCGCTGTGAGGCAGACCCTAATACATCTGAGATTCAATTTGTCTGTGACTCAGTTTCTGCACAGAGTTGGAGGGAAAAATATAATTATTTTGCAGGGTACTTGATGAAATTAATGTAATTAAGCTTTTCCGTCTTTTATAAGCCTACCTCAGAGTATTATTGGGGTATCTATGTTATTTACATTTGTACAATACTGATATCGAAGTCATAATCACATAGGAAATGCTAAATTTTTTACAAATATTGCCACAAAATATTTTTGGCTGCTGTCATACAGCCTAACACCCTAAACCCTATGAAAAGAGCTTTATAAAAGCCTTCCACATCAAAGAATGAAAATCTGTAATATATCTCCAGAGCAAATCAGTTCAGGAGTAACAAGACTTTGTATTGACTTTAGTCCTATTGATCTGACAACTAAGCAGCAGCACTGGTGTAAATATATTGTTATCTGTACCTGCAGTGGGTGCCCTGCTCTACTACAGCAGAAGGAATTCAGTGAAGAGACAAGATACAACTCTATCCCATGGCTAAAACCAGTTTATTTGGGAGAATGTACTTAAAACACCTAAGCAGGGAAAACCAGACAACTATTCAGGATTCTTCTATAATGGAGCTGAAACAATTCAGTGTGTATGTAGGATTTGGGGGGAGAAACAAACTTTGACATTGGCTACAAACCCTACTAGTTCTGGTAACAATGTGAACAAAATGTGGTGTTTTCATGTTATGAAAATAAGTAGCTGTCCCTTATTTTATAGCAAAAAAGAATTTTAGAAGAAAATTAGAAAGAGAGAAAACGGTCTAGCAGATCGGTTGCTGTGTCTCTGGCTAACAAAAGGGCTTGTCCTTTGGGGTTGGAACTGATGATCTTTAAGGTCTCTTCCAACCCAAAACATTTGATGATTCCATGATTCTATATTTCCTATTGATTAACCCTATCCAGTTCTGAAACAACCTGAGAGTTTTGCTGTGTTCTGACTCATTCTCACATTACCTTTCTCAGGACAAAACAAGTGCAAATAAAGAGGGTAACTCTGTGGTCTCCAAATTGATGAATCATAAGCACTAACATTTGCATAACTGATTATGCATATGAATAAGAATATTCATGAGATTTACAGGAATATGTAGTTCAA
Source organism: Camarhynchus parvulus (assembly GCF_901933205.1). Classification (NCBI taxonomy): domain Eukaryota; kingdom Metazoa; phylum Chordata; class Aves; order Passeriformes; family Thraupidae; genus Camarhynchus; species Camarhynchus parvulus. The sequence goes on from NC_044572.1 coordinate 6,567,044, forward strand.
AACAACTTTCATATTACAACTTCACATGGAATGTGTATGTGAGATCCTTGCAGAACTAGATGGCAGACTTGGAGCAGAATGGGGCTGTCTCCAGCTGCCTTCCCCCTGTGGCAGGGACAGCACACAGGGATGGCCCAGCACTCAGTTCTGTGCCCCTATTTGAGCAACTTCAGCTGGGATCAAGCCACACATCATGGGTTGGATGCAAAAGCCCCAAGGAAGTGCTGCTGGAATGGCAGTGCCCACACCTGTGGCTCAAGTCACACCCAGCACTGGCTGGTATCGAGCTGGGCACATACAAACCCAATGTTGCTCCTTTCCCTTGTTTCTCTAGGTATTTACAACAATTTATCTTAAATAAAGCCCTTATTTTGCACAGCATTTAGTTTTTCAGCCACGTACTTGGGCACTCTGATCCAAACCAGCCCTCCAGTGCTACAGAACAGGAAAGGATGAAGTGCTGCTTTGTTATCCATGTACTCCCAAGAGAAGAAGGGTGGATGCCCTCCTACATTTCCTACATTCCCAGGGTGACACCCACAATGAGTTCTGTCACCTACATTTCATGCCTGACCTGGCAGGATGCATCTGGTGGTTTCTGGGAGGCAGGATGCTCACAGCCCAGTGATTCCTGCCAAAGCCTCCTTTTTCATCAGCCCTTTTCCAGAAAGAAAAACAGCTGCTGCCCCCATGAACCCTTGGAGCCACCTGCCCCCATAGGATGGTGGAAGGGATTTCAGGGATGTGCTAACACTCCTTTACAGACGTTTGGCTTCAGGGGACAGTGACAGAGTCACACTCCCCATTGAGGGCCCTAAGGATAGAGCCAGCAGCCTCAAATTTTTACTTTTACGTTTGTGTACTTCAGTTGCTGAAACTGGAGAGAGTTACTGGCCATGAAAATTAAATCACTCTTTGCTCTTTCCCTACGAATCACACTTCAGTATTCTCTCATCCTGTACCTGATCAAACAAATCATAACACTGCTAATACTCAAAGCTGTGGCTAAAACAGTTTTCCAAGCTTATATATAGGGACATATTCATTTACCATTTAGAGTGAAACTTCTCAGAAAACAAAAAAACAAAACAACAAAAAGCTCACAAAAAATGCCCACCAAAACCAAAGTAAAACAAAAAAACTCAACCAAAAAACCCAAACAAACAAACAAAAAAACCAACCAAAAAAAAAAAAAAAAAAACAAAAACAACCCCAAAACAAAACCCAAAAGGAATTTCCATTTGCAGTGTCTCCATGTGGCACTTTTTGTCTTGACTCTTTCCCAGGACAGCACAGTCCTTTCATTTGCATTCTCAGCTGGCAGTGAAACAGAGAAGGCTGCAGGCTGTGGCTGCTGAATTTTAAGTACCCTGCAGCCCAAGTGAATCTGAGCTGGTTGCTGGTTCATTAAGCTGATTCACCCTTCAGACACAATACTGTGTTAATTCTGACACATAAGCAAATCAATGCAAATGATGTGAAATGAGGTTTAATGCCACTAAATGGCAGTAAAGCCCTGAACTCATCAGCAGGTAAATGGTTACTGCCTCTTTCCATCCAAACAGTACTGGTGACATTGGCACTAAATGTTGTAAAATACCCGTTAGTTTAAAAAAAAATAAATGAAGTCCGAAGAGTAAATCTGAAGAGTTGTTGTACCAAAAAATAGCACGGATGCTGCCCAGGAAATTTCCTATTTTATCTAACATTGTCATTTACACACCAGTTCAGGTGCTTCCCACCATATAGGAATTACAGGTCCTATTCTTGAACCCTACAGCCTTTATCTGTGACTGACACTGCATCATCCATATAATGGCCAGGCCTTCCAGCCTTTCCAAGCTCCCTGGTTCCAGCTGAGCAGCATCAATCCCAGCTGCATTAACAAAGGCTTTTGTTTCAATCTTAATGAAACAGCTCCAAGGATTTCCAGGTAGCAGGTACACCACTCAATGGGAAGCTTACTTGTTCCCAAAAACACATTTCTGATGCTTTCATGTATCAGAGGAAGAGAAAAATAAACCTCTAAAGTAATTAAAATGTCATATGCTGTCTGAAAATTTCACAGGAAAGTTTATAATTTTGTGACTTTAAAAAAAAATCTAAAAAAATTAATTTATTTATAGTAGTTTGAACATAGTAAAGGAAACCACTTCTTCAGTGGTCTCAGCCATAGAAATACCTGACCCTGAAAGCTCCAGCTTTTACTTCAGATGCTATTTCACTTTATAAAACCAAAGACAAAACCCCACTAGTATCCAGAATCCAGCCTGTTCTACTCCACTTGTGGTCTATTTATGTGCCAAAACCACACTTGTATCTGTGGAATCTGCAATGTAACACCTTTTCCTCATAAAACTGAGAAAATCAGGAGCTGAAGAGTTTAATTGGCAAAGTTTTGAAAATTGTTCTTCTTTCTGAAGATCTCAAGGCCTCTTTATGAGGAAAGGCTGACCAGGAGAAATTCTTGGCTGTATCCTTTAAAAAAGATGATGCTGTATCCTTAAAGGAGTTTATTGAAGATCTCTCCTGCAATGATGATTAGACAGAGGATCTTCCACCTTGCCCAGAACCACACCTTGGTTATCTTACATTTGTTAAATGTATTTGTCAAATCTGGAGAGACTTGACACATTATGTTAGCTCATAAAGCAATAAACACATGAGATCCAAGATCAGAAATCCTGGTGGGGATCATCCCTCCCAACGGGCTTTTTCTAGTTCTCATTGGCAGCAACATACCAGCCTGGCTTCTAACTACTAATTTTCTGCCAATGCTTCTCCTTTGTCTTGCAAATACTGGAGGAAAGACCACGGCCAAATAATTCAGAGCAAAAAAAGGGGGATCACTCACAAGCTCCATGGCAAAGAATGGCTTTTTTATGAGACGGCCAAATGCACATTCCATTGCTGCTCGACAGCCTGACAGGTGATGAATGAAGAGGTCCTGGTAATGGTTGAGGTAGTCACTGAATAAGTGCCTGGGCTGGCACAAATAATTAACTCGGCACAGTAATTATACTGAGAGACTCAGCACCAAGACTTTGTCAGACACCAGATGGCTGTGGCCAAGACAGAAACACAGACAACGTGTACCTTGCCAGCACAAGTGCCAGTGAGAGGAGAAAGGTACTAACAGAGATCCTCAGCAGGTAACAGCCTGATGGGGGAACAACCTGTAGAACCAGGATGTGGAAACCTCCCTCATGGATCTCCCTGATGGGGAGACCCCTAAAAAAGATCTGTACCAGGAATGAGAGATGGGCAGAACTTCTGGTTTTTACAGTCTTCAGGTTGTTGTTTATTTTTCTCTTATCAGAAGTTTAGCATGCTGTCTACATCTCAGACTCAGCGTACAAAGAGAAGGCACCAAAAGTCACAAGACACACAGATTGAAGGTCTTTTAAAGCTATTTTGTCCAATTAACTCTTAGAATGTACTTTATTTCTACCTTTCTACCAATAACTAATTATTTGTCTCTCCATGCAGCACCTGCATTGTGGTTCTTTCTAACCAATCACTCTGTGCCACCAACACTGCAGAAAATGGAGTAGATGAAGAACAAGAAAGAGATCAGACAATACCCAACGTCCTCCGTCTTGTCTCCTATCTACCTCCATACTAAAACCCCAAAGCTCTCAGTTTTTCACCCTGTGATAAACTCTACTGCTATCTATTTCACACACTCATAGATTCCAATTCATCCCAAAGTCTTGGAAGGTTTCTCCACGGACAAAAGTTAAAAGCAGTGTTCCCCTGGGAGTCAGGACTTCTCAGGACAGGCAGAGAAGTACTCCCTGTGCCCTGGGTTCCAACACCAGGACAAGGAGGTTTGGGCAGAAATGAGCAAAGAATGCTTCAGCCTCCTGTGCATCCATCACCCACGGAGCATGGGCTCAAGAAGTTTGCAGATATCAGTGGTCAAAAATAGGTTAGAAACTGTTGTAAAATACTTGATAATTGTTAAGCATAATTACCAAAAGTTTAGTAATTATATTGTAAAAGGAGTTAAAAGGGTAGTTATAAGAAACACAGTACCCCACTATTACACCCAAGTAAAGTGTATCCCTCCACCCAGGCAAAAAGAGCCAGCCTGGATAGAACTGTAATAATCAAGTGCCTTAAACCTTCATGCAAATGAAGGATCTCAACAGAAACCAATCCAAAGGAACAAAAAACAGTATAAAAAGGGAGCATCTGACCCAGTGAATCTGTGCTGCTCCACCGGGAACAGCAGGAACATTGCTGCTCAAGAAGGGAAGAAGATCCAGCGCCAATCTGAATCTTGCTGCCAAGGAGAACTAGAAAAAGCCCATTGGGAGGGATGCTCCCCATCAGAATTTCTGATCTTGGATCTCATGTGTTTATTGCTTTATGAGCTAACATAATGTGTTAAGTCTCTCCAGATCCAGCACTGGCGCTGCAGCATCCTCGATGGAAACGCTCCTGCTCGACCCATGGGCCCCCTGAGCTTTGGGTCTTATAATAAATGCTGAAATAATTTTAGAACCAGGAGTGTGCTCCCGTTTTTAACATCAGCTTTTACTTTGGCCAGGCAGCTCCCCTCGAGGAGCTGAGGAGGGCCACCCCACGAAGGGCTCCTGCTGCAGACAGAGCCAGGACAGCTGGTAATGGGATGTGACATCCCGCAGCCGCTGCCTGAGGACGACTGCTGGGCTGGAACAAAGGCAGTGCTGTGATACCCATCTAAAAAGTCACTAAAATGAAAATGAAGTGCTCCTCTTCTGTGGGAACCCAGGAAATTCCTCTGGCTGCCCTGGAGGATTTGAGACCCCTGCCCAGGGGGCTCAGAGACCTTAGCACAGAGCCCAAGACCCCCGTGCTTTTGATTTAGCCCTTGGAAAAAACAATTACCAACCTTATATGAAGAATTACAAGTCAAGAAAGTTTAAGTAGAATAATAGTGAATTTGTCATGGGGTGAAAAATAGATTTTTTTTTTTGGTTTTTAGAATGGGGGTTCAGGGGGCAAGATGGAGGAATCGGGGCATGTCCAGCCTTTCTCCTTCTTCTTGGCCTCCATCTTCTGCTGTGATGTTGGCACTTTTAGATTGGTTTAGAGTAGAAGCTCACTGTCTAACATAGGTGATAGGTATTGGAAAGTGATTGTAAACATTGTATATGTAGTTTTTAGTATAAAGACATAACACTGCCCTGGGGCAGGCAGAGTGCCTGGAACTGTCCTGCTGAGTGGACCTTGGCAGGACAGGAGAAAGAATTTTATAGATAAGATACAATAAACAACCTTGAGACCGAGTAATGAAGAGCTCTGACTCCTTCTTCATCCACCAGGCTGGGAAAAGAGACTCTCTAATGTTTCCTGGGGTCACAGTGACCAGCTAGAGACCACAAGACTCTTCATTCAAACCACACTGCAGACACACACGGCATCCGTGCAAGCCCTGCGTTCTGACCCCAGCTGGATGAGTGATGAGCAAAAGCCAGCGCAGGCGAGCGAGCCACGTGTCGCTGCTGGCCCTTATCGATGTGCTGGGAGCTGCTGAAAGCCAAATCCCCGCTGCCCCCAGCACATGGCAGGGGTTCACATGGCCCCGCTGCCGCTGCTGGTTACAGCCGGCTGCTGGGAGGAACAATGCCTACAGCGGGACGCCTTTACTGACTTAATACACCACCTGGCATTTAAACTTTCACTGGGTACTTGGTGTTCAGAGCCCTTAATGAAATAACTTTTGTTTTCTATTCTAGCAAAGAGGCTGGCTGCTCAGGCGGGCATTTAACAGCGCTTTCCACATTAACCTCTATTGTCCTACCCAGGCTTTCTTCTGTTTTGAGCCAAGCTGAGCTAAGTGTTCCCCTGCCATTACAGAAAGCTGCAAGTTGTCCGTCTTTGGAGACTGTGAAAAATGTGTATTTTATGACTGGCTTTTCGCAAATATTGAAATGAATATTATGTGTGTTGTGCTAGAAAGTAATGCTGTATTAATTCTCTTAAGTAGTATGTTAAATATAGTTTTAGGTTATAAAAAATGTTAAAATAGAAACTATGCTATGTAGGATACTTTTTTAAAAGAAAGGACTCTCAGCGAGACAGCAGCCACAGGACACCTGAATCTTTCAGAGAAAGAGAATTTATTGCTCCATTATCAGGAGAAATGAACTTCCTGCCTCTAAGGCGCTGTTAGGATTCAGAGGAAGAAGTTGACGATGACCAGACAGAATCCTGTGCTTGTATGGAATTTATGCATCATGTATGAGATGGATGAATATGCAACAGGCTATTGCTTTTAAGGGTTAATCCTCTGTTAATGTGTGTCCTTTTTTGGACTTATGCTGTCCATAAAAAGGTACCTGGATGTCCATAACTCTTTGTTTCTATTGTCTCATATTGTCCTAATTCAAATTGTCCAAATTATCATTACTCTAATTGTATTACTATTTTATAACCATTTTATTAAACTTTTAAAATTTTAAAAACAAGTGATTGGTGTTTTTCACAGGGACACTTTGGTGCTAGCACTGTCTGTCCCTCCATCACCCTGCCCTCTGCCAGAGGCTGCTAGAACTGCTTTCTGCCTCTCGCCCTGGCCACCATCATCACTGCTCCTGCTCTGCTTCTTCCTTGCTGCGTGCAAAGTTCTTCATGGACAGATTGGGAACCAGAACCCTGCCCTGAAGGGTTTGCATTTTGACAGGCAAAGGAAAAGAGGGGGAAAATTGGGGGAAAAGGTGGGAGGAGGAATGCTGCATGCACAGTCTATAAAGACAAGTTTGGAAGCAATTACTTGCTCTGATGCTTAATTTCACATTTAGGGATTTCATATTTAATCACTGCAATAAATGTCAGCTTTTTGAAGCAGCTGCTTGAGGGGTTGCAGAATGAGGTAGGTTGTTGCTTCACCTATGATTTATGATACTTTCATCCAGTGTAAATAAAAAAAATGAGGTAATTGAGGCAAAGATTTGCTTGCAATAAAACAGTGCCTTAACCACATATCTTATTTCTGTAACACACTAAAGCAGAGGAACACCCCGTGGAATTGAAAAAAAAGCTCCAAACATTTTACAGATATGTCATTAGAGGGGCAAGTAGATGAAAAGAACAGTCTAAATCAGAGTCTGCAGAACCCCACTGAAATCCCTGTGGGGGATTTCATCTGCACAGTACATCCACTCGCTGTGTAACAGCGAGAGACAGAATATTAATGCACATAAAGACCAGTAGGGCATCTATTTGCAGGGTAGGCATGACAGCTTCAGGGCTGGTGCCAGGGGAATGTGCGCTGTACTGTGCATGCAGCTAAAGGCTCTGATCACACTGTGGTGCTTCCCAAGGTTGGGAATAGCAGGATATAAGGCTATCAGGGCAGAGACGTCAGGACTCAGGCCCTGGGGCCTGTTCTCTATTTAATTCATTGGTTTATGTTAGCCTCAGGTTGCTACTCTTGCAATGAATAGGATGGCTCCAGAGGTGCCAGTAATAGCACCAGAGGTACAGCTGGAATGCCAGTCTCACAGCACAGTTTAATTTTGTTTATTTTCTGCAATGTTTACAAGGGCACCGAGCTGCGAGTAATTAAATATTTGCAAAGTACTCCAAATCCTCAGGAAAGCTGTAGCTAAAGAAAGAAGACATAATTTGACATTTCTTTGCTTCTGATACTAATTTTTTTTTAACCTTCTTTTCTTTTTTTATTAAAAGGAAAGAAAAATCTCTCCTTCTAGCTCTTTTCAAAATTCAGCAAGAGTCCAAGAACTGCTTCAGCCAGTGGCATTTGCCTCTTCCCACTGTGTCTGAGTCAGACCTGTGCCTCATCATAATTCCTCTCTTGCTAACCTGGGAATTAATCTTTTTGTGCACATATGGCATGGCAGAGACAACTCAGTGCTCTCTAGCACACCTACCAAAGCCTTCTGAAGAAATAACTAATGACTCCATGGCTCTTGTTTGATTGAAAATAAATTGCTGTGGGACTGCTCCTGCTCCTTAGGCCACTTGCTAGTATAATTTCCATTGCCTTAGCTGGTATTGGAGGATGCTTTTAGCAGAACATTAGTGCAGTAAATGGCTGCTTTCTCTAGACACCAGCTGGCACAGAACTTTCCCTCCCCTTCCCTTGAAATGATCCACAAAGCCCCAGCTTTCTTCTGCCTTTCACAATCAGATCTCAAGGTGATGTGGATGACAAAGAACCTCAAGCCTCCCTCCTTCTGGTTAGTTCTAAACCAGACTGGTTTCCAGAGCAGAACAAACACTCCTCTTGGCACGGGTAGGCAGCAGTGGGAAAGGGGCCAGGAGCAAAGCAGAATCACTTTGTACAGTGGCATTGCTGGTTTTCACCCCTGGAAGTGTACAGGAAACCATTGCCCAAGTTCTGCTGTGGGACAGACTTGTCCATCTAGGATCTGCTTGAGGGCACAAGGGAGGAAAAAGGAAAGAAGACAGCTGCATAGCCATGCACCAAACCCACAACTGTATCAAAGCCCTCGACTGGGATGTACTTATCAACCACTGGCAAGTCCAAACTGCCTATACATGAGGAATCAGTTACCATCTTATTTTCTTTTCCCAGCACAGAAACTGGGTAAGATTAAAATCAAATTAAGCCCTGTGTTGTCTTAGACATCAATGTTGTCTTATGTAGCACAACAGTTCTATTATCATTACAGTGCAAGGATTTCATATCGCCAGTTTCATAGCTCTTCAATGTTTCTCACAGGCAGCTTCTCTAAGCACTGACTGTTCCTGGTCCTTTCAGTAGCCATCTAGCTCCAGAGCCCACCAATCCACTCTTTTATAACACTGTTCTTGTTTGGTACAGGTGTGGCCTGTTAACATCAGGCCTGCTCCTAATCTTTGGTAATTGGTTCAGCTGCAACTCGTTAGGGGATAAGATTGCATTCTGTACCACCTTCATTCACCCACACTGTATCCCCCTACAGCCCTGTCCTCTTGCTGTGACTCTCCACACTCCTACCAGTAAAGTGCTGTTATGATACCCAGCCAAGAACTGAGGCTGAAGAGCAGCAATATCACATCTGTACATTTAAACTTCAGGATGGAGCCAGGAAGTACCCCGAGATGCTACCCAAGGGTTACCAGAAGATATGTCTGCATAGTTTTAGATGCTGGTGTTGCCATAGCTGTGAAGCCAAACAGGCTTTGCAAGTGTTTGCTACCTGCCCGAGAGAGCCATGAACACTTGGGCCCATCCTACTTAAAGGGTTCAGTCAGAAATTAATCCCTACTTTGTTAACATAAGCCTAAAGGGAATTTCAAACTCACACCTGGATAAATATCAGTTACATGGAATAAAGAACAACTCAGCTTGGGATGTTCAATGATCCTATCAAGTTAAACTCCATCATCTTCTTCTTACCTGCCCATGAATAAAATTCAAACTCAACATTTCAGTGATGTCCATTGCATTGGATCAACCAACACCTGGTGTGATTTCATGTCTCTGTTGCCAAGTGTTTCTATTGTCTGCAACATTTCTGATATTTCTTCACCAGGGTTGGCCTGTGCCTTCCCAGCCATGTAGGCTTTCTTCATTCCTGATCTGCCCCCTTCTTCTTCAGACCAATCATCTCCACTCCCCTCCATGTTTCCTGCTAAAATGTCATATCTGACCCTCCATTTCAGGACCAGTACCAACTGATGCTACAAGAATGAGTTAGAGGAATTCCTCACCTGTTTATTTTTTTCTTGCAATTTCACCTTCAACATGCAGGCTGATTTAGACCTATCTCCTCCACTTCCCAAGTTAACAGAATGCTTGCAAGACCAGCCCCCAAGAGGATGCACAGGGTGGTTTTCTTTGCTTGGCTGCCCAACAGGAGGTGATTCCTCCTCTCTACACCCAGCCCTGTGGTGCTGCAAACCTCTGGCAGGAAAGACCCTGAGAGCCCTTTGCCAGAGCAAGTTTTTCCAAGGGCTGGTCAGGCAGTTTGCATCTCCAGGAAATCCTTTCCCTCCCCTGTCATCCAACCCTGGCTTCACCCCACAGCCCATCCCAGGTCACTACTACAGCCTTCAGCACATGATAAAGTCACTGTCCTGGCTTCTTGTACTCCCCAGAGCTGTCATCCTGCTAGAAAGCAAATAAAAACATAGGAGCCAAAAGGACTCAGCAAGTTGAGAATGGATCCCTCAACAGCAGGCTTGGAGCACAGGACACGTCCATGCCAGAGATTCCCCTGGCTCAGTGGGAAATGTGATTTATTTCAGCAGATCCAGCCCTGCCCTTTCATTCTGCTCCTCTCCATCATTCCCATTCTCATCTTTTGCAGGTGTGTCCAGAGACTTTGATCCCATTCCTGCACATCAGCACCAGCTGTGGACAGGCAGTTCACACTGACACAAAAGCCCATTTCCCACTAAATTAATACTCCAAAGTGGGGTGGGGATTTACAGCATGACTTCAACCCCTGGACTCAGGAAGGCTGAGCCATGCCTGCTCACAGACCCAGAGGACTGGCCCCACTGGAAGCTGCTGAAGCCAGGCAAAGCCAGCAGCCATAAAAATCACAAAAGGTGATCAGACTGTTTGGTGTTTCCTTTGCATCAGGATAAAACTTGGTGCATCTCCAAGCAGGTACATTTGCAGAGGCTCTTCCTTGAAGTTTGCTGCCTCTCTGACTAGGGACAACACAGTATCCAAAATCTTGAGCAGGAGAGATGCAGACAAAGTCTACAATATAAATGTTAATATACTAAAAGGGGAGCAATTGCAGGAGCAGTTCTGACCTGCCAGAGAAAGGAAGCATGGACAGACAGCTCTGAAGTATCTGCTCCCAGTGTTTCCCACCCAAGATGGACCACTAAGAAGGCCACTCTGATGACCCACAAAGTTCTGCATTAGAAGGTAGCCTATGGGCAGAGGTCTGACTGCCTACCCTGTTGTCTTTTGTAACTCTGCAGTGGTCAAGGAAATCAAATGCACAGAAGATTTGTAAGCTCTCCTAGTTAAGGCTTTAATCCTGTGAGAATCTGTGCACACAGCAGAGGGGCTTCAGAGGAGGCTGTGAGGAAGGGACCTGAGGGCAGGACCAGGTCTCCTGGGGAAGGGATGACTCCTCCAGCCAGGAGCAGATGGAGCAGTTGGTGAGGCTGCTGCGGCAGCCCTGGCACAGCCACTCACATGCCGCCCTTCAGCTTGGAGCAGATGATTCCTGCAAGCACCACCCTGCCCACTGAGACAGCTGGAAACAGGCAGGGGTCAGGGCTTCAGAACTGGAGGAAAGTCCATTCAACCTGAAGCCTTGTGAGGAGCAGAAGGTCTCTTCACAGGACACGAGTGATCCCGGCAAGGCCAGCGGATGCTTCCCTGCCAGCCTGCCCCAGCCTGAGCAGGGGGCTGGTTATGCAAGCACTGACTCAGATGTCAGGGAGCAGAGCCAACACTGCAAAGGCCACGGGGAACAACTGTCAGATGAGAAAAGATTTCAGTCACTGCTGACTGAAGCTGGATTTAACCTAGCAGGGAAAGGCTTTTTAGCTTTTTGTCTCATCACCAACCTGCTGCACCCGTCACTTCCCTCCCGAGCTGCGCTGTTTTGACCTCATTCCTGAAAATAAATCATGGGTTGTTTTCTCTGTGTAACAAGTAACTATTGCAGTGGAAAACTGGTTGCTTTCAGTTGTTAAAGCACAGAAGTGCTGCAACCTGTTCCTCGAAGCACTGGCAGCTCTGGGATAAGTGCATTGCTATCACAGTGTCTGCATACCCCTGAGATAGCCAGGGCTCCTGCTCAGGGAGCCAGTTAGATTGAATCTGCCTCCACAAACACTGTGACAAGTTCTCAGGCCCTTCTGCAAGCAGTAATTTCTAAAGCTGGAATAGTAGGAATGAGGAAAAGAAGGAGCAAGTATTTTGGCACTGCTGGCATTATACTTCCAATTTTTTTATATAACTCTGTCACAAACAGTACAGTTCATGTAGTCAAGTTTTTTGGTGCAGAACAAATTATTTTCTCCATGGAGGGAGTTGAAGACAGGGTTTAGAGTTAAACTCAGAGGAAGCAGACATGTAACACTCTGTTTAGTGCTTCCAGCAGTGAATCCTTTTGCAGACAGTGGCTATTCCCCTCTGTTGATGAAACCACAATTAGACAGTCAATTAGTGGTCCAAAGTGCCATTCAACAGTCAATCAAAAAATTGCACACAACAAATCGCAACAATTCTCACGTTCTATGTGAGAATTTAGGACATTTAATCAGAAATTTGGGAAGGATTTTTACGTTACTATTTATCTTCAAGATAAAGAATATTTATATATTTAAGATAAATAGATATTCCCTTTCTTGTTGCATAAACCCCGTGACCTGTCTTTGTGCATGTTGCTGAAACAGTGAAATTCCAAAGCCCTGGGTCATTTCTCATTCACATCACCTTGACCTTCCTACCACTTCCAATGAAACCCTCAGGTGGGTTTAGAGAAACGCAGAACAGGACAGAGCAAACAGTTTTAGACTTAAAATCACTTAACTGTACACAACAGGAACAAAAGGAGAAGTGTTTGCAAAGATTACAACTTGAAAATTGCACAATCAACCACTAAATAAATTGGAAAACATTAAATAGAAAACCAAGCCCTCTGGGCAGCCACCCATCCAGCAGCTGCAATTCCCCATCACTAAATGTATGTATATGTTTCCACATTGTGCATTTGGTCCAACACTGCTCCTACTTCCATCATTCTGCTGGATTTGACACAGTGACTCCAGATCAATAGAGAGTAAAAGGGCCTTGCCTACCCTTTGTCAGCCTCTCTAAACAGAGCCTTATCCAGCTGATTCAGTGTAACATCAAGTGTAACAAGAGTTTTAACCCTCTTAGTCACAGAACAGAATTGCTGAGTAACACTCATGGTCTTCAGAGAAACAGCTACCATAAGCACTAGGAAATGCATTAAAATTGGTATTTCTCCTTTATTAAGACAACAGCCAGATCCTGTTGAAAAATCCCTTTTCTCCTGACCAGCTGATGCCTGTGTGACACACAGATACTCTCTGACACACACACCTCAGCTCTTTCAAAAATCAAACCCTATATGAGTAATGACAGTCTTATCTTTTTAATTCCTATTTCCCAAAAATAGCCATTTCTTTAGTTTAGCTTCCAATCTTCCAACAACCACATTAGCCAACAAGTACAACTTCTCTATATTCATTGTTTATTTACGTACAGGAAAAAATAGCAGAAGAAAAGTAACCTAACAGATTAGAGCAATGGACCATAACTTCAGCACCTAAATTGGAGCTAATACTCAGTGACCAGGAAAAGCTTTTGATTAAGAGAGAACAGTCCCTAACTGCAACTCAAACACAATTATACTGATAACTGCAGTGTCAGAAAGATGGTTTTAAATGCATTAGTTATGAAATTGATAAGAATATTTTTTCTACTTAAAATTAATGTTTCAGTAGATATTAAAATTAAACTATTAAAACCTCTGTGCTAACAGACACAAACAGAAATTACTGCTCCAAGCCACATATTCCTTTAAACCAGGTAGGTTGTTTCCAGTCATAATAAAATACTTTCAGGGCAGAGGAGGGGAAGAAGAAACACTGAAATGAGACTGAATATGGCATTAATAGACTTTGGTTTTATTCTAGACTCTGCTATCAGGCAACTGCACAGCCAGGAAAAACCCACATCATCTCTGGGAGAGCTTCAGATGAAAATCTGCTTTCAGATGTTACTGCACTGCAAGAGTCTCATGCTTAGACTAATCCCTTTTCTACTCCTATTAACCAGAAAGTTAATTAAAAATCTTAAAGAAACTGAAGACCTACAGCAGAAGAAGTAGATTTTTCTGGTGACCACAGGTTTCTGGCTTTCCTCCCTGTTTATTTGCTGCCTGTCTCCATTACAAACCTCTGTGTTCATAGGCAAGCAGCAAAAATTCCTGTGTCTTGAGGAATTGCTCAGAGAGGGATAAGTGCAGGGTGCAAAGCCTGAACCCTCAACCTAAGTTATTAGGCCTAACTTAGAACTCAGTTAATATTGTTCATTTAAAGTGACATCAGGCAGCAGCCCTTTCTGAATGCCATAGGATTTACAGCAAAGCTTCCTGTACCACCCCTCTTTTCCTAAAGGTTATGGCTGATGTGTGTTACAGGTATCAGCTCAGGATTTCATCTCTGGTGCAAACCAACACCAAAATAACCTCCACACAACAAATGCACAATTCAGTCAGTGAAACTGGGCAGCACAGCATTGTTGCTCAATTATTCAGTATCCCCCTCTCCCAAAGAGCAGTGTCCCTCCTTGCTGGATGCAAGGGCTCCTTACCAGCCAGGCCCTGGGGGTCGGAGTGGCGCCTTTCCAAGATTTTGCATCGCTCCTTTCTCTTCTTGCTCCCTCTGAAGCTGCCAAAACGCTTCATGAGCTGCAGCATGCACTCGCGTGGCGGCAGCTGGCGCTCATGCCCAGGGCTGGAGAAAAAAGAGCAGCACGAGGGGCAAGGCGAGGTGTTGCTCACACCAAAAGCCCAGGTGTGAGAAAAGAACTCTCCAGAAAGACAAGAAGTCCAGCTGGGCAGCAGCTCAGCTCTGAGGTGCCTGGCTGTGGTCTCTGTGGAGAGCTGTCCTGCAGCAGGCTGCCAACCCTTGCCCGCCAGGCGCTTCCAGCCTTAATTCCAGCATACAGTGACTGCCCTGGACACGGGGAGAAGTTCAAAGTCTGCCCAGCTTGCAGTCACAGAGCTCTTATACATCAGCTGTCAGAAGCCTCAGAGACCAAAACATTTCCCAGTGGATCAGCTCGTGTGGAAAAGGTCAGGAGCCGCCTGATAAGCTCCCTTGTTCAGGAACTCCTGACGGAGAGAAGGAGCCACCAGCCCTCTTGAGGGGAACCGTCACGTGCAGCTGGGCATGACCACTCTTCCAGCAGGCTGTAAAAGGAAACCACCCCTGGACGGACAATTCCTGGCAGCAGTGTCCCAGGCACACTGGCACCATGATGTGACATCACCCAACTATTTTGATTCACGTGTGCTGGGTCTTGGGAGGGACAGGAGAGCCCAGCTGACTGTCCGTGAGCTCCAGAATGCCCGGCCCTCCCCAGCTAATGACTGATGGATTCATGGCATCCAGCTCCTGCCAATTCATAAAAAAGAAGGCTGATACTTTCTGGAAACTAGAGCTGGAGCTTCTCTGTGATGTGCCCTCCCCGTGCTGCACATATCCCTGTGCTCAGTGCACATTGCTCTGTCCAAATTGGCTTTCTGCAAAGCAAAAGGCACCAGCACAGCTGTTTGTAACCCAGCTAAATCCCTCTCATGGTCTTTTCAATGAGACAAACATGCACGAGGTTGTTGCTCATCCCAATCAGCCAGGCTGTATGATGATGTTTGGCTCTGAGTCTGTACATTTAGAGCTGTTTATTTTAGGAAAGGGTTGATCATCGTGGGCTGGATCTTGAGCAGCTGGAGAGGGGGGTAAGTGTGATCCAAGGCACAGTCAAACCATTGTAACCAACCTTCCTAAAATCATAATAAATGCTCTGTTAAATCAAAAGCTTTTCTTAAAGTTACAGAGCATCAGCCTTTCCTCTGGACACCATTAGATTTTGAGGCTCAGCTCTTTCAAAAATCAAACCCTATATGAGTAATGAAAGTCTTATCTTTTTACTTCCTAGGAGGAATTGAAGGTTATATCACTTTTTCCTCTACAAAGAAACATGACTTCTTCCTTGCGCCCATTATTGCTTCTGGGACTTAATATCATTAGGAAGAAAAACAAAGCCCAGGCCTGAATGCTGCTGAAAAGGCCTTTATCAACACAGATTCCTTGCAAGCTCTATTTTTTCCAGAAATAAGCATTAATTCAAGGATGCCTTGGGCCTTCAGGGCCCCCAAGAATATGTGCAGAGGTGACAGCAGGTTCCTCTGTCATCCTCAGCTACCAGAGGCTCCCCCAAGTCTACCCTGCAGAACGTGGAAGAAGACAGTACAGAGGACACCATTGTTCTTTCACCTAGCAACCAAAACAATCAAATTATTGCAAAGACACTTAATTATGTTCCACACAAGGCTCTGAACTGATATCCAAGTGAAGCACGATGATAATTAACGTGAAGCTGTTCTCAGACTTTCCCCTTCTGACTAGTCCTCCCACTTTCCTTACCCTCATCTCTGTGGCCCTGTTTCAGCTCTGCAAGTGCATATCCTGCTGCTTTGAACCAAATAACAATCCTTGGCATAAAATCTCCTGTCAGCACAGTGGGTTTACAAAGCCCCCTCTCAAACCCCTCCCTTGAGGCTCACTGTTCACCCAGCAAAGGGGAGAAGTAAATGGTGCAATAAGCTGAGGAATTAGCAGGGGAAAGTGTCTGTGTTACTTAAATATTTGGTTTAATGTAGCTGTAAAAAGTCTCAAGCTCTGCACACCCCACCTGGCTGGGGATTGTCAGGGTACCTGTTGCTGATTCCCTGACTTCTGGGACTCTGGCTGGGCCCTCCCAGGGGGCTCCCCTGTTGGGTGAGACCCTCCTGGAGTGGTCTTGTGTCAGGAAAGAGAGATGCATTGGGTTTTTTCTGTCTCCAGGTTCTTGTTTATTGTGATCTTATTGAGAGTTTTGCATGCTGTCCCACAAGGCTCAGGGCACTGGAAAAGCACCACAAAAATGGCCAACAGCCTCTTGGTACAAGGTCTTTTCAGACTAAACTATCCAATTAAGAACTGAAAACCAGATTATTTCCCTTTTAACCCAATTACTGATCCCAAAGAGTTGCAATGTGGACTTTTCTGCCCAATTACAAAATGCCACCCAAACCCATGAAGAAGGAAGAAGAAGCATGAAGAAGAAACCCAGGATGACACCCTGTGCCCTCCATCTTGCTTCCATCCACAGCATACTAAAAATCCCAAAACCTAAATTTCCCACCTACGTGATACACCTACACTACTTCTACAATTTATTTCACACTTTTGTGGATTTTAGTCTATCTTGAAGTTTAGGAAAGTTTCTCCATGAATGAGGGTCAAAGTCAGTGCTCCCCTGGAGGTCAGGGCACCCCAGAGCAGACAGGGAAATATTCCCAGTGCCCTGGGTTTCCACATGTGACCACCACATTTACCTCTGCAACTTCATCTGCACTGTCCCCTCCCTTCCCTCTGCCATGATCATGGCACCACCACTGAGACAGCAGCTGCCCTGGGACAAGCTCTGGATGTCCCCACAAGCACATTTCAAGTGCTGATTCTCAATCCACTTCCATAAGTACTTCCCGTTTGAAAACCAGCTCCCCGAAACCAAACCTGGATTCTCCTTGCTGCAAACTAAGCCTAGTCATCCTTCTCTCACCATGCACAGGGAGAACAGTGTTCCCTTCTGATCCAGAGTCACCCCTGGCATATCTGACAACAGTTATTAGTTCCTTGTCCCAAGTTTTTACTTGGCCAAAACCAAAGGAAGTGCTGCCTACACCCCCAGTGCAGTCTTAACCTCAAGCTCCCTCTATTTCAGAAAAGCATTCCTCGTTCTTCAGTGGCCAAAGGATTGCTAGGAATGACTTAATGTTATCAGAAAGCAAAAAAAATTAAATCCCTTTTTAATGAGATAAGAATTGCTATGGCTTCAGCATGGAAACAGCCCCCTTTTTGATGGAAACCAAGGATAAATGGTCACTGATGACCTTTTCAAGCAGGGCCATTGCACCAGGAGGGCTCATTTCCCCTTATTAAGGGAACCAGCAAGACTCTAATGTTTCTACACAGAGCTACTAGAAAATGAAACAACACTGTTTAACAACTGACTTTCACAGTAATTTGTTAAAAAAGCACTAAGTGTTTTGGGTATAATCAGTCTGTCTCCCACAGCTAATGGTCTAGCAGATACTTGCACATTTACACCAGGTACTACATCTTCTTAATGATTCCAGTGCAAGGATCTTGTAAAACTAATAATAAAAAGCTGTGCTTCAAAGTGTTCCTTTGGGGCCATCTAGGTTCTGGAGATTGAAAACACAAATCCTTTCCATCCCCTCCAAGCAACCATGAAATGTACTCTTGTCAAGGCACATTAATTAGTTATCCCATATTATGGTTTTTAACTGCATAAGGATAACACCATGCCCCTCCAAAAATCCTACACAAACTCACTCTGAGAGATACCAAGCAATGGGCAGCTAATAAAATTATTTTTGAGGAAGGAGCAAACAAACACTGGTGTATGTGAGTGAAACACTTTCCTAATCCCATTACATCTGCAAAGTTCACCAGGCCTCAGCCCAAAAACCTCCATCCCTGCCTGGGCTCCCTCTTTTTGATGCTTTTTGCTTTTAAGTTCTCCATCTCTCAGGATAAAAAAACCTGCCCCCAGTGATTTACCACGACTCCTCAGGCACAAACATAACAAAAATCTTTTTTTCTCTGGATGTGATGTGAAGGTTTGTTCTGTGAGGTAGAATTGAGTGTTCAGATTTGGTCACCAGACAGAAAATATGGAAGTTCCTTCACACTAAACAAGTGCAGCCACCATACATTAGAGCTTTGAAACACAAACTGATTCATCCATTTCACAGAGGTGTAAATTGTGTGCCATGGGGAAAATACTTTTAAAACCTGGTACTTCAAACAATTTTCTCAGTTGCCTTTTTAACAGGTGCTTGAACTTGATATACAAATGCAGCAGCAGAACACAGGGCAGGCAGTGGAGGCCAGTTAATGCTATCTAATTTATTTTCATGTGAAAATGGAAAAAACAATGTTTTCCTCCTCAAAATTTAAGAGCTCATTTAGCTCAAAACAGGAAGGCTGAGAGGAATATGTATCCCCTTAGTGACAATTACTGTTTGAACTGGCTGCTGACTGCAAATCAGCAAAACCAAGTATTTCCCTTTCCTCATTGCTGAGAATTTCCTCGTTTAAAGTGCCCTCTGTTTTTGTCATTGCTAAGAGAAATAAAGTTCAGATCCATGTTCAGCAAGGTAAAGCATGAATCATGCTTGCATTTCTACATGGATCATGTTTCTCTGCCATGTTGTCCTAAAAGTTTCCCCTAAATTGGATTTTTTTTCTAATTTTCATTTTTAAAACTCTACATAATGATGTTGGCAAAATGGAACATTTCAATGCCGTCAGTGGTGCTGGCTCATGCTTACACATCTTACAACACCAGACTGATCTTAACTGCAACCATAGTTCACATAAATGGGAAATGTGGAAAATATTTCAAAATAACATGCAAATAAACATTTAAAAGAGATCTTTGCTCTAAAAAAAAAGCCACTCAAGTCCAGGTGATGCAATGCACAGTAACAAAAGGCCTGTTTAGTCTGAACACCATTTGCAACAGAACATGTAGCCCATGTTTTCAAAGAGAAACACAAACTACCACTTTCTCCATCTGCTCCAAGCTCAGCTCACATCCCATAAAAGAATTGCAAGTTTATGACTCCAAGCTGGGCTCAATTACTTCCCATAATCATAACCAAGTGGTTCTCTGTAACAATCTTTCATCCCCCTTTTTTAATACTACTTCATGCTGCTTTCATTATACATTAAGAAAGATTTCAATCTCTAAAAAAATCTGTTAGAAAAATATAAAAGTTTAATTTCACTTCTTTCCAGCAGTCCCCTAAGGTGTATACTGTATTCCCCAGAACTCTTGGTAAATTACTTATAAATTACATCCTGGCATCTTTGTGATGTTTTCCTATCCTACCTTTCCAGAGCTTGTAACACAAACCAGCAGCAATGGTAGTGTTGGCATAATTGTGATTTCTAGTAAGAAAAGCACTTTTTCAGACCCAGAGTATCTATCCCAGAAGAGCAATAAGCTGGGACTGATGACTGTGATCCCATCCAAATGATAATTTTATCATTTCCCCACATCCTTCTAATAAACTTGGTGCATATGTTTCCAGCACTCACTTCAACAATTTCACATCTATTGTGAAAAACTGAGTTGTTTTTAAATGCATCACAATCTGGCTGTGCTCAAAACACCAAAACACTATTCAATCCAGGAAGTACAAGATGTCTGATGACAACACCACTTCTAAAATGTAGTAAGTTCTCAGCTAAAGGAAAACATCTCAGCAGTAACTTCTATGAAAGAAGAAAAAAAAAGAAACAGCAGAGATAATAAATTCCTTAGAAGCATTTTCCACTTGGGCTTTTCTCATCTCTTCTTGCTTCTCTTTCTTCTTGCTTCTCTGAAGTCTTTCAAATATATTGATCCACAAAACCTTGGGAAAGAGATAGAATTCACTGGAACATCACAAATCTCCTTTTTGTTCTCTTCTTGTCCTCCTTTCTTTACTGCTTCTTCATTCCTCATGCAGAATTGGAACAGATTAAATAATGCTAAAGTTAAAATGGGTATTGTGAGGCCTTCAGTTTAAATTAAAGTCTTAAAACCAGCATTGAATGCAACACAAAGAGAATGTCAGCAAATGAAACGAGACAGAGATTGCTCAAAAAAAGTAATATGTTAGGGATGGCCAGTACCTGAAAAGTGAAATTTATACAACTATCCCAACTTGAAGAGTATAAGAGACTAAAAAATCAGAGCATCACAACTCTACAGAAATACAGGCCTGCACTGATTCAGTCTTTGGAGCTTTAATGGAAATAAGAGGAAAAGAAAGAGAAAGAGAAGAGAAAGAAGAGAGAAGAGAAGAGAAGAGAAGAGAAGAGAAGAGAAGAGAAGAGAAGAGAAGAGAAGAGAAGAGAAGAGAAGAGAAGAGAAGAGAAGAGAAGAGAAGAGAAGAGAAGAGAAGAGAAGAGAAGAGAAGAGAAGAGAAGAGAAGAGAAGAGAAGAGAAGAGAAGAGAAGAGAAGAGAAGAGAGAGAAGAGAAGAGAAGAGAAGAGAAGAGAAGAGAAGAGAAGAGAAGAGAAGAGAAAGAGAAGAGAAGAGAAGAGAAGAGAAGAGAAGAGAAGAGAAGAGAAGAGAAGAGAAGAGAAGAGAAGAGAAGAGAAGAGAAGAGAAGAGAAGAGAAGAGAAGAGAAGAGAAGAGAAGAGAAGAGAAGAGAAGAGGAGAAAGAAGACTCACTGAGTTAGCAACAGTTGTCATCAGTGCTCAGCTGTCCTTGCATGTCAACCCTACACAAACCAGTCACCCCAAAATGACCCATTACTGTCACAGTGGGTGAAATAAAGACATAAATACACTATGTTTATATTACATACATAAAAGTAGAGACTGTGGCCAGCAGCATCCTATTAGACCTGTGAGACAACACAGAAATGCTGACTGAAGAGAAAATTGAACCACACCTTGAAAAGCTAAATGCTTAGATAATGCTTGAGAAGCCTTTCCCATTCCTGACTCCAGCAGTTTCACCAATGACTCTCCCACTCTTCACTGATTAAAAATGGATCTCATAGTTCAGCTGCAAGGGAGCAGCAACTCCCAGAGGAATGAAACATTCCCCACCAATCTCAAGGGCAAAGGAGGATTTGTGTGCCTCTGCTGCTCTTTGATGCTCTGATGGTGCAGAAGAACCCGAAACCTACATTGAGGTCACCTATAGGTGTTTACATAAATGTTGTTTTGGCAGTGAGAGCAGGGTCTTGTAGCAGTCAGCTGAATTGCTCATTAACTCAAGCTCAAAGCTCACAAAATCCCAAGGACTAGCCTGGGTATCCATGGGAAGGACTTCAACAATTATACAGCCACTGCCAGTCTGGTTACACCAATGGCCAAGGACACTGCACAGGACTCCATCCTGATGAACTGAACACAGGAGTGATGCCAAGAGGGAAAATTCCTCCAGGATCACCCAACACTGCATTCTTAATACACGTGGGATTGCTCCAGCCAGGGGAATGCAACAGAAAGGGAGGAATCCTCTATGTAGAGGGGATTGCACTGAAATCCACCCCCCTGCGGAGTCTTTTTGAATTGCAGCAAATCCCTTCATCTGTTTGTTGAAGCCTTAGCAAAATACAGTAGGCCTTTTCTTAAAAAACAATACAAGGGATTAAAAAAAACCCCAAACGTGCACCAAAAAACAACAACAAAACAACAACAACAACAACAAAAAAAGCAAACTAACCCCCCAAAAAACCCCAAAACCAAAACCAACCAAAAAAGCCCAAAAAACCCCCAACAACACAAAGCCCCCAAAAAAACCAAAACAAAAAACCCAAGCAAACAAACAGAAAAACCAAACCACCAAACAAAAAACCACCAAAACCAAACCAAAACAAAATGCCACAGAAAATAAATCCAGAAAAAACCCCTCAAGATCTATCTTCATTTTCTATTTTTACTTTTCCAAGAAATTAATGATTCA
This sequence comes from Camarhynchus parvulus, assembly GCF_901933205.1. NCBI lineage: Eukaryota > Metazoa > Chordata > Aves > Passeriformes > Thraupidae > Camarhynchus > Camarhynchus parvulus. The sequence goes on from NC_044572.1 coordinate 6,589,280, forward strand.
GAAGCATCATTAGTTGTAAGCAAAGGAATAAAGCCAAGTGCTTTGCATTCTTCAATGTCATAATAACTGGAAAACTGGCAAACCAGCTCTGGTAACTTCCCAAGAGAAACCTTTCAGGAACCATCACCATCTTAGAGATAGATAAAGATATTGACAGATAGATACAGATAGATATAGATATAGATATAGATATAGATTATATAGATATAGATATAGATATAGATGATATAGATATAGATAGATATAGAGAGAGAGGAAGTTTACTAGGACTAGTTTTCCAAATATGCCAGAAGAGATGGAAATATAGAGGAGAAAATATACATTTTCTCACACACATGAGGTCTGGAAGAGAAAATCTTTCAGGTTTGTTTCTCCAGGTTTTGTTGTTGTTGTTGTTTGTTTTAATGGGGTTTGGTTTACATTTTTTCACCCATATCACACTGAGCAATTTTGATAGCAAAAGAAACTTTACTGATTTTAAAGAGAGATGAAAGCACTGTGAGAAAGACTCTGCAGCTTTTTGAGGTGGTACAGAGGCAGCCTTAACAATCTCCAAATGTACAGAAGGGACAAAGAAAGGGACAGTGGACATGTATGGGAAAACTGGATTGTTTTACTCTTGACAATGATCTAGAAACCACCCAAGTATTTCCCATTTATTGATGATTCTACCAATTTGTGTAACTGGCAAATAGGAAAAAAGAATCCCCAGGATCCAGCTAAAAGCTGCTGTGACTGTGGGAGCCACAATCCTACGATTCAAAGGATAGTGTGGAACAGCTTAGGTGATGAAAAGTTCCCTGTTCATTCATTGTATGAGTGAAAACGCCAAGCACCGTAAAGTTCAGAGTTGTTATTTTTAGGATTGTGTGAAAAATCTCAGTGGGTTGGCTGGGACCAATGCTGACGTGAACTAGAGAAAGCTTTGAGTCTTTATTCCTCGAGATGACAGAATGGCTGGAAACCTGGGAGCTACAAGGCAGCAAGAAAATATTCCTGGAAAAGCCAAGCCTGCCAGTCTGCACACACAATACCTGGCAGGAGAAAAAACAGTCTGAAACTTTTCACAGCAGCTAATGATAAAGGAAGAGACTGGAAAGGCTGTCAGCTGTGTCCCTGGGGATCTGCTTGAAAGCCAGAGACAGAGTGGGAAAGGGGCAGCACCACTGCCACTCCTTACACCATGTTTGCTTGGTCATTTATGTTTCAGGATCCCCTTATGAATCAGAGGACCAATGCTCAGGCACATCCCAGATGACACTTAATTTGCAGCCAGCATCTTTCCCTGCTCACTTCCTCAAAACAGATTGGGCCTCGAATTGAGACTTCTGGAATCATGGAATCTCTTTAGTGTGACTTAGCTTAGCAATACATTGGGCCAATCATAATACTGTTTGTACCTTGTCAAGTAAATTGAAAATTATCTAAAATTGTACCACAGATGGCCAGAATTTGTTGCAGAGAGCTGTCAGATCCCCAGGTCTTGTCAAGGTTCATGCAGTGGCTTCAGTGCTTAAAGTAGAAAGCATCTACCCAGTAGCTCTCCTGTCCCTAATCCTTAAATTTGGCATCAAGAAACAAAGCAGAAGCTCAGTGTTATGGTCACAGAGCTCTGGATATATCCAGCAGCAGAGACTCTTGAATTTCTTGGTCTGCCCCAAAAGACTCCTGCATCCTTAGTCCCTCCCTCAGGTGCCTCTGTTCTCAGGGGCACATTTCTAACACAGGCCTAGGAGCTTTCTCCTCCCTGGTGTAATTCTGGCTCTCAGAGTCAAGGTTGCCTAAAACAGCCTGTAAAAACCTACCCATATTCCAGACTGAACACTTTTGTTATTATTACATATTTGTGGAAAAAAACCACTCCATCATCACCTGGCAGCTGGCAATAAAGGCTGGCAAATCTGACCCTCAGCTTATTTGCAAGCACGTCACAGGAGGAAAAAAAAAATAATTAAAACCTCTGTGCTAACAGACACAAACAGAAATTACTGCTCCAAGCCACATATTCCTTTAAACCAGGTAGGTTGTTTCCAGTCATAATAAAATACTTTCAGGGCAGAGGAGGGGAAGAAGAAACACTGAAATGAGACTGAATATGGCATTAATAGACTTTGGTTTTATTCTAGACTCTGCTATCAGGCAACTGCACAGCCAGGAAAAACCCACATCATCTCTGGGAGAGCTTCAGATGAAAATCTGCTTTCAGATGTTACTGCACTGCAAGAGCCTCATGCTTAAATTAATCCCTTTCCTACTCCTATTAACCAGAAAGTTAATTAAAAATCTTAAAGAAACTGAAGACCCACAGCAGAAGAAGTAGATTTTTACAGTGACCACAAGTTTCTGGCTTTCCTCCCTGTTTATTTGCTGCCTATATCCATTACAAACCTCTGTGTTCATAGGCAAACAGCAAAAATTCCTGTGTCTTGAGGAATTGCTCAGAGAGGAATAAGTGCAGGGTGGAAAGCACCAACCCTTAACTCAAGAGAACAAACTGCCACTGGCCTCAGTAGGAAAACCCAGGCTCATTGTCAGCAAAACTGAGCTTCTCAAGATGTCTTTAAATTAATTTCTGAGTGTTTTTTTTCCTGCACGTGTTAAAAGATGTGACACAAGCTCCTGTGCCAAGCACAGCACTGACTAGGAAGGTCCTGCTGATCTTTGAATCAGAGCCCTCAACACCACCAGCCTAAATCAGCCCTTCAAATTCCCCCTGCACCCTTCAGTTCTCCCTATTTACAGTCACATGCTACAAAATTCAGACCCTTAAACTACATTAATTAATGAAACTTCACCAAAACATGGAGAAGATCCACTCAGGCTCATGGACAAAGCTCTGGGGAAACTGGAAGCAGAGAGGGATGCTGCTGTCCCAGCCTTTACCCTCCCTGCCTGCAGAAACCAGCCACATCCCAGCCTGCACAAATCCAGCATGGGAGGGAACTTGTGGGGCACCAGCAGAGCCCAAAGGATTTTCTGCTGCTCAGCAGCTGCCTGTGCATCTCATCCTAATGTGCTTATGAGCTGCACATCTTTATGTCAGCAGAAAGCTTTTACTGGGTTTTTGTGGTACCCCCCTTCATGACTGGAAAGCTCCATGTGTCTCCACAACCTTTCCTTGGTTGCTGTCACCAGGCACTTCCCCGTGTCACAGATGGTTTTGCTTTCTGCTGCAAGGGCACAAAAGATGCAGCCATGCCTGGGGAGTGCTCAGCGCTCCCTGAGCTGATCCACAGTGAAGAATCAAGCTGGATCTTCAACAGTTTCAACTGCTCAGTTCCACTGTGTTAACAATACCAGCACAAAACCACTTGCATTTCTCTAAGGACATGGCAAACCAGGGTCCTTTCTTTACAGCACTGAGCCCACCAGGCTGCACCCACCAGTCCCACCTCAGCCCTTTAAGGCTGCAAATCAAGGGCTTCTCCCCTTCCTATAACAGGATTATTAGTGTATTTACAAAGTTCTTAACCTCATTTACCTCCTTGGCTTTTGCACCGTGCAAAAAGAATGAGGAAGGAAGAGCTGGAGGCTTCCTGAGGACAGCAAAGGGCTCCTCTAATCCTGCAGCCTCTAGTGAAGGAGCAGAAATTGCTTATAAATAGCTCAGCTGAACATGATTCCTTCCCCAACGCACAGCAAATATCTGTGTCCAAGGCAGAGGATAAGAAACTTTGAGGAAACAAAGTGCCAGGTTTAGGGAGAAACAAAGTTCCTAGCCATGAACTCATAACAGGATTTTTCCCTCAGAATTTTTGCTAAATGTGCATGTGTGCTGTGTGCTTCTGAGCCTCACACCTGCTGGATGGACAAGAAAGTAATTTCTAAGAATTTGAGTGAAGTCAGGCATTTTCTTTTTTTTAATGTGACCATAAAGTGGCAAAAGCTGTCAGTAGCATTGGCAGTAGCTTAACAAGAAATGTTGACGTTGCCTGGATACTGAGTCCTGCTCCAGCCTCGGATTTGCCTGCATGTCTGCACTTGACAGGAGTAACTCCTTGGGATTTTAGGTTTTCTTTGATATTTTGAGATCTGTGCAAATATCTCTCCTTATTCAAACTCCTCCTTCTCTCTCCTCCCCCACTTTTTGGCTTTGTAAAATGCAAACTAATTCCTCAACCATAGTAAACCCATAAATAAGAAACCGTAAAAATATTTTTCTAGCCTTTTTTTTTTTCTCTCCAGGTTAATCCTTTCAGTTATATAAACACTTTATAAAATAGCATGGCAAAAGTATATGAGAATCTTTTTATGTGATTAAGACTTTGTCCTTCTTTCCCAGGGACAGTATTTCATGCCTTGCATTTGCCATTGCTGAGATTTGCTCAGCTGTCTCTCCGTGACCTCCAAAGCAGAAGGCAGCAGGATTTAACATTGCTTCTCATGGAGAGCTTACAGTAAATCACTACTGGTTGGTATCCATGGAGTCTTGGGGAAAAGAGCATTGTTAAGTACCTGCTAATTTTTTGTTACAGTGGATGGATTCCAGGTTTTCACAGATGGCATAAATCCAGCTACTCCAAAGAGAAGTGAATTTCTCCCAGCCTTTCCCTTTATTGCTGTTCTGCTCCCAGTCTGATTTGTGCTTTAGTGTTTGGAGAAAAGAGTTCTGGATGTCATTTAATGAAGTACTGTAGTGTTTTATTATCCTTTATGGTAAAGAATTTGGAAGGACTTTGGAGAGCTTCATGCAGAAACAGAAACAGGACCTCAGTGCATATACAAAATACAGCTCTAAACTCCTCTTCCTGGCAGCTAGATGACAGAGAAGTAAAAAACATCCACTGCAGACAATTTTTCCAGTCTGGTCCCTGACATGGTTCCCATGTGAGGAATGATTCAGTTATCCTGCTGCCCCACAGCAGCAGATTTCAGCACCCTGTGGGGTTATTTTCCAAAGGAAATGATGTGCTGTTCAGATACTTTCTTTAGTGCCACTTTTTAAATTTATCTAATAATGTCACAGGATTCCAATAAGCAAGCAGGTCTTCCAACAATGCTACCCCAAACATCAGGTCCCCATTCCTGCAAGCCTTTCTATACTGAGGAATGACTCAGTTTAGCCATGCTGAAGAAAAGGGCATACTCTCCTTCCTCTTCCAGTTCTTAATTAAAAAAAAAATCCATACATGAAGCTTGAATGCAACAAAATCAGGTACCACAATCTCATAACTCTTCCCAGCTGATGCCAAGAACAAAGCAGTGTGAATATGTGAAGTTCATCTATTCAATGTAATCCTGTTTTCCCTCTCATTACAGTGGTAGCAGATGTGAGACTTTGGGCATTGTTGACTTTAACAGTTCTGTGGGGAGGAGAAGACACTTTCCTGTTGTAGCACTCCAAATTTTAAAATTTAAGCACTGGCAAAAAATTTACCCGGAAAGGTTGACATTGACCAAAAAAACCCAAAAACCAAAAAACCCCCCAAACTTTGAAGTAGAAACAAACCCTGAAAAAATCTCTTCTTGGCTTTAAAACTGGAATGGACAAAATGATAGGCAGAGGAAAGAAAGGGGGAGATGACTCCACAGGCTCGTTTTGTGGTGATGCCTTTTGCTGTTGCCTTCCCCAGTCTGATGTTGCTGGAACCATCAGAGCACTGGGATGTGTTTGAAGATGCGAAAGTCAGAGCATGGAGGCAGTGCCAGGAGGCTCCCACTGAACTTGGGCACAAGAAAAGCCTTCTCCCACTGCACACCTCTTCTTAAATACAAAATGCAACAAAGGAGTGAAAATGGTGGTGTGAGTCCTGATAATCACACTCTCCAGTTCTCTTTTCCAAGCGCAGCTGAGGCTCCCAGCCCAGCCCAGGGCAGCTGGATCCTCTCTGGTGTCTCTTGGCTAAACCAGAGCCAAGCATGGCAAAGCCCTGGCACCACTGCTGTAGCTCTGTGCTCTGCTGGCATTTCTCCTTCCTGAGTTTGTAGCTGGGCTCTCCAGGGAAGCAGCTGCAGGCACTGGATAGAAGTTTCTCATTCTGCAGCGCAGATTTTTTACCCATTCTGCTTTGCAAGCTCCTCCACTGACAAGGTTCACTGTCTCCATATCCCAGCTTTCCAAACAGAGGGGCTGTAGGGATTTCCTGTGAAATCCACTGTGGCTTCCAGCTGCTTCCAACAAAGCTCCAGACACTCTGCCCAAGAGCTCATCCCAAAATGATGGGTGACTTTAACAGCAGCATGGCTCCTGGCCAGCCCTCAGTAGCACTGACTTGAATGCCATATAATTGCAGTGATATGTCTTTAATAACAAAACCCATGCCAAGAAACCGTAGCTGGAACTAGAGCTGACCTGAGGCCAGGTTCCAAAGGGTTCTCAATCGCCTCTTCTCTCACTTGTGGCTTCCTGGGTGCTGCACAACCTCTCCTGGGTCACTGAGGGACTGCAGCCACCCACAGCTGCTCCAGCTGCCAGCACAGCCACACAAAGTGAGGAACCTTACCCCAAATCTGGAAAAGCCAGAGGCGCTCCTCCAGCACCACTCTCTGAGCCTGGGGACAATCCCAAGGTAGCCACCATCCTTGGGTGTTTGGTGGGCTTTGTCCCTTAAAAAAATATCTGAGATTTCAACACTTTTCATCACCCCTGAACTCTGTGGTTAAATGAAAAAGCAAAAAATCAGCATAGGGCAGAACCTCCCTGATGACACCTCCCTTGCACAGAGCTCCACATACCCCCCACACCTCCCCAAAATCAGGAGAGCCTTATCTTTCAGGATTTATCTGACAGCATGGATATGTGTGACTATTGCTACATGGAGATGTTCCATAAAAGACACAGAAATAAGACATGATAATCTTCTTATTTGCATTTTCATATTCTAGCATTTTTACACATTCTTCACTCCAATGGTCTGGATAATACCAAAGCATAAATCCTCTTTGCCTAAACAAACTTCAAGGGACTGTGGCCCATCACAAAGGAATCCCAAAGGAATGGCTATTTATTATACACATCAATGAAATTGAGAAAAATGTTAAATCTCGGCTTCTTTTTTGGTTTTTGTTTCTACAACAAACAGGAAAAAAGAAAAATGTTCTCAACATTTGCAACAAAGCCCAAATCTGTCACTCCAGAGCTGTGGCTTTGACCATTTCTCTAAATTTAGAACATCTCTCCCTACCTGTCTTCCCTTGTCATTAGTAAGAACTTGCTGATAATCCACCTATTTTTCTGCAGACTGGGCTTCTGATCTAACAAAATCTAGAGAGCTGTACAAGTGGGTTTGCCCTAATCCCCACCATTTGTTTGAAAGATTTCTGTGAACACCAGCAAACATACAACATGTCAGATCAGCAATATTCCTCATTACTTACTATTTATCCCTCTGATTGGACCAAAAGGGTTTTCCTCTGGCTTTTAAAGACAAAACCCAACACTTAGATCCCCATGTAGGAAGCTATTGCTTATTGTTCACCACCTTCACAGTGGAGATGAGCAAATATTGCTGAAATTAGCCAAAATATTTCTGGGTTTTTGGTTTGGCAGGTTTGGGTTGTGGTTTTGTGGGGTTTTTTTGGGGAGGCAGGGTTTGTTTTGGATTTTGTTTGTTTTTGTTCTGATTTAAGGAGGTCTTTGTTTTTTTCTTCAGATCAACTGACTTAGAGTGGCTCAGCAAGGATTTACTATTAATTTCAGGCACCCAGCTCTGGAAATTGTTCCACTGGTTCAGAGCCCAGTGAAAAAATCTTCCCCTGTGTCACTGTGAAAAAGTCAGATGTAGTAAACCCAATGTCCTTAAATGCACATAACAGAGCAAAATTTTATATTCATGGAGGTAGAAATAGATTTTAAACAGCTTTGCTGGAGGAAATACTTTCTTCTAAAAGATGAAAAAACTCAGCTAACCACTCATTCATTTTTGAGGTTCACTCTCCTGAACAACTTTGGGCTGGTGCTGCCTTGCTGAGAACTCTGCCAAAAGCCCATTTCTATTAGCTGGCTGCTTGTTTCAGCTGCCACTGGTGCTTCTTGTCTTTCAGAAATCCTCCAAGGAGCTCTAAAACTTGGCCAAACTCAGCCCTTCTCTGCCACAAACAAAGGAGGCAGCACTACCATAGATGCTAAACACAGAATAAATCCCACAGGCACTGTTTGCCACCTGTAGCTGCTCTTGCTCCTGTATTAAGCATTATCTCACATGAAATTCTTTCACCTTCCCTCCAGAAAGTCTTGACCTTTGTGGAGTTTAGATGTGCACCTCTATTTTGCATGGATTAAAGGCAGTTTTGGCTTCTGGATGCTCAGTGCTCTGGAGCATGTCAGTGTGAAAGAGGAATTGAAGCAAAGGCTTTAGTGCAAACAGCTTCATCCTGTGGAGCTACAGCTCAGGTTGCCAAGTGCAGTTCTCTCACCATTAAACAGTTTCATGGACAGGCTGTGAACATGAAGAGCTGTGGAAACCTCATACTGAGGTTAAGCAAACAAATCTGACACCAGACCTTCTGCCCAGCTCAGGCAGGCAGTGAAGCAGATACACTCACAGTGACCCTGAAATGAAATGCTCTGTACTCCCAAAGAACTGTGTTTGATGAAGAATATTTGATTCATGGCTTACCTCCACACGTGTTCCTCAGCCAAAATTTAATTGCATGCATTTATCAACACAATTAAATGTCTACCTTGATATGGAGTGTCATATCCTGACCTGAGGGCAATGTCAAACTCTCCTGGGATGAGGAGAGGAGAAGTAGATTTCCTGAACAACTGCTGAAATTCCAGTTTGGAGGGAGGGATGCTTTTAGTCCCTGATGTTTTAATTGGTTTAGAGGTAAAAAAAAAAAAAAAAAAAGAAAAGCAACAAAACTCAATGACAGAAAGAATAGTCAAAGGTTTTTAGCTCAAAACACAAGCCAAAGGATTTCCAGGCAGGCAGGGCAATGCCAGGCTCTCCACACAAGAAGCAGTGGGATGCCCACAGGAGGGCACCTGGGCTTCACAGTGCTGGAGAAGCTGCCAGGGAGGTGCACTCTGGGCTGGCACAGTGTGGCACAGCTGCTCCTACACTCCTGTCACCCCAGCCCTGTGTCACACACCCACACAGGGCTCCCACCCCTGTGTCACACACCCACATTTGGGGCTCAGAGAGCTGTAAACAGCAGGAGATGCTGCAAGAAGCAAACTACAAAGAAACCCACCACAGCTGCCAACAGATAAAGTGTGCTTACAGGAAACCCAAGGCAAGCTTCAAAATAATTTAACTAAAGAACTGAGGTGCTTTGATGGTTGATCATCAAAGGCTCTGAGTACTTGTTTCACATATCAACTACACACATTAATATTTTTATCATCTAAGACAAGAGGTTTTTTTAAGATACAGAAGAATGTTCAAATATTCTGTGAACTGCAAAAGAAAAGGGCATATCAGAAAGTTTATATAGAAAAAAAAATCCAAAACAACAAATAATCAAAACCAAACAATCCACAACCCTTTTTTTTTGCTTTGTTTTCAAACTAAAATAAGAAAACTTGGATTTCATTAACACTTGGTGCCCTTTCTAGAACTAGCTTTCCTTGGTGGGAAGGTGGTTGAGTCTACTGATCCATCTTAGAGATCCCAGGCACAGGGACCTTTGTAAGCGCTCTGCTGGCTTTAGGTTTGTCATTTAGCAGTCACCACTGCTGGTTTTAGGACTGTCATAAATCAGTTAATTTCTGCCATTTGGCTCTTTCAGCAATGCTTTGTTTAGCTGTTCGGCTGGATAACAAATTCTAATACCCAAGCAGACCAAAGGGGCAGCACTGTGTGAGAACACCAATTACAGATTATTGCCAGAGATGGATAATCAGAGATTACTGACTAAAATCTTCCCTTCAGGAAGTTTTCTATTCAGGGCAGTGCTCTCAAAATCACATGCACTACAACATTTTTGCTTGCTCCAGCTTCACACTGTACTTCCACAAATCCTCATCTCCCTGCCCCATCCTTTGCACTTTTTATTGTGGAGCATCCCCACACACCCACTCAGCAGCACAAACCATGTCATACAACACTGGTGCTGCACAGAGAGGGCAAATCACAAAATGGTGCAAAATTTGGGGAGCATGGACCTCTGGCTAACATGCATGTTTGTGCCTGTGAGTAACAAAATGCTTTCATAAACCTGACTTGGGTGCTTTGCACAGTGCTGTCCTTCATTCAGTGTGTCCCACACTGTGCCAGGGAAGCTTGTCAGAAGTTTTGATGGATTATCAATCAAATTTATTGAAAGGTTCAGATGGATGGGAACTGTTCATAGATCACTGTCCAAAAATTAGACCCAAGACGTGTTTTCTGCCATCAGTAGAAGACCTTGCCTGTCATTTTAAACTAAGAACATGACTTCTAGCCTTCTCCAGCTGATGTGTTTATTATTCTACTCACAATAAACCTCAAATCAATTAACTCACTGGGCTAGAAAATCCTGAACTAATTAATTTTAAGAAGTGGCATCTCTGTTGTACTTGGCTCTGACAAAGGAAACATGAGCTCACTTTGGTCAAAGAGAAAGCAGCATGGAAAGATTCAGCTGCACTACACAGGTTCAGGAGAACAGGAATTAGATCAGTGACACAGGTTGGAATTACACCATTCCCACAGCAGTTTCACCTCTGTCAAACTCCAAGGACAAAAGACTTCTTCCTAAATCTCCTAATTCAGACTGATATTTGACTTACTATGGCAGTGGGGAAAAAAAAATCCTAAACCTGGCACCACACAGAGCTTTGTATTTTTTATTCTGCTTTTCCACAATTCCTTCTCCCAGCACCAACCAACCTGCTTCTAAATTTGCTGTACAGACCAAATGGGCTAATGCCAACTCCACTGTCAGATGATCACTACACAGCTTGAAGGTGTTCCAGCCCCTGAGTGAATCCAAATCCATGATCCAGGTTCTCCTTGCCCAGCTCATGACTCTGCCAGTGACTGCTGGAAGTGAGGAGCGGCTAAAGCAGCTGCTGGAAGTTCCTGTGATGGTTTATAGACACTGCAGTGCCTGCCCATGGTTATTTCCCATACAAATGGGGATGTTACCTTCAGCTGGCTTTGTGGTCAATGGGAAGAAGTACAGGTGGAAGCAGGAAACAAATCTAGAAAACCTTGCAAGTAGCAGAGTCTGTGTGAAGTCTATAAAACCCCCTCAGTCAAATCACTGGTTATCAGCAGAGCTCTCCTTCAAGAGGTTTTCACAGCCCCAAAGGCTGAGAAAGAAAAGGCTCATTTCCACAAAGCCCATAAGCTGAGACATGACAGTGATCAGCTCCTTGCCCTATTGACTCTCACCATGCACAGCAATTCACCACCATTTTTATGGGGCTTATTTTATTTTTTAAATCAGACCAAGCTCAGTCATAACTCACACTGACCCAAAAGGGCTACATAAGAGCTGGCCTGAGCTTGGGATTTAACTGTATTTTACCACTCTACAACACACACTGTATTCCTCAATCCACGCATTTTTCTGCTTTGTGATCAGGTTCTTTCATTACATATTTTTCCAGATCAGAAAACTGATTGAATCAACATTTATCATGTTTATTCAGCCCATTTCTGAGGCATTTTCCAGGCACTTTATCTAAGAAGCTGATAACCCATGATATCTGTAAAACTTGGATCTGATACCTTAAGTCATTATTACTCCTCCAGACTCCAAACACATAGCAAACAATCTTGGATGCACAATGCTTTTTCAGTGGAATTAGGACAAGCATTCACTTAGAATCAGGAAAAGCAATGTACTTTTAAATGTGTGAACAAACCTACTTAAATAAATAGGATTTCTCCAGCACTTAAAAATAAAAACTTGCTTAAGGACCAAATTCTGAAATAATTGATCAAAAAGGAAAATGGACTCATAAATATAATTGAAGGTTTGCTCCTACATATATTCTCAGATTTGTAAAATACAGATAGCTAAATATAAACAGCCCACAACCACAAACATTTCCCCCACAATTTATTTCCAAATGATTTCCTGCAATTAGCCAGCTTAACACAGCAAAGCACTCACTTTAGCTTTACTATGGCTTACATTGCTGCCTGTGCGGAAAAGTCACCTGCACATCAGCAATGCCCTTCAGACATCTTTTATCAGAAGACACAAAGAAGAGCAGCAGTTCATCAGCTTTTGGAGATGCTCAGACTGCAGTTTCTATTTCCCCTTATGCCAGCAGCAGTCTCTAAAAGAGCAAATATAAAACTAAAGTCTTGTCCATACAGCACAAGAAATAATAATTCGGTTATTATTAAAAAGCTTGATTATTTGCAGTATGTTTCACAGCTGATATCCCAGGAAAGAAATAAAAAATGGGAATGAATGCAGTCACAGGTCTGACCCATACCCTACACATGAAAGTTAAGGGTTGATTTTTTTTAAATGACTGCATATAAATCATTAGAAATTTGAAGACAATCTGAAATATCCTTCTTGCCTAGACAGAGAGGGGAGGAATACAGAAGCATACTGGATGTATTCCCCCTATGCAGACAAGACTGACCATGAGAAACTAAGGTGAAAAGGGAAGGACATAGAACGATATCTCCAAATAAACTAAGAACAATCACCATAGGCACGTTTTAGCCAGACAAATCATCTGCTGCTGAGAGCAGACATCAGTAACTGGCAGCAGAAATGGTGCTGAACGTGGCTGCTCTTTGGCCATGTGTGCAGCACCAGCCTTGCTGCAGCAGTGCTGACACATTTTGTCTGCAAAAAGTCATTTTTCTGGCGTAGATGAGACCAAAATGAACAGTGCTGGTCCCCTTGTCTGCCTCTGAGGGCAAAGCAAGCTTGAAAATGGATGATCAGATGTCCTTGCGCACCAGTACTGGAAAATAAAGCAAGACAAACAGCTTTTCTCCTTTTCCAGGTTTTATGGGCTGACTGTGGAAGAGTCTACATCATCCCCCCAAGGTGGACCTGGACCAAGCAGCCCTGTCCTTGTCCTCCTTGTCCTGCAGAGTGGTCACAGCCACAAATCAAAGTTTTGTTTTGCCCCTTCCCTCTGCATCCCACCTGCTTGCCTATTCAGAAGGTTGGGGCACTGTGAATAGAGAAGTGGAAATGGCCTCAGTGTTCAGGGTCCTGGTGCAGGCAGGAATTGATGGATCTCTGCAGTTGTGGTCCAAAGGCTGGGAGGCTCCAAGACCCTGGGAGGAATGTATTCATTTAGCAAAAAAATTTCCAAATGTAGATTGCAGCAGCTGGCTTGAGGAAGGACGTCCCATTGCATGGTGCCATTCTGCAGAAAACATTGCTGAAGAGTAATGGGGGGAAATAGCTTGAGGAAAGGGAAGGTGAAATGTCTGTGCCCAACCCTCCCCAACAGCCTGTCCTGGGCTAAGCTCACTTCTCTGCAAGCTGTCACCTAAATACCACAAACATGTGTCACAGACATCTTTTATGAAAAATCCTTTCTTTAGGATTTTTCCTCCTGAGAAGCTGAGAGGCCTCAGGAACAAAATGTAAACAATGGTTATCTGCTGCTGTGGAAAGCAACAGGTGGATCTTTGATTAGCTCATGTTAGTTGTTTCTAATTAATGGCTAATCACAGCCCAGCTGGCTCAGACAGAGTCCAAGCCACCAGCTTTTGTTATTCATTCTTTCTTATTCTATTCTTAGCTAGCTTTTTGAAGAAATCCTTTCTTCTATTCTTTTAGTATAGTTTTAATGTAACATCATAAAATAATATATATCATAAAATAATCATAAAATAATAAATAATCATAAAATAATAAATCAAGCCTTCTGAAACATGGAGTCAAATCCTTGTCTCTTCCCTCAACCTGAGACCCCTGTGAACACAGTCACAAACATGGAGTAAAATCTTGGGAGGGAATGCACTTCAGTCGAATGTTTGAAGAAAAATTTAGCAGAGATCAGCTTCAGCACTAAGGCCTTTGAGGCATCAGAGCACTCTGGAGCAGTGTGGCAGGGTTTCCCCAATTCCTTCCCTGGGTTACTGCAAATGAGAGCTACTTGCTCCATCTATGGGTAAAAATTAGTACAGCCATAGGCTTTTCTCACAGAGGGCACCATCTAACCCCGAGGTGTTCTACAAGAAAATAAATTATTAGAATGAATAAGGTAAATGACAGCCACTCTGCCTTGCTTCTCATAGTCTTTTGAACAAAATACCATCTGGACCATAATTATGTGAGCACCAGGAGTCCTCCTTATGGATTGCTTCAGGCACCACAGTTAATAGAATTGAATACCAGAAGGAGAAAAAAGTATTAAGAGGAAGCAGAACACTAAAACTTTATATTGAAAAACATTTCCTTTCTCAAGTGCAGTGAAAATTCACTGTGATCCAAATCTGACCACCAGCATCAAGGTGTTTCAAAGCTGTGTAATTATCAATTCAATGTTCCATAAGCAACTTTTAATTCTGAGCTAAATTTATCTTTTGATCCCATTCACCTCAACCCAAGCCTTTAGGTCAATGGAAACTTTTTAATTGATTCCTTTACTGGTAAAACTGACAGCAGCATTAATGTGTCATGAGTATTGCTGTTTGTCACTTGAAGCAATTGTTTCAGAAGGGGAAGCAGCACTGGAAAATGCTCTGATTTCATTCAAATGAGGCACTCAGATCTATCAAAAAAGGTACATTTTAATGAATTAAATTTCATACAAACACTTACTTCTAATAAAATATTCAGGGTACTTGATTTTAGCCTACCTGCAGGGGTAGCTCCCTCATAGCCACTCAGTGAAATAAAGCTGTTCTCATTTATTTGCACATGTTTTGGCTGTGCAGACACAGCTCATGCAAGAAAAGTGACATCTGCATTGTGTTTCTTCCCAGGTCACGCTCCTGTGTTTACTTTGGATCACCTCAGTTTGCTTTCCTGAGATGTGTCACTGCTTTCTCTTGGCATTGCACCTCTCACAAAAGTGACACACATGGGAAATCTCTGCCCACTGCAGCCAGGACTCAATCATGTCTTGGGAGCAACAGGTCCCAACTTGTGCCTCATGAGAGCAGTTCCTGCAGTTTTGAGCTAAAACAAACTGGGAAGCAGTTCCGCAATGCCAATTTTAAAATCAATTTTCACAGCCCTTCAACTTGCACTCTTCACTCACCCTTTGCTCCTGTTGTCCCTGAAGAAAATCTGTGAAATCAGTGTTAGCTCTGTAGAAGCCTAGAGCAAGCTACAGGTCACACTAATGCACTCACATCCAATTAAAATGTAATTATTTTAATGTTCCATGGCTGCTCATGTGCCCACACTGCTGCTGGTGGTACTGAGCTGTACATCCTCAATTGTGCAGGATATTTTCCCTTAATATTTTTCTTAAATATGTTATTCCAGAGGTGCTACCACTGCTACTGAGGGCTCAGCCTTGTCCAGCAGTGCGTCCTTCTTGGAGCCATCTGTCACTGGCTCTGTTGGACATGGGAGAAGCTTCCAGAAGCCACTCCTGTGGTCCCCCCACTACCAAAACCTGGCCACACAAATCCAGTGGAGTTACCAACATTATTCTCATACTGAATCCAAACCACAGCACTGTACCAGCCACTAGAAGGAAAATTAACTCTATCCCAGCCAAAACCAGGGTGGTATCCATCTCTTATTCTCTGCTTTGATGTCACACCCAGCTCCAACATTTTCCACTGCATCCCAATAAATCCCAACCACCTTTCCTGTCCTTTGATATGCACACACAGTGCTGGATTGTTGCAGGCTGAAGCCAGCTCTGGGTCCAGCTGCTGGAGCCAATCTCCACTTGCAGAAATCTCTGGGAGGTGCAAGGTGGGCATCACTGAGGGGATGCATTTACCAAGCATCACAGTGCAGGGAACAGCACCAGAAAGTCCTCTGCACCCCCTCAAAGCCAGGCTTAATTCACCCCCAATCCATATTCAGTTTTCAGCTGTCAGTCTAACAGTGCTGTTGCAAAGAAATTCTCTGATAAAAAAGAAATGAAAAATTAAATAAATTTGATGATTACATTTCAGAGGACTTGTACAGAAACTCAGCACACAAAGAGCTGTCTTGGATTTTTCTGCAGTGAACTTCTCAAAGTGAAGGGGCTGCACCAGTGGCCAAGCACACACCTCACCCAAAAAGAGACTCTCCCAGAGGGGCCAGAGGTGGATTTTTTGCAAAGGTGGGAGGCTGAATGTGAAGCCCCAAGCAGCAGTTTACTGCTGTTACTTGTGAGCTACCTGAAGTGGCTGGCAGCCAAGTACATGTTGTGGGAAGGTATTTTTTTTCTTTCAAGGTAAATCTTTTGTCAGATCAGAGCTGTGGGGTTATGATCAGATACTGAACTGGGGTAACCAGAGGGAAAAGGCACAAAGATGAATTCTGGATAGTGCCAAAACCAACGGTAAAATACTGAAGATGAGCAAAACCTTTAAACTCCCATCCTGAAGTGAAAAATATTTTAAGTTTCACATCTGTAAATCACTTTCTGTTTTACCATTGTCCTACCTTAGCCCTTCCTAAACTGTGTATATTCAAAAGGCAAAATAACTTAGCTGGGAAAAGAGCAACTACATGGGAAAGCAAGTGCTGCAAATACCACACATAGTCTTCAAAATGAAAACAAGCTAGGAAGAAGTTGCTTCCAAGAAAAACAAGCAATATGCAGAGTAACAGGTTAGTCTATGTTTTGAACAATGTGTGGGAGGAGGAAGTGGAGGGAAGATGGGGTATGTTATTTAAAACAAGGACTGCACCTACTTTCCCCCACACACTTCTCATGATGACAGGAAAGGAGTGCAGCACAGGCTCCTTTCAGATAAAGTGGGGGACAAAAACAAACTCCAGGTCCCTGTGAACTTTTATCTGCTTTTTTTTTTTTAATTGCTGATGGCCTGGATAAAACACAGATTTCCTATAACCCAAAGGGAAGACTCCAGTGCAGAGTTTCCCAGAAGAGCCGCAGCTGGGAGGGACATCTGCAGATCTCTGGTCTGATCCCTGCTCAAAGCAACTTTAAACTGGGCTGCTCAGAGCCTAGTCCAGTCAATTTATTAAAATCTGCCAGGGCAGCAATTTCACAGCCCCTCTGGAGCCCTGCTGCCACACCAGCCCCTCCAAGAACATTTTCCCTACACATTCCTGGCACTTCCCTCCTGACTCCTGCACTTTCTCTGGGCATCCCTGGAGGGGCTGGCACTGTTTTGTCCTAACCCCATTAAGAATCCGAAAACAGCACAAAATTCTTCTCCTCCTTTTTCTTCCTCCCCCTACACCACTGTGGGGCTGCAGCCCCAGTGCCACGGCCTTTGCTGGACCAGTATGTCCCCATCTTGTACTGGGGAGCCACAGCTGGACCCAGCACTGCTGATGTGTCTCACTGGTGCCAAGCAGAGGGGGAGGATGACCTCCCTTGACCTGCTGGTGATCCTCAGAGTGCAATCTGTTAATTTGCATTTTAATGCAATTAATCCAGCACCAGCAGGGATGTAAAGGCAGCAAACACAGCTGATCTCAATGCACTCACAGTCTGAGAACTGATAAAACAACCTGAGTCCCATTCACTTTCAACACAGGCATCCCAAGCTGTTTGAGAAAATGGGATTTTAATCACATAGGTTGTGACAATTTTGAGCAGTGAAGCATTTAACCACTTCTAGAAATGTGGAGCCACGTGCTGGTTTAGATTTTCTCAGAGCTCTTCAGCACAGCACCTCTGCAGAAGTCTGAATTATCTGGTCTGAGGAGTGTCTGAGGAGTCTTGTCTCTAAGGAAATGCTGTTCAAGCCACAGAGACCTTGTTTTGAGTAGCACATAACCAGTTGACTTACTTTTCTGTAGTACATGGGGTTACTCTATTTGCAAAGTAGCAGAATGCAGAAGTATTGCTTGTAAAAATATAATAATACAGCAGAAATGCTAACTTATACTTTTCCAGAAGTCCTGAAAGGGTTTTGTTAAATAAAATCCTATCAAAGTTAATTAAATATAGTAAACTCTAAGAGTGCCATTCACTGCTGCCCCTGTTTAGCACATTCTGGATAAAATCCACTTTAATGTGGCAGTGAAGGGTAGGTGTCTGCATTAGACTCACTGTAAGAGAGCTAAATGCTGTGAAAGGATAATAAATGTCCTGTTTTGCAAAAAGCTGTGGGAAGAGAAGAGTTATCAACTTAAACACCAGTTAAAATCAGCACACCCTTTCCCAGGGGCTGTCTCTCTTACCTTAACAACAAAAGACCACGAGCACCCAAGCCCAGTGCAATTCCCACAAGGCTCCCAGAGCAGTAGGGCCATGGATATTTTCTGTTAGCTCAAATACAGCATGGCCCCATTCCAAGCCTGCTCCTGAGGCACTGATGTGACCTTATCAAAAGGATTTTGCTGACTCCTGGAAGATTCCTTTATTTAATATTCTGTTGTACCTAGCTAGGACTTAAATAGTGCTGGCTGCTTAGAGAAGTTGATTACAAGGTCCCAGGATGGTTTTGCTCTGCAGTCTAAATTGCTGCTATTCATGCAGCAGAGAGCCCTTCTCTGCTCACTCCATCAGCAGAATACTGCCAAAATTGAAAGGCCATATTTGAACCTATGTGGACTAGCAAGAAGAGCTGAAATGGATTTTAAATATTGTGAAGTTTTAACGAGAGAGGAGTGTAAAAAGCATACTTGAACTTCAAGCAGGGATGAACAAATGTCCTTGAATAGATATTTAGAGCTTTCTCTGAGTCCTTCAGAAACACTGACTCCTACTTTCAATCTCCTGATGGTGTTTAAGAGAGAAGCAAAGAGTGGAAAAGATACCATTTCAATTAACCTTCAGCAGCACTTCTGATAAACCAAGAGAAAAATCCTGTATGGGTTTGTATTGCTGTGTTCTTGTGGACAAGTCATTATGAAATAACTTGTTCTGATTAAAGCCAATGATTTTAGGATAAATTCTCATAAAGAAAAATGAGAAGCTCCCTCTCTACTATTTAAAATCACTGAAAATTATCAATACATTGCAGGAAACACATAGCCCAACACAGGTATACGCATGACCAGTTCTGTACCTACACTGTCACAGAAGATTTGCCAACAATTTTTCATTATTTCTTTTGTTTACAGACTGAAAACTCTCTGTGATCTCACAATCCAGCAAGACATTATTCCTCTCTTTCCCCTTTAACCCTGCTCCTTTCCCACGGCCACCAAACCCTCACGCAGACCAGGTTTGGTTTGTTGACCAGCACTGGGAAACTTTGTTCAGTAAAAAAGTTTTAAAATTGAAGCACATTTTCAATTCCGCTCATTTCTGAGTTCTAGCCGTGTGTTAATAGCACCCAGGCTGCTGAAGAGCTAAAATCTTTAACCACTATAAAGCTGTATATAGCAAGTGCTCTGAGCCAAGGAGGTTTGCTATGCCTTTCATGTTCCTGCAGAGGAGCTCAAATATCCCCTTAATGGTCATTTGACTGGAAACAAATTAAATTTATTTCCATCCAGCAAAGGTTGCCTGCCCTTCCTACAACAGGGCAAATAAATACCAATTAAAGAGCACAGCTGAAATTGCCTTTGGGGTCTACAGAACCTGTAACTCCTGAGTGACATCATGTCAGTGCCCACCTCCACCACACATCCCATGAATGTTCCCAGCTGTTCTCAAGTCTTGGCACTGACATTGCTGAAACCACCCAGAAAACTCCCACTAACGGGGACAAAGGATTTCTAAACAAAGCACAGGAGTGTGATTTCCATCCTCAACCCTGAGGTGCCCCTGAGGTGTCCATGGCCCTGCAGAAGTCACACCTAAAGGCCAGCACGTCAGAAACCCACAAGACATGGTCAGAGAAAGAGATAATGAACAATTAGCACATGCCTCATCTGCACTTACTTCACTACAGCAGGTAAAGCATGGGCCAAGCCCAGAGGTACCGTGTATCTTCCTGAAATAACATGAGCAATTTCTTACTTTTTCTTGATCTGGAGAAAAACTTGATGCCCCCAGGAGAGGTAGACGGGTTAGAATTGGGGGAAGACTCTTTGGAGGAGGACCTGAAGATGCCACTGAAGCTCATTCGGCGTGGGGAGCGTGGGGGAGACTCCTGGTAGGGGAAGGGGAACACTGTTTTGGGTGAGCCAGGACTGTGCTTGGATCTCACAGGGGCAGAAACGGGGCTGGAAGGTCGGTTCTGGAGCCCCTTGGAGAAAAGGCCTTTGGAAGGACTGCCAGCTGAGTAGCTTTCATCCACCTGAGGAGGAGAGAAGGGAGAAAAAAAGAAAAATTTCCATTAATTCAGTTTAGTTCAGGTTTCCAGGATCTCTGAATTTGTCTCAACAGAGCCAACTCCTGTTTGTTGGGGTGGTGGATTAGCCAGAGCTCACCTTCCCCAGCACCTGCCTCCACTGACACCCAGGTGTGTGTGTGCCACCTCTCTGGCCTCATGCTGCCCCTTGCTCCTAAAGGTACCCTGAATTTCACAAAAACATTTCAAGGTGTGCATACATTTTATTATCACACATATAATGCAGGAATTTGTCTACTGCTTTTATCTGTCACAAACCCCTTTTCCTTCCTCAGACAAACGAAAGGTGCCTAGCAATGAATTTATTTAAGGCAATGAATGATCGGGGTTAAGGAAACACAGTGCCCCAAAGTCTTCCCCATGAATTTAAGCGCCCACCCACAGCTCTTAAATCTCCATCCCATGATGTGACTCAGCGCAGCACACAAGTCCCCAAGTGCCTGACAGGCCTCCATGACGCTGGCCACAGCCACAACTGTGGGATTGCAACTCCTATCCCAAAAATAGAGGAGCCATTTTAGAGTGATGACGTTCCTGCTAATTACCTGAGCTGGGAAATGACCTTTCTAACAGCTGGATCCCTTTTGGGACCTGTGCTGCCTTTCCAGCAGTGTAAATATCTGTGCACAGCACAGCTCTGCACTGTGCAGGCTTGCCCAGCGAGGGGGAGAAAAGAACCCAGAAAAACAAACAGCAAAAAAAGGAACTAAGATTAAATTCTCCTCCCCATACAATTAACAGAAGGGGACCCAAAATCTCTGTGGGATTTCCACGTGCCTGGGCTATATGTAGAGTTTATTTCCTTCTGGAAGCACAAAGTAGTTCTGTGGGTATGAGGCTGCTGTTTTAGCTGGGGGCATTTCTCATGAATGAGGGCTCTGTTCCTGGCAGAAGGCAGCAGTGGGTTCCAGGTCACCAGGGAATGCTTAAGCCAAGGCCAAGGTGCACGTGCCCACAGCCCCCTGCACGCCTGCTCCTCTCTGCCCAGTTACTCAGCACAAACCAGGAGGGATGGAGCAGGACTGTGAAGATGCCTCCTGATGTGTGTCAATCCAGTTAGGTAAAGGCATTGCTGCCATGGGAGTCATTTTAGGGAAAAATGGCATCTTTCATTAGGATGATTGAGATGAAAGGAAACCTCATAGGTACATATGCTCTACTTTGGGTTCGTGAAGGGCTTGTGTGTATGAACCCAACTAAAAATTGTCAGCAAAGTTTAAAACTCATGCAAATAACTCTCTTTTCAAAACAAAGTTTATTCACAGCTCCAAAACACACGTAGAAATATGCACAAGCAGCATAATGGCCAAATAGCTGCTCCCTCCGTAACCCAGGGTCCCCCTTCTTGCAGACCTTTCTGTGTCCTGCACACACACTTTGGACCAGCTCCTCTTTCCACTTGGGATGGGACAGAGCTGGAGCAGGTCCTGATGTGTGAAACTGTAATCTCTGCAGGCCTTTCTGCAATCTCCCTTTTGGGAAGGTTTCTAACCCAAAGGGCAAGTGGCACCTAGTCTGGGAGATGGACACAAATAGTGTGGGTCATGAGAGGGGCACAGACTTGTGCCAGCACAGCCCTGGTTAGATGATGAATTCTGCTCTGTGTTCCTCTGCACAGCACAGAGATGTCTGACAAGAGACAGAACAACTTTTTTTATAACTACATTCCTGTTTTTGACAGTGTGGGCAAAAATGTCTCAAACATATACCTGTCCTTTTACAGATGAATTAGGGGAGCAGCTGCCCTCAAGGGCAAGTTCTTGAAAAAGATAAATCAATTCTAACTGAAGCAATAGCAACTACCAAAAGCAACAACAGACTCTGGACAGTCTCCACAAGAGAAGAAAAAAGCAGTGTTTCGTGCTTAACACAGTTGCCTGAGGCTCAGGTTTGCCTCCTAGCTCTGTCATGGATTCTATGTGTAATCTTGAAAACTCATTCTAAATTATAAATCTATTCTGCCATGAGGACTGTATCTCCTTTATTCCCATTCTAAGTCTTCCAGCACTCAGACTGTCTCCCAGTGAGTATTTAGCAAGAATAATAGGGCACAGTCCCTCAACTGAGACCAGGAATAATAACCACACTATAGGAAATTAATAAACAAATTGCACTTTTGTCATGGGTAAAACAGTCCCAAAGTGATAGCTTTCTCATAAAAGCTCATTAACTTTACTAAAATATCATGTTTAAATCATCTGAGACTACTTATGCCTTGTTCTCTTCACAACTACACAGTTCAAGAAACAGCCAAGTAGCACAATGGCACCTCCTTCTGCATTGCAATTTAACTAGGTCTGCTGCCAAATCTACTGCCTCAAAGTCAGGAGTAAGAACATTTTCTAGCTTATTTTAATCATGATACAAATCTGCTACTGCTACTGTAGTTTGGGTGTGTTTCCAGGATGGCAAGTTCATTATATTTTTTCCTAAAGTGACAAGCCACGACATTTGTAAAGCCAAGGACCTCATTCTGGCACTACCCTTAATGCTTCCCCTTAACTTTTTTTTGCATGCTTGTTTGGTTAAAATGACACACTGATAGGAGACACTTCAAAACAACTGCTGTGTCCCTACACACTAAAGCAATTTTAGAGATGTAAAATGTCAAACAACAATTTGTAAAAAAGGTCAGTGTTGCCTTGTACATGCAAGCCAGACACAAAAACAAATTGTTCTCTAATTCTGAGCAGAAGCAGCAGGGTGTTTTTATTTACTGCAATCACAACCAGTTGCTTTCTCTCCAGCGTGCCAGGCAGATGAATTAATTAATTGTCAGAGCACCAGGGCCACACTGCTAAATACACATGTGCATGCTACCAAATTAAAGGAAATTACTGCATTGAATTCTTCCCCAGCCTGTTAATTATGCACAGGTTACACCCACCATCACGGTGGGCAAACACTTGTGATTTTGCTTGGGGAATTACAACAGGATTGCTTGCTTAGAATATAATTTGTGGCTAATGGATTGCAAGTTTTAAAAGAGTATTAGGTACTTCTGCAAGTAAAATCAGCAGCAATAGTTATCACAGCATATCCAAAAGTCATAAGGCAACACTCATTTTCATGCTTCAGCTGGGAATGCAGAAGAATCTTTGCTGTGGAATAAACCCCATCAGCCCATGCAGACTTGGTGTGATAACTCTAGCAGTGATGCTAGAGGCAGGTTACACAGCTAGACCATTCATCAGCCTGTTTTGAATGCTTTTTGGACTCATTCCCTAAAGCTATGATAGGCAGGTGGGCTGAAAACTCCCACATGTGCTTTGGAAAGATAACTATTCCCCCAGCTAAGCTTTAGTAGCAAAATAAAAGTATTACACCCTGGTTTCTCACATTAGTAAACACTGTGAATCACTTTGTGTTGATCCAGGAGAAGCTGTAAAGAGAGAATGGGCAGAAATATGGAACACACCTAAAAACCAATAGAAATGCACATGGGGCTGTGGCTCATGTTATCCCAAACAGACAATCTGCCTTCTTGGTGATAAGGAATCCAAACACACAATGCAAGTACAATACTAATCAATGCACAAATAACATCTAATAAAAAAATTGAAAAATTCTTCTAAGTGCTATGACTGTTCAGCTATTTAAAAAACCCAACAAATGCAAACAAAAACCAAATTCCCCCCTGAAAAAGGAAAAAACCCAACAAAAAACAAAACAAAACAAAAAAAAACCACAAGAAACCAACCAACCAAAAACCCCCAAACCAACCAACCAACCAACCACAAAACATTTCTCATGTTGGCTTTGTGCAAACCCTAAATAGGATCTTTGAACTCCCTGCCCAACACTGGACTCCTTAAATCTTGAAACTGGTTATGCTGGAGAGAAATGTCAGCCCCTGACCTTATGCCTGCAGAGAGCAGAGGAGCTGGAACCAGGCTAAATCAGCAGCTTGGTGCCAGTGCCAGTGTAAACCTACCCTCAGCCTAGAGCAACGTGCTCACCAAGGGAGGTGAAGCAACAGAGCAGAGCCCTGTTCTACATCAGATGTGCTGGTTCTAGGGACCAACTGCACTTGTTCAAGGCTAAACTGGTTATCTCACACAGCACTGAGAAAAAAAATTTCCTGAAATGCTCTAAGTTGTTATCAGTTTTCATGCTTTGCAGCACAAAAGGATCCTCAGCTGGGGACCAGGGAGAGATTTTGTCCAGTTTTACACACTAAGTGATCATAGGCATGTTTTGAAAATACATCCAGAACTATCCACTGTTGAAAACAAAGCAACAAAACAAGACATGTCTTACACTGTTTGGCACCTAGCAGATTTAGCATTCCATTTTTTGAGAGAAACATAAAGTGATGGTGGGGCACTCATCCCAAGTCAAGCAGCTCTGGAAGATTTCACCACAAGGAATAAGACTGTGAAAGCTGCCCCTGTCATTTCACCTGGGTGATGGAATCTTTCACTCTTCTTAATCTCTTCTTGCTTTCTCCTAGCTTAGAGTTTGGCTCTGCAACAGGATTGTGCCCAAACCTTTCCTCTTCAGACCAAGAGAACATTCCCCGACCTCCTTTACTTGTTGCTCTGGTTAACATACATCAAGTGAACAACCTTGTAACTTGTGTTGTCAAGAATTATCCACCCTGAAGGTCATCCAGGTCTTTCTCTAGAAGATCCCTCCCTATGATTAAAAAAAGAACAATTTCCTTTGCATCTACAACGAATTTGGTTGCTGTGATTTTATTTTTTGTCTCAGCTTTACTGGCAAAGACCCAGGAATGACACTGGGGAAACCCCAGCAGTTCTGTCCCTTCATCCAGCACTCATCCTTCCAATATCAATCTTTTCTTTCATCTATTTTCTTACCTGGCTTGCAATTCTTCATCTTATTTCACAAGAAATAATTAAGTGCACTACACTTACTCATTACCATATGACAACCCCCAGTGCAATGGGCTAAGATAGCAAACTATTCATACTTCACCACAAACTGGTCTCTCATCATCCTCACACCACCCATATCAGCCCTGCCACAGGCAGAAATTTTCCCATCATTGTTATTTTTATTCCTTTGCTTTACATTGGAAATCTGATCATTCTTTTTTTTGCCTGATAAAGTCCTCAATAAGAAGAAAATTCTGGTCCTAACATAGAATTTAAGGAGCACTGAACTTTAGAGAAGTGTCCTGCCAAAGCTGCACGCCCAGAAAAATCAGGACCTCATGAGCTCTGCTGAGAAGACCATGAGCATGGCCAGGCAGAGAAATCCAGGCACTGCCTGTGCCCAGCACCTCTTCACAGCCATCCTCTCTGCTCTCCTTGACTGAGGATCTCCCCAGAGGATGCTCTCTCTGATAAATCTCTCTCTGGTTCAGTTTGGGGTGAATTTAGCTTCATTTCTCAAAACAAGCTGAAAAATATTCTGTCAAATACAAATGGGCTCAATCTAAACAGCCTTTCAAAAAACTTTTGAATTTAAGTGAAAATTATAAAATGCTCCTGAGCTCTGTTCTGTTTTTCTTCAACCCTGAACAGAGAGGAAATTTATGGAGCACTATGGAGTTCTGTTTGATTTTACAACAGTGAGTTATTTGACCTTTATTTTGCCTCTTCACTTAAAAATTTTTTGAAAGGCAAAGAACAGAAAAGGAATTACCTCCCACCATCCTTGACAGGGACAGTAAACACAATTAGAGACAATACACCAGCTAGATGTCTGCACTTGTTTCCTGCCTTTCCACTGAATCCCAAGAAAAAAAGCCCTTTGATAAAGTTAATTGGATGATTCTCTCATTCTGCTGGAATAAAAGAGCTCACAGAGACACAAGAGCTGACTTCATTAGACTGAAAGGTAATGAAGGCCTTGCTCTCCCAGTGTCACATTCAGCACCACTGGTCCCCTTCCTTCTGCATGAGCTGTACCAATTGAGATGGCACCGTGTTTTACAGGGTCACAGATGTCACTTCCCAAAACTAAAGTACAATGACACTTTCCCAGATTAAAATACAATGGGATGGGGCTGGCTGCTCTGGCAGGCTCTGAGAGCTCTGCCCTGCTGCACACATGGGCAGGGAAGGTTTCCAGCACTGAGCAGGGCTGCTCAAAGACAGAAAGCAGGCATTAGGAAAGGAAAGAGCAGGGCTAGTCCCTGTCCAATTCCTAATCCCTAAGTACATTTATTCCAAAGGAGAGGATGGGGAGGAGCTGTGCACATCACAGTGCAGTGGTTGTTACACATAACCTTGCCCTGAAGCTCCCTGCATCCACTGCAGGTGCCCTATGCCAAGGCTGTGGAACTATCCAGGACTTTCTCCCCATCTTCACTGCTCATTAAAAATGGACAACTAAAGGTAAATCCAAAGGAGATTTATTTGCCAGTGAATGAAGAAGGAGGGGCTGATTTTTTTCTCTTCCCCTCCGTTATCCAGGGGTTGCTCGTGCCATTCCCATGAGTCACTGAACAAAACAAAAAGAATTCTGGGACCAGTAGAAGGATAAACACCCCTTGGAATCTTTCAATATTGGAGTCACTCCTGCAATAGTCTGATTCTAGTTCACCAACACTTCCCTGCATTGCTGATAGCAGAACAGTGAGTTAGCGCTAAACAGTCAGAACAAAACCTCTATTTTCACTCCATTCCTCCATTTGCACATTGCACATTTGTTCATTGAACCCAAACTAATCCTTTAACCACTGAGTCTCATCCAGAATCCGCAAACAGCAGACTACCTACAGCTATTCTCAAAATCTAACCCAGGCTTTGTGAAAGACTTCCCAAAAAGTCTGTATTAAATGCTCCTAGGTGTAACTGATCACAAGTTGGCCAAATGGAGGTGGGCTGTTTGTTTGCAAATGTGTTTTAAGTGACTTATGCCATTCTGCATCAGAGTCTCTTGCTCAGAATTTACCCCTCTCTCCCTTCTCATTTTTGTATGAGCCACAAATTGTACCAGTAATGAGTCTGTCTATCCTTCAAACCACTGATAAGGTATGATATAGTACAGCAGCAGAATGTTTTGTCTGCCTAGAAACAAAATTTTCCACTGGTGAGTCTCCATTTATTTTAGCAGCCAGGTTTTTATTCATTTACTAGGCTCCATGTTTATTCAGTCTCATTCCAGTTCCTTAAATAAAAATGACTTGTGCTACTTTTCTGTATACATGACACCAACGCTATGACATTCGTCAACCCAATTTATAGTTCATTTAAACCCCCACATTTGTTCAATAAGAGCCATTTACAATTAATTTCAATCCAAATGAGTCTATTATAACAGCATCATTAACTACCCAACATTAGCTATGTCATTGTTTTGCTCAGGACTAATGTTTGACAAACCTGTACATTATCCTAATTGCAAACATCATAAATATTAACACAGTAATTGCCTTTTTTGCAGTCTTTTGAAACTGCATCTCTGCTCCATGATTTATTCACAATCAACACTTGGCAGAGAAAGCTCTGCCACTTCATTCAAGAGTGTTTCATCAGAGTTGTTTGGATTTAATTTTAAAATATCTTACTTTAACAGCTTGTGCTTTAAAGACACTTAAGCTATTAATAGGATAGAGCCACCTTTGTAATCTAAGATAAACATCTCCCCAGCTTTGTCCCCACACAGAGGAAAGAATTTTAATGCACACTTCTTTTCAAAGCTTTTGTCTATATTTTTGTGACAATTCCATTATTGCCATAAAGAAATGGATCAATATTATTCTTCAAACATCTTTTCTCCCACCTCCTCCCTCCTCCATCTATAATTTGCTAGCTGATTCCTCATAAAAAAGTTTCCTGTGTAATTTTTTTCTTTTTGATCATTCACAACCCTGGGCTTTAAGCTAAAAGTAATGGCTGTCAGTTTCCTGTAATTTCCACACCTTATCCTTTAACCTCCATTTGAGATGAAAGATCTATAAACATTCAAGGTGTGAAGACCTCTAAAACTGAAAGAGCCATTTGAGTGCAGAGGGGCACTCATCCCTGACTGCTGCCCTGCCACACTGTACCAGAATTATTTTCTGAATGATGCTCCCAATCACTCACGATTTTCCAGGTCTCTAAACTTCCCCTCTTCCACTGTCTTTTCCCAGGCTGAGGAAATGCAGTAAATCTGATTGCTTTTCAGCTCTCAGTTGTCACTGTCTGTATTTCTGTCTTTAATGACCCTCTGTGCAGGAAGGATACAAGCCATTTCTGGAGAACCCCGGAAATGGGGCATGGCAATACCAGTTGCTTCAGACAAAGCCACCCACATAAGTGTTAAGGCATTTTTCTGGCAATAAGAAGGGTAAAAATATCTGTCCCAGGCACCTTTCTCCACCACACCAGGCCAAACGTTTCTCCTTCCTTCACAGCATTATATTCTCCATCTTCAAAACAATAGGGTGAAAACTATCTCTATCCTCTTCCTGCCATTAGTCATAAAGGAAAGAAGAATACATCATTTACAATAGTAGACATATTAATGAGAAGTGATTAAGGCTGAACTTCAGGAAATGTGTGTCACTTTACCACTGCTGCCAAAAAATTTCTATGTGAAGATGAACAAATTCTAGACTTGAATTTCCTAGCTGTGTAATGAGGGTTGTTGTCACAGGATAATGATTGAGAGACACTTGCATGGTAAACTGCTGAGAGTTTCTGTGAAAAACATTAATTCAGTTTCTAAAAGCCCTTCAAAAAGAACAGAGAATTAAATTAATGGCAGATTGGAAAAATGGGTTGTGAACTACTCTTGATCTATAGCCCAGGTGACAGAAGAGTTAAGTGCAGGAAGAGAGACATCTCTGATGAATTGCCTGTCTCCAGCATGATGAGTGAATGCAAAAAGCCAAACTACTGATGAAATACTGACTTTTAATAGACAAAAGTTACAAACCATACAGTGCTTTCAAACTGGAGCGAAGAAAAACCTTCCTCCTTGAAGAGTAATTTGGGGACTTTTTTATGTATCAGCAGTAGGGACTGGCAATGTTTTAGTTAGAATTAAATAAATTCTGCAGTCTGATGCTACTCATCATTCACTACCAGCAAAAATCCCATCCTTCTCATTGAGGAAAATGACATATTGGATGTCAATCCATTGTGTGGCAATGGATTTTAAAAGATTATCTCTTTTCTTTAATCAGAAGTGGGGCACTACCAGCTCCCTTCTCACCATCTTGTTTCATGTGTTGAACAGCGCTCAAGTATAATAGTAGGAAAAAACACTAGGTCTTACACAGTCAAAAGGGTCAGCTAGAAATAGAACTTCAGATATTTAGCCCCAGCTCTGTGATTACTGCAAAGTCAGTTGCACTTCCATAAGGAGAACTTGCTCCAGCATTTAGCAATTCTACAAAAAAAGAGGCAACTACTGAAACGTCCTTCCAGTTCTCCCAAGACATGAACGCACCAAAGGCCAGGTGGTGATCTAAGGTTGGACTCAATAATCTCAGAGGTCTTTTCCAACCTCAAGGATTCTGTGCTTTTAGAAAAAAACAGTCCTGAGATCAGTTAGAAGAAAATAACAGGATTCAGGAACAGTAGAGTGGAAGTCATTAAATGATTTCATGTAATTCTGCACATCAGGCCTTGGCACATTATTTCCTCATGGCTGAGATTCATGCATCTTTCTCACCTTTCTTTGTGAAAAGAAGGTGACAAATGGAAAAATCAAGTTTTAGCCAGAAACCCCTGCCTTCTTCCAGCATGACTATCCTTTCCAAAAACATCACATTGTTCCCTTCATTCAAACCCTCCAAACAGGCACCTTTTGGTAGCACTGTATATTTTAGCTTCCCTGGCACCTACAAGAGCTCCCCAGGATCAGCAATTCCTACCTTGTTGTCATCATATTGCAAAAGTTCTATTACATTACATTGTAATGTATCCCAGAAGGATAACCTTGAGTTAATCCCACATTGAGGAGGAGACTCTCTACTTTGTTCATGAGAAGGCTCTACCAGTATGGCTTCAGCAAATGAAGGCAGTTCATTTTTCCAGTGCCAAGGACAGAGAGATCAAGGACAATGAACAGTTAAAACCCTCATAGAGAAAGAGCAGCCATCAGGAGGCAATTCCAGGAAAACCTTCTAACAGCCACAGATTCCTTCTTGAGCAGTGTATATTTCTGCAGCAACACCTCAGATCTTGTAAGGTAAAGATATTCCTGAGAATACAGCTATGCAACATCACCTCACTGATTTACAGCTGTGTTACACAGCATCTGCAGTATTTACAGCAATACCACCAGCAGCTTGCATCCTTCACAGGTTATCCTTTACAGGTTATACTGCTCAGGCACTGTCATGGTAAGGTCTGCAAAAGCCACTGGGTTTGCCTTAGTGCACCACTCTCAACAGGTTAATGTATGGCAGGGAAGATGAAAACCCCAGACTTTTTTAAGCCTAACAAATTGTGTGCACCACAAGGGATTCAAGCCCTGCAAAGAAGGGGAAGCTGGGATAAATCCTACCTTGCGAGGAGCATTTTTGTCTGTGCTGTCCACATCACCGTCCAGGAATGGCATGGCAAATGAGCTGAGATCCTGCAAGGACAGAGAAGAAAAGGGGATGTATTTTATTAATGCCTTCTTCCTTCCATCAGAGAACCCCATGACTGAAGCCCACAGGTCTATTTTCAGAGTGCCCACTGCTTCACCCACAGCAATTGCTGGCAAGCAATACCACGGACTCTGCTGGTTCTCCTGGGCTGGGAAAAAATGTCAGATGTAAGTCACAAGTGAACAGGGAGACCTCAGCAGCACTTGCATCACATCACCATCAAAAACCCACCTGCACAGCCAAAGTCAACAGTCCTGTGTTAAAACTTTCAAGGGGAGGTACTGAAATCCCATAGAAAAATTGGTATTATAGTTTATTATAAGTTATAATAAACTTATAAATTTAAATTGTAAGTAAATTATAGTTTAAACACATCCACTTGCTCAGCAAATGCCTGTCTTGTCCTTAGTGGGATGCATGATCTTAAAGCATATTTATGGCAATAAACACAACCTGAATGAAAGTATGTCAACATTCTGAGAAATACATAACTTCTAAAAAAAGACAGAGAAAATTGACATGGTGCTCAGGAGGAAATAACTGATTCACCTGCACAAATGGGAGAGGAGCACCCAATTCTGCAGGACTGAAGACAATAAAGGCATAAGAAAAGCACACATGCTCATTTTTAACTAACAAAAACAAACTGCAATTATATTCCACCTCCTGCCGTCTGTTCTGTTTATGATACTTCATGTTCCAGCCACAGGGTTTTTAGAGCTCCTTTCTACATGCATAAGGAAATTATGTTAGTGTCAAGTTTAGTATCTGTTTGATCAGAAAAGTACATAATGAGCAATTCTGTGACCAGAAGCATGAGATTGCCTAATACTGTGTGCTGAAGAGCTGAGTCTTGGGTCCTAAATTTTGTTTTAAATGTCAGGAATACCTCTCCAAAACAGAACCTCCCAGATGAGAGGCATCACCCTTTCCATGCAATGATTCAGTGCTTCTCAACCACCACATCTGCATCCATTTAAAAGAGTTCCAAATATAAATAAATAGCAATTTCACGTAAACCTAATTTGTGATCAAACAGAGCTTAATTAAAAATTAGCACCATCCGTGAAGTCTGCAGGGCTTGCTTGTCTTCAGAATTCAGAGCAGCCACAGGTCTAATCACATTGCTTTGTGTAATCATACTAAAGTCAAAATATGCTCAAAAATTGTGTATAACTTGGGCATAATCCTTAGCAGTGTTTGAAAATACTCTGGTTACATAACAAGCAACAAAAATAAGGAACAAAATATTGAATTACTGGAACTGAAACACATGGGAGTAATTCATGCCAAGTTGAAAAGGGAAAAAAAAAAAAAAGCAGGAGTCTGGCTTGGCCAAGCTGGTCCCAAATCACTGGGTCCCAAACAAATGTAAATTCTGTCTGCTCCCAACCCTATCTATGCACTTTCGATGGGAACTATCTGCAAAGCTCAACTATGTAACATCTCCCTCTTGCCTGGGCATCTGTGTTTCACATCATCTTTGTTTGCAAATAAAACATAAGGAAACATCTCAAAACCAAAGGAAGAGATTAAAATTAAGATTAAAATTACTTACTCCATATAAAAATTATTTCACCATCTCTGTGAAGATATTTAAGAGCCTAATGAAAGTTATACAAAACCATATCCCCTTGTGTTTAATTTAGCCAAAGGATTTGCCAACATTTTCCTCTACCCATCTTCAGTAGGGCAGAAGCTGGAATCTGATGTGTGCTAAGTAATTTTCCATGGAATAAATCAAGAAAATAACCTCTTTTGAGCTCCACATATTAGTAGCAGTATATTACTCCCTGGTGTAATTTCCAGGAAGGAAAGCAGCTATTTAGGAAGGCTGGAGACTGGATGGCAGAAACTGGGTTGAAGGGGACACATATCTACTAATCAGGGTTGAAAAACCTGTTCAGAAATCTGTAACTTCCAGGAATGAAACCAAAATATCTTATTTGAGCAAAAATCTTCAAAACCTGGAGAGGGTAGGTAGATACAACTATTTTTCTAGAAGCTAAATTTCAGTTCTCAGTTACAATTCCAAATTTAAAGCCACATATATATTAAAGTCTGAAGTCTAGCAGTATCATGAAACCCAGATGATGACTCTATTCTGATTTATAACTCTCAGATACCATGGAGGTATTGTGACTTCATCTGTCTTTATATCCAGAACAAATCTCTGCCTGTAAGCCAAAATAACTGAAGCTGGAGCTTTCTGGGCAGTATGAGACCTTTTTTTTTTGTTAATATAGCACTGCTGAACATTTCAAAGTGGGTAATAATTGTACTTTTAGTCCTGTGAAAAAGTCTATAATTGTAACTGCTACCTAACAATTTTTCAGTCTTTCATGGGATTCTATATATGAAGGTATCCATTCACAGAAGGGAAAAAATACATATATCAAATACCAGGCTACAAATGCTGCTCTCTCAATTCCAATCTGTTGGTTAAGCAAGGAAATATTAGGTGGTTATTTCACCTTCATGAATATTTCCGCAGAATACAGATAAATAACAATTTCTTTCTTGTGTTCCTCTTTAACCAGAAACACATGTGATGATGCAGTTGATCATACAGTAACTCTTAAAAAAAAACCCCAAACAAAAACAAAAAACCAAACTGCTCCAAAAGTGTTGCAAAATACCACAGAACTCTTGACAGACCAATGGTGCAGCCCTTGCCCTTGTCACAGTTGTGACTCTCTGATCTGATGCCAACAGATACACACAGAATGCTTGTTCTGCCAGGGACTGGGGACTGAAGCTGTTCTTAGA
Source organism: Camarhynchus parvulus (assembly GCF_901933205.1). NCBI lineage: Eukaryota > Metazoa > Chordata > Aves > Passeriformes > Thraupidae > Camarhynchus > Camarhynchus parvulus. Next base: position 6,622,757 of record NC_044572.1, read on the forward strand.
CAGCTTTGCTGCTCTCCAGCTCTGCTTTGCTCCACTTGGAAACAGCTCCCTGGACAGCCACATGGGTCTGCAGTGACATTTAAAACTCCATCAAAGGCACACAGTGATGTCCTGGTAGGAGGAAGAGTCCTTCAGATTGCAGAGCCCTGGCTGCAGAATGGCATTGAGCCCTGTGTCCATCAGTCCTGCATCCTTGGACAGACAACTTCTGCAGAGACCTCAGTCTGTGATCACCCCTGTACAGAGCAAAGGCAGGTCCTAGTGCTGCTAACCTGGAATTATGAATATGAAAAGCCTGATTTGGAAGTTTCATTGGCTTTCCTATCATGCTTGTGCTCCTTCATCAATCCTTCCACCACTGTGCTCCATCTGACTGGCAGATATCACTTCTACCATCCTGTTAGAAAAAAGGACCTCTTGACCACTTTAGATCTACTTTACAGCCACAAAGCTGCCTCAGATTTATTTTGTTTTCAATCCACTTTTATTTACAGAGGTTGTCATGGCAGCTCCTGTTATATTCACTGAGGAACACAGCCCCAGGGGCAGCAGAGCTTTTCCTGAAGGACAGCAGAGCTGTGACACGGCAGAGCCATGGCTCAGTGCTCCTGTCAGCAATCAGGCTCCTTCCTGGGGAGGGAAATCTCCCAAAACTCAACAGGTGAGTTTCCAGTGCAAGCAGGATTATTCTGTCTGCATTTGCACTTATTTTCTCTACCACTTCTTTCCCTATTTCCTCGGGGCTAACAACAGATATCTGGAAGGTAACAGATTCTTCATGTGAATTTCTCCTCCAAAGGTGAGACTAACTCTAGCATGATTCTGGTCTGGGTTACCCCTACATCTAGAGGATGATACTTCTTAATTCCAGCCCCTTTTCCTCTGACATCTCTTATATCAGAATATTTGGGATTATGTGAAAAGAAGTAAGAATAAAATTACTGCTCTTTGTTATCCTGGGAAAACAAAGAAACTTTTTTCAGAATTGGTTTGGAGAATAGGAAAGAAAATCACATTTGAGGATGCAGAAAGGAAATCTATTGGTTGACATACATAGGAGCAAGATCTGGTTAGCCAAACAATTTTTCACCTTTTCCAGCCAGTTTCAGTGTTTCTTTCCTTACTGGGAGAATTCCTGCCAAGAAGGCTTGCCCAGACACACTGGTCTGGAGGTTGCTGCAGTTGGAGACCTTGGTGTAAGAAATTGGCTTCCAGCAATTCTGCTGCAGAGGCTGCATACTTAAATAACACACCGCTAAAGCCTTGAATCCAGTAAACAACACAGGATAAACAGGATTCTTCTTTTATTATTGTTTAGTTTCAAGGCTACTTTGGCAGCCAGGCTGATAAAGCTTCTCTGCAAGGGCTGAAGCCAAAGAGCCAGCAAGGGCTGGGGCTGACAGGCCAGAGACCAATTTCCACTGTATTTTGGGTGGCAGTAGGACCTTTTTATGGCCCCACTCAACAGTGGTCCAAAATTTCAGGGCTGGGTATCAAAAGTGTATTTCACAAACAGCTCCCTGCTTGCATCTTTTGCAACTGTGTATTGAAACATGAGGAATGACTGTGAGCAACACAGGGGTGTGAAATCTGTGCCCACACTGGTGGGTCCCCATAAACATGGTCAACTCTTTGGCCACGTTTCAGGGGTGACACAGATCAGAAGAGCTTCATGGTAGCCCCATAACCAACCTCTGCTGAAAGTCTGGGCTCCTGAGCTGTTAACAAATTCAGAGTCCTGGTGTGGGCAGCATCACGCAGTCCTGACTAGGGATGGTGTCACCTCTGAGGCATTATTTTTCTGCCTCACTGAGTTCTATATATGTGCTAGGATTGCACCAAATTTAAGGATGTGAAATGCCTGCCAGACATTACAGTTTCTTTTTACAACATAACTCAAGCAGAAGGTGACACTTTACTAAGGCAGTTTTCAATATGGGGAGACAGCTCCTTTAATAAAATAAACAAAGAAAACGACATACAGTGGAATTAAGCTGTGTGTTGACAAGAGCTCTGATCTCACAAAAGATTGATAAAAGCTGCACTCCTCAGCATCACACCTTAACAAAATCTCCTCCTCTGCTGATATTACTGGGCTATGAGCACTTCAAGTATCCTAGCAAGGACAAAGAAGGTTAGGATTTTTATTAACATCAGCTGTGAACAGTTTCTTTCATTGCATTCTGCACACCAGCAGATTTTTTTAGATCAACCTTGAATTTGTACCTATTACAAGCCTATGTGAAACTCTCTGAACAGCAAATATGCTACATATGCTAATAGCCTGTGAGCAGAATCCACAGTCTGATCTCTGTGGAATAGAGGGCATAGCTTGGTAGCTCTGCTTGAATAGAAAATTCTCTTTCTCTGAGAACAATCCTATCTAGAAGCCTTTGGGGATTTATAACAAATCAGCCTATTATTGCACAAGGAAAGATTCAAAACTGACATACCCAGGCATTTCTGTCCCTTTGTTATTGTTGTTTTGATGTACCAGCTATAGTAAAGTATAATAAGACTTGCTACATTCCTTTATTCCTTTAGGAGTAGGTTGCTCATTGCTTTGCTTTTCTCACTCCCCCATGCCATCTAGACTGTAGCATGTGTTTTGGAGAGAAATATATAAGTTGTACTGTGAGACTGAGGATGCTGGTGACTAAGTCTCAGTATGACTCAATGGGAGTAGGCAGGAACAGATGTACAAAGCTGGTTGGATTTGTGCAAGACAGCTTTGTACTGCACAAGGCTATTACAATTTATCTGTTTGCTATTACTTTTAAGGCTATTTGTATTAAAAAAAAAAACAAATATGTGGGTCTGGACAGTTTGAGAGGGTAGAAATAAGATATAGAGACTTGATTGGTGAGGTTGTACCTTGAATCCCGTGCTCAGTTCTGAGCCCCTCACTACAAGACAGATATTGAGGGGCTGGGGAGTGTCCAGAAAAGGGCAAGGGGGATGGTGAAGGGTCTGGAATACAAGTCCTGTAAGGAGCAGCTGAGGGAGCTGGGGAAGTTTAGCCTGGAGAAAAAGAGGCTCAGTGGAGACCTTATCACACTCCACAACTCCCTGAAAGGAGGTTGCAGCCAGGAGGGGGTTGGTCTCTTCTCCCCAAACAAGCAAGAGAACAAGAGGAAATGGTGGAGATGGCAGGTTTGCAGTGAACTCTTTGATCTTAGAGGCCTTTCCCCCCTTAATGATTCTATGATTTTGCCCACAGTATGAAGATTCCAGAGGCAGCACAGTGCAGGGGTTATTGGGTGACTGTGCAGGACCAGCTGTGGGCACTTCAAGGTGGATACAGAATCAGACTTGAAATAACAGAAGGTAAGTCCCCCTAAATGACATGCCTGGAACAGATGGAAAATATTCAGTCCCAAAGAGGTACAATCTAAAAGGTTAGGGAGCAATGGCTGACTGAAATCTAACCCAGATCTCAGTATGTGAAAATCCCCATCCATCAGGTGATTGTTCAATGTTCTGTGTAAAAACAACCTCACATATGAAAGCTTGGCAGAAGAAACACAGCCTATGTGCAATTCAAAGGGATTTCTTTCAGCTGCAATAAGAAGGGGACGTGGTCTACTCAAAGAGCTGCTGAAGCCACTGTTCTCACCACAGGTCCTCCAGCTTGGATTGCCACCACTTGGGCAGAAAAAGCTGCTAAAAGTATGAATTTTACAGGGAAGCGATTAAGGAGAGCCATGAAACAAATAAGTCTTTGATATTTCCCTGAAAACAGCTGTCTTCCAACCTCTTCTTCCTGAGTGATCCTGATCATGAGATACTGGCAGCATCCAGCACACTCTTCTTAATTTCTGAAATTCTTAACTGATCCTGACAGGAATTAATCTCCAGCAGTCTACAGCAAATTCACTTTTTTTTGTTTTGTTTGTTTGTTTCTGGGGTTGTAGACAAGATCCATCAAAAAAACTTAGAAGAGAGCATGGATTGTTTTTGTGTTGTTCTCAATCTCAGACTTAAATCACTAGAACACATTCCTATGCTGTTTACAGAAAAAATGAAGGTTTCTTTCAAGCCTTGTGCTCTGCTGCCAGGAAACCCCACTGTATCTCATCAGTGATTCAGTCTTTGCAGATGAGCTGGGCACAGAGAGCCTGGGTGGGATGGAATCCCTCCTGCGTGCAGCCCCATCATGTTTGTAAGGAGCAGAGAGCTCAGGGCTGTGTGGAAATGCTGTGGTGGAGGGTGCTGCTCCCCACTTCATCAGATGACAAAGCCTGACCAGGATCCCCAAGCACACAGCAGCCTGGTGTCACTGTCATATTTTCTGAAAAATCTCTTTGCTCCTGGGAAGCAGAGAAGACTCAGAGAAAAAGGAAAGCAATAATTACCTGATTTGCTTCTCTTGTGTTTTGCTGCTTTGGAAGGGTTTGGACATTGTTTACCAACAGGTGATTGTTTCATTGGTTTCATGTGAATTGTTTTGACTTAATGACCAATCACAGTCAGGCTGTGTTGGGACTCTGGAAAGAGTCATGAGTTTTCATTACTATCTTTTTAGCCTTCTTTCTGTATCCTTTCTCTATTCTTTAGTATAGTTTAGTATAGTATTCTTTACTATAATACAGATCATAAAATAATAAATTAGCCTTCTGAGAACGTGGAGTCAGATCCATCATTCCTCCCTTCGATGGGGGATCCAGAAAATACCCCAGCCTGGTTTGTCAGCTCCTTCACACCACGAACCAGACAGCAGTGACTGGCAGAGTGTTTATTACAACAGCAGATGGACAACCCAGCAAACGTGCAAATAATGAAATGTCACTTAAAAAAAAAGGAGAGAGGGAGAGAGAAAGTGAGAGAACAGCAGAGAAAGCATGCCAGGGAGGAAACCAAAATTCCCAGTAGTCTCTGTGATACCACCATGATGCACATACAAACCCATTATTAAGTGCTATTCCTGGGTGCTCGGTCAAAGACAACCTCTCTCTGGCGAGACATTTCATTTAAGAAGCACCCAAAGTTTAGAAACACAAGGTAAAAGCAGAAGATGATACACCTCAGTCCTGGAAAATGTGGTTAGGTAAGTGATGAGGGAATTAAGAAACCAAGACACACAACTCTAAGGAAGGACTGTAGGAGACTGGAAATGTTACCCTTCAGATGGCTCATAGTGCCAATAAAAGTGCTGTCCAATACTTATGAGTTTGTCTTACATAAATGAGACACTGGATCCCAATGTATTTGCAGAGAAAAGCCAGCATTTGCTGCAAAACACAACTTCAGCCACAGTGAAATAGCAGAACTGCAGGAAACAAAAGAAGATTTTGCCATAATGTAATGAAAACACTTGAGCTGCTGCAGCACAGGAGCAAACAATCTGAAGGGGATTCAACACAAGGATCACACTGAGGCTTACTAAGTCATCTCCACACTTCAGCTACTTTGAGCCACTGTGTTTTGCATTTTTTATGTTTTTCCCCACTTTTTATTGGCCAAGTCTCTTCAAAAACCATGTCCTCAAGGAAGAATAAAACAAAACAGAATCAGAACTCAAAACCCCCAGCTAATGGCCTTATCTGAGAAGGACTTGCAGGGTTCTCCCTTGCATATATATGACTAAAAAAAGGTGACATTCACACCAGGCAAAAGATCTCTGCCATAAATACTTGAACTGCAACTATTTTTTCCAGTTCACTGCATTTAGGAAGACAGCTGCCTGTTGCCTCCTCTTTCCATTCTTGTCAGGCATTAACCGTGAATAATCTTGACAATTAGAAGAAAGGGACCTGCTCTGATCTCGTAGTCCCTTAACTAAAGAAAAAAAATAATAAAGGGAAAAAATGCAGAAGCAAAGAGGAAATTAGGGAAGGAAAGGAAGAACAAGATGGTTCTGTGCTTCATGTGCTGAAGACCTGAATGGGAGGTCAAGGAGAAACAGCACATGGTGTCCATGATGAGAAAAGATTCCGCTCTTGGTGCTTTCCTGACACATTTTCCTACATCACTCTGCAGCTTTTCTCATACCTTTAGCACCACATGTAAAAAGAGACCAATAAATTTAATAGGCTTTATTTCATAAGCTAAACAAGTTTTTTCTTTTCTCAAAAGAATGGATGTCTTCATTCATCACACTCTGAACTCTTTGTTTAAAGGTGCATTTTGCTGAAGCTAGCAACACAGAATGCCCTCAAGGACAGAAGAAAACTCAGATTGTCAGAGACAACCCAGAAGATTTTATCACACTCCTAGTACAGTATTCTGCCCAAAAACAGCCTGCATGCCCTTTAGGTCCCACCCCTGACTTTGAGCTAAGAGACAGTGAGATTTTGTGCCATTCCTAGATTTTCAGTTAGCAGTGACATCCAGTGCTAATAAATTACAATCCATCATTCATGCTGTAGGAATGCAAAGGGTTTTACAAGCTGCAGATCCAGTCCAGAACAGCTTCATGAGAGCATTTCAGTGATGAGGCTTTCATTGCCTGCTCTGGCTTTCTGGATTAGCTCTGGGAAGGCATTCTGATATCTGTCACTGGTCATGTCCCCCACACTTTCTGTCCAGCCTAGAGGGAAGGGGAAATCCAGTATCTCCAACAGGCAATGTGCTCCCATTTCCCTGGCATGGCAGAGGCTGCACAACATGCTTGAACTTTGGAGTTTCTATATCATTTAATTTCACATATTCAGTGAAGTAATTATAATGTAGCCTTTTCTTTGAGGCATAATCAATTCCTTTTCATTTGTAATCCAACTAAGAATAACAGTTTCACTTTTATATGAACTAAATGAACTTGCTTTGGCAAATAAACAGTCAAGAAGATAAATGGCCTCTTCTTTTCCAGGCTTTTGTTATCTTTGCAACATATGGACATTGCACATTTCTAATTTCCTACTTCCTGTTAAAATTTTGTTGCAAACAGATTTAACTCTGAATAGACCCTAAATTTTGTGCACTTTTAAATGTATGATTAAGCCAATGTACAAAGGAAACAGTGCCTTTGACAGAAGCTTACTTTCAAAAGCAGCCTGACAAGCATGACCATCTCGTGTGGTAGCTCTGAAATGAAAAGCACTATTATTAGGAGAAAAGTTCTGTTCTGTACTATTCCCACTGCCCAGAATTAAAAAAAATAAAAAATAAAAAATGAACCCTGCATCTCGCCTCTCCATCTTTGCTGTCGATAAAGTGCGAATAAAGTATGGTGGTTTTTTTGGTTTTTTTTTTCCCCCCTCTAGAAAGCTGTCCAAACAAGGCACTGCCTCTCACTACAGTGTGCACGGCACTGGGAGCGTGGTTTACTCCGGCTCCTTCCCCAGCACCAGCGGTACCAGCGTAGCCATGACAACGTCGGGCTGGGGAGGCTCCATCCCCGCAGGAGGCTGAGCCGAGGCTCGGGCAGCACAGCGAGCTCCCAGCTCCGTGTTTGGGCTGCAGGATCATTTCAGGCCGGTTTCAATGCCCTCCCAGCTCCGTGTTTGGGCTGCAGGATCATTTCAGGCCGGTTTCAATGCCCTCCATGCTCCGTGTTTGGGCTGCAGGACCCATTTCAGGACCATTTCAGGCCGGTTTCAATCCCCTCCCAGCTCCCTGTTTGGGCTGCAGGACCATTTCAGCACCATTTCAATCCCCTCCCAGCTCCCTGTTTGGGTTGCAGGATCATTTCAGCACCATTTCAATCCCCTCCCAGCTCCATGTTTGGGTTGCAGGACCCAGCTGGGACCATTTCAGGCCAGTTTCAATCTCAGCTGTGCTCGCTGGTGAGACACACTTCGGGCATCCCTGCACTGGGAGCACTTCCAAGTGTCACTCAGATGAGATTTCCTTTGCACAGCTTTGGCTGCTGTGTAGAAAGCAGGGTTACCTCTCTGAGTGCCCAGTGGAATGAGATGAAGGAACCTCTGTGTCCAACTGAAAAATCCCAGAATTTAAATTTTAAGAAAACAGGCCAGCTATACAGCCTCTGAGGAAAAGCATGTTTGTTAAGAGGACTGGCCATGTCCAAGGGATAGTAAATCTCACATTTCCAGGCTCACACATACCAAGCCCTGGTCACTTGTTAAAGCCTGTCTCAAGGGATGTGCTTCAAAGAGCATCACAGTTCTGCTTGGGAGAAGGTGTTAGAGGACACCAGTGACCATCTCTGGAAGAAATATGGATAAAATACTTGCCCATCTGGAAAATCTTGTGAACAATAAGACAAACAGAAGAACACAACAAAGAGATTACTCACTCACACTAGAAATAACCACTACTGAAAATAAATCTTTGCAGTGGGTCCAGTTTGGAAATAATCCTCATATAGAAAGAGAAGGGAAGAAATGACACATACCCAGGGGTTTTTTTCTAATTATTGTACATGCAGTACTAAAATTCTGAGGAAGATATTTCCCCAGGTAAACTTCAGGCTTCTTCCAAGGACTATGACTTCATTAATTTATTTTTTTTTTCAGAAATAGTTCCTAGTTTAGATCCAGTGCAGGCAAGAAAACTTTACATGGAGCCATATCAAATTCTGACTCCTTCAGAAAGAGTCTTCTTTAGCCATCTTATTCTTTATGAGTCCATTTAAGCACCACAATTAGAATGGACCAATCTGAATGTGCTGTGGAGAAGGGACAAGCAAACACACACTCAAGGAAGCCCAACTGAAAACTTAAGCTCATTATCCACATACACCAAAAGTAATTTCTGCTCTCTGCAATGGATTTGAAACCCAGCAGGCACTGGTGAGCTGAAACAGGCAAATCTGCATTTGATTTGGCTGACAGTTTGTGCATCAAAATGCCTCAAGAAGAATTTGATCCTGCTTGGAGAGTGTGGGAAACATTTCCAACTTAGCAGGACACCCTGGACACGGTGACAGATGGGCAGAGTATGAGCCTGGCATGGGAGAGGCCATTTCAGAACTGGCTGCTGCTCCAAGCCATGTGGCAGACAGTCCAAACTCATTTGTCACAAAAAAATAAAGCTCACACTGGAATTACCAAAAACCGAGGCTCAGGGAGAGCCCCTGCCTGCAGCTCAGCCTGGCAGGGACACCCACCCTGCCAAGGAGCATCACTGGAAACCGCCCATGAAATTAATGAGCACCCAAGAAGAAAACAAAACAAAGCAAAAAAAGAGCAAAGCTTTTTTTTTTTTCCCCTCAAGATAAATTAAATCCACAAGCAGGAAATTTTGATTCAGAATAACAATTTTTTTTTCATTACTACCAAAAATTAGGTTCATGTCAGTAATACGGTCCTAAAAAATATTGGGTATTTTTTTCCCATCAGGAACATTAATTTCTATCTATAAGTACTGAACAGCTGTACAACTTTTAGTGTATATATTTACATCTAAGTTTTATTAACACTTACTTTGAGGTCTAGTAGAAATAGAAATTGGACTTAGAACCACAATCAGGCACTAGAAGTCATCAAATACCTATGAGGAAAGTGTCTTTCACATCAGCACAGAAAGGGTGACTTTATCAAAATATATATCACATCTAAAAGCAAAGGCACTGGCGCCTACACAGAGGAGCAGAAACAAACTGCCCTGGTGAGTATTTCCTCCCAGATGTAGATGTGACAGAGTTCAACTCACAGGGCATCACTATTTTTACACACATACAAAACATGGTCTCATGTAGGGCAGTGGATATGGGAAACATATCTATTCATATGTGTATACAGACATGGAAACAAGCTCTTAGTAGACTTAGTAACTTAGCGCTCTGTTTTTCAACTGCCATTTATTTTAAATTTAGAATGATTAAATATTTACTATCTTCAAATCAGCTTGTCACTGCCCCTACTTGGGTGGCCAAAGAGGCTGAAACGACAGGAGGATTTTCTCCTCCTGATGGAAACCCGATGTCTCTTGGCTGCCTGAAGCAAACTCTGGTTACAGGTGATTCCCATCAACTCTGTGTTTTGCCTTTAAAGATTTGCAACAATATTGCATTTAATTCTCCTAGCTTCTTCTTGATGAATGTCAGACATCCTTGTGCATTTAGATTGATGGGATGGGTTTGGAGGGGTGGTTGAGCTTTTTTGTTTATTCCCAACTGGGGCATTTAAAAAAAAAATAAATACATTTGTATTCCACTCCCAGTAATAAAAATGTACTAAATTGAAGTACAATCAAGTCTTCTTTCGCTGGGTTTCTCACTGCCTCCCTTTGAATTGAGGGCTGGCCCCTTGTCAGCAGGATCCCTTTCATCCTGCTGTCCATCAGTCCCTCCTCCATCAGATAATCCTGCCCCCCAGGCTCCCAGCTGCAGCAACTCCAGTCTGCTCACACCTCCCAGGGCTGCTCAAAGTCAGCACCGCCTCTGCTCTCCAGCCTCTCCTGCACTCACCACAGAGGGGACACAGCTGAGGGGGAAATGCCTTCCCCAAAGGCTGACACTCTCATTTCTCCCGTGGCCCCTAACACTGAACAACAAACAAAACACACAAGATGCTGGCAAAATATCCTGCATCTTATACTGGATTAAATTTCATTTGCTGTTCACCATCACCCCACTGACAGAAGATCTTGAAACCCTTCAGGCTCTGATGCCAGGATGGAGCTGCCTCATCCGTTCATTATCTCAGAGATCCGTTAATTGCAGTGCAAATTGCATGTGATCAGCACTAATTCTTGTAAAAGGGGAAAAATGCAAGGGGCAACGTATGAACCCAGTAATACAGCTCTTTATCCTGAGAAACCTCATCAAATATCAAATTAAAATCATTAAGCAAAACAGCACGTCCTGCAAACCTGTGATTTGGGGTTGCAGTGACTAGCCATGGCAAATTAGTTGCTCAGCAGTTCAGGAGGCTCTGAGATGAGCAGTAGGAGAAACCAAGCATTGCAGGACGCAGAGACCAGATGGTTTTAGGCTGAAAATAAATGAATACCCCCCAAATGATAATGTCTCTTTCCAAAACATTAACGAAAAGTTATGCAAGGGAAAAAATAAACCCACCAACAAACCAACCCCAAACCCAAGCTACATTCTTTAACCAGATAAAAGAACATTTTGTTCAGCCTTGGAGTATCTATTGTAATTAAATGCTCTAAAAACAGGACAACAGCCCCGCGCTGGTCATGCATACGAGAGACAAAACACGACAAAAAAACCCAAAATACCCAAGAACCATGCATTTCTTACAGAGCCTGAAGAATTCCTGCCTCTCGGCAGACTCCTGCAATGCACTCGGGCATCCACCTAAATGAATGCAAAACCCATTTTCCCCTGCTAGGATAAATTAATTTAATAATAAAAACAATCAAATCCAGAGAAACCCAGGGACAACCGAACCCCGGCTCTGACTTACAGCTCTGAAAAATCCTGCAGTCTGGCTGGAAACGTCCATCGAAGAACTGCATTGAAAGCTTTTCCCTAAAGGCAAGCGCATTTAAACATCTCGGGCTCTGCTACTGGAGCCGATGCTGCAACAGATGGGGCTCAGGGCTGGGTGTGTTGGTGCCTCCCATCGCGGCAAGCGCGGGGATGGCAGCGCCGGCGGAGCCACCGCAGCGCAGGGAGGGCGGGCGGGCTCTGCCCCTGCGGGCTCCGTGCCAGCATCGCCCCAAGCGTCACGGCCAGGTTCGGTTCCCCGCCCGCAGAACCGGCCATGGGCTCGGACATCATGGCCAGGTTCGGCTCCCCGCCTGCAGAACCGGCCATGGACGCGGACAGAGCCCCGGGCATCACGGCCAGGTTCGCCTCCCCGCCTGCAGAACCTGGCGTGGGCTCGGTCAGAGCTCCGGGCATCACGGCAGGTTCGCTCCCCGCCGGCAGAACCGGCCATGGACGCGAGCCCCGGGCATCACCGCCAGGTTCGCTTCTCTCCTGCAGAACGGCCATGGGCTGGATCATTCTTCCGCGGCAGAACGGCCAAGGTATCAGCAGGTTCTTTCTGAGCTGCGTGGGGGTTCGTCCCCGCCGGCAGAACCGGCCATGGACGCGGACAGAGCCCCGGGCATCACGGCCAGGTTCGCTTCCCCGCCGGCAGAACCGGCCAGGCGCGGACAGAGCCCCGGGCATCACGGCCAGGTTCGCTTCTCTCCTGCAGAACCGGCCATGGGCTGGGGCATCACGGCCAGGTTCGCTTCCCCGCCGGCAGAACCGGCCAAGGGCGCGGACAGAGCCCCGGGCATCACGGCCAGGTTCGCTCCCCGCCTGCAGAACCGGCCATGGGCTCGGCCAGGGGCTCGGCCAGCGCGGCAGGGTCATTTAGCAGCGGTTTTGGGTGCGAGATGCTCAAGGGGCACAGGGGAAGTCGGAGGGTTCAAATAACCGCAGGCGGTTTTAATGATATCTGAAAGGGGGAAAAAACAAGATCCCGTTTTCAATAGCAGAAGTTTCAGATGACCGAGGCTGCGTCTGCATCAGTGTCAAATACCTTGGGGAAGGCAGCAGAGAGCAGAAATGCATTTTCAAGGCTGGAGTCTCTGCTGCTCCATAACAGCCCTTTTCCCCACTTAACCACAGCCCCACTTTGTAGCTGCACAAAAGTCACATTATTTCTCTGGGCTTAAGTTTTCCTATCTGCAGTGTGAACAGAGGATGGCTTGGCTAACTTTTTAATTTATTATAAAGACCTCACTGGGAAAATAAAGTGCCTGAGCACAAACTATAACCATCAAAAGTATCACCATCCAAAAAAAAGATAATAGTTATTTTGAAAGGGCACCATATGAGCAAGTGCTTCGCAGAGCAATGCAAACTCTCCCAGTAGGAGCTGAGGGATGGTGGGGTTTGAATTTTCTTCTTCATCAAGCTAAATTCTATTTTACAACTCCATTCAGCATTGATTACTCCACCAGCCAGTCTCACAGTGCCCTTCACTGGCAATGAAATTGTTCCCCAGACCATGGGGACGCATCCTCGGCCGAGATGCTGTCGAAGGCTGGCTCAGATGAGCACACCTCTGCTAGAAGAAAGCAAAGGAAAGCAAAAGACAGAAAGGTCATCCCTTCAGCTTCCAATACTTGAACAGAGGCATCAAAACACCGTGCAATGAGCTGACACCTCTCTGGAGAAACAAGTGGCCAGATCTTGAGCCACGGAGCATTGCCAGTCCTTTCTTGGTCATCTCAAAATACCATTTGTGATGGTCTGTTGAAAAACTCCCTAAGATGGAGGGTTTGCTTTAATTAATGACTCCAGGTCACTAAACCACCAGATCAGTGGAGTGGACTTGGCTTACACATCACTCTCAGTCTATTCATCCCATTCACTGGACAATGCTGCACCCTTTTGCAAGAGGACGCAGCCAACACCACTCTTAATTCTGCTGCATCAAATAATAAATCCCAGTGAGGCTGGGCAGTACTTCAGCAGCAAAAGAGATGGGGTTCAGGTGACACCCCTCATGTGCCAGGCAGACAGCACACCCTAGGAACCATCCACTGCTCTCTCCTCCTTCAGTGTGCTAAAAGTGCCTCTGATAACACAAGCCCCTTGGGAGCAAAAAAGCTGAAAATGGTACATAGTGTTCACTCACAAATGGCAGCTATTACTTGAATCCTCTCAAGACAAGATCACTGGCAGCACTTTTTAACAGAAACATGCACAAATATTTGGTGTTTAGAAGATTTGTCCCCAGCTAAATTAATATTTTATGCATGCAGAATGTACAAATAGTTTAGGAAAATAAACAAGCTTCCTCTTAAATGCTGTTTAAGGGGTACAAGAGAAACCAGTCAACCAGCTGGAGCAAGCAAAACACATTTTGTCTTTCCTCCTTGAGCTGTAGGAGAAAGGAAGGAGTCTGTGGCTGACCTAGAGAGGGTAAAAGGGAAGACTGGATTCATAGTGGAATAAAAAGGGCTCTCCTGCAAAGCACAGTTCAGATCAAATGCTTCTATGTATAGGTAACTTCTAAGGATTATTCTGATTAGCAATCAGATCAAATAAAAAGGGGCATTAACAGCCAGGAAAATGTCCCACATCCCTAAATCATCCCCTTTAAATCACTCACAGGCTCAGTTCCATGTAGCCAATGCCAAGAATCATCCAGACCTATTAAAGTGGTTTTTTTTTTAATCTTAAAATTGTTCCTGGTCTCAAAGTCTGATTGGCACGAATTCCACCTCAAAAACATGCACATTCCTCCCCCACCTTTGGATAAGGAGTGTGCAACAGATTGCACAACTACTTCTCAGATAGGCAGAACAGTTAATGGTTTAGATACCATTTCATAAATATTTGCTGAACTAGTTTTTGGATTCTGTCCAGTTTCTGACAACCATTAAAAACATTGAATAATTTGCCATTTTCTTTCACCCTTCTGGGGTGAAAAACAGGCAGGGAGATTTTATTGCTATAATTTCTTACCATTATTTAATGACTACTTGTATTTATGTTGATGTCTCCTGCCAAAGAAGCCCAAGTGATTCTCGAATCTACAGGCCTGAGGTGTCCAAGTCACATTTATGTAAATATTTATATATTCTTTATTAAATATTCCCATACTGAATACCTGGGCTCATATGTGGCTGAGTAAGCAAGTGGTGAAGATCTGAGAGAAACCAACCAATTTCTGAATAAATACCTTGTTTCACATTGGGATTTCAAGTGCCTGTGCTCTATCAGAGATGCTGAGGCTCAGTGACTAAAAGCAGCAGTGAGTTACAGCACATCATCTAGCACAAGATGGTGCAATATGGGAAATCACACAAATCAAGTCATTTGATGATGTTTTCCACCACACTTTACTGACAAGTTCTAGGAGTCTCTGTGAACAGGGATCCAAAACTCCAGCCATTTCCTTGCTTTCTTACATATTAAGGACGACTCAGGAGGTTCCAGAAGATGCTTCATATAATCAACTTTCCATGACAATAGATTTTTCAGATATTTTCAATTTTCTCACCCCAACTCTTAAGCCCTTGCATCTCAAGCTCAGCAGTCATTATTCATTTTATAACTATGTTTCTTAAAAAAAAAAAGTTCCTTTTAGAGCACTTCTAGATCACTCACATATTTGGACTGACTGTAGGATTCTGACACTTTACGAGTTTGGTGATTTGTTTTCCCTCCAGTAACACTGGAGGGAAAACAAATCACCAAAACCTGCTTGTGCCTTGGACTGTGAATTACACACTCACCTATGGCCAAAAGACCAAACTCTGAGCAAAGCAGATTTATGACTGTCACATTTTCACCAGAATAAAGCTACAGAATTCCATGCCTAGCCGAAACAGGCATTGTTGTACTGGTTTATTTTTCCATTTGAAGAGTTCGGTTTTCAAAAATTCAGAGCCAGACCCCTCAATCAGCTTCAGATTTGACTGCACATAATTCCTGCACAATTTCCTTGAACTGTTCCAAAGCACCAACTCAATTTCATCCTTTTAGTCCAAGTAAAAGCCTAAAGTATCACAAATTTCTATCTGGCAGTACAGCAACCTTCCACAATTTCCCAGAGGAGACAGAAAATGTCTGGCTATTGGTTGTTGTTATTTATATTCCATAATTTTCCACAAAGAGACGGTGGGTTTGTAAGTACTGCATAAATTAGATGAATTCATGGGGCCAGCTTCCATTATAGTTTCCTTTTTCTTATGAGGCAAACAGTGCCTTGAAATCAATGGAGCTTCTGTCTGTGAAGATACCACTTCAGAACACAGCAGACACAGCAATTATTGAAGTGCATGGTCAGCCAGAGCTCTGCATGGCAGGGCAGGGCTTTTGTCCACTGTGTAATTAAGAAAGATTTTTCATATTTTTTACAGCCAACACAGCCATCATATTCATGGTTGCCCTATCCCCATTCCTACTGAGCACGAGCAGCAACCAAAAGCAACGTGCAACACAGATGTGGAGCCCCCAGCCAAGAAGGCAAAGCACCTGGGCAATGCTCAGATGAGAGAAGCAAGTCCTTGAAGGGCACGAAAAGCCACAGCAGCAGCTGGGAGACCAAGGGGAAGATGAAATGGGGAGAAAAAAATCCTAAACTGCACCACAAAACACACCAGCTCTTAGTAGAACAGCCAAAGTACTCTCTCAAGAGTTGATGTTGGGCAAAGGGCAGCTGTGATCTGCAAGAGTTGGAAAAGAGAGTACAAGAAAAAAACCAAAACCTTTAGCCCCAAGAGTAAGAGGCAGGGATGAACTGCAGAGTCCACCCCACCCAAATCAGGCAAAACTGCAATGCAGGATGATGGAGATGGTACAAAAGAGAGGAAAGAGAGAGGAGCAGAGAAAAATATCCCATCACAAACAAAATCTATAGTTTACTCCTTTTTTCATCTCAAACAGCCACGATTTTTCCCTTGCAATTTTTCAGCATGATCTACCAAGCAATGAACCAAGTAGCTGGGATTCCTGACTCACTGCTGACAAGCCAGAAGGAGAACATCCATGTGAGAAACATCAAACCCCAGTGAGCAATCACCCATCTCTCCTGGGGGAGGGAGCACCCTGCCAGCCTCTGCAGTGATGATGGATCACACTGTATCAGGGATGGATCACACTGCACCAGGGATGGATCACACTGCACCAGGGATGGATCACACTGCACCAGGGATGGATCACACTGCACCAGGATGGATCACACTGTACCAGGGATGGATCACACTGTACCAGGGATGCCTCAGCCAACTTGGGTACCAAAAGCTGGATAGCTGCATTCTCAAATCTAGTTCTTTAGCAGAGAGGTTTTTCTTTACAGAGAAAAACTTTTTTTCTTTACAGAGGGGTTTTTCCCTCTGTATTTGCATATATAGCCAGATGCAAGTGACATTGAAATGCTGAGGTGTTCATCCAAAGGCAGTACTGGAGGTTGCACAACAGCAGCCTCGTGCCTGCTCCACATGGACCCCACTGCCCTTCCCACCTGTCTGAATCTCACAGATGGAGGGATGGAGCCTCTTTCCTGCATCACGGTGGGGAGGAAGGGGTGGAGACACTTCTGGAGAGGTGCCAGGGCAGAGCTGTGCTGTGTCTGGGGTCAGTGGAGGTCTCTGGGTGCCTGGGGAGAATTACAGAGTCTGAGCTAGGACACAATGTTCAATAACTCAGGGAGTGAAGGACCAACACTTTGAACTATAATCCTCTGTGGTGTGGGTGAAACCCCTCAGAGACATCCTGGTCTATGAGGATGAATAAACCAGAGAGCAAAATTGCTGTCAGGAACATGGTGGTGCCTCTGTGGTTCCTTATTCAGCTTTGCTTGAGGCATTTGGAGGGGCTGCCACACTGGTATCAGTGATGATCTGGGAGGTTTTGAATGAGTAGCAATTGGTGATTCAGGATGAGCAGATTTAAACACTGTGGACTAGCTCAGAGCCCCCATTGCTTTTGTTCTCTACAAAGGCATTGCATTTTAAAAGCTTTGAAGGACACAGGATGGGTCTTACCTTGCTTCTACTGTGTCCCTTAAGAGCTTGGATGTGAAACACCCTTTGTGGTCCAGAGACAGTCCCACAAGACAATAGAAGAATGATACTGCAGCATTTAGAAATGGGAGAAAATCACTGGGAAGTAGGATCTGGTGAGTTACGGGTAAGAACTCCAACCAGGGACTTCAGCATAAAATGCTTTTATATCTGTATGCAAAGGCTATTGGGATCTATAAAAATGTGAATTCTGCAATATGGCTTTCAGCTTCACTGGTCCCAGAGTGGGATCTCTGAGGAGCAGCACTTCCATGAGGACACAGCAGTGGCCACATGGATGAGTGGAGATGCCTCAGCTCAGCTGCTGCCTCCTTGATCTCTCTGCTTTTGGGCTGCTATGTGCTCCCTCCCTTGGCAACACACACACTGCTCCTGGGGCTGTGGCAGCAACAGGGATAGGGGTGTCAGTGCCAAAAAGTGCCCAAAAAGCCAGGGGAACAGGGTGAAAAATGAGGCAGGGAGGAGAAAAAAAGGTGGTGGTAATTAGCTGCACATAAACCCAGCCAAACCTGAGCAGTCTGTAACATTTTAAGACTGGCTTAGAGATTGTGGTGGAGAACATACAATGCTACAGCACATCTGCAGCTCTCAGGGGAGCACTGATTATTTACCCAAAAGAAAACATCCCACTGCAATAACATCACAGGACACCCATGCAGGAATTAAGATGCTCTTGCACGCTCACAGCAAGTTTTATTGTATTTGAACATCATGACTTAGGTTTGACTGTTGTGGTGGATGTTGAGTTATTTCATTGAAGTTGTCCCCGTGCCTGCAGGGCCCAGGTGAGTTACCCACATCCTCACATCTTTGTACAGCCTGGCTAGGGACAATTTGTTCTTCAGGTCAGGGATTCTGGGCTTTCTAAGGCACTCTGTGCACGTAGCAGCTTTGCTCTATGTAGGTTCTACCTTTTGTAGGTATGCAATAAATAGTAACCATTAACTCTGAATTGAAGCAAGGGCCCACCTAGAAAAGGATAAAGTGGTTGCCTACATGCAGGAATGAACAGTTAAAATATCATCAAAGGTTTAGAAGCTGAAGTACAAAGATCTCTGCTGGTATCAACTGGCTGTTAGAAAAAAAAAAAAAGGAGGTAAGAGCACCTTGCAGCATTTAAAGTAGGTCAGCACTGCCAGAAAAGAAATACTTTTAAATACATCGTGATGCAGAAACCTGACACAGAGTTACAAATTCACCAGAAAGAACTTGTCAGCTTAACCAAAATAGAAATAAATGAGTTTATCCACCCAATTTAATTTAGAGACATGCAGCAGTTGGGGCTGATGAAATGGGTACAAGCCACATCAACATTTGCAGACTGGCATGAACACCCTAGGAATAGTTACATCCACAGTATTATGCTGGTTCCTATTGGAACGAGCAGCCAGACTTTCAGCCTGTAACTAGAGATGATCTCAGGGATTTCTGGAATACAGATGGATCTGGAATACAGATGGACCATTTCCCTGAGAGCTGCTCCATCCACTCACTCCCACAGTCCAGGGGCTGCCCAGCTCTCAGAAGGTGCTCCACAAGGCTGGTGTCAGAGCAGACACATCACACAGGGCTGGCGTCAGAGCAGACACTGCACACAGGGCTGCTGGCAGCAGCTCCCCTCTGCTGGTGCTGCAGCTCAGGGACCTCCCAGCAGAGCCACATCCCCTCCCCAAAAGGATGCAAAATGCCCAGAGGCAAAGCCCCACTGCTCCTTTGTGGCACCCACAAGCACAGTGGAGCCCTGTGGTGATGAGCTCTGAAATAGATGCCATCCATGATAAAAGTCCAGTGTTTATTTAACTGCCAGAGGCAGTTCTGGATATGGGATGTACCCAGTGAGAGTGAAGTTATTCTAAGATCAAATATTTAATTACCACCACAGGGACTTATTTACAAAAAAAAAAAAAAAAACCCAAAAGCAAAACCAAAATACCAATCAACCAACCAACCAAACGAAAAAAAACCCATGTAAGAGCATATTTAGGTTTTACTTCCTAATTTGGTCATGTAAATAATAATTTAAAATAATCTACCCACACCGGAAAGAGAAGTGTGCTCTCCAAGTCTCTCACCGCAGACAACAGCACTTTAAAGACATCCTGGACACAAAATTTGCCTAAAGAAAAGTGAATGCAATTTGATTTGAAAGAACCTAACTAATAAAGAGCCAACAAAATTTTAAAAAATCAAATATAAAGTACAGAAATATAAAGATCAGATCAGAATGAACACTTATGTCAATTTCTGCAGTATTCTGGTTTTACTTTGTTTTTCTTTTGTTTTCTTGGGTTGGGTTTTTTAAAAGTAAGACAAGTTGCACACAAAGCAATCTCTAAGGCATGTATATAAAACAGACTTTTTTCACTTAAGAAGTTCATGATATAATTTAAAAGGGGAAGTCTTTTAAAGGCTGTAACCTTTATAAATAACCAAAAAAAAGGGTGTAAACTGTCACTCAATTAATTTTACTCATACTGTGGCCCTGGTTAAAAAGAGTAATAACGTGTGTGAATATATGTACATCTATCTGAGAAAATACATACACACACATATATAAATACAGACACATGCATAAAAACTACTGTTGCAGGTGAATATTTTTAGTTCTTCCCCCATTCCATGGCCTCCCTGTTACATCTACAATTTAAATGATGAAGGATGACTTTGTGGTTGAGGTTGGCAGGGTACCCACATTTGATTCCCAGCAGACAAATTCCAGCAAGCCCTGAAAGCTGATGGGTCTTTTCTCTCAATCATAGATTGACTAGATTTGTTTAGGAAGAGTTAATATTTTTTTTAATACTTTCAGTATTTTGTAGAACTGGAAGAAAAAGCAATGATTTTTTTTAACTTTGTACATTTGACACAATATTGATTTAAACACACAAATAAAATGGCAGCAACAACAACTACAACTTACACACAAAGCATCACTTGTTTGATTCTTCACACTGAAGTTGTCCTCCACAGATATTTGGGCTTCCAAACCTGCCCCAAACACCCCAGATTCCACTGGAGGTGGAAGCCCCAAACCTGTTTCGAGGAGATTCTATGAATTATGCTGAAAAAAATATTGAAGATTGCAATTAATTATGTCATATCAACTTAAAAGATCAACCAATTTTCTCCAAGGCATAGAATAGCTCAAGTTGGAAAAGACCTCAAAAGATCATCCAGACCAACCTTTCATGGAAAGGGAGCCTAGATGAGATTATCTAGCACCCTGCCCAGTCACATCTTGAAAACCTCCTGGAAAGAGCAATTCCATACCTCAAATACCACATTTATATAGTGTTTGTTTTGATCACTGTGTTATAGTGCTGCACTATAAAGTCCAAAGGTTTTTGAGCTGGCAGAAATCCCCCTGTGAGTGCCCAACCACCCCTTCCAGCTGTCAGCACCAGAGCAGCTCCTGAACAGGAACACATCCCATAAACAGCAGGATCATCTGTTTTGAAGGTTGGAGACTGAAATCTTGTTTCTTGGCAACATTCAGTAATTCAAAGCACATTCTTATGTGTTTCATAAAATGCCTTTTTCTTCCTTTTGTAGGACTTTTGAGCCTCTATGCATTTTCCAGTGAGAGCGGGGCCGGTGGACATGGTCCCAGTCCCAGTCTCTGAGTTGGCTCCCCACATGGACCTGGGCAAAATTGTGCAAATATAAGATCTAATAACACTTCCACTGATTTATCAGCAAGAACCAATCTTCCACACCAGGCTGTGCAGCCACATTTGCAAAATGCAGGAATATCAGTTTAGAACAAGCAGGTACAACCACAACTCTTCTTGATTTATCATGAAAAGGAAAAGGCATTACTGGCTGCTCCAAAAACTTTAGTGTTTTCATTTCTCCCCTCCTGGCAGTTCTTTGTTGTTATTTTAGACTACACTGTATTCAGAGGTGCCACCTTTTAAGAACAAACAGGAACAAGTATTGTTCAGTGAAATTCTGATACAGAGATAATGATATGGCATTAAAGAAGGAAGCACTAAGAAACATGAGAAATCATTTGGCTACAACACCAGCATTAAGTATGACAAATAGCAGCTTTGGATCTTGATCAACAAACAGCCAGTGGTTGAGGGCTTTGCAAACATCTCTAGAAAGGCTTTCAACCTTGCCCTTGTTGTTGGATACCTCTGTAGAGCTCCTGCCAAAGATAATCCTGCCCTAGAGCCCAGTAATATATTCCAAAAAGAGAATTTTATTTACTTTAGGATATGTTAATTACTATTTGTGTGTGTTATTAGCAGCAATTTCTTAAGAATACACAAGTTGTCAGCTATTTTAGAAGGAAAAAAAAGGAGGAATTGCAGCTACAAAATACTTCTGGGTTTACCCTCTCCTAGAACTTGAATTAAAACATTATGAGTGTGGCATAATATACCAGCTACAATGCCCTAAAATAGAATAAACATTTCCACCCATGTACAGCTCAAGATATTTGTTTCTCCAGGACCACTGCCTCTCTTGATTGCAAAGCAGCTTTTGAAAACAGATTTCTCAGTCCCTCAGCTTTCCACTCGAATGCTTCTGAAATATGCCCATTTAACAAGTTGCAGGAGAACCTTGGGGACCTCCTGCTGAAACTCTGACAGCACACAGACATTGTAATAAACTGGCTTCCACCTCAGCTAAAGCTTTTTTACAAAAGGTTTTTCCATACAGAATTCATTCCTTGGTGTTGAGAGTCTGATTACTTCTCTTCAGAGCATCAGTAGAGATTTCCACTGAAAGCTTATCAGCAGAGACTGTTTCTGGGAAAGGAATAAGAGAAATAGATCTAACTTGAACTTTGCAGTGCAGTCTTTCACTGCCTTTGGAAGCTATGCTGTGAAGTCAGATTTTTGTGTGATACACTGACAACATCTCAAGCATCAGTAGAAAAGGAGCTAATTTGGTCTATTTGCTCTAGGGCAGGAAGAAGGGAAGCAGAAAGCACCTGGAAGAAGAAAATGAAACCCTTACAACTGCCTGGAAAACACCATTTCAAATGCTAGATTTCAAGGTCCCAGAAGGAAGTGACCACTGACTGGACTATATTTAAATGCACTGTGAAGCTCAATACTGTGCTTATTTTTAGGCAAGAATAATAACTATTCCCCTTTCTTCTGTACAAACTTATTCCTAACAGGCATCCTGTCCAAAGAGTCATCCAGGGCAACTCCTAACACTGACAGGACCACAGGATGGGGCTATGTGGCTGCCTACAGGAACACTTTCTTTTTTCCTACCACCAAAGAGATATTAGCAGTGCATTTCCAGGATGGAGTTTCCTCCCCCAGGTCCAAGTCCAACATCTACTCCAGTCAATGATGATCCAGATGTTGTGTCAGACTCTAGATTACATCCCAGCTGAAAGGAAGTCCAGCCAGTATCCCTCAAAATGTCTTAGCCTTACCCTGTGATAATTTGAGCTGGGGTCTTCCAAGCCAGAGCTTGCCCAGACAAGTGCTTCAGAGCCATCCAGAAAAAAGTGAGCACCAGCAACATCCACTAGCTAATGGTTAATCGTTCTGAATCCATTCCTCGCTTCAGTTTTACAAAACTTAAGAGGTTTATCTAACTTAGTGCTAGAGTTTGAGCTTCATGTACTGAAAGGGCAAGCATAATGTTCTTGCATGAACTGATTATTGGATCTGAGAGAAGAAAAGGTGATTCATATGCTCGAGGTTAAAACAAATGGAGGTGTTCAAGACAGAAAGGATTTTCCCTTCCCTTCCCTTCCCTTCCCTTCCCTTCCCTTCCCTTCCCTTCCCTTCCCTTCCCTTCCCTTCCCTTCCCTTCCCTTCCCTTCCCTTCCCTTCCCTTCCCTTCCCTTCCCTTCCCTTCCCTTCCCTTCCCTTCCCTTCCCTTCCCTTCCCTTCCCTTCCCTTCCCTTCCCTTCCCTTCCCTTCCCTTCCCTTCCCTTCCCTTCATCTTTTCATCTGTGGTTCCATCTCCAGGGCCACTTTAGAAAATTACCTAACAAACCCTTCTTGCTGGGGAAGTAAATTTCAGAATAAAAAGCTGTTAGCAGTCTTGATTCCTGCAGCCCTTTTCCTGCAGCACATCATGGTGGTGGATTTTGGTTTCAGTGACCCTCTGCTGAAGCTGTGATGTGCTCTGGACTGTAGTGGGTCCCTGCCTATGTCATGTAATAAATGTTCTGTAGATCCTTGTAGCATGAAACCTTTGGAGATGGCAACTGCCAAAGCTGACAGAGAAGCACCTCTTAGAAAGAACTGGCATCAGTCATGGAACAAAAAGCAAACACAGCACTTCAGGGATGTATGTCCAAGTTTCTGTCTCTCACAAACATCCCTGCACACACCCCACCAACATGCTCATGGCAACCAGTGCCACTGCACACAGAATTTTTGAGACATGCATTTTGTTGTCCTAAGCAACCACCAGATCAGCTTGTTCCTCCAGATGTAACCACAAACATTCAGCAGATTAAGCTACGCTCTCTGGCCAATTTCATGTCTTTATTTTTTTTCATTGTGGAAATGAGGTAACAGGACAATGCAGAGCAGTCCATATTGATCTTATCCCACTACTAAATTTCTTCAGTTTATGAAAATCACTAAGAGGTAGTTTCTGTGTCAGCTACTCAGAAAGCTGTACAGCAAGCCAGCACCTCTAATACATTACAAAACTAGTTGTAAAGTAATTTGCTTGATGTATGGCTTCAGCTACAGCCACATGCTCAAAACAAGGATTGCATCTGAATCTAGTATTTTGCAACTGCTATTTTAACAACCTGTTTTAAGTTGCCTTCAAGTCTTGCCAAACTGTAATGAGAAAGAGCAGAAATTTTCCAAAGCTGCGTCTGCCCAAAGAGGAACTATCTGAGAAAACTTCAGCCAAAATATTTAAGCCATTCCTAAAAAATGTTGCAGAGACTGTTTCCATATAAGAAAAAACTTTCTGGTGAATTTTGGAGGGAAATTTCTAGCTTCTCCTTGGTTTGGGTCTAAGAGTTATGACTTGGCAGAACAGACTGCATAAGGCAAATATTTCTGTTCTCTATACAAAAGTGTACCTAAATTAAACTACTTTATACAGGGATGCTTACATTGGACAAGCACTGGCACTGAAAAACTGAGCCCCTTCAAATAAGGGGAGTGAAAACGCGGGAGATAATGTGGCCAGACTAACAAGTAAGCAGCTATGGTACCTGAGAATATCTCAAAAGGAGCAAGGAGTTGAGAGGTAGAGGAGAGAATCTAATACTTGCTGGACAAGGAGACTGAAACTGAGTTCAGACATTCCTGCAGAATGGAAGCTGGGATTAAGAAGCAGACATGAGGCAGGGACAGGGCAAAGTGACTGAAGGCAGAGGGTGTGAGTGAGACAGCTTTACTGGGAATGGGCAAAAGAGACTTCACTTCCTGTCCACCTGCAGAAGATGAAACAGAATCAATTCCTCCTGAAGAAAGGAGGGTAAACTGACAGGATTGGGTAAACTGGCATTATGAGCAGGAGTCAGTCAAGACTGAGATGCCTAAATTCAGGTGTCTCACCACAAATGCCTACATATAACCTAGTACTTGAATTCCCAGGATAGAAGATGGATGTGAAGGGGGCCATTCAGTGGCTGAAAGAGAGATCCTTTTTGCCATCTGAGACAACACAGGTGAAGGCACAAGCCTGACATCTGCCACAGCATCTACATGGGCCTGCACTCTACAAGAAAACACTTTAAAAATTTGCCTGGAGTCCTTCGGCAGAAAATATGTCACTGTTTGTGACTGAAATATCCTCTCCAGGGAGGGGACAGCAGCAGCATCCCAGTGTCAATGAGGAAAGCTGAAGGCCTGGCAGGGTACCTTAGCACAGCTCCAGTGGTAGCTTACAGGCTTATAAATGGGCATCCTGATGGATCTGCAGAGAACAGAATTGAAGTTGGACAAGCTACTTGTGTCCAAATGTGTCCAATGTCCAAGCTTTTGAGGCACTGACTTTGTAACTTTACCAATATTCTTTCAACACTTCTTGCATATTCTTATATAAAGACCTTATATATGAATTTGGACTGGGGTAGCAAGAAGCATCTGATGAAATTCAAACAAGTCTTCTTTGATTTGTGATAGTCCATAAAACAGCACTAGGCATACATAATGCACAGCATGTTCTCTACACGTAGCTACCTTTGCCAACTAAAGCAACCCCAGAGATGGTTTTCCTAACCACTAAAGACAAATATGCTTAAACAAATGGTTTATGAAATCCAATAGCAAGGCACTGAGAGCAAGGCCAGTCCAGTTTGATTTCTCTGCCTCCTGTTTATCTATCTCTCCTTGAGGAATTCAAACTGAGAAGTCCTTGTGTGACTTGTGAAGACCAAAGAGGAAGCTGAAAGCACTGTGAAAAGGTTAGTGAAGACAACAACTGGAAACAGAGACATGCTTTGCACTATGTTAATCACAAACAGTTTTTGTCTGAAATCTCAAACACAAGCTTGAGCAGTTCAGGCCCCAAACCTGATGCGGATATTTGGCAATCACCAACCTGTGTGCAAAAGAATAAAGAAAACCTTGCTCTTTGTCCTGCTGTTAGAGCTGTTTACTTTCTGGCGTGAGTTTGCAGTTCCTGAGATCTTAGAATAAGTTCTGTAACCACAGAGCTGCAAAAGTTTGAGAACTGTACCAGACCTTGGGCCAGTAGTTCAACAAACAACTACAAAACAAGAGTTCAGATCTTCAAAGAGAAAGAGGAAGGAAATCAGCTGTCAGCTAGCTTTGAAAAAAAAGAAAAAAATAAAAAAAGATGCAGATGATTTATTGCTTACCAGTTTACCTAAGAAAAAATCCCAACCACCATGAGCCCGTGAGATGTTGAACACGTTTAAATTTCTCATAAAGAAAAAGAATGGCCACAAAAAGAAAACTGTAAGTACAAATAAACTTCCTTGGGAAAGCAACATCAGCGTGGGCAGTAAAGAAGTTGTTGAAGTGGAACAATGTGGCAAACATGACATTGATTGGATTTAAGGCTCTAATCACTTTCCCTTGCACACGAGTCTCATATCTGTTGTTAACTTTAATGAGACTTATGTGCCAAGCCTGCAAGGAGAATTGGTCCTTAATTCTCCTTGCTGCCAAACTGTTCCATTAGGAAGTATTTCCACGTCTTCCTGTTGAAGTTTCAGTCAGCAGTGCTGACACAGACACAGAGCTGGTGACCAGGAATTCTCTCAGGTCTGGGAGCTGTGGTGAGAGAAGGTCTTGGGTAGATCCAACACTTGTGCCAACAAGTGTGACTGAAGATCTAAAGCTTGTTACCTCCTGCTTGCCCCTGCAGTGACTCTGGAGGAATGATTTTTTCTGCTTTTGTTTCCTCAGTTTCTAAAAAGGAGAAGAATTTGTTGCTATCTCCCTGGTGGAGCTATTTGGAGATGAATTAGGATGCGTTTGTAAAACTCTGGGTGCGAGAAGTTTTATTTGAATGTTACTCCTTATTAAACCCACCAGCATTTCTCTGAACTTTGATGGCAATCTTTGGCCTAAAAATATTGTATGTGATTCCATAGAAATGAATGCCAGGTGAGCAGCTTCACCACTTTTTGCAGTGGCTTAATGAGTCTGTTTATAGTAATGATCTTATAAACCCAGAGTAATTGAACAACAAGCCACAAATCAGTTGCAGCCTGGAAAATCCTAATTTGAGGCCACTTTCTGCCTCCATCTGCATAACATTTTCAATTTGTTGCTTTTCATTTTAATGCTAATTTACCCAGTGTGTGTCAAAGACTACTTCAGCCTGCAGGCAGCTCAGGAATGGGAGCAGACCTGCTGCTCCTTGGCAGCAGGTGAATGCCTTGGCCCTTGAAGAGCTGTCCAGATTCACATTTCCCCAGCAGCTGGCAGTTCAGCCAGGCCTCTTTGCTGCAGAGATCTTCTGGGGGAAATTCCTAGCTTATTTTCAAACTTCTGAATAGTATTTTGGCTTCAGAGTTTCCTTCTGCTCCAGCACCCTGAGGGTTTGTCTGCTGGGCTGCCTTGGCTCCAGAATTCAGATCTTTTTGGCTTGAAGGTGGCATTATTTAGGAATTACTCAAAAACCTTTTAACCATGTAGGATAAACAAAGAGACCTAAATTACCATTTTAAGGTGTTGAGGTACTACAGGCAGGTAGGATGTTTTTCCAGGAGTTGCTCTTAGTTGCTATAGTTGATACAAATATTCCTTTAGTTTTATGTAATACTATTTGTGGCCAAAAATATTCATGAATATCATTAGGGAAACATGACCTGTGGAGTTTGCTGTTGTTGGCAATGTAATACAGACTCTAGGTTGCTATTGATATTAATATATGATATTTGTTAGCAAACAGTATTTATGCTGTGGGTCATTTTGGGCTTTCTTGGCTCCTTCACTAGCAAAGCTCAATGTCATTTGGGATAATATTAAACTGAATTCTCTAAACTAACTCTGCACTCTTTCAAACTGAAAATGCAAATCCTGTGAGTCGAGCTGGTGACAGCTCTTCAGCAAAAACATGTATTTTGTTTTTCACTAATTACAGTGCTCTAAGATCTCCTAAGTGAAGCATATTGAGTTATATGTGCACTGTCAATCATGTTTGCCTTTGCTCATGCTGCATTCCTACACAGAAAAATAAGCTAAATTATAGATTGTCACTTCCTTCAGTAGCTCTTACAAGGAATGTGCACATCTCAGTTGCTCAACCTCTGGCCAGAAATGGTGCCTATAAAGCTTTACATGAGTGTCTGACACGTTTTTCTCAGGTTGTTTTTGTGGATATGAATGGTAACTTTGGAATTTTGCCTTGTTTTTCTCACATACAACTTTACTGGGGTGTTTGGCCTACTTCAGCCCCTGAAGAACTAAAATTTATTTCATAAGCTTGATCTACATGGCAACAACACTCACACTGAGAAGAGATGTAATCATGCTGGAATATGTGCATTTTAGGATGTGTTTGGGGTAAATGGTAGCCTGTATGTGAAACCAGAGTGTGAGCCTAAGAGATGGGGAACAGATATCTAATGAGGATGATGGCTAATGGGGAACAGATTTCTGATGAAGATGAAGGTTAAAGACTGTATTTTATATGTGTGTTAGTTGGCCAAGCAAAATTGTGAAAAGGCAGAAATAAGAGGAAACAAAAAAGTGGCAAAGAGAAATGCAGGTAAATGAGTTATTACCAAAAATCAGCAGCTGATTGACTGCAGTGTATCAATAGTTCAGCTAAATAAAATTAAATACTCCCAAAAGTTACACAGTTTAATAAACTACAGAGCATCGTAACCAGATGAAGCTGGTTTTTACATACCCACTGCTGGTTAAGGCAAGAATGGCATTGCTGAGATAACTTTGTTTCATATTTGAAAAAATTCCTGCATGATGCTGCTTGGAGACATCTGCTTTTCACTGGGGGTAAAACTATGTGCTTGTAAATGGAGTAACCTAGAAGAAATGTTCCCAAAGTAACAATACAATGTATTAAACAATTGGGAAATAATATTTTTAAAAATTAATTTGAAAAATTAAAGAATTATTCTGTACTATTCCTTTTATGAGTTTGTAAGAACCATGATAGATTTATAAACAATTGAAATATGGGAGGGGGAAAAAAAGGACAGAAGAGAAGAAAATCAAAGCAAATTTCTTTGTTATATCTTGGGATCTTGTACTTCTCTCTTCTGTTCCCTGTTTTTTTAATCTCATCTTGTTCCTTCAGTGAAAGCAACAAATAAAAAAGTTTTGGTCAGAAGAAATAGCAACAAAATATCAAAATCAGTTGAAATACATTAGATGTTAGTGGTTTTGGGACAACACAGTGGCATTATCCTAGTGGCATTACCCTAGGGATATTGTGGAATTTTTTTCCCCAAGGATATCTGTGCATTCTCACTTAGGGGATCTGGAGTGGAGCTGTGAACCTCTTATTGAAATGTTGTACAGCTACAGGACTGGGCCTAAAAAGCTGAGGTTGCTGAGATGGCTTTTATTTAACCTTTCTGTGTGTGTGATAGAAATCAAGGTCTCCTGAGTGTGGAGAAAGTAATTTCAGCACTCACTGTGAGAGCTTGGGCTGTGTCTGACTCCTGAGAAGCACCTGGTGCTGCTCAGTGTGCTGGGCTGAGGGACAGGGATTGGGACAGGCTACCCTTTAGTGCCTCTGTGAAGGTCTACACATCCCATCCTTGCTGAAAAAAAACCCTGTGTCCCCTTGAAGGGGAAAATTTCAACTTCAACAGGTTAGAGAAAGAAGGGGGACGACACCTAAACATGAAGCAGGGAGCAGCTGGCTATTAGCCAGGCTGCTAAAAGGGAGAACTACTCCAGGATGAGTCAGTGACATGAAACTGCAAAAAAACCCCAAATGTATCCAAATGGGTACATTAGGAGAGCTGTCAGACAGGCAATTTAGGCAATTTTCCCACTCCATAGGACTTCTGTGAGTCTAATTTTAGATCTTGTTTGTCCAGAGCATCTTCAAAACACAGTGCTCCAAAATGGAGCAGTGCAGAGAACCAGAGGAGGATTATCACATGTGGTCTGTGTGCTGATAGAACTGGGGTTTCCAGACTAGGAAAGAGAGGACAAGAAAGAAACATGTCAGTGGTTGGTCAAACACTCTCCATGGTCACTAAGGCAAGAACAAAGACAAATTAACTTAATTTGCAGGAAGTAAGATTTAGGTTGGACAGCAGGGATCATTTCCTGTCAATATGACCACAAAGTTCAAGAGACAGCCAAGGGATGCTGAAGGACCTGCTGCTCTGGGAGATGGTAGATCTTTCTAGTAAGAGCTTCTATCAAGAGGAGCTTAGCCAGAGATGGTCTGATAGCTTTGGAGGCTGTATCTAAGTTTTATAGCATCCCACACACTCCACTTTCATAGAAAGGGTTGTCTTGGATAAGGGAAACTGCAGCATTATCTCCTCTTCTCATCTGGATTCAGCAGAGGGAGAGCTTCACCTGAACACTTGTGTGTGCACGGCCAGGATGGGAGAGGTGCTTGTGGAAGCACCATCTGCTGCTTTAGCAGGCATTCCCTCTTTTCATTGATCCTGCTGGATTTTTGTGACCCATCTGCCATCCATGGCCTCAGTCCAGGCCAGCTGCACCTCTCCTGCTTCAATGCCAGAGCCTGGACTGAGGGATCTCCTAGGATCCAGAATGGGAAGCCACCTTCCAGAGGGTGTGTCACAACAATGGGGCTGAAGACCTTGGCTTTGATTTCATAAAGGCCGAATCCATTTCAATTGCTTTCTCCCACAACAGACAATCATGAACTATCTGAAGATTTCCAGCAGGAATGAAATATAGTTCTGTAACATCAGATCTGGTTCTCTTCACCTCACATAACAAATGGAAAGAAAAATATATATTTGAATAGTCCTGATTTTAAGTGTCCCAAGAGCCCTCTCACATGCTGCAGTCTTCAATATATTCTTACAAGAACAAAATTTGTAATAGTTTTTTTTTTTTTGCCTTTCATTCAGAGCTTAGGTATTCAATTTGTGGTACCAAAAAACATTCTACAAACAGGACTCTCTGCAAAGTCTACAGTTTTCAATAAATAACATAATTAACAAGTGAATAACCCCTGAAGCAGATGAGCTAACACAAACATACTGCCAGCCATTCTTGTTCCTGCAAACACATCAAATCCACTCCCCTTGTGCACTCAGAACCTCAGGTGACATTGGTGCACAGAAGGGGTTGGGCGATCCTCTGCTCCCACAGTGAATGAGCAAGGTGGTGCAGGTGCCAACCTCTGTGTCTCAAGTCCTCTTGTTTGGCACCAGAAATGTGGCATTATTTTAGCAGATACTGTGCCTTCCCTCCAGCAAGACCCAGGGGTCGCCTGAAGGAAAGAGAGCTCCAGAAAAAGTGTAAAGTTCAACTCCCAAACAGGTCAAGTAGATTTTCTGATCAGCTCTCTTTTTTATGCTATGTTTACACAGCAAAATGCTCCAAGCAGGCTAAGATCCCACCCAGGCTGTTCATCAAACACTTCAGCCACCTCTAAGCATTCTTGCAAAACCCAAGAGCACTTTCCATTTTGTTTGGTAAGAACACAGCACAAAGAGTGTCCATAAAGTCAATCCCAGGCTCAAGAGCTAAAAGCTTCCTGACTCATGAATGTTCCTCAGCCAACACACCCTGCTCAATCTTCTCATGGCTTATGGAACTGGCTGAAGAGTGCAGCTGGAAGAGGGGAGCTGGCTTTGGCTGCACTGGAACACCCAGTCCCAGCACTGCCCTTGGCTGCTTTGCTGCTTATGGATTTTCCTTCACACGCCCTCTGGGTAACACTGAGGGGAGCCCTGTTCCACCACAGCAGGCTTGCTGTGAAAATATTTATATAACAAAGAATTTCTGAGAGTGCAAGGGTGAAATATGACCCTGGCATAGAATGACATTTAATAATTAAGCAAGTTTTGGAGTTTTGAGATACAGAAACACTGCCCTGATTAGTATCAAAGTAGTAAACAGTCTTCAAAAGGGTTTTGTTACAAATGTAGAAGTGAAAAAGAGAATTCAAAAGCCAAAAATGGAAAGCTTTCATTTCAACACAATTCTTTATTCTTTTTGTTTTAGCTGGAGAAACACAGGCATGGTACAATGCCCAACCAGCCATGCAGCAACCTGTCCAATTTATAGCAGTGCTTGGCAATTTAAGATTTTCCTTCAGGTGCTGACAGTAAAAGAAAAGCCACATGACTGATTACAGCCTGTACTCTCTGAAAAGACAAATTAAAAGAGAAATTGAGAAAAAAAATCCCTGTTTGGCTGTCATTTGGGAGCTAGACAGAGAGATTATATTGTTCTATGTCCATCTTTCTGACCCTGATGAAAGCATTCCTCAGGATGAAAATTAGGAAAGGCCATTGTGGTGACAGGTCAGGGATGGCAATCAGGACAGCAGGACATGCTTCCTTTGGCCCCCAATTCCTAAATATCAATGCAGATTTTAACTCTCAGGTTACCAATGGTGGATCCCAGAGTGGTACTGAGCCCATTGTCATCTTCTCATTTAGAAATGCAGCCTTATTTCAACCAAACAAATTTTGATTCACTGATTTCTAATTCTGGTCATCTCTTGATTAGCAATTATTTTCTTAAATTAGTTCTTGTGTACTTCACTAAACCTAATGCATTCTTTTGCTCTCAACTATATTGACTTCTATAGAAAAAACACATTACTTCAGAAAAGTTAGAAAACTGGGTAAAGCCTTCTGTCCATTTTTGGGGGGAGGAGAACAAAAACCAGGTTTACAGTCTGAAACATTCTGTACCAAATTTTATATTTTACAATATGTCTCAAATTTGCAGTGTAAGGAGCTTAATTATTCTTTAAAAACACAATGTGTTTTCCTACAGTTATCCTATACTGCATTATACAAGTAACCAGCCCAATTGTACAAGGGATGCTGAGAAAAAGAGAACAAATTTTCACCACAGCCACAGAGACTGACAACTGCTGGAGGCAGGTTACCAGATGTAGCTGACAAATTATTTCACCTGCTATTGCAAATCTGCATTCCTAAGTACTTTAGACAAACCTCTTAATCCACCACTTGAAACAATTCCCAGGCTGAGGCATTCAAATCAAAGTAATATAAAGTTAACCCTCAACAAAGAAAACTCATGGCTTTACAAAGATGTGCTCTACAGCAAATTTAGCTTGAGTCAGATATTTGCAAATTCATTCAAACCTGACTGAACTGCAAAGCCACAGGTTTTTCTTTAAAGGAAAGAACTAAAAGGAAACACACAGTTAAAAAATATTAAGATAAAAATCACACAAATTAAGAAGCCACAAAGAAACAGAAACTGTCAGCCAGTTATTTTTAACAAAACCCAAACCACCAAAGTATTGCTATAAGGTAAAAAAAGGTAACTCATTAAACTGACAATAAAAATAGATTAATACAACCAGAAAGTTTTTCTTAACTGCTTTAAAATTAAAATATGTGTATATAAACCAGGTCAACAGCAATTCTACTTGTGAATTAAGATACTGTTGTGAATTATAAAATCTTCCCGGATGTAGGTTACAATTCCTCAGGCCTGAATTATCAGGCCATCAGGTCAGGAATTGAGAATTGCCTCTGTCACAGATATACCTTCTGACTTTCATTAAAGCAAAGCAAAATTGCTTTCTGTAAATGCAGAATTTAAAGCCAAAATGCACTGGAAAGACAACATATGTAACTTTCACCTGATAATTTATAGTCTGTGTTTGACAAGGATTTACTAATGCTTATTTAAGCAGATCTGTGCATGATTCAAGATCATAAAACAAAGGGGAAGGAATTTCTAAGTCTTTAGACCCAGCTCCTACTGAAAGTAGGGTCAACAGGGAACTTCAACCAGGGTGCACAGGGCTTTGGCCAGCCTTGTCTTGAAAACCTCCAAATATTCATAATCTTTAAGATCTGAAAGAAACAATTCCTTTCAAAATTACACAAGAGTTCTTGTCTCAAAACAGTGGTTCTGTGTGATACTCTAATTGTCTCTGACATGGAAGCATTTTATTACTGTACTGAACATATTTTCGTATCACCTTCTCTCTTTTAGTTCAGCAGGCTCAAGACACACCTGCAGTCTTAAAAATCCCAGATGTTGCATTGATGATAGAGCGAAATTCTGGGGATATTTAAGCTGGAAATGGAATTTTCTCCAGTTTCAGTAGAGCTGGTTACTGGCTAATGGACCCCAAATACTCAGACAAAAAACCCCAAATTCAAATTCTTACAAGGAATTATTAGGATTGATAATTTTATTCATTTTAATGGGACAAAACTGTGTTTTCAGCAGCCTATCAGTTTCTTAATCAGCAGATGAGCCTAAAAGACATTTCTGTAAGATCTAAAGCAGGACTGTGAGCTCAGAGAAGAGTTCAGGTTGGAAGGGAAGGACATAAATCTTTGTCCCAGATATCAGGCTTTAAACATGGTTAGCTATAAGGTCAGACAAGGGGTTTAACAGAAGACTATACCCATAGCTTCAAAGTGACTCTATAAACAGCAAATATTTTGGAAAAATGGGGTGAAAAAGATTTCTAATTCAATCTCATCTCAGGTATTGGAAAGCATGATTTGGAACATTTTTGGTTACAAAGGAAAACAGACATTATTGGGTGGATAGTGAATTGTTTTGGTGTTATATAAGACATTGGTTAAAAATCCATGTGACTTCAAAGGGAGATTACACAAGATTATAGACCTAGGGTGAAATTCTGGCTCTGATTAAAATCACTGGCAAAAATCCCACGGGCTTGACCACTGCCAGGATTCTGCCTCTAACATGCTCTTGTTTTACCAGGCAAAGCCACACATGCAGACCCTGATGTACCTCTGCAACAATTAAACCTGGAAAACTTTTTTTTATCCCCTCCAGAGCTGTGTGGGGATTTTCCTTATTTTTAAGATATTCTCTCCTCCGCTGTAGATTTTTCTTTCTATACAAGCTAGGAAGATTTGATGTAAAGAAAAACAATGGAACTGTCTAGAGAAAAAAAAAAAAAACGGTGAAATTGATTTTTCTGTTGTTTTTGAAGCTGCGGCTTTAAAAATAGCATGGAATACAGAAACCTTCCTCCCACTTCAATGCCTTTCCCACTACTGGTGAAGCTGGAGTGACCATGGCCCAACTCCAGTAGTGGCATAGAGGTGGTATCCTGCCACACAGGAGCTGCAGACCATCCTTTAGAAAAGTACCCTGAGACAGGGCAGATCTGATCCAGAAATCCAGATCCTGAGTGCTGAGGTGGGAGTATTGCTCACTCTGGCATTTCCTCTGCATATCCACGTTCTCCCTTTAAACATCCACCTGCCTTTACCACAGAGAACTGCTGCCAGGGGAACAACTCCATGACTGAAAAACCCCACAACAGTCTAAAAGCAGCCACTGGAGTGTTCCATGTGCCGCAGATAATGTTTCACATGGAGACTGGCAGCCCAAAGGCAGTCAGATTAGAAGTAAATTCCTGATTTTTGCAGCATTTCCTCCTTTCCCCAGACAAATCCTGCCTGTCTGTTCCAGCATGCCCCGCACCAGGAAATTAATGAGCATGAGGCAACACCTCTGCAAGGGATCAGCACAGCAGCAGAGAGCCAGCCAGGCACCTTCCATGCTATCTGACAGGAAAGCACCTGCAGCTGTCAGTGCACAGCTGCAAACACACGTGGCACAGCTCTCTTGGATGCTGTGGGGAGATGCCTGCCCTTCCCAGCAGCTGTAGAGGTTATGTATTCTCATATTCTCATATTCTCCCTTGCCAGGTAAACCCAAGGCATCCTGCCTTATTCTGGCAAAAGGCATGGCTGGAATCCATCCCAACACCACCATTTGTTTCACAAATGATTTCAACACAGCCCTGCTCTTCAGCAAAAGGTTTCCCACATAAAAATGAGCCTAATCCTCATTTACAGCAGAAATGTTGTGACAGTTAATTGAGTAATGCTAGTAGAGGCCTCTGAAAATATCAATCACTATAGTGTAGAATTATTAACCTTGATTATTATTGCTAATGCAGTGCTTTAGGTTAGGGCTCACAAAGGCAAGAGGAGATTAATTATAACTTGTCCCAAAAGCAAAATAGGAGAAAATGGAACACCCTTTAATTTTGCTCTTGCGCAAAACTACCATCACTTAGAGCAGCCTGAAGATGCTGAGATCACTGAGCTCATTAGGCAGTGGCCAAGAGTGCTCCAGTGAGCACTGAGCACTCAGCCACAAGGCAGGAATCAGTCAGTTCCATCCTCCCAGCAGCACATGGACCAGCTTCACAAAACTATCAAGTGCTGCTTCTCAGACTGGCCCAGTGACAAACCTGAACATGTACACAACTGAAAAGCATCAACTTGGGAAAGAACCTCTTCCCAAAACCACAACCCTGCATTTTGTCATAAAGTTTGCTTTTTGTCATCTGCTTCCCTCAGGAACTTAACCCCAGAATTTAAATTGCTGTTGCTGTGTTAAGAGAAAATATCAGAGTCTTCAGAGCAAGTTTGAAATGCAAGCAGGGTGCCCTTCTGTGCCCAGTGAAAACAGTGCACAACTGCTGCCCTGCTGGGCTATGGAAGGAGCAGGAGAGGCAGCTGTGGCTGCAGGGCAATGGGTGCTGTGCTGTGTGTGCTCTGAACTTATATGGAAAATCCAAGTTCTCTGTGAAATTACACCCCTTGTAATACTGGATATGTATAGAGCACAGTATGTGAAATACAGGGAGCGCTGGTGTTGCTTTTAGAGAGGGTAACTGTCTGGTTTTCTTAAAGGCCTGTAGGACCCACAGGCTGCTTTTTTCCCTTCCCAAAACAATCAAATCATAGACTTAAATGATACCTGTAAGTCTGAGAAGGAGCATTTGATTTTTTTCCTTCCCAAAACAATCAAATCATGGACTTAAATCTGTCACAGGCACCTTGCACCATGAACACCATTCTCCAAAAGTACTGACATCCCTGCACATGGCATTGCCCAAACAGCTGAAAGAGCTAAACGACAAGAAAAATTAACCCACTGCTGGCACCAAAGTCGGTGATTTTTTTACCTGGATCATATCTCCCTAAGGAAGGCAGCACTGCACTTTAGAGGACCTCAATACAAAGATTATCAGATACCTCTGCAAGTGAGACTGTGGCTCCTGGAGAAGCAGAATAAGGTAATTTCTTCAGAGTATGGGGGTATTACCTTAGACCTCTTTGGCTGAACACCGTGTATGTGCTAGTCAGAATTGACATGCTTGATTCAACCACTATTTCTTTATTTGGATCCAAATGTTCACAAAAACAGCAGGGATTTTTTTTTTCAATCTTGCTGCAGATGGAAATTTCCATACTACAGTTCTGCAATGACTGTAAACAAGAGGTTTCAACACCATCAAATCTTAACCTTTTATAAGAAGAGTGGCTGAATAATCTGTAGGGAAGGAGATCAGGGCAATCCAACAAGGGCTTTGTGCAAAAAGGAGGAACTGAGACTGAAAGCTACAATTCTTCTGCTCCCCAATTTTAAAATCTAAAGACAAAGCAAAAGGCAGGGGGGAGGGGATGAAAAGAAAATAAAAATATAAAAGGTCACTAACTTTGCAGAACTTAAAACTTCATTGTTAAAGTCTGCATCTACTCCTTAATACACTATTATATATTAGTTTTCATTTCAGAAAGTAAACAAGTCATAGGAGAAAAGCCTCTACAAATGCCACAGGATTCCTCCCTCTCCCACAGCTCCTGCTTCAAGACACTTCATATTCACTTTCCAGCACTGGTTGACTTCGATTTTGAGCCATGACATCCAAAGCATGACATATTTGGTGTTTTTTCATTAACCTGAGGAATGAACAGGGACAGAGTTTGCTTCCTAGAATAAAACCTTTCTCAACCACAGTCCCAGGCTGCTGTGAAGGAGAAGCAACAGACAATGCTGAACTTCCACATCCATGCTCCATATCCCTCCAATTTGCTGCACATCCTGGAGATGCAGTGGCTCTGCTTCTGTCACACCTTTAACAGATTGTGTTTTCACATGTACACAGGAAAACACAGGATTTCTGCATTTCCAGGCCTTGTGCTCTGCACAGCAGTTGATTCTTAAGCTACTTCACAATTTGCCTCAATCTTCAGACATCAATAGAGGGATTCAATGTTTCAAGGGTGTATTTATATAAGCAGGCCTAAGTTATCTAAGGAACAAATTGTCTCTGCCACACCCCTCTATGGCAGCAGCCAGGGAGATTAGCTTTGTTTTCCCTCCAAGAAAGAATAAAGTAAAATTATTATAAAATAACAGTTTTTTAAACCCCGATACCTAAACCCCTAACAAGTTTAATGGTGATTTGGGGTTAAATACCAAATTCTAGATCTTCCTTAAGGCTTAAATTATAAATCAAGTGCAAAACTGCCAAAACCTTGCGTCACATCTAGCAAACACAGACACATATTTCAAGTGCAGAAAGAACATTTCAAACCCTTGAAACACAACCAGTCTGTTTAACAAACCCACATTCTCCAAGCAGAGATGTTCTGGTTCATGACTTCTGAACTTTGTACAGAGGAGTGACCCAGCCTTGTGCAAAGTTGTCTCCATCGGAGAGGACTTCCCCCAAAGTCTCATTTGGCCATTCCCACTTTTCATAAGACTCACCAGACTCATTTACTGACTTGTTTATCAGGCTGTTTTCACAAAATACTCTATGCTGTTACATAAGTATGAACAAAACCAAATGTTTCAACTTCCTCCCATCCCATTTTGGCCAACACCGGTCTATCATTTGCTCCCTCTAGTTTCCTATCCACTAATTAAACCTCATCTGCACTGCAACCATGCAAACCCAATCAACCACCTGTCACACTTGTGAATTGAACTCTATGATCACAGCACCAATAAAACCAGATATTACAATGTCCTTTCAGTATTAGATTAATCTTCTTCCTTACAGTTGTTTTTGGGTTTTGGTGATGGTGGGGTTTTTGGTTTTTTTTCTTTTGGTTGTTTTTTTCTTAAACCTAACAGGAGGGATCTGGAAAGCCTGGTTCTTTATGAGTGCCAGTCCCTTGAATTCCTTGTTCAGGATTGCACTCTATGTATAGTTTTTGATTAATATCTACTAGACCACTTTGACTTACTTTTGACATACTGGACTTGGTTTTACTAACCTGGCAGCAATACCCGTAAGTTAAATTTTGTATTTTTTTAGCATTAACAGGGATACCTTTGGAGACTCTATTTTTGTTTTTTAAAAACCAACAAAAACAGTGCTATGCAGAAAAATGGCTACTTTCATACACTTGTGAGCAGTGACTATGGTTTGCTGCTGAATTATTGCATAGATTGGAAAACACAGCTCCAAGAAAAGATCTGTAATTGTTTAGTGGTTGGGCTGCTGGCAGAATTCCCTGCCTGGGGCTGTTTTTATAAATAGGCCTGAGGACAAACAAACAAGCTACTAATAACAAGTCCACTATTATGTTTTGAAGCAGCCCTGCTTTGTGTTGCCCAGCACACGAGAAGCTCAGATGGCAAATACAGCAAAATCCATGGCAAGGAGTAGGGATAGATCATGCCCATGTCAAAATTTCAGTCTGCTAAAATAAACTTAATCTGGGGGAAATACCAAAATACACAAGGCTGTGTACGGCTGTGCTGTGTCAAATCTCCATTTCCAGTATTACTGGGTATCATGAGGAAATGAGGTAAAATGGCTCAGTAACAGCCATCACCTACTCCAGAAATCCTGGTGAATTCTTCAAATCTGGTCTTGCTTTTTCCACAAGTTCTTTTCACCATGTCCTACTCAGAACAACATCAATGATCTGGACATTATTCAGAATATCCTGTTTGACTCTGAAAAAGTTCTCAGGTTTATCAGAAACACAAAGGTATCTTATCACAGCCTTTACTGGAAGCTTCTCATTCCACGGATAATCTGGTGGCTACTCATCCAAGAGCAAAGGTCAGATTTTCTGCCACCTCTACATCAGGCTGTTCATCTAATCTCATGACACTGAAAAATTTTTTTCTTTTGATGTTTTCTGAAAGTAACTCAGTAATTCTCAGCTGAACACTCAAACTCATTTACTGGTTCTTCACTACCTTCCCTTGAGAAAGATATTCTGTCTTGGATAGCATTCTCTGCTCTTTCATATACTTCTTTCTCTTTCAGGAAATAATTACATCAGTAGAAGATATTTTTTACCTTTGGTGTTGGAAGCTTATTTGTTACCAATCGAATGCAAGCCAGGGGAGTTTATATGCAAACAACCCACCCAACTCTTCCAAAGAGGGCAGCTAAAGCAAAATAGTTTAGAGAAAGGTGAGGAAAATAGGGCTCTTACCTTCAACATTTCTCTCCTGCTGCTTATGGATCTTATCTCTGTTATGTGGAGGATGATCTTCACCAGCCTCTATCAGCCCTGACTTCCTTCACACAGACATCACAACTTTCCTCACTGCTGCCCATCTTCTCTGCTAAGCTTCCTCTCAGAGTGCCTTACTTTTTCTTTCCAGAACTGTTTGATTTTCCTTTCTTTTGTCTTTGGTATCCTCCTTGGAGAGCGCACTTTGTCCCCAGGACCCTCCTCAAAGACTTAGCAGCTCTCTTATCTCTTTCCTGATGTCACTCAGCATTAGCAGCTTAGCCTTCGAAAACAAATCCTCTTTTTCTGCTGATAAGAAGAGCCACTTACGCTCTGCCTTCCCCTTTGTTTTCTCTCTTTGGAGGGAAGATCTCTCCAGTTCTAACACCCCTCCATGTGATGACACAGGCAAGGCCATGAAGCCCAGTGGCCCATGTGGAATTGCTACCGAGGTGAGCACTTTCCTGCTAACACCCAGAAACCACGGAGTCAGCAGGGATTAAGGGAACAACGAAGGGCTCAGCATTTCTGGCAGCACTGACGCATTTCAGGGTGCTGCAGCCCTGGGGGAAGCAGCAGCAACATCACCAGGATAGATGAAAGGACTCTAGGTAGTGCTAAAAACAAACCCAAGCCAAACCAATGTGTTTTCACAGAAGAAAACATTTTTTTTTTCTCCCAGAAGAATTCTAGCTCTCTGGTAGAATATTAGTCCTAATAGAAGCAGAGCAGAAAGAGGAGCTGGTAGGAATAACAGCAGCTGGTTTCTCTCCAGAATCACCAGCCACACAGACACAGCTCCCTTGGCACAGCAAATGCCCTCCCTGACAGTGCCCTCATAAATCAGCTTCACTGCCATGAGATGAATTTGTACTTGGTTGAATTTTGTATGGCCCAGAGTCTGCAACACAAAACGATCACAGCTTTCAGCAAAGCTTAACTTCTCCTACCTCCATAGGATGGTGGTGGGCTGGAGAGACAGACTGTCTCTCCAGGGAATCTTGGCAGGTGAGCCACAGGAAATGCCAGGCCAGGGGCTGGCAGGACCTGCTGCTCCCTGGATAAATGGAGTACTACAGGGATTTCCATCCAGCAAATTTAGTGCCACAAGCACTAAATCCATAAGAAAAGAAAAGAAACCCCAAACTTTACTAAAGCTTAAGCATTACCAACTCAATTATCTAAACATTTCATTATGTAAGTACACATACATGCAAACAGCTTTGTTCCTGAAATCCTGCTGTTCCTCAGCAGGTATTTAACCACACAAGAAAACCTTGAGAGCACCTACTTACACAAGAGGGGACGAAAATGACATTCTTTTTCAGCTTTAATAAATCCAGTTGTTTCTGCTGCCCTGCTGTACCACAGCTGTTCCAGCCCCACTGTCAGCTTTAGCCAATTGTAAGTCATCAGTTTTCAGCACACAATGCAGCTGAAAGCCAATTCTGCTGGTAGCACTGTTGGAAATGAATCATTATTTGCCCAGATCTTGTATTAACCTTTTATTTCCCTTGAATATCACCACTTAAAAATGACAGCTCACACCCTTCAAGAGATGGCAAAAATAAAATTAAAAAAAAATAAGGAGATAGGTCTGGGAAACAAGGAATAAGAGATATAAAGTGCAGCATTTTAAAAAAAGGAAACAAAACTTTAAAAATTATTCCAAGCACTATCAGCATCTAAAGCCAGCTGAAGAAGACCCTGAAAAAGAATCCCAGCAACTTCTACTTTACATGAGCTCAGTTTCTTTGAAAAAGTATGTACCACATCAATAAAAAAATGTGGAAGGCAGGTTACCCTGAACAGAGGGAGAAAAATACTAAGCAGGTTTAGCTCCAAAGGTCATGTTGTTTTAGTCAAACCACCCAACATCTACTCCCTCCACTTGCTCTAGTCACTCTCTCTACCGTAAATTTAAAGCTCTAGACAGCTACTGCTGCAAGGAGGACAGATGTAGTCCTAACTAATCATGTAAACCTGTTAAATACTGTCTTAACAACTTGGTCAAATAATTATTTTGCCTTCCTGCACAAAACTGATCTCTTTTCATTCACAGTTCTGCAACAAGAGGTTGCTATAAAACCTGTAGCTACACAAATACTTAGAAAACAACTCCTGTCTTAGCAGGCTGTAATTCAACAAAAATGACGGATGTTCCCTTATGATATAATTTTTTTCAAGCTAAGTTTTAGCTAAAATTAAGATTAAAAAGGAGAATTCAGAAAAATATGTTATTTTTCAAATAAAAATATATAATATGGAATCACAAAGATCTGCCACTGTCACTATGACCATGAAATCTGGTAGGGTCTCCTGGTCTGTGTTATGACATCTCTGTGAGACTCTGCCCAACTTTGGCCTAGCAATAAACCAGACAGCTGTGGGAGACATCTCAATTTCTTACTAAACTCTGCCAAGATTTAGTTTGCACCCAGAAAACCCTTGTTACCCCCTTTTCTTCCTCTTGCTGTTTTTCTTTGCCACTCAAGTGCCAGCTAACAATGCTGAGAAAAAGGGAAAATCTCTTGTGCTCTCTCTTGCTGGCATCCTGGGCATCTCGTAGGACAACATGGAATTTCAAGTCTCCAGTGCAAAGAGAAGCAATAATGAAACAATTTTCTGAAACCTGGGTAAACCACAGCAGTGTGTTGAGCTAAGCCAGACACCTTGGTGATGATCCCAAGATACAGGGCTCACTCCCTAGAAGAAACACAAGGATCTCTCATGAAAAGGACTGGATAATCTGAGCAAGTGGAGGAACAGAAATCAGGTCAATTTAATCAATTTAATTTAATTATTTTAGTTTAGTCCTTAATCCCTCATTTATGTATTCAAGGACTATAATTTTGTCTAAAACTTGAGCACTCAACAGCTGGATAGAGACAAACTGAAGTGCACCTGTCTCAAAAGGTTACCTGGGAGCTGTCATGGTAATGTTGCCATGGATAAAGCACAGATCAGAAGAGGCATCAGGAGGCCTCCAGAACAGATAAAAAGCTTTAATCTCATATTGATATATATAAGTAGTGTGAAAGCTCATCTGGAATAATGTGTACA
The DNA here is from genome assembly GCF_901933205.1 of Camarhynchus parvulus. Taxonomy (NCBI): domain Eukaryota; kingdom Metazoa; phylum Chordata; class Aves; order Passeriformes; family Thraupidae; genus Camarhynchus; species Camarhynchus parvulus. The sequence goes on from NC_044572.1 coordinate 6,666,000, forward strand.
GTTCTGGTCATCTGCTCAGGGAAGGTTCATTCAGCTGGCAACAGGTGCATTAGCAGAATGTTCTGGTGGTGAGAGGAGCAGAGATTCTCCCTCATGGGACGTGACTGAAGGAGCTTGGCTCTCTGGGTTCTGCAGCTGACAGCTGATAGTGTGTGTGATCCTTCTCCTCAGTTACATAAGGTGCATAAACAGCAGCAAGGGAGAAGAGATAAAGGACACTTTTGTGGGTGCAATTAGAAAATGGAAAATTATTGTGCATAAATTGAGGTTGGAAATTAGGAAGAGTGACATTCTGGAGCAAAGCTCTAATGAGAGCAAGAAACATCACCACTTTGCAAACTGATGGAGTTAATTGCAGGGAAGATATGATGGCACTACCTAACGGGTTTTCCTTCAGGAGGTAGGAAATAAATGGCAAGTTAAAGAAGGCTCATTCTTGCTTTATGCAATCCCTAGAGCAAGAAGGGAAATAAAGAATAATTATTTCCAGCATTTTTTTTCTAGACTCAAGAAACTCTGATCCTCCTGTTGAGACACAATTACTGACTGATCTGCAGAAGAAAATCAGCTCTGATGTCTAATGACTGAAAGATGAGGAAGGGCTACAGACACGGGAAAGGAGTCATTCTAGGTATAATGTGAGGTCAACAGAAAAATATATGATGATTCAGAAAGGTTAATTCTGAACTGTTTTCCAAATCTAGAAAGAGTCTGGTACAAAACCTGTGGCTACATTCTATGTCAGAATGTGACCTTTTCCATGTTCAGAGTGTGATAACCATCTTCTTTGGTTACACCTGCATCAAAACATACCAGATGTGTCAGAAGAAATCCTTGCTCACTGATGCCATGGTTCTGATCCTTCTCAAAAGCCTCAGATCAGATGTGCCCCAAGGATTACATGCAAAAAATATACATGGAAATATGGGCGTGTGCAGGCACACCCACCTACACATAGACATAACATGCTCATAAAAATGTACCATCTGCTTATTTAAGAGTTTCAAATGCCCCAAGTTTTGATGAAGAGCTGTATAATGACTCCAAATGGGAAACAAGAGGATCCTACCTATGTAAACTAACCAACAAGCAGAAATTATCTTTGTAGCCTACTGAACAGCCTGGGAAAACAAACAAGCAAGCAAACACTGTTTCTGTGAATCTGAAAGAAATTTCTTGCTAACAGATTTGAAAGAGAAGGCCAGAAAGAGGAAGGAAGAGCTTTAAAAGTGAAATTACAAGTAAACAAGGAGAGAGAAAGAAAAGAAGAAAAAAAAAAAAACAACTTCCTGAAAATGGATGGGAAAGGCCACCTAAAAATGCACAGCACTGGAATTTCCAGCATTTGACCAGCCACCACCACAGTCCCAGCTTTTACCTGTCTGAGCCACCTGGCTGATTTCTTTTATCACAATTAAAAAAAGCAGACCCTCACTGGGGAATTCTGAATAAATTTGTCCCCATCCTTGCAGGTTCCAAGGCCAGTTCCCACGGTGAGTTCCCTTGGCAGCACAAGCTCCTCCTCAGCTCTCCCCAGGGCTCAGGGAACACACGGCTCTCCAGAGGCTTCAGCTGCTGCAACTTTGGGACTCTGGTGACCTGCCTTTTAAAAGAGTGGGAGTCACTTCCTCTGCTGCCCCAGCAGTGCTTTTAGGAGCCCAGAGCATGCCAAAACACGGCTTGCCCTTGCATATAACTGGAGTAACAAAAGTGCAGCTGTACTCAGTTTAAGGCAGGGCGATGCTTTCCCACCCTCATTTAACGCTGGCTCATTTCCATCAGCCCTAACAACCATGAATGGCAGGGAAGGGAGGTTTTACGGAGAGCCATAGGCTCATAGTCCTCTTTGATTTTGCTTCAAGTGAGTCAAATTGGCTTCATCCACAACTGAAGGCAGTAAATGTACTGACACAAAAGTTTGGCAAGAGATGTCATCCCAGGTAAACTCCTGAGGCCAAAGGGAGCCATGTTACAGATGATTTTATATAGGGAAAGCTCCACACAGTGCAGAATCAGGAGTGGAGTGGGCCAAGACATCTGCAGTGCTGAATTACCTGCAGTGGTCTGGCTTTAGGCATGATGGATTTTTAGCTTACATATAAGACTAGGGAGCCACTGAGCTCTACTTTCCAGCATGCTACAGTCTTGGGCAAATTACTTCTTAAATTTTTTCTTTCCAAGCTTCACATCAGAAATAATGATACTTCCAGGGTGACATTAAATCAACTATTTCTCCTAAACATTTAGAAATTTGCAGAAGGAAGGACATGGATGGGGGCAGTGCATTAGGGTTATTATGTTGGCTCTTCCCCAGGCTTTCTTTCGAGGAGAGTTTTAAAAGAAATGCTTGGATCAAATACCTGTTCAATAAAAACCTGGATATCCTCCAAGAGTCCACTTCTTTGGTGAGAGCAAATAAAGCATGTTTCCCAGTGTTTGAGGTGTAAGTGAAACCTTGAGTGCACAGGAGGTTGATATTAGTAGGCACACTTGTCTGGTAAGAGCTGCAAGAGGATAAACTGAATACCATATGGATAACAAGATGAGACTGGGGGAAATCAGCATCTTGCATGTGTCCAAGAATTGATGGTTCAATGACTGGTGATTCCTCACATTCCTGATGCAGATTAGTTAGGGCACTGATGTTACTGGATTCATCAGGAAACAAGCCAGGGCCAGTGCAGGCAGGCAAAGTGCTACAGAGGAAATTGAGTTTACATGGAATGAACAAAACCATGTTTTCTCCAGACACACAGAAGTAAACTTCTTTTGTTCATTCAGGATCTCACAACAGTTTCCTTCGGAAAAAGAACTTTTACTCTAAACTCTGTTCCACACTTGGCATTTTTTGGCAAAGTCCTCCCTACCATGTAGTCCAGATGAAGTAACTTCCTTGAATTCCAGCATAAATGTTCCTAGCACTGCTAAACACCAGCAAAGCATCTAGTGATCACTGCCCCAGATACCTAAGATAGCTATCTATATGTCAGTCATGTATGACAAAACATAACTCCTAAAGCACTTCAGGGCTTTTCATATGCAAAAGTTTGTATCAGCTCCAGAGTTCACCCCACACACTCTGTTCCCAGCCAAGTAATGAACCACCCAAAGGTCAGTGGAGTGAGAGCTTGGTTTGGGCCACACACTCCCTTCAAGGTGAAGAACAAAGGCATAAGGGTGTCAGGTCAAGACTGCCATGTTCACACTTCGGGGATATCCTCTTCCTCCTCAGCCCTGCCACATGGAAGGAGAAGCACAGCTGGATCCAAGATAAAGCAAGCTTGTGGTTAGGAGGTTGTGCTGTTGCTCAGTCTGGCTAAACTTGGTTTAACCACCAAATTGATTGTGTATTTTTGGACTGGTGAGGAAATGAGATGTTCATGACCTGATTCAGAAACTAAAGCTTTGGACAAAGTTTTAGATGAATCTGTTAATGAATTACCAGCAATAGCTGAGCTTATGTTTGACTGAATTTCTATGGTCAGCTTAATGAATACATGTACTTGGAAAAGACCTAGCTGAGACAAACATTTGGCCTCACTCTGCTTTGAAGATATACATAAAATACAGAAATATGTTGCACCAGTTGCAGTTGCTTTATATGTCATTTCCCAACAATAAAAAGAGCAAGAAAATGTTAAAGCTTATGCCAGAACATATAATAAAATTTCCTTCCCAAAGCTATAAACTTCCTGTGAAGCCAAGCCAGTGTGCCAGACCAAGAACTCCAGCTCCAGCCATCAGGGGAAGGTCTTGTCCCTCTACTGATGTCACAGATCTTTTCTGTGACCAAAGAGCAGTTCTGTAAAGTGACACACCATCAGACTCACAGACAGCCAGGCTGAAAGGCCTGAGAAACAGAATATCCTAGAAAGGAAAATAGGAAGTTTTAAGGCCTATTTTTAATTAATTGCCAGATGGAAATAACCAGATGGAAATAAACCTTTCTTGGAACTTCTGGAAGCTTCTTGGAAAAGTCAACCTTTCCCTCAAACTGGCCTTGTGTACAAATTAGCACAGATGACAGATAAAAGAAGGGTTTTTTCTTATTAATGAAATCGTGATAAATTCTGAGATGATACTTAGAAAAGAAAACAACATTAACTAAATCACCATGATCATTCCAACAACAAAACCATCTAGGCAAGTCTATGTACTACACATAAAACCCTCTCATATACTATGGAAACATGCATAAAACAGTTTGAATTTACAAATTCTCAGCCTGAGCACAAGGCATACTTTATTTAAATGGCTGTTATAAATCCATACAAAGTACAGGACTTAGCTTGATAACTGTCTCTTCATCTCATATAGTTACCAAGCTTCTATATAAACAAAATATGGTCTGTCAGATTTCTGTTTGGCCTTTTTGTATTTTGTCTCTACAATGGAGATGTGAAAGAGAAAGGCTGAATGTATTTATTCTGGTCTGGGCAGTTGGCCAAAAGTAAAAAAGATATTTTAGGTTTCCTGGCTCACAGTGAGTTCAGCCTCTCACCTGCCTCCCCATTTTAGACCACAGCTACAGAGTTAAAGCTGGAACACAGTCAGAATAGCAGAGAGGGTGCATCACAGCATTAGCCATAAATATTACCTCTGTACCCTGGTTTCACTCCCCCATCTCCATCACAGCTCTCTTATATCAGACACTTTGCACAATCCTCTCACTTGTGGTAAGACTTGTGGTAAGCAGAGCTGTAAAAGTTGTCTGCAAGGAGAGAAAGGTCTCAGCAGAACAACTAGAAGAAACCTGGTTGTTTGTCAAATGGAATTATTGCAAAATCAAAACCAAAAATTATTGCAAAATCAATACCAAAATTTGGTATCCATTCATGAGCTATTTCTGGTGCACCATATTTTGCTCATTTATAGTTTATGCACTCACAAGCTTTAGGTGGTTCCTTCTCCCATGCCTCTAAGCTGCACAGAGCCAAAATGAAATCCAAACACTTCCATCCCATGCAGAAAGAGCTTCTCCAGTTCCAGCCCCACTGTCCACAGCAGCTCCAGTGACAGGGAAAATTCCCCTGCTAAGGCAAAGTAACACCAGAATGGCACTCAGCAGATCTAGTGGTGAGCAGCTCAGAAAGCTGCTCAAAAATGTTCCTCCAGCAGAGGAAGATGCTCTATTCTCTGCACTGAACAGGTTACCTAAGCCATATAAAATAATTTTTAAATCCCTTAAAATGCTGATGCGGGCATCCTCCATGAAACAGCACGAACCTTGTGGCACAAATGAGCATTAAGTACCCCAACTGTGAGCAAAGTCACCAAAATTCTGAAAAACAAGATATTTACCCCTAAATCTTGCCCATGTCTCAGGAATGTGAACAAATCTAAAAATCCTTTTCATAAAGATCCAATATGTAATTCTGTGAGCCTGATTTTTGTTCTTCCTATTTTGTGGTAGGTTTTGGAAACTCTAGAGATGGCAGCTACTGCCTTTGGCTCAGGGAATACAGCTCAGGGAATATTCACAGAATCACAGAACAGGTCAGGTTGGAAGGTATCACAGAGGGACATCTGGTCCAGCCCCCCTGCTCCAGCAGGGTCATCCCAGAACATATGGCACAGAATTATGTCCAGACCATTCTGGAATATTTCCAGCAAGGGAGACTCCACATCCTCTCTGGACAATCTGTCCCAATGTGTCATCACCTGCACAACAAAGAAGCTTAAATAAACAATTATTACTTGTGTGGAGGCTACAGTGGCTGTTGGAAATCACAGGATTACAAAAATAGGAACACATAATAAAGACAAGTCTGATGTAAAAACTGGAAGATTGGGAAGAAGGTGGAGTAACTGAGATTTTTTGGCAACCTGCTCAGAATCAGCCTTAGTCAGCAAAGATGTTCAGGAGATTACTGTGAAATGGAGTTCCCAGCCCCATGCCAGGAAGTCAGATTTCCACACTGCAATGGTAAATATTTTCAGTGGTAATTGCTGGGAGGCCAATCCTGCCTGTCAAAATAGAAGTGCCACAATGGACTGTTATGATGAATTTCATGGAATGAACACAATTTTCACTCTGACCCATGATCAGTCTTTACAGCTGTCCTTGTGATAACTTTCACAGCGCTGAGTTTATTTTTAACTAAAAAGGGATCAATCTAACTGCTTGGATAAAACCATCCTATCTTTCTGCTTTGTCACTTTTCTGCAAGGCTATCAGCAATCATATTTCTACTGTTAAATAGTTTTCCATCTCTCTCTTTCCATTTAAAGCACACTTTGGCATAATCAGAGTGCTTTTCAATCAGTCCTGGTAAGAACAAGTATCTGTCTTGGAAAAAAAGCAATTGCATTGGCACGATCAAGTTACTAATGACAGATCCATTATATAATCAACAAATTGGTGTTTTTGATGGCTATTCCCTTTCCTCTTGCCTCCATAATGGTTCTCAGCTCAGTCAGACATTTGCAATTCATTTAGGAAATGGACAAAGTAAGCATTTGGATTTTCCCCAATTGTGTTGCATTGTGCTGATTACTAATTGCAGCTGCTGCATCTCACTGCAGAAATATCTGCTTTGCAGCACAGGTAGCATGATCCTTCAGGCACAGGTGAACATGCAAGTGCCCTGTGCATTACTTGTGTTTTCTGCTTCCTTGATGTAAAAAACCTTTCCATCTCGAGGGGACGAGGAAGCTCAGCATGGGTTGGTAGCTTACCTGTGTACAAAAATTTCTATTGTGTAGTGAAACATAAATCTATCAATTTTACTTTATGAATGTCACTAAATTTACTAACTTCATTTTCAGTTAATTCCATATAGCTCCCATTCTACAGGGTAAATATGCTATTTTCAGGCTCATCCTACCAAATGGTCATGTCTTCATCACTGTCTTTACCTGCTGTGTTTCTGAGTTTAAGGAAATTACATTATAGATATTTCTGCCTGACAGTTCACAAGAGGAAATTCTATTTTGCTGTTATGGATAATCCTCCCCTCCCCACCCAAATCCAAATATGCCATTTTATTTTACTTATTTTAATACTATTTGATTATTTATACTACCCTGCTCTGACTTAGAGTACACAGTATGGAAGAGAGTCACTTAGATATTTAACTCCACCAGGATATATTTTAAAACACCACTTCCATGTTACATTAAGAATTAAGTAATTAAAATTTTCCATTTCCAATATTTAGGCAATATCAAATAACCAGAAACAAAAAGTAACAGATTATTTAAAGCTGGCTCAGCAGTAAAATGCAACTACCTGTTACAATTTAAGGTTGCTGAAGTGTACAACCCCCAGTAGCCAAAAAAGTCTCTAGAGGTACATAAAATAAAAAAAAGAAACCTTCTAAAATTATCTGGCAGGGGCAGATTAAAGCAGAAGATTCCTGTTGTGGGAGTTCTCCTGTGCTACATTTACATTCCCAAAAAGCAAGTCCAGGCATATTTGTTTTTACACCGTTGTTTCCACACCAAGACACATTTCCATTCCCCCCTCCCTTCTTCTGCTTTTGTGTTCCATCGTCCTCATCAACAATTAGTGGAAATGCCTGGCTGTGCCTGCTCACATTGTTCCCAGACTTTTCTCTCCCCCAGTGAGCTCTGAAGACCATGCATTATTTGACATGACATGACTTGGAGGCCTTCTACAGCAATGGCTGTATGCAGGGAAGCAGACAGAAGCAAGGGAGAAGTTAGTCCTGGTTACATCTGGCACAGTAGGATGCAAGTCACTAGGTGTTAATCCCTTAGCACAACAGCCCAGGTGATTGAACTTTAAATTACTTAAGTCTTGTAAACCAAAAACCACCAGAAATCAAAACAGCCTAAAGGTCAGGCTCATTGCTCTGTTTGTTTTGTGACATGAAAACACAGGATATTCATAACATGGGGTTTTCCCCTGAAATAATTAAATATCTATTGTATTTTCCATCACAGCTCATTTCTCTGCAACATGAGCAATTTGCCAGCTTGTCTATACACACTGAATGTATTCAGCTCAGAGCAAACAGCTGCACACAGGGCAGCTCCCCTCCACACACACAGGCTGTGCTCATCACAGAATCACAAAATATGCTGAGTTGGAACGGACACACAAGGATCATCAAGCCCAATTCCTGGCCTTGTACAGGACCATCCTCAAGAGTCACCTCATGTGAACAAGAGCATTGTCCAAACACTTCTTGAGCTCTGTCAGGCTGGTGCTGTGGCCACTGCCCTGGGGAGCCTGTTCAGTGCCCAGCCACCCTGTGGGTGAAGAACCTTTTTCTAATATCCAACCTAAACCTCCCCTGACACAACTTCAAGCCATTCCCTCAGGTTCTGTCACTGTCACACAGAGCAGAGATCAGTGCTTGCCCCTCCTCTCCCCCTCACAAGGAATTTGTAGCTGCAGTGAGGCCTCCCCTCAGTCTCCTCCAGGCTGAACAGACCAAGTGTCCTCAGCCACTCCTCACATGGCTTCTCCTCAGGACACCTGCATCATCTTCATTGCCTTCCTTTGGATAGTCTCTAATGGTTTAATGTCTTCCTTTGGATGGTCTCTAATGCTTTAGTGTCTTTCTTGTCATGTGGCTCCCAAAACTGTCCCCAGGACTCGAGGTGAGGCCACCCCAGCCCAGAGCAGAGCAGGACAATCCCTCCCTGCCCAGCTGGCAGTGCTGGGCCTGATGCCCCCATGATCTGTTGCCCTCCTGGCTCCAGGGCACTGCTGATCACGTTCATCTTGCCATTGACCAGAAGCCCCAGGTCCCTTTCTGTGGCACTTCTTTCCAGCCTCTCATCCTGTACATGCAGGGCTGCCCCATCCAAGGGGCAGAATCCAGAATCCAGAACTTTCTCCTGTTGAACTCCACACGGTCAGTAAGGACTTGTGTCCTTATCTGTTTTTTGATTTAACCTAACCAGGTGCACAGAACATTCAAGACCATAAAACACAAACAAAGGAACCTATTGCCCTCTGAAAATAAACTTTCAGAAATATATAGAGTGCATGAGTTAATATCTTCTCTCACTTTGTTGCTCAAGTAGAGAACTTTGATTTTACCATTCCTCCAAGAGAAGGTGATCAATCCCCAGACACAAGTCCCCAGATTTCAGCCTATGTGTCCTAACTATCATCCATTAAAGTGCATATAGTGATCAATGCCATTGATCTTACATCCTTTGCTTTTACATGTGTGCCTCTTCCTTGGTTACTTCAACCCAAATCTGCTTCATAAAATGCTGACAAAAAGGTTTATGTGGATTGTGGTAGTGAAATATATTTTTGAAATTTTAAAACATTTATATTTGAAAGTAAATTTGGAATAACTGCCCCACAGAGAGTCTGAGCACATTAAATGCCTACAGTAGCTCATAAAACCTTGGAAGTGTACCCAGGTAAAAAATATATAAACAAAAAATCCTCTGACAATTTTAAATTATCACAGCCTTTTTTCAAGTTTTGTTGAAAAGAAATTTCTTTCTGAAGACTTTATCACATGTAATACTTGGTCCCTCTCAATCAAACATAAGACAAACATACACTGACTTTATTATGTGTCACAACAGATTGCAATGCACCAAGCATCAGTATTAGTTTCAGTCTTTATCATCAGGAGAGCAGCTGCTGTTTATCTCTTCCCAAATTGCTTCCTAATATTACTTTCAATCTCTGTTGCATTGAACTAAAAGCCAATTTCTGATTTGTTTGATGGTTTTTTTGTGTTTTGTTGTTGTTGTTGTATTTTTGTTTGTCTGTTTGTTTTTTCCATTTTAGCTATCAGGCACAAGAGAATGTTACTGGAAGTGGAAAAGTAGGAAAGTGGCTTGATTGTAATGCAGGTATAAATAGCAAAGAGGGGAGAATGGCATCTTGAAAGTTTGAAAGATGTAAAACTTAATTTGCAAATGTAATTAAGGATATCCTGAGGCAAATGGACTGGCAGGATCTTCAAATACTGTAGAAGAACCTAAGATGCCTAAATTCCTTTGACAATCACATCTCTTTGAGTTACTAGCCTTCTTAGCACCTATTTTCTTTTCTCAAGGCTTAATCCTGTGAATGGCATTTTAAGTAAACTTGAGTCATCTGTTTGCAGATTTTTGGATCTGAGACTACAGACAGATGGGCATCAAAGTGAGTGAGTTACCAAGGCTAACCAAGTTACCACTCGTTTTATGTGACCATGAAAATAAAACAGGTTGGCTAAGTAGGACGGCATTGTAAGGCTTTGTTCAGCGTTGCAGGAGGATGCACACAGTCTGTTGGGAAATCCAGCTGGGGAACAGCAGCTTCCCTTGCCTTGGTAAATGCTTGAGGTCCACCAGGACAACTGAGGAATACTGGGTGAAGAACAGTTTTGTCTGACTAAGTTATGGAAATGAGCCCAATCCTGTGCATGGTTAAGACACTTCGTCTTTTACTGACTCTAGTCAGCTGAAAATCAGAAAAGTTGCATTAACAGCAACTTTTACATGCCAATTGATGACATGTCCACAGATCTGCAGCAGTGAAAAAAGCCAGAACTCTTAGTACAGCACAGAAAAAAAGGAATTCAAGTAATTGCACTTTTTGAATTACTGGATTTACTTTATAAAGAAAAATGCTGGCATGTACTTTCCTGCCTCTGCACAGCTCAAAGCATGTAGAGTCATTCTAAAACATATAAAAACATAAAGAAAATGTATAATTAATCATCACCCAACGAAAAGAAGTCTCTTAAATTAGTATTTACCTTGAATATTGACTCCCTAAATAAAGAGCAAAGGGAACAGCTGAATAACATCTTTTACCTCCCATTCTTTTCAGGCTCCAAATTTTATGTTTACAAATAATGTTGGCTCAATTTTTCAAATGGCAAAATTTCCCCATTTTCCCATAAAAATGTAGAGTTGATCTAGGACTAGTGGAAGGAGTATCAAAGAATGGTGTTGAGACCATGCTGGTAATTCCCTTTCCTGCTCTAGCTGGCAGCAGCACTAGAGAATGCTCAGCTCCAGCAACTGGAAACACAAGCCAGTGGAATTCAGGAAAGGAGACAGAATGCCTGCAAACTCTTTGGAGATTGCTGTAGATTGAGCATGGCTGGTAAAGAGCTCAAACTCCATTTTCTTGACAATGTAGATGACTACATGCAAAAATACTGTAGATGCCTCACTTCAAGAATTCTACAACTGATGTGCCACCAGCTACACAGAAAATAAAAGAGTAACACTGCACAGCTTTCGACAACCCCATGAACCACATGGAGGATGTGATAACTAGGCACACTCATTGGTACCACTTTTGATGCTGGAAATTAAAATAGTCTCCTCTAATTTATCTAATATCCTCAATCCTTGGTCTTCCTGATCAGGCTGCCAAGAGTCCTAATAATGTTATTTTAAGACCTGGCATGACTGTCTGTAGACATAAGACTGGAATCCTTTCACTTCACACATATTTTCAAAAAGCAAAAGGAAAAATACTTCCCATGACTGCTGCCTTAAGTTAATGTTATACAGGGATCTGACTTAGGTTGAGCTTGTACATGGATCCTTATGGAACAAATACCACAGCAAGAAGGTTTGGCTTATGGTTAAGGTAAGGGAACTGGGTCTGAAAACTTCAGGAGTCCAACTGTCACATTCCTATACAACATGGGAAAAGTTGCTTTAACTCCAGCCATCTCCTTGAGTATCAGCACTACAGGGATGAAGTTGTTTCTTCACACCTCCTCCAGCCAATCCAGTCTGTCAAGGCTTTAAATTCTTCAGAGAGTTTTGTCTTTACTAACATATGTACAGACATCTAAGAGCATTCAGTCATGGATGGAAAGAAGATCCCACAAGCTGTTTTGATGTTTCAGTGTGGCACACTGACACTTTAAAAGTTCATTTTTTGTGGACCTCAAGCCTCAGCCATTCATCAATGCACAGCTAACACCTCCTCTGCCCTCAGGCCATACAGCAGACAGAGACTCAGATTGCTGAGGATTTATCCTTGAACTGTCTTTCCTCATGCTTCTTAGTTTAGGTCACACTTCCAACACATGATTAATACTCAGTAACAGCAAATCCCCCTCTAATGAATGTATGCAAAAGGAATGACAATACATGATGAAAACCACATTCCAGAAGATGCAATGATCTACTGAGAAGCTGGCAAACTCATACCCAGCATGGTAGCACTGACTAAGCACCTTTTTTACCTCTTCCTTACTCTTCCTGCCTTTGTCAAGTCTTGTAGAGACTATTGTGCCTCCAGTTTTGATATCATCTCAGAGAATCCTTTTCCCAGAAGTCTCCACACTCCTTCTAGCCAAATTCAATTTTACATCTCAGACTGGCTCTATGCTTTTGGAACAAGATCCAACCAACTGTGGAGTTCAATTCCATGTGCCTGTGGAGTGGCTAAACAATAGACTATTTCCAGAAACTTTCACTTGCTCAAATGTGTTCTGTCAGAGCAGTGAAACTGGGGAGTTTCCATCCTTGGGGAAATTCAAAATCTGATGGGGCAGAGTCCTGAGCAACCTGCTCTAGTTGACCACTGGGTCAGCAATAAAACCTGGACTAGACAGCCTCCAGGTATATCTCTCCCAACCTCAACAATTCTATGATTCTGTAAAAACACTTGTTTGTACTTACACCTTTTAAAGGCTATATGGCCAAAAGCAAAGCAGCACAGGCCTAGAAAACACATTAAATGCACACCTATTTAAAGGCATAGAACAGCCCTGTATCAGAGGAAATTTGTCAAGGATTAGGGCTAGGTAGCCTTAATAGAGCAATCGTGACACACTTGAGCAATCGCTACACAACTCATCTTTTCAGATTTCCATGTAGAGTCCATTAAAAATAAGTGGCAAGCAGGTAACAATCCATTTTTTCCACTAGACAGGCAAAAGGCAATGCTTATGGCACCTGTTCAGTCCACTACATTCCTAAAACTATCACATTTCTATGGAGAGCTCGTCTTCACCAAAGTTTCTTCATGCTTGGACTCAGATTTTGCCCCTAATCTAGGTCACCAAGTACTGATTTCTCCAATTCCACAAAAAACACTTTTCCAACCTCTTCTAAAGAAATCAACATGCACAAACCAGATCCAAACTTCAGCTGTTCATAAAAGACTCCTGGTAAGTCCACATCTGAGCAGGAAAGTCCTGTGGTTTTTTACGTTATCAGGAAGCACTCTGACCTCTCAAGAGAGGTTTGCTTTTTCAGCATGCAGAAGAAAAGTATTTTCTTATTTTCATTGTTCCAGCAGCATTACTGACATGGAAAGTTGACTGAAAATTGCAGAATGGCTGTAGTACATAAATGATGATAAAGGCTTCATAACATGGCAGACAATGCTTACAATGCACACACTTCCTCCTAACGAATCCCCAGATGTGTGAGCATGTTCTCCAGCAGCTAAAAAAAGGCATATAGCTCTCTCACCCTGGTCACAAAAATAGATTAAGTCTTCAGCTTATGACATAGGTTCTGTTTTTGGAGCAGAAGGTCACAGGCACCCTTTGCAATAATGACCATAAGGTCTGAGGAGTCACGGTGTGGGAAATAAATGACAACCATGAAACTCACACTGCAATGCATTTGCTCTGCATCCACTGGGTCACGCCTCCATAATGTAATTTACTGTCAAGCTGAATTTTATGAAAATCTGAAGGATGTTATAAACCATTCTATGAATCCTCAATGTCAAAAGCTGGAGTATGGTGTTGTATTTCTGTTCTCAACTGTGTAAATAATGCTTTCATGCTTTAAAGGTTTCATATGCAAGGAACTTGAGAGAGACAGTATTACAGAAGCAAACACTAAACTGAAGCATTATACTCCAGTTTCTACAACTACATAACGAATAAACACAAAAATCATTCTGCATATCTAACATACATTGATGTTTTAGCTCACTGCTGGTAGGAGAAATAGTTCAGCAGGAGTAGAGCACTGCATCATCACACCAACAATAATATTTTATATTTATTGATGGCATTGTGTATTCATGTGTGTACATAAGTTTTCCTCCTCAGGAGAAAAACCACACTCCATTCAAGATTGAAATCTTTTTCTTTTAGCCTTTGAAGACTCCCTGTTTGTGAGACTGTAACACTTTCTCCAGTGTGTCTACAGTGCAAACAACAGTAGAAAATTGAGACAGTAGCCCCCTGCAACCAGAGCAGACCCTGGAGCCAATTCCCAGAGCCTGGTGATCAGTCTAGGGTAAAATACCCCACACTGAGACATTCCTTGTCAGCTGGTGATGTCTTCCTTGATGCTTCATTTCTCTAGTAACCAACTCTGGTCTTGCATTATTCCCTGTGTATGGGATGCATTTTGACAGAAATTAAGCTTTTCTTCAAGGGGATGAGAATTACATGTATTACTTCACTCAACATAAACGTCTACAATTTGGGCAACCAATGCTGACTCAGTTTTGCCTCCTTTCTCCTCCCATTAGCTCTGCCAAGCCAGCACCTGGGCACACCAACCTACTTCCATGACTGTCCATACATCATCAACCAAATGAGGGTTGAATTCTGGTTTCAGTCACATCTGAGTAGCTCCCTGGAATTTAATGTGGTGAAGTTGAGATTAAGCTGAACTTTGTGGGTCTGTGAACAGGAGCTGGATGCTCCTAGGTGGAGATCACCACCCCCCATTTCACTCGTGATCCCTCTGGAGCATGACTTTTCTTCTGTTCCACTAATTCCCAGTACAAGCACAGTGTAAACTTCCCTGAGCCCAAAAGTCTCACCATCCACATTTCTGTGAGTTCCTTCCCCATTCATTATTTATTTCTCCAAGGAAATTCACATTCCTCTGAGCCCACAATCCTCACAGGCTCAGGTATAAATAAAGGAGGTTGGGTGAGGTCCTTTAGGAGCAGAATCTCAGACCAGGAAAAATAATAATTTGTAAGACACAGCATGTTTCTATATACTGATGGTCTGTTTCTGTTATGCCTTAGAACTGAAAAGACTAATGCTTCCTTAATTGCAATGGCAGCTATTATGATTGTAAACATAAATCCTTTCTTTTATCCTTCAGATACCATCTCAACACTCCTGAGCTAATACCTCTTGCCCTTTCCTGTCTTAATATATCAGCTCTTGGGGGAGGAATCCAAATTTAAACTTCAAGGCCACAGAGGCTCAGGACAACTCAGAGCCTGCCCTGGGAGAGCAAGAGGGAGAACAGTTGTGATTTAATTTTAGGCAAACATTTCTTTATGTGTCTCTCTCTCCCTACACCTCCTCTCCCCAAGAAAATAAATATTTCTTTCATTCCTAGATCACGCTGGAAGCTGATTTCTTTTCACCTTTGAAAGAATTCACTAGATTATTCCCCACCTGCAGCTTCCTAAAGTGACTCCTAGACTGAAGTGCTGTTCTTATCAGCCCACCCTGCAATTACCGGGAGACAAGAGGCACCCTGCAAAAACTGTGACAGAACAAAATCATTTCACAGTGATTTATTAGGCATGCAGCCACTAATGACTTTGCAAGTGTGGAAAGCAAGATGGAGGGGCAGAGCCTGAGCCAACAGTAGCTGTCAGAACATCATTGTCATCTATCGGGTTAGAAATATTTAACCCATCTGATGTTCAGCCTGGCATCCCCCCATAACACCAAGCCTGGAAACAGCAATAAATTTTGACATTGAGGAGTCCCTTCAAAATCACAGAGGTTGACAAAGAAAAGGGAGAAACTGTGCAGAGATGTTTCTTTGTGTACATGGAACATAAAGAACCCTGATCTCCAAGCACATCCTTCTAGTGCACCAACTCTGCTGTCAGGGCTGAAGTACCAGAGGCAAGAGCCACCTCACTGAACTGACAGGTGTTTTGATATTCATTCACAGATGTTATTTTTGTGCTTATTGTGAAAAAAAAACCTTCTTGTTCATTTGAATAAAAAGTCACCTTGCCATGTATTTGAGAAACATCCAAGGAAGTGCCAAGCTCCTGCAATTCCCACCTGCTGGGAGCAGCAGGTGCTTGGCACCTGGCATAGTGAAGCTCTTGAGAGAAGTTCTGCCCTCAGTTGTGCTCATGTAAATACAACATAACTTTGCCAGCACTGACTGAACCATCCCAGATGAAATTAAAAGTAAACAAGAGCAGAATATAATTTTTTTTCAGCACCAGGGGCCTACAATGGTAATGTTAACATTAGAACAGATCGATTTTGCAAGATGACAAAAGAACATTCTGATCTCACTGCTGTGAGCTCCTACTCAGCAGACAATTGCATCCCATCTCGAAATAGAGTTTTAAAAATGTTCAAAGCAATGTGCAAGCATTAACTTCTAATGGCTTAAAAAGGAATTTTATAATGCTAATGTCTTCATATTACAGCTATGATGTATCTAGAGAGCAAAGGTTTCTATTTAAATCTCTAGCAGCTTTCAAAGATATTTGGACCAGAAATTTCCATTTAGGTATCTCTAATTTCAAGACTTCTGAGTGTGCTGCTGGGACAGACAGAGGTTGATATGACCTTTACAAAGGCTCCTGCAATTATATTCTGGTCCATCTAAATTACTAGTTTAAGTCAGTTGTGTATCTACAAAGAAAACAACAACCAAACAAGATGTTCCATCATCCCAGCCATTTAACAAACACTCCCCTGCCATGCTACAGAATAGAGTGGTCCCTACTTTATTCTTGGCTACTGAACACAAGCTGAGAGCAGTGGGGAAAGCCAGCCTGCAGGAATTTAGTGATCCACCATCACTCCCAGAAGTACAGGCAGGGCACCACCCACCTGTGCTGAGGGAGGCTGAGCACAGAAAGAAGGTGAAAATAGTGTGTTTCTAGATTTTTTGTATCATGTCTTGTCCTTCCTTGAGAAAGGTATGCCTGAGAAATGCCCTGGAGTGTTGCAAACCACAAAACTAGCTTTGATCTGTTTTTTCCCCACTGTCGCAAACAAACCCAAAACAATAAAACTGTGTGGGGGAGAGAAAAAATGCATATAACTTTCTTTTCAGAAACCCCTATTATTCCAGAATCCTCTAACCTAATTATAGTGTATTTTGCTTACTTCCCCCCCTTTTTTTTTCCACAATATATATTATTTTTTCAATCAGCATTTCTGCGTGACCAATAAATATGTTTTAGGTCAGCCTGCATCACAACAGTACCTCTCTGTCCCACTGCTGTCTCCCTCCCCTCCTACTCAGACCTTGTTAGCTCTTCTCTTGTTCCTAATTTGAAGATCCAAATGAGCATGAATTACGCGTCTCAGCAATAAACATGATCTCAAGAAACACAAAGAAGAGGATGAACAAAATAAAAATTACAGTCTGGCGAAAGCTCCCTTGACAACTACAGCTACACTGACAGGCGCCACTGAAATAATAGGAATGATGCTTCAAAACAACAGCCAAGAAAACGTTATGAAAGAGAAAAAAAAACTAGTCTAAACAGATCTTTTCAAATGCAGATTCCTCTGTCAAGTAAGGAGAATGTGAAAAATGTTCTTTCTTATAGCACAGCCATGTTCAAACTCCGCCAGATTAGAGAAAACCACTAAAAATATGAGTACAACCATGGGCTCAATAGTCCATTTGAGGAATGTTAGAATGATGCAGAATGGAAGAGAAGGGTCATATTTTGAGGATGGAGAGGAAAGATGGAAGGTATTATTACCAACTGGGTGAACAGCAAAACTTCTGTTGGCTTCAGTGCAACATCAGGTATTTGCAAGCTTGTGTATCTGAGTCCCTACCATTATCCAGGTGACAAACTGCATATCAAAAAGCCAAAAGATGATTAACATGAAATATTATGACCCACTACTAAAAATGTTCCATCCAAGAGAGAATTAAGGCAAAACTCATGAAGAAAGGTTGTCTATGGATTAGGGAGGAAATTAGGAAAAAAAGCATTAACATTCCTCTGTCAATAATGATTTAATGCTAATGAGCTCCTTAAGTACTTTTTTTCATGTTAGCTTCACACCATAAAAGGAGGAAAATTATCCTAAATTCTGGTGTGGTCAGAGATATCTGCTGATCAGCAGGTATTTCAAAAACACCAGGTGGATGCTGTAAAATCCTGCAACAAGCACAGGAAAATCCCAAACTACCTATGGCTCCTCAGCAGGCAGAAAATGCAGCTCCTGAGAGCAGCAGTGGGGATCCAACTGCACAAGAATTTCTGGCCAGACTGAGTCAGAGGTGGGGGGGCAGTGGAAAGAGATGGCAGAGACAATATTGCAGCAGGGTGGGAAGGAATAATGAGCACAGGGGGAGTGGTGCTTTGGTGTGGTACATTTTATTTGCTGGTATTTTACATCCCTATTGTGAAGTACTACTGGCAACATGGTAAAGTTTATTGCCTAAAATCTTCTGTCACAAATACATAGGCAACACCCATTTCTGTTAGGAAAAACAGACCCTTTTCTTCTACTACTGAATGCACTCTGAGCTCCACAAGTTTGGCTTGGGCTCTTGGGCTTGCATTCCTCCCCAGAGAAAAATAAAATCTGCAGAAGAGTCATGTACTTTTCCTCCATTTTATTCCACACACTCGAGACACCTAATAAATTTGCTTTGACTTCTTATTCTTTCCTAAAACAAAGGAAAATCTTAGAACCACAAATATCTTCTTGCTCCTTGGTGGCCTGGCAGAGATATGGGTAGAACTGTTTCCCACTTTTATATAATGAGATTTAAAACAAACTAATAAACAAAACAAAACAACAAAAAAAGGAAACCAAACACCAATAAACAATAAAACAGAGGGCACAGAGACGATACAAGGACTTTGCTATTTCTTGCCAGAAGCACTGAAACCAAAAGTACATCAGGACTGAGAATAGAAAACTAATAGCTACATGGATCACAAGAACATCCTAATAGTAAAAAACCCAGTAATTTAAGTTTTGAAAGGCATGTAATTCTGAAGACGGAGCCAGTCAGCCTTTCAGTACTCACTGGAAATAGAAACTTTTTATCTGTGGTTATTCTGTATCTGTATCTAGAATTTCTTACATGTTACTTTATAGTGGAATATACAGAACAGAGCTGGTGAACAGACTGCAGGGCTCACTAGTTTTCTCCACTGGGAATCCAGCTGCCCTCCCTGCTCTTTTAGCAGTGACCAGACTGCTTGGATCCAAATCTGAGCCAGCCCTGGGTTCCCCAGCCCTGGGAAATTCAGAAGTGGATTAGTCTCGAGAGGGAAGAATCAGATTAAACGCTGGTTCAGCCACAGGCAGGGACAGTTCCCGGAGCCAAAGCTGGGAAAGTTGAGACCAGCGTTTGGGGGTGAGCAGACCTTCTGCCGTACCGTGCTGCGAGAGGGAACTGGGTGAGACAAACTGAGCCAAACCACAGCCCAGGGCACTTGTACAGCAGGTAGTAAGAGTCACTTCTGAAACTGGGATAGGGGGATACACCTCCGTGCCACGGATCCTGCATCCTGGGCTCCCAGCACTGCATGGGAGCCAAGATCCCACTGTTCAGCCCACCCCAGGTGTGCAGGACTCGCCTGTTGCAGGGTGCACCCCCAGCCCAGCGTGCCCCAAACTGCAGAGCTCGGCAGGAAACACAACAAACACAAAACACCTCTCCCTGCCTTTCGCTGCGCTCCGTGGCAGAGAAAAACATGCCCAAGCCACGCCAGCTGCCGAACGGGAGGAAAAGCGAGGAGCCACTTACGGGGATGTGCACTCGCAACATGAGTTTCTTGCGGCTGGAGCTTTTCCTGCTGCTGCTGCTGCTGGAGGCATCTTTCTTCTTGTCCATGGCAGTGCTTCCCATGCCTTCACCCAAGCCTGGTGCTGAGCGATGGATCTGGGAGGGAGGCTCCTCTTCCACCTCTCCCCACCGTCCCACGGGCCGCAGTTACTCCAGGCTCCTTATTTTCTTTTTTCTTTTCTCTCTTTTTTTTTTTCTCCCCCTTCCTAATGGCCTTAGGAAATTTGGGGGGGTGGGGGGAAGCAAGAGAAGGGGGGGAGAAAGAGAGAAGCCGAGGGAAGGGGAGGAGTTTCTCCAGCTCCGGTCTTTAATCCCAGCAGCGAGGTGTCAGGGGGGACCTTCGCAAGAGCATGAGATGCCCTCACAGACGCTGCTCCCTTTCTCACTCTTCCGCCCTTTCAAAAATATCCGGAGCATCCTGGGGGAGGGGGGGAGAAAGTTTCCTTCCCCTCGCCCAGCTCGGCCGCACTCTCACCGAAAGAGAGAGAGAAAAAAAAAATAAAAAAACAACCCCCCCAAACACCCAAAGGCCAGAAAACCCGAAAAGGGGAAGCGCTCGGGCGACGCTTCTGGCAGACTGGGGAGTCCCGCGGGAAGGGAGGGAGGGAGGGAGGGAGGGAAGGGGGGCAGGAGGATGGGAGGAGGTGCCCGGGAGCTCCGAGAGCCCCGGCGGGGTCCCCAGGAGCTGCCAAACGAGCACCAGGCAACTTTCTCGCAGTCCGGCCGCTCCCCACCCCGAGCTGCCGCTCGCCCTGGGCCGCCCCTCCGGAGCTGGAGCTGTGCCTGCATTCGCGGAGCACAGAGGTGGGCGAAAAGGCTGCGTTTCACCTTGCCAAAAACGCCCCAAGGCGGCGCGGCTCCTCTCCCTCCCGACCTCCCAGGCTGTTTCCTCGCTCCCTCCCCTCAGGGTTTCTCCCGGCCGTGCCCTCAGCCGGGGGTGTTTCTTTCCCCCAGGCGCCGCTTCCCAGCCGCGCTCCCCGCAGCCCAGCAAGGAGGGGGCCCCGGCAGGCTCCATTCCCTCTGGGTAAAACCCCAGGCTGCCCTGCCTCTGCCGGGCTGACAGAGAACGTGTGCCAAGCCCAGGAGGGCCGCAGTCCACTCCTGAACGTAGATTTTTCCTCTCCCTCCCTCCAAAAAGCCTTCAGCGCGCTTGCACATTCAGCCGAGCGAAAAGAAGCGGCTCAGCTCCCGCGGGCGAATGGATTTGGTGTCACCGGGTCCCAGAGAAGGAAAAGCTCCCAACATCCCTTCACCTGTGGCTGTGCTGCTGCTGCTCAGAGCAACCCCATGGCAGTGCCACCCTGCTGCCAGGCTGCCACCAGGGCTGAGAGTCTGGGACAGCAAGGACAGAGAGGTGTCTTTTCTTTAGGACGGCAGGTGGTTTAAACAAGCATACGTGCTGCATCAAAATATGGGGGTTTGTTTCAGCAGTGCCTCTTCTTCCCTTGACAATCCCTTGCTGAGAGTCTGGGACAGCAAGGACAGAGAGGTGTCTTTTCTTTAGGACGGCAGGTGGTTTAAGCAAGCATATGTGCTGCATCAAAATATGGGGGTTTGTTTCAGAAGTGCCTCTTCTTCCCTTGACAATCTCTGCATCTTTTTACAGTGCCTGAATTTGAGGATAAGGCCAAGCCCGTTACAGGCACAGACCTTTGATCGCAGCTCTTACACTCAGATTTTCCTTGGTTCACAGATGTGCGTGTATGCATTCACAAAGCCAACACTGTAATCGCTCCCAGCAAATCTTAAAGGATTCTATAAAACAATTATTGAGGAGAGAAGGGACAAGAGTTTTCCTCAAAAATCTTATCTTCTGAAAAAATACAGAAGGGTTATGGTGGTTCTCATCAAAAAATACAAGAATTCAGATTTATTTCCCTCCTTATGGAAGTTCAGTGTTTAACAGGTGCAAAGCTTGGTTGGGTGTAAAGCCTGTAGCCACTTCCCTAAAACCGTAGAGAATTAAATAAAAATATGACCTCTTTAATGAAATAGACAACTGTCCTATAGGTTCCTACAGAATGTCGTGGAAGGAAACAGACCTGGAAATGAAACGGGTTAAGATCACTGACATCAGCTCGGGAAGGGATATGGATAGGTCTGTAACACCTGCTTTCTCCCAATATTTATATAAACTCTGCCAACAAGGTGCTGTTGCCAAGGGATATGGGAATGACTGGAATAAAGAAATGAAAAAATTACCAAGAAGCATGCCTATGAAAAAACTGTCACAAGATTTTTCTAGCTACTGTGGTGTTGAAGGTTAAAAAATCAGGGAAGAAAAGGGAGAATTTCTTTAAAAGGATTTTAGCAATTGGTATTTTAAGCACGCAGATATTCTGGCCATTCTTCATTAAATTCACTAAATTTACTAAATTCATTAATTAATTCAAGTTGGAATAAAATCTACCATATAAATACTCCTTTCCCTTGCTTATGCAAAATTGTTTCCCATAATATAATAATTTATTTTCTACATTTAATATTTTAAATCTAAATTAATTATTCTTCTTTCAGATTATTTGTATGAATAATTGCGGCTATTGTAAAAGAAGTTTCAGAAAGTGACATAAAGGCAGAATGACCAAATTCCCAAACCTAAAAAAACTCCACAAATCAACCTCCCCCCCACAAATCAACCTATCCCCATCAGGATATTGCCTTAAGCATGTTTATCACTTTCAGAATACCACAATAAGGAGTTATCCTTATTTTTTTTTCCGTTGACCCTCTAAGATCTCAAATATGACCTTTGATTCTCCAGTCATATTTTTAAACTTTTCATTGCAGCTCTGAGGATTAGAGACATGTTAAAACAAACAAACAAAAAAGAAAACATGCTACACTTCAGGAGCTTGACTCCTTGTAAAATCAAGTGTTAATAAGACCCTGCTATAAAATAATCACCAATTATTTCAGACATTAGGGCACCATGTTTTTATCCCTCTTTGCTTTTTATCTTTCATGGATAAATGTAGCCAGCATATGAACAAACAACATTGTAAATACTTTTAATGAGATCTGAAGTTATTTTTATCTATTTGACTACCAACAACCACGTTTTCAGATGCATGTAAGCATGTAAATTACTAATTTCAGAGACAAATGGGTACTAAAACACTTTGGAGAATATTATAGAATCACAGAGTGGTTTGGGTTGGAAGAGATATTAAAGAGTATCTGGTTCCAACCCCCTTCCCATGGCCAAGGACACCTTCCACTAGACCAAGTTGCTCAGAGCTCCATCCAGCCTGGCTGTGAACATTTCCAGGGATGGGACATCACATTTATCACCCAAATACTGCCAAGTTTCATGACCCCTCAGAGGGGCAAAGCAGAACAGCATTTCAAACACACCAGACACGCTTTGCCTCTCCCCAACACCACCTGAATGCTCCCCATTATAACTCAGCCTTACCTGTAACTAAGCAGAAGCAGCACATTTTGGGCTACACCCTGGCACAGGACTTACCCTACTTAATCCTTAAATACAGGTTGAGTCAATTTTTCCATAATAAATTTCCCTGAGTACATTGCTATGTTTCTAAAATAGCCATAAAACTCTGCTTTGAGCCTTGGTTGTACCGATTATAATTGCTGTAAGGAAAACAACATGGCACCAGCAAACTTTTGTGCTGAGGTTCCACATGCAATATGTAGAGATTTTCTAAAAACTTTAAATTTCACTGAGAAAGCATATTTTTTAAAAAGTGATGTATGGGGAAACCTATGTGAGTTGTTGATGGGTTTTAAATCTTTATTAAAACCAGCATTTTTTTGGTAATGCTTTATAGTTTGTTGTTGGTAATACCATATATATTGCATTAGAGAAAAAAGTATCTGTGGAAAAAAACCAAAACGCTATTATTCTTTCTCTGCAGATGATCTATTCATCATACTGTGAGCATTCAATGTAGATTTTTCACACATGCAATCTGTAGGTATATTTTAGGCACAAACCCCTGCAGAAGTCTCATTTTGGGTGACTACATTTCCTACTGTAAATAATGTGTGTATTCCATACTAGGGTTAATGTAATTTCTCAGCATCACATTATTTCTTAAGCATATGTATGCATATATTCTTATTTGGGACTTTCAAACCTTTTAAAAATGTTTCCAGGATTTAAAGACAAGTTCTTAAAAATCAAGACATTTTGAAATCTGGAAGCCCAGGGCCTTGTCTCGCTGTTATTGGTATTCAGTATCCTGGCATTAACTATGCTTAATTATAGCTATTTTTCTCTTTATTTTCTTCTTATATTAATATTTGTCCATGTTGGTTTCTGCACTTCCTCCTCTGCCTGTCCCTTCCTTTTCACATTTCATCTCTCATTCTCATCCTTCTGATTTTGTTCTCCATCTTTCTCTTTTCTCTAATTTGCCACTCAGTTCTTTGAGCACGCTTGAAGTGGATTGCTTGCTTTCTGTTCAACACATTTATTAGATTGAATTCGACCCTGCTGCATAGGGCTCCTTAACTTAATTACCAGTACAATCTAATTAACCTTATGCAGTACTGGGATGCACTAGTCCCTGCACAAGTCTTCTGTAGAGGCCAGAGAGGACACAGCCCTGACATCTGTCTGCCCACACCCACAGTCATCTGCTGACACTCAGCACAGTACAGGGTGCAAATTTCAAGTCAAGTAGAATACAGAATCAACATGAGGAAATTCCCGTAGACAGCTAAATTGCATTGCTTGCAGCAAAACTGCAATTAAAATTGCCTTCCATGGAGAAATTTGCAGGAGAAATTGTAAATCTGCCAGGAAGGCATGAGTGGCTGAAGCAAGGTGAGGTAATGAGGTTAATGAGAGAAGCTTCTTGTCCCCAGAAGGTCTCCAGGAACACAAAAGTAGCAAAGAGTGACAAATATTTATGCTGAAAGAAAGGTTGTGTGGACAGGTGCCTGTGCTTCCTCTGCAGGCTGTCAGACACCTTCTGGCAGGTAAGTGGTTACTGCAATGCATTCTTTTGTCACCTGAAGCCCTGCAGCACGGTCTGCCCTGCAGCTCCCTCCCCGCTGTCACCAGAATCCCTACCCAGAATTTCTGCTGGGTGCTGGGCACTCCCCCCAGAGCTGCTGCACTGCTTCATCCACTGAGTCACTGGATGTCTTCTCACCCAGACCACAGCACAGAGCAGGGGAAGTGAGAGTAAAGCAGTTTCACAGCACCTTTCTAGGCTGTTTTTCTAATTTAACCTGACTGCTAATTTCTTCAAACTGCCAAGGGAAGAGGCAGTTTTTTGAGTTTACTTCCTTTTCACTTGCAGATCTTGTCCATCTTCACAACTGATCCTGGGTATCAAAAAGTTTCAGAAGTCTTCATTCAGAATGAGCAGGCCCATGGAATGGGTTTATTTGGCACACAGAAGGCTGTGGCATGGGCAGTGGTGCAAGGATTGGCAGGAGGCTCCCTGTTTGGCAGCTGCAGTGTCTCACTGTGTCCCATCCTCATGGGGACAATCCCCATCCAGAACCACAATCCCCACGAGGCTGCCCTCGTGCTGCACAGCATTGACCCCACAGGAAATGCAGGCACAGGAAATCAGATGGTGCATGGTGCTGTGACCTGAACCCCACTGTGTGGTGGCATTAGCACTGTTCTATAGACTGTGTCAACAGGTAAGTTCTGTTTCTCATTTGTATCACTACATTGGAAGAGTAAAATAAGAATAATACTCTCTGTCATCTCTGCTAGAAAGCATTTGGGAGACCTGACTAGGTACAGACATGAAAACACATTTTCTTGCTGGAACCAGAACAGCTTGATAAAAGACCTTGAGGCTGATTTTCAAAGTTCACACAACCTCTGTTGGTTCTGAGAGCCAGGAGAGCCTTCCAAAGATCAAAGTGTCTTATGAGACATTATCTGTTTATATTGGTTTCTATATATATAAAAAAATTTCCATTAACTGGAATGATGATGTTCAGCCTCAAGTTTTCTTAGTACTTAAGAGTCATGAAGAAGAAATGACAAAGACCTTTTAAAGTAGCTAATTTCCTCCTTACTGATACAGGAAAATTTCTTTTGTGTTTTCTACTGATTGTGAGTCAGAATTTCTGGCTGTTAGCCAAACACAATACTTGGAACCTTTGATTTGCATATGTAGGCCTACAAGTTAGACAGATAACCTCAATCAAAATGTAATACAACAGATTATATGCAAAAGCAATGAGAAAGTATTCATTTCCCATATTGAGTGACTTTTGTCAGTTGTGCAAATTAACACAGAGAATTACAGATAGAATTCAAGAGGAGTCTGCTTTTCATTTTCTTTTCCAATAATATGCATAATGCAGTACGTTAGCTAAAAGAACATTTAAAGGAG
The DNA here is from genome assembly GCF_901933205.1 of Camarhynchus parvulus. Taxonomy (NCBI): domain Eukaryota; kingdom Metazoa; phylum Chordata; class Aves; order Passeriformes; family Thraupidae; genus Camarhynchus; species Camarhynchus parvulus. Next base: position 6,691,985 of record NC_044572.1, read on the forward strand.
GCAGAGACATGGTTCTACCAGGTATGTGTGGGCATAAGAACAAAAAGTGTTTTCAGCAGCACAAATCTGAAAGTACTTCCATGTTCTTCCCAGTTCACTGGGAAGAATTCAGAGAGCTGAAGCATTACAAACACACTTTCTGTGAGCCTTCTCTGTGTGATAATGTCAGAATTTATTCCTTGGCATGGAGTGTGCTTGGCTTCAGACAGGACAGTGGGCAGGAACAGCACTTTCCTTCTGGAGTGGGGGGGGTGAGAATGCACCAAAACATCAGTCTGTCACTGCTTGTTGATGCAGATGCAAAAAGAGGAGAGGTTTCCAAAGCAATCATTAGCAGTTGATTCCAGGATGGTCTGTAAGATCTCAAAGAAAATAAATTCTGCATATTTACCTTCAAATTTGTTATGCTGCAAGGTACTGGTGGCACAGTGTCCCAGAACACACCTGTAGCAGTGTTCTCCACTTGACCTCCAGCCAAGGCCAGTGGCAAGATTCCCTTTAGGGAAGGCAAAATTGCAACAATTATAAAACAGCCCAAACATGTTCTCTCATCTGGTAGTAACTAATAACAGGAGAGCCCCAGAAATCCCATGATGTGTGAAGAATCAATGAGAAGGTGATAGTTTATGGATGAGACAGAGGACTGAATAAAAACAGGAAGAAAGAGCAGAATGATATGAAACCTCCTCTGCACAATAGGTTCCAAAGGATCAGAATGCTCCAAAACTTTGCTTGGCTCCACATCTTGGTATTCAGGTCCTATGGATATCACAATGTGTGCAACAAGACCAAACATCCAAAAAGCGTGAGAGGTGAATGGCAACTCCTCCTTGTTTTCATAAATAAATTGTATTTCTCTTGTACTGAGAGCACAGTTTTCCTAAACTAGGCTTGTTTGCAACAATGACAACATCTTTTTTTGATCCCAGGTATCTATTCCATGTAATTGAGGTGCTGCAGGATTTTTTTATCCGCTTCACCATGGGTGATGGGCACAGGCAAGCATGATGAGCAGGTGTTCAGTGTGAATTCATGCAGATCCAAGATGACATCTCCCCAGGACAAAAGGTGATATGTAGGAAAGGTGGCTCAGAACTGTCATCTCCACCAGCAAACCAGAGCAGCAGAACACAGACCTGAGCAGTGTCCTGGAACTGTCCTGATTGTTAAACTGCTCACAGTCCCTGCAGAGCTTTGGCTCAGGCTGTCTGCAGCTCCCCAAGAACCTGCCAAGACATGGCTCAGGAATTAACAATAGTCAGGGAGCATTGCCAGTAGGCAGCCTGGTCATGGCTGCTTTGTCTGAGAGGTAAGAGTTTTCCTAAAAGCCTTGTACCATCTGAGATCTGCAGCTTTGACCTGTGCCAAGAGGATGCAAATGTTAGATCCTGGCTTCCCTGCATGCCTGGGCTCTCTGAAAAGTAAACTACACTTGTTCCTCTGTCTCTTCAACGCCTGTCAGCAGACCACTTCCATAGGAGGAGGCCAACACAGTTCCCACTGTACTGCTCCTGTTTTGGCAGAAAATGAGCTGTACAAGGAGGAATCTCAGATGTACAATGATGAAGGTACCAAGGTCATGATTATTGGCAAACCATTCTGACACATGAATGGTGAGGGATATATCCAGTTAAAGACTGCAGATTGTGCATTACCATAGCACTGATGTAATTACAAACTAAGTAATATAGTTATATATATATTTAATATAATAATATTATTTAATATAATAATATATTTAATATAAGTAATATAGTTTATATATATTTTTTTTTCATGCAGTCAGATTCTAAAGCCAGGAGAATCTGACTAACAGTGTTAGAAAACGGTGAAAATTACAATAAGGAAAGGTTTATAATAACATAAGTTCATGTCAGGAAGAACTTCCGTTTCAAAGTATCTCAAAATAATTTTATTTTTATTGTTTTTCTTAAGAAGAGGGTCTAAAATCTTATCAGAAGAGCTTTAGAAGCAACAAATATCTAGAAATGACACTAGAATATAAAAGTGGTCCCCACAATAAATCCAAAGAGTTCTCAAAAATAGTTAATGTAATTCAGTGTAGCTTCATTAAGATTATTATTTTATTCTCAACTAAAATTTCAATTATGTCTTATTATGCAAAGTACCTGGATTTCAGAGTCTTTAAATGAAAAATTACAAAGTAACATTAGAGAGATGTGCAAACTCAGTAGATACATTGGAGGTAAAAAGTGAGTTAAAAGAAAAGGAATGGCTCAAGGAGAACTTCAAGGTGTTGAAGACAGACAACAAAACAAACAAACAAGATTATTAATTGATTGTGTTCTGTTACTGATGAAGAGGTTATAGTTGTAATATTCCTAGATAGGTATGAATTAACATATGAAGGCACAAAGTAGTTAACATGAATCCTCAAAGTTATGCTGGCCATGCATGTAGAGTATTTTCTATTGAATATTCTCTATAAAATAAAAAGAAAATAGCGCTTACCTTTGTAATTAGTAACTGATAGGTCCCCATTTTGGGCCCACTTAGTAACTTCCAGCAGAAAGCAGCCTCTCAGCTTTCTGGGTACTCAACTCTGCAGGGAGAGCACAGAGAACAGTTTGAGTTTAGGTTATTTGAAGTCAAATTGACTTCTCTGTACATGGTCTTTACTCCTTCTTCAATAATCAGCTTAGAGAGCCAAACAAATACAAGCAAGCAGCAGGAATATCTCTTGTTTTAGTGAATGAGGACACAGTCAGAAGCTCACACAAAGTGCTGGGAAAGTGAGCAGCAGTAGAGCGCAATTGCCTGCTGGAATCATGAGCCATGGGATACAAAGACCTGCTTGGAAAGAACAGATGCCAAGATCTTATCCACTTCTACAGTCCAAGGAAGTCTGCCACAAAGTGTGGAAAAGTGTTACTGCTGGATGGATAAAATCAGGAATCATGTACAGGAAGGGCACAAAACTTATGTACTGAAGGAGGGTAAAGAGCAGGGGGGATGATTGAAAAAATTGTGAAGTCCTGTATCAGGTGAGATGCAATTGATTTCTGTTTCTGCAAGCATATCTTCAAGCTTCACATATGACAGGAAGGGTACAATCTTGACTTTATGGTCTTTGAACTAAATATAAATTTATTTTATTTTCTGGTATACATAAAAATGTGCGTGGGAAATGTGGGAGGTTTTCTTAAGCTGAAACATGTTCTTTGTGCCCAGCATAACTGTGGTCCACACAAGACCCATTTCCACTGGGAGCTGACCATGAGCTGAGAGGTCCCAAGAGCCTCAGTGCTGCACTCCATGGGCCTTGGTAAGATGCTTTGGGACCACAACAACCTGGGGAAAGGAGAGGGAGAGCAATCATCCTCCTGTCAAATCTCCTCATGCCCATCCACACTGCTCCTGATGGCACAAGGCTGATCATGTGGAAGATATTTTTATTGTACAGTAGTAAGCTCTACTGAGCATTATTCTACTATCTGAACTAATAAAATTATCAGTTATCCAGAATTATCAGAATGATGAATATCTGAACTGGTATTTAATATCTAGAGGATTATAAAGACAAGCATTTTGTGTCTGGGAACTTCAAATCAGGACTGTAACACATTTGTATTTTGACTGCATATACTAGAAGAGTAATTAAATTATGTATAACTAATTAACAATATAGGAGGACACCCATATGTAAAACCCACCATAAACATATAATAATTTTATACCATATTAAAGATACAGAATTGCTGATATGCAGACATAAACATATGTGGCATATATATCTCAAACCAGTCTCAAGCATTCCATATGAAATTTGCTGGAAGCAGGCCATTAATTACTAAAGCTGAGGCTAATCCTGCAATCTTATCATAACAGAAGTTTTGTTTTCATCAGGCCTTGAGGATCCATATTCAACAAATATTATTTCACTGCCAAAATAAAATACAAAATACTTGGTACAATGTGGTTGACTTGAGGAATAGTCAAATGCCACTCTTGGGCTGTTAATACTCAGAATTTACTTTTTGGTGTTTGGAAAACATTTATGCTATTCCTGAACTCTGTGAGGTTTGCTGTCATTCAACTCATCAGCAAGACTTCCACTCCTGGGAGAGGAAACTCAGTTTATTTTAAGGTTTTTGGAGATAAAGAAACAACTTTTGCCATTCATATCTGCAGAATCTGACAGTAATCCCACAGCAAAAGGCTTAGTCCCACCAGAGCAGTGATGTCCCATAAAATTAGGGCAAGTTCAGGAAAAATATTTTTAGTGCATTCTGCTCATTAACACTAAAAGAGAAGCTGAGGGAATCCCAATACCCAAACAAGTACACATCAAAGGTCACACAAATATTTATCACCAAATCACACAAAAATTACAGCTTCAATGGTAAAGCTGAGTGGATGATACAATTTTCTTATCCATAAAATATTATGTCCCTCATTAATTCTTTTCACAGTAAAGCTGCTTCATTATTTATCCTCTGGGTAAGCAATTAGTAGCAACTTTGCTCCTGGGTAGTATGTGCTGAATTTCTCTTTAATATCTGCTATGAGAGACCACATATTTCAAGCTGCAAAAGCAAAATTAAAAGAAACTCCCAAAACTGAAGAGTTGCTCTAAGCAAATAAATAGCTCTTGGTATCAAAGGAGTGCTGGGCAGGAGGAAACATGTACTTTCTCCTTGAAGAAAACTGGAGAGCACTGGAATTGCAGATTTATAAGCTCTTTCAAAAAACATCAGCCTGTCTCTGAGAGTGTTCTCTGCCAAATCAATTAAGCTAAAATTTAAAGTTGCTGTAAGAAAAAAAAAAATTTATAAAAACCCCTCTAATGAAAATATTTAGAATTGGAAGAAGTTTCTTATGTATAAGAGCAAGTTCTGGAATAGATTTTCAATGAGAAACAGGGGCAAAAAAGATAATGGCAATAAATTAATGAAAGGGATTATATTAAATATGATAACAGGGTTAATAACAGGTGATTGGAATATGTTCCCAGAATGTAAATGTTAATCTGAGAATTAGGCCAAATGAGGTATGACTACCAAAAGATTAGTGTCCAATTCTCAGCTGGATACCAGGGCTGGCTCTGCTCTGTCATTACATTGTTTAGATACAACACTCAGGTTAACTCAGTCAGAGGGAAAAAAAGTAACCCTTAAATCTTGGTGCTCTCAAACTACAAAACTGGAATTGAAAGCACCACAGGTTAGCTCAACTCTCATGGTCATTGTGAGTTAAAAATTGAATTATAGAATGTACTCATTTGGGTGAAAGACCATTATTCCCCTACAACAACATGAACAGAAGTCAACTATTCAAATGCTCCAAGTCCTCTGATGTTTTCCAAGAATTTATATCCTTGCCCAGAAGGAAAGGTGAGTTCTCCCAAAAATTACTGAGAAAGGGCAAGAGTGACTCATTTTGACCTCAGTCCTACAGACTGTGAGACAGTTCTGAACATTATGAGACTTTTCCAGAGGCTCTGGAAGTACAGTGAAGCCAAAGAAGGTGTGGCACCACCACGAGCATAAAAACCCAAAATTATTATCAAAATTATACCAATTAGACTGGAAAAGAGAAGACTTTGAGGTCACCTAATTGCAGCCATCCAGCACCTGAAGGGAGGCCACAAGAAACATGGAGAGAGGTTATTTACAAGAGCATGTACTGATAGGACAAGGGGGAATGGCTTCAAACTGAAGAAAATTCTTTATTATAAGGGGTGTGAGGCACTGGAACAGGTTGCCCAGAGAACTTTTGGATATCCCATCTCTGAAAGTGTTTAAGGCCAGGTTGGATGGAGCTCTGAGCAACCTGATCTAGTGAAAGGTGTCCTGTACATGGCAGAAGGGCTGGAACTGGGTGATTTTTAAAGTCCCCTCCAAGCCAGGCTGTTCTATGCTAATAATTCTATGGAAGATTACTATAGTGAAAGAAGCTTAGGGAAAACATAGTCCTGTGGTATAAAATTTGTGGAAGTGAAATACTTCCAGGGCACAGGGCAATTCTTGGAGGAAAAGGAGTACAAAAAACTGCAGACAAGTTAAGGAAGGCAAACAAGGGTGGAAGCCAAATCAGTTCTCAGCTGCCACTGGAGATGACAGCTCCAGGCCATGTCCCCTCTGCCACTACAGCTGACACAGGAATGCATTGTCCATTTGTCCCTCCAAGTGACCACAAGGACTTTCTGCTCTGACACAAATGTCTCTGCTGAGCTTCAGTGTTCCAGTGGCTTGCAGACATATTCAGTAAAGGCTGGATGCTACATGGAGCCCTCAGAAACTTCCTGAAGTCAAGCGCTGAACTTGTCCCTTGTAACACAAAACCACAGACCTGTCGTTTCATGTGTCTTTATCACAACAGATTTGGAGTTGTTGGGGTTTTTTTAAGTCTTACACTGAGCCAAAGTAAACCTATTTTTTATGCACTACTATGAACCTATAAAATCTGAATTTTCTCTTTTGTTAGAAGAGTTTTGCAGCCTTGGTGATATAAACTGATAATCATTGCTCAACATTTAAAATGTGCCCATTTAAACTTGGTGTGGGTGTTCTGCAGATTTTTTTCATGTCCATGTGAAGGGTTTGCATGCTTTCTGCAAGGAAAATAAATAGAACAAATAGTGTGGCCCCACAAGTTGGTCAATTATTAGCTTTTGCACGCTCAAATCATGGCTTTTCTTTACAAGGACACGTGTTAATATATAATAGAAGTGTATTTCAGTTCTTTCTAAATTGATTTTTCAGACACACAGTGCAATCATATAAGGTCAGCTGGAAAGTAAGTGGCCAAAGACAGGCTTTTCAGAAGAAATGAGCCACTAGTCACACATCATGAGAAATAAGGCTGGAACTAAACATATGAAAATGATTTTTATTTTGTAGTAGTCCCTGGCTGGCATTTGACATGCACCCACCAGCCTCACTTAAGTCTGGACAAACTGTCTGTAATGGTCTTAAACTGTGATTTGAGCATTTCTCAGATCTAAGAGAGGTAATAAATGTCATGGACCAGTTTACAACCCACTGCTTCAGGCTACTGATGCTGACCACAGCTCTGACTGTCCCTGTGAAGCTGCAATTGCTAATTAATATCCAATTATCATTTTGAGGATGTAGAAGTTGTAATTGGGGAACAGCAAACAAGTTTAATATGATTTTGTGCATAGAAAATGAATTGGCAGGGAACTCAAAATGGTCAGGGTAAGTAATCAAACACAACAATCAAAATTTTTGTGGCTATGCTCAGAGACAGAACTAGGAAAATGTGAGAGAGAAATGTTTTATTCTGACATGGATTAAGACAAGTCAGAGTTTTGTGAACCAAAATATTCCTAACATATACTTACAGATAAAAATGACCAGAGAAAAAATAGGCAGGTAATTAGAAAACAGTAGGCAGAGAACTGCAAACTGATTCATGCAGCCTGAAGACAGAAACTGAGCCAAGGAACCAGAGACCAAGAAGCAATCTGGACTCACCAGCTCATTGGGGGACTTTTGATAAGATAAAGAAAATCATATCAGAACAGTCCAGTACAGCCTTCAACAAGCTGCCTGAACTTTGTACTATTATGTCTGGTAGAGGCAATTTTTAGTGCAATGACTGTGTTAGAGGGCTTCACACCGTGCTGGGAACTGTTTATTCTGTACCAAGTTCAAAGTCACAGCAAGTAAAAACACCTGAGAAAGGTGACAGCAGAGCTGTAATGGTCTGAGGGCTCTGCACTCCCATACACAGCCCTGCACACAAAACCAAAGAGAATTTTGGTGTTGTGTTTAATATATCTGGTGGCTAAACTCTCCCATCTCTCTGCTAAGCAGGGGCTGAGAAGGAAAAAGGCCCTTAAAATTAAGAGTTCCTAGAAACTTCCAAACATTTCAATTCCCATTTTTGCCATCCATTTATCTTCATTAAATTTTTTAAAAATTAATTGCATTGAATTCCTAAAAATGAGCAAATTTCAGCTGTATTTTGAAATGGAATTATAATAATAATTTATTATTTATGAATTGCACATTATATATTTAAAAGCTATGATTTGCAAAAATTATTACCCTGTCTGAAGGGACCTGTAAGGGAAAAAAAAACCACAACCAAAACCAAAACAAAATCAAAACTGAAACCAAGAATGTGTTCTAATCAAACTGTACAACAGGAAATAAGGCTTTTACAGAGTACAGCAATGACCTTATCTCCTTCATTAATTTGAGTGCCCTATTGGAAGAGATAAGGGAAAGTGTTATCAGGGGTAGGTGACAAGATATTCTGCTTCAGGTTGGAACAGCTATTCCAGACTCTGAGTAACCTCTTTATCACCAGGACAGGAAAAAGGCAGCTCTCAAGTTTTCCAGGTGAGCCAAATCTGGTGTGGACAGCAGAAACAAATCAGCATGTCAGCCTCCTACTGCATGAGATGTAGGAACAGCTGTGAAAGGGCTTTATTGACAAACACAATAGTGACCCATCTTGAATATTTTTGTAATTTTTTCCATTATTGAAAATCTTGTGGGTTTAAGTATTGTTTTATCCCCAGATCTCTAGTGGTAAAGCAGGTTCTGCACAGGTGGCATATGAATTCAGCACTCCTTTCAGCACTGTGGATTTGTTCCTTGGGGGGTAAATGGCAAACTCCTGGAATATTTATTGCACACCAGCTGTGGGACTTGCTCAAGACACAAGGGAAATCTGCCACTGAGTTGCAAGGCCCAAGCCACTGGCAGACAGCAAAAATTCCTGGGGTGAAAAGCTACACTTGCTCAGCAAGTTTTAGTCCAAGCAGTGGCAAACAGTGAACTAATGGAGGTGTTGGAGACTGAGAGTCACCACTACAATGCCAGTTTTAACACTGACAGTATAAATGATATCTCTACATACTGGTGAGATTCTCTAGTATTTTATATTTAATTTAATACATTAGTGAGATATCAGTTATCTAAGTATATCCAGAAACTTGACAGGAAAAGCCAAAAGTTCCAGTTTGGAACTGCCTGGGTGAATCTAGGAGAGAAACCTGAACGTAGCAAGCATTTTTCTGTTTACACTGTCTTGGGGTTTAAAGTGTGTTCACCTGCAATTTGGGATGGCTCCACATGCTTTATGGATTTGTTTTTCATTTTGTTGCATCAGAAAAAAATCTATATATAAACCTAGAAACCTGAGACCTGAGTTTCTTTTAGCTGTATGGACCTTAACCTAGCTGTACAACATATGTACACACACCATTAAAGTTTCTCTTAGCAGCTGTGAGGAAAACCTCAAAGATTTGATCAGTACAGAGAGATAGGCATGCAAGGAAGCTGGAATAAGAATTCTGAGACCACTCTATTAGCCTAAATGCTTCCTAATGGCACTCTGAAGGCAAACATTGTTAAGAAAGTTATTCATTAACTTATGAATATGTTTATCAATTTTCATTTTTGTCATTACTGCATAAGAAAACAAAACCAGATCAAGACCTACATACAAGTAGCAAATCCCTGGCAGTTTTCTTACAAGCAGTTAGAGGGTGCCTACTCCAAATAATTTAAGATCCCCCTTTCCAAAGTACTGTGTGCTCACAGTTTTTATTGAAATCTGTGGGAGCAGGTCTGGTTATATCTCCTTGGCCCCTGTCTCCAGCATGGACACAATCCCACGTGGTTTATTCACATCCCTGACATGAGTGGTCTGAGAAAAGGACAAAGAAGGCAATGGGCTCTTCCCATGTGGGAATTTTGCCCAAGAGAAATCTTGCAGGGGTTAAGTGCTGTGCTACTGTTTTCTCATTTGTAAACCAGGACTTAGAAGCCTTCCCTATTTCAAAGAGCTGTGGAATGATAAAGGGTTTAACACAGATAGACTGCAGTAATAACATAATATGCTACATATCCATGGAACATTCTCTGGGAGCCTAACAGATTCAGACAAAAATGTTTTAAAAAGCCAGAGCTGGAAAAGCAAAGCTGGCTTTTCCTTCTGTTCTGAGGCAGCTTTGGCAGGAAGAGCTGTACTGCAGAGAGCACACAATAACTTTCTGGTTTAAAATGTGAAAAAGAGTAAGGACTGTGTTACAAGAGCATGGCAGTATAAAAGGATGAACTAAGAAAGCCCACTGCATGTGGTTTACACAAATATCACTGAGCCCACAGTGTCTCCTGGCTCTGTTCAGGCTGCCTCCTGACAGGAGGACACTCATTATCTACCATCTGCAAACAGACAAGCATTTAATTCTAGGTGAATACTGTTGTCTCACTGAAGTCAGCAGAGCTCCCTGTGTACACACAAGGATGGTAATTTTAGTCCAGCTACAGTGTTAGACTTTGGGATCCTGACTATCAGAACTTCAGTATGTTCAACATATTACATGGCTCCAGCAGTGACCTGTAACAGCCAGGGACAGGCAGCAAGTGAATTTTATAATCAGGCCCTTAGCACCATATTGGACTGAGCCTTCTGGATTAAACTTGCCATGGCAAGGCATTGAGCATGAGCACTGCTCTGAGGGAACTTCTCTCTTTTGTCTGCTTTTGCCAATAAAGTTGGCTAAAGAAGGTTGCTGTGTAAAGAAAAAAATTTAAAAAATTCCCAGTTTACCCTCTCACTTCCAAGCCTTCATCCCTAGAACACGCAGATTTAAAGGAACCTTTTGTGCAATACACAAAATAAAACAGCTGGCTGCCCACAAGGCCTCACCCAAGACAAAACAGTAACAGTCCTTCCGTTAATCTATCTTCCTGGCTCAGGCAGGCGCCAAGGAATCCAGAGCCTCCCAGACTTCTGGGAAGCAAGTAAATATCATAAAATGCCACAGGTCAAACCATCAAATGCTGCTTTACTGCCCCTGCTCTGTAGCTGTTGGGGAGCTGCTCACAGCTCCTGTTGATTCTCTGGTGGCAGCACTAGCTGGCAGGATGCTGTTGCTGCTAGGAGTCTGCTGTTCCTCTTACCACAGGAAAAATGAAATCACCTCCCACATTACATTCCAGAAAAGGCCAGGTAGCTGCAATTGTGAATGTGTGTGTGTCCTTAGACCTTAGACGAGGTTCTTTTTTTCCTTGCTTCTTTATTTATTTTTTTTTTCCATTCAGGTGAATGGTTTTGGTGTGTTAGAAGCAGAAAAACAGCCTTGGGCTAATACGTGCAGATTAAAAGGTGAAGTTGATCACTATCAAAAATACTTTGTGACCTAAAATGAAGCTCTGAGTCATCGTCACAATTGGCTAAAAGGAAATTGAAGAATTCAACTTCTTGAAAGCACACAGTCATAGGATGGTTTGGGTTGTAGGAGGGGACCTTTGAAGTTTATCTAGCCCCAGCAACAAGCAGGGACATCTTCAACCAGACCAGGTTGCTCAGAGCCCCATCCAAGTTGACCTTGAATGTTTCCAGGGATGGGGCATCCACCACCTCTCTGGGCAACCTGTGCCAGTACCTCACCACCCTCACTGTAAAACATTTCTTCCTTATACCTGTCACTATCACAGTGACTTTGTCAGACAGAGTACCGAAAACTTAAGTTCACTTATCTCTGAAAGCTTAAATAGTTTTAAGTTTGCATGGTCTGGCTTTCTCCATGGGGTGGAATACATTATTTGATGGCAGGGTACCAGCACAACTCTCCACATTTCTTTGTTGTTAGTAGCAAAGACTCTTGGCATTTCAGCCCCGTGTTTCAGTTATGTATATGGATCTCTACTAGTAGAAAATCAGAAAATCTCACAAACTCCTTACCCCATCAGTCTTTTTTTCCATTTCCTGTAAATAAAGAACATCTTCTTATTCCCACTGAAGAGCTGAGGAATGGAGGTACAGTGAAATGATTTGTATATGACAGTCAGTGGTCTAAGAAGAAACTGAGCATAAATCTACAGAAATCATGGTTGGAGGCCAAACCAGATGACCACATTTGAATCAAATCGCACTAAATTAAATAAAAGCTTTCTGTAGCACTCAGCAGGATGTTATTTATGCCTTGAAACAGCATATCATCTTCCAGATCTTCCTGTCCAATTATTTAAAGGCTTGGTCCAAAAGAGATAACATAGAGAATCTGACTGTCAAAAGATCTGCTGCCAGCTGCAGTCACCTGCAGGGACTGGGAAGAAAGACATGACTGATGATAGCATCAAGACTTTGGCTGAGATTGTTGAGCTTCATAAAGCTGTCATTGTTTGACAAGTGATGTCTGTTCTGTCTGCATCATGATGGAACCAGCAATGATCCATCCCTTGGATTCCACCCAAGGAAAGGCCAAAGAGAAACACTGAAAACAAAGGAAATGGGCAGACCACTGTTGCCTGCCTCTGCCCCCAGCCACAGCCCACATGAGCTCAGTTTGTTGTTTTGGCAGGAGAGCAGGCACTGAATAAGCAAGAAGAGCTGAAACTGGCAGAACAGTCCGAAAAGTATTTAGAGTTGTTTATGTATGAATGATTGCAGGGTGGGAAGGGCAGACTTATTTGGATAGATCAGGTAAAGCCCTGGGGGCAGCGCTGAAAACAGAGCCCGTTGCAATCAGATGAGTAACATGATCCTGGACTGCTTTCTCCTTTCCCTCTGTGCACACTCCAAGTTGCAGTCAAGCTTTGCCTTGGAGTCCTTTTGAACGTTTCATTCACAGGTATTTGTTAAATCCTGCTGTAGCCCAGAGGATGCCTACCACTTTAATCCTCTATTAACAACTCAGATTTTTGGTGGTGTAGCCAAGGTTCGCTTGCTGACTTTCAGCCTCAAGAGGCTTGGAATATTTGGATGGTGTATTTACCTTCCCCTGATTTCATTACAAGAGTGATACTTGGCACTTCTCTACTCCTTTAAAGGAGGCACAGGTCCGGCACTGGTAGCGTAAGTGTGACAACACCAGCCATGCTTAATTGCATTCAAACTCAGAGTAGTAAACACAGAACCATGCAAATGCAATGTCTGTTTTGCAGAGTTAAAACCTGACTGAGAAACTATTGCTATTTGAAGTGTTCACCATTGCCTTTGTTGTGGGGATTATTCCTTTTGTAAACACAGCCACTGTGGGGCAGCAAGACACAAGCATTTAATGGAGTGCGCTTTGCCTCTCAGGCTCCCGATGAGGCTGTAAGTGCTGTTACCTTCTGCCTGCAGACAAGTGGGACGATGCAAATGTTAACACCCTTTGCCCTAAGCACATTTCCCCGGTCAGCCTGACTTGGTGACTTGGGAATCATGATAGATTTTGAAGGTAATGTTGAGATAAGGTAGCACCAAAACTGCTTTAAGTAGTTTATATGTCAATTCTGAGAGAAGATGTCAACAGCTCATAGCTCGAGGACGTTTGAACTTCTCCTGTGCATGGTGCCAAATGCTGTGTTCTCAGGAGGCTCACGCCTACATGCATTCAGACAAGTTGCTATTTGCTTTTGCCATTTTCCCAGAGGAAGTGATGGTGCCAGACAAGTGTGAGCAGACCAAGCTCATACAGTGAGTCTGGCTGTGTGGTTTGTAACTCTGCAAGTGGAAATGATGAGCGCTCCCACCACACTCTGGTCATTGCCCAGGGACACAGAAGGGTGACTCTAATCCAGGAGAGCATGAGATCCCGTTATGTACATCAAGTCTCCAGACTCAGACACACAAGATCTTTCCAAATCTGAATCAGGCTTTTATTGGAATTCTCACCACTCTTCATTGCCCTGGATTCCTGGAGCATTTGCACTCAGCCTAAATGAAGATTTGGACCCCAGCTGAAGAAGGGGAATTGTAATCAATGCAAGTTTGATAATGGAGAGATAACTACTGGAGCTCGTAACTATCATTTAGAGACATAAGACAGTACAGAAGCTATTTTTTTTTCCAAGTTGGGTCTTGCCATCAAAATGAGGAGAAGGAGACTATTGAAACTGGTTTAGGTAAAATACAGAAGGTTCTATCTACCTACTTGCTAAAAACAGGAAGTCAGATGTTATAGTCACTCCTGAGGATGAATTTTGAGCCAGATCTCTGACATAAAATACCACCATGTTTATGTGTGCTGTGACAGCCTTTCTCATCTTCCATTTGATAAAACAGGATTCTGTGACTTTAAATACAGTCAATAATGATTATGAGTTTTATTTAATGCAAGTTGCTTACTGAGCAAGAAAACAATTTTAATTTTCAGTTTATCTCTGTAATACATAATGTAAGAATTTTCTAAACCTTTCTTTGCCCTTTAAACAAAAATCACAAGAAATAAAAACTTTAGTTCAATCAAAATTTGTGCTTTTTGATAGGGTTCTACATGAATTGTTTAATCATGTCAAATAAGCAGATTAAACAGATGCACTTAGTGAGCCTGGACATCAGGGGAACAAAGGAGGAAGAAAAAAATCCCAAACCTCACAATCATGGAAATTGTCTGCTTTGATTTTTTTTTCTGTAGGTGTCAAGATATGAGAAGTGGACACTGAAGTTATCCTTAGATAGGTCTCCTAGAGTAAGAGTTAACTAAATTAAATCAGTGTTACAGACTACATGATAAAGAGCCATGGGTTTAAGTGTACAAGTTTGAATGTCAGAAACAGCCTGGACATGACACTACAGAGCTCTCTGCAGGTTAAAGGATCTTCTCTCTTTGCAAAATCTGAGACAGTAAAGAAATCACTTGCTTCCTTAGTCGGAACACCATGGACATTAAAAATATTGTTATGATTTCTTTTTCCCTTTTCTTCTCTATGAGACATTATCAGATACAGAGGTCTGAAGCTTTGTGTTGACTTTTGTTTTGGTCAGGTCTAGGGGGTAAATACTTTTCCATGTTAAATATACACATATAAAACACTTAGAAAAAAATTTTTGAAGATTGTAGCTAAAATGTCTTTCTTTTAACATTAGCCAATTGATGCCAGATTGATTTTTGTCTTTTTTGCTTTTATATATTCTCTATATTCTTTACACATATATTTGTAGCTCTGTAGCCTATTATTATATTTGTTGTTATCTCCAATACTTTTCTCTACCTCTTCCCTACTCAGACAGACAGATAAAACACATTCCAGAGGCTCCAAACCCCATGGGTCCAAGGCCCCTATCCTATCTTGGCTCTCTGGGAGCCAAGGTTGAAACCAGCTCTTTGAGACACATTTTCATTTAAAAAGTTCAGTTCCTATCTAAAATGGGGCTGCAGAGTTGTGGAACCAAAAAGGGAGAATTACTTCATCACTTATGCTTCTAATTGGTGATTCTTGTCAATTATGCTAATTTGCTAAATTTCTAGAATTGTATTCACACTATGTGGGGTGGGAGCTTTTCCATATCTGCCCCTTGGAGGCCTCCAGGAAAGACCAGCCTTTATAATACCTCCTATACTAATATTGTCTTGCAATTGTCTTGCTTTATTTCTAGAACTTTAAGGCATCACGTTAATACTCCACACACATGGAAAGGATTCTTTTGTTTGTTTTTGTCTAGTATAAAAAGTATGAAAGCATTAAAAATTATGTGATTTTGGAAAGGAAGGATATATGTAATGCTGCTGATCACCAGCTTTTCCTCACCTTTTGAAAGGTAAAATAATTACAAAAATTGATGGGACTGAACCTAACTGGCTATCAGAAAGCCTACACTAGTTTTAAATTCAATTTGAAATAGGTGACTTCAAGATGCAATAGTCCTAGGAAGAAGCAGCCCCTTTATGACAACTTCCCAACACACTGATCACCAGACTGTACATCAAACACGGGCTGTAGTGAACTTCTGCCAAAGGAAGTGAAAATAAAGCTGACTGGGAGATAAAGTTAACCTGAGTGTGTTCAGCCTGCTCAACAATTTGCTTCCCCAGTGCACTGTTGTGGGGACCCACCTAGTGAAACCACGAAGAATTGCACCAGTCCAGAACATGAAAGAAAGGGAATATTGAGCCAAGGAGACAAATAACTGAACAATATAATTTAGTATATTGCAAGTGGTGAAACATGTGGCAAGACGAGAGAGACCACAAATTCCAGCCAACCTACAGTCACCATCTGGTATTGCTTTGTAACTCTCAGATAACTTGGTTTCAAAATCTGGTGCAGCAGAAGCTTGCATTTAGGAGAATGGATAATATATTTTGGTTTAACTCAAACTGGTGCACTGCCAGACAACATATTTGGGACTTCTGCTCAGCATTACCAGCCTGAGCACTAACAAAAAGCTGGTTTTTGTAAAATCGGAAGAATGGCTTTGTTAAAAAATAATAGAAGTTATTTCCCTTTGTCTCTTCACTTATTTTTTTATTTTTAATTTGACTCTGTAGGATAAGCCATCATTTTATGTATTTGTCAAATCTTTAAGGCTTTATTCCTGTGATTACAAGAACTGGAGGCTTTCATTACAATGAAAGTTGAAATTTTTATTTTCTTTCTTTTGGCAACAAAGGCTGTAAGAACACCACCAGGATTGTTTGGTTTACAACACATTTTTATGCAATAAAGTGCTGAAATGAAATTTTGTTACAGGCTGTATCAATCTGTTCAAGGGATTTTGCCTTCATTTCCTCAATTCCCTACCCTCACTTATTTAATCCACAAGAGAACCAAAGCTTTAATTAGTAAAAAAAATCTCCAAAATATGTAGACATATTCTGTGGCTGGCTCAACCACTGGCATTTTCTCTTAATGATATAAAATTGCATAATCTTTCTTTTTCCATCACAAGGGCATACAAAAAGGATTGAGATTTGCACTAATTTAATTATGAAAATAGTTTATAATACTCTTTTTCTTCTTGAATGAAGCAACAAACACATTTTGTTTTGTCATCCTCCAAAAGAGAGTTGCAAATACTAAATTCCAGTCATAAACAGGTAATTTACAGTGCAGGAGCTCCTCCTCAAACTCAGAATCACCTGCTTTTGATTCTGCTCTTGTCTACACATATATAGGTCCTTATGGTTTATGTGACTTTATTTCTTGAAAAGTTCTGGATAATCAACACCACAGAACAACTTCCTAGCATCTAGAACTGCCACTTAAGTTTGGAGAAGAGCCATCCATACCAATTTAGAGGCAACAGAATTCTAATTGCTCTTACCCCAATCACAGATTTTTCTCTCTCCTTTGACAACACTATTCCAAAAATATCCTGACTTTTCTAAGTCCTCTACATGCCAACCAGCCCAATCTCAGACCTTGAAATATTTCCACTTCTTTCTCTTTTTATCCTATTCAAGATACAACTGCTACTCACTAGCATTTCTGTAACAAATGACCCTTTAATTAAAATTGTACCTGAAATCCAGGGCTGCTGTAAGAGCATGTCCCAGTAGTCACTGCACCCCTCCCTGGGACACAGGGACTCTGCTCAGGGTTCTGGATTACACACAAACATCAGGGCACACAGGCTATACTTGATTTCTACCTTCCCAGCCACTGCTGACCCTGAAAGCAAGGGGAGCAGGCATTACTGTCAGAGCATTGGGTGCAGTGATTTTTGACCCCAGTAATAGGAACAGAAATCCTTGCTCTCTAAAGCTTTCCTCTTGAGCGTCTATTCCTCCCCCTCTGCTGAAATAATTCCTTTTCTCCTGTCCCTTCCCAGCTTCTTCCTCCTCTTAGCAGCCCCAAACAAGTAGAATTTTCTAGGAAAGAAGAAAAAGGAAGAAGGCAGAGTATATGGGGATTTGTGGTGAGAAGAATTCAGCCACATGGCTGCACAGGCAAGTTTGGGAATCCCCATAACCCTCACAAAGCTTTCTATCGAAGAGACATCACAGTGAAGAATGGAACTCCTTTCTGCAGCGTTCATTAAAGCCTCTCCAACCCTCCTCCCATCTACAGCATCCACAAAATGCTGCTGAACCCTTCCCCAGCTGGATCCCTATAACCACATAGCATCCTCTAACCCCAACTGCTGAAAATGTTACCCAAATCTGAGTAGCTTACAGCTAATGCTTCTTATTGCAAATGGCAGATGCTAAATGGCATTGCTACCAATCCCTCTTCTGCAGCTTCCTGTGCCTTTTACACTTCCTTATCCTCTGTCAATACTTCAGGTATTCTGGTATTTTCTCCTGCTCTGACCGTGTAAAAAGTTTGAGCCTAAATACACCAGGGGGCATCTCATAGCTCACACAGAATTCTCCTGCTATCAACATGCTATTCCCTAGAATAGCACAATGTCTATTCAGGATAAATCTCTGTGATATTTATCTTCCAATTTCACCATTTGCCTTAGGCAGTTCACTTCATTCAGAGCTTGGCATTTTCAGATAATGAAATAATGGTTTCCTCCAGTCATTCATTTCATTTAATAGGCCCCAAAATTGCCTTGAGGGTTTTAATCATACCAATCTTGTTCATGTTAAAATAAGGAGTAAATGTACATGTAACTGCACAGCTCTTGGGTACTGTATAGACCAATTAGAACACTTATTTTTGTTTTCATCATTTATTGAAATCAAGTCTATGACACTTCTAAAACTTGCATTTTAGAAATACTGGTTTTTACAGCCTACTCTAACATATTTCTCTGGTAAACCACAAGTTAGTGGTGCAACAAAGAGTAGTACCTTGCTGATGGGGACTTTTTTTCTTGTTTTGCTTTCAATCTGCCTGGGAATTCTGAGAGAGGTTAGGCATCCCTGCTTGTAGTGATATTTAATTGCCCAACAAGAAACTGTGTTTGACTGCAAGTGGTTCTAATCTAAACAGATAAAGTAGTCACAGGTTGTGGGAATAAGAATTTTATCAACATACTCTAGATAACAAATGAAGACATCAAGCAATAAATCCATATTTATGGAGAGAGTGCCTCAAGGGACAGTCATGTCTACTAATTCTTGTCATCTTAGCTATAAGAATATAATTTCCTCTGCAGTTCCTCACATGTGCATAAGATAGGAAACACAACTACTCCTGAATTTCACATAGTCTTTGAAAAAACAATACAAAGATGAGGTTTACTGCAAACATGTCAGGCCTCTGAAAAAGAAGAATGATTCAAAGTACAAATTTGTAAATCACTGTCTGATTGCTCATGACAGTTGTCAAGTTGTGAAATTTTTTTTAGGATGTGTTATTGAAACAGACAAAAAAAGACAAACTGGAGGTGGGGGTAGAAGAAAAAGAAGGGTACCACTGTGATTAAAGTTGCTACAGAGAAGCAGGAACTACCCCCAGTTAGTGAGAATCAGAATAATTTTATAAATTTTATAATACCAATGGGAAAAATAGATCTAAAATGGAGCTATGAATATTACTGGATAACCACCCTTTCCTCGTTACACATACATATTTATGCATTTCTCAGTTCTAGGAAAGTGAAAGCCCATTCCTGAGAATGCAGGAAAAACCCTGTAGTATGAAAAAGCAGAAAGGCTCAGCATCCTGTTGTACAACACGTTTAGGGCTAGAGGCTGAGGTATCTTTCGAGGAAAGATTATACCTGCTGTGAGAAAAAATTACCAAAATAGCCCCTGCATAAAAGAAATGCCACAATTCAGGCTTGGAGTCTTAGTGTCAGTCTGAACTCTATCTAACCTCAGTTTATGTGACATAACTAAAGGTTTTGTCAGACTGTTCAGCAAGTCTGAATATTTCTCAGATACTTACCTATGAAAATGACATTTTAGAAGTTTCATCAAAACAGGAAGATAGAGTGATGCAATAGAAAAAGCACTGAAGGACTCACTTCTTTTTTTTTTGTCTGCCACTGCTTTGTTGGATGACCTGGAACAAACAAGTTCATCTTTCTGTGCTTAACTTCCACATCTGTAAAAAGAAGATAATGAGACTGAACTCCTCTGCAAATAAACTTTTTTCCTTTTCTTATTAGGGAGTTGAAACAATGATGGAAGGAAACTCTTGGCAGAGTTGTAAAATAGTTCACTGGTAAAAAGCCAATTCAATTATGAGATTTCTTGGGTTTATGGGATTGTTTTCATTCTCAAACTTTGCAAAACAGTCCAAAGTGGAAAAGAAATCAGCCCAGGCTGGCCCAGACTCCAGAGCCTGTGAAGTGATCTGAGCACAGTTGAGCAACACTGGACAGAATGTTTAGCCAATTACCTCCCTGCACAGATTCCAAGGAAAGTTTTATTTCTGTAAAAAGAAATTCTAGAAAATGTAGCATCTCACTCAAAGATCTTAAGAGTGAGAACTTCTGAACATGAAAACCAGATGGAATTTAGTCAGCAACACCTCAAAAATAAAATACAACTTTTCCACAGTTCTGGAGAGACTCTACAGAAGAACTTAAAAATCCTAAGAAGTGCAGAAAAATAACACAGCCTGGGTTGGAAAATGAAGGAGAAAAATTTGAAGGGAATTGAAGAGAACATGACAATTTACTCTGTATGTATTTTATCTGTAATATTACTCTGTATGCTCAGTACTGCAATTCCTTGCTAAACCAAAACAACTCTTAGCAAGATCCCCAGACCTGTGAATTCTCCCAGGCACTGTATGTCACACAACTGGCTCCTTCCTCATATTCCTGCAGATTTTAGGGCCACATCACACATGCTCATCATTCCAGCTTACTACTTGTTTCCTGCTTCATTAGGATGGGTTAAAATATTTAGCTGGTTTGTAGATCTTATCTGTGTCTTGTGTATGGGAAAAGGGAGAGAACCTTTTTATTGTAACGTATTAGGTTTGCTCTCATCTCTGTCTGAGCAAGATATTTGAGAGTACAATGTTCTCCTGACAACAGCAATGCTAGAAGGATTTATTATTTATTATTTATTATTTATTATTTATTATTTATTATTTATTATTTATTTCTATTATTTATTATTTATTATTTATTATACTATCAAAGCATTCTGTCAATAAATAGCAAACATGCAGGAGCACAGCTGGTGCCCAATGAAATTTGAAAAAAGCTTCATAGCTTGCTGTAGGATGTCCAAAAAAGAAACTCTTGAGCTTGCTGACTTGTTTTCTTAGAACCTTCACCAGCCCCAGAGGACAGCATTAGTGCTAAATTTTGTATTTCCAACGAGGAAATGTAAATAATTTGAAGCACGAGAGACTGAGGAAAAAACTGATTCAGCATTCCAAAACTCATTTAATTATCATCTGGCTTTTCTAGTTAGCCTTCTTTTTGATTTCTTTGCCCTGAATCTCAGCCTAAATTCATCTAAGACAAGTTGTGCTACTCTAATAAAACCTAACTGGTCTGATTCACAGATGACAGCATGCAAAGCCTGTCATCAATCCAATTCGTTTTGATTTCCCTTTGTGGAAGAAAAAAGATAAAATCCCTTTCAGCTACAGGATTGAATGGTTTAAGAATTGGCCATTCTCGGTGTCAGCAGCACTACCTGTGGCTGCCCCAGAACTCCAGGCCATTGGGTGTCTTCCAGGCTGAGGGAGTCATGTAGCTGCGTTCCAAGTGTCACTCCATATCCCTGCACCATGATACAACACACTGTCACTAATCCTTCACACAAGCTCATTACCAACAGATCTGAGTATTTTAGGATGGCTTTTCATACAAAATCCAAGAGATTATGTATGAAAAGCCATCCTAAATCAATACTTGCTGAATCAACTCTGACTAGCTAAGGAAACTTCAGGAAAGAGCATGAAAGGCTAAGCAATATTCCCTGTACAGCCTGGCAGAACCTACAAGTTCTGACACCTAGACTGAAGCGTCCCCATGCCAATGTCTTCATCTGCATGCAAACTGATCCTCCAGTCGACGCAGAACTACTCAGTACAGCTGATGGAGCAAGGAGCCAATGAGCTGTTCAGAATACACTGATCTATCTGCCTTGAGGTGCTCTGAACAGCTTGCTGTGCCTCCATGAGCAGGGTTCAGCTCTCCAACCATCTGTGCTCAGTGACAACTGTGGTGGACTGAGATATCAACAACTTCCACGTGAGATTTCAGCCAGAACAGGTTTTTTTTAGGATACCTGCTGCTTCTTGGAGCAGGAGGCCAGGTAGAAAACTCCTCAGTGCCTAAACTGGCACTCAGTGCCTGCATTTATGTAACTAAATCCCACATTAATTCTCTGCTGAGTATAAGGGAAGCTTAGACATCTGGTTCACATGGAGACACCTACACATGAAAAACCAAATTTAGGTGCCTTAATCTGCTGGCTGAATCCACCCCTTTACTTGGAGATTTCCTCAGCTGGCAGCTGCATTAGCATTATGCTTAAGAGGCTTCAGTGGACATTTTTCTCATTTCCATTTCTAATCCACTCACAAGAACATTTATACTTTTGGCCTCTCGGATACACTTGCAGCAATTTACAACTGTAACTCTAGAGAAAACATACTTTCTTTTATTTATTTTAAATTTATTGCCTCGAAATTCCACTCAGGACATCTAAATCTTATGCTATAAGAAACACAGAATTCACTTTTTCTATTACAACAGATTTTTTGACTACTATCACATTCACATTCCTTCATGGTCTTTTTCCAAATTAAACCATTCAAGTGGTTTCAAAAGCTTTTTTTTTTTTAAGGAAGCAATTCCAATCAGTTCATTGCTGTTCAAGGTACAGAGGTACCTTTTTTGGTGCTTTAGGGAGAATTCCACACAATATTTAAGACGTGCAAGCATTTTTGATGTTACAAATCTTCCCATCTGGTTCTATATTCTGGTTTTAATGTACTGAACATCCTTTTTGCCTTTACAGCTGCTCCAAAGCACAGAATTTTGATGCCTTCAATAGATGAGCCACAAGAGCTCCATAGATTCTTTCCTGAGTGCTCCTAATAAATTTAAGGGTATGTGGGATGACCTTGTTCTACAGGCTTTTCCTTGGTGGTGGATAACAATTTCTTCTATTCAGACACCTGTTTTCGCAAAGCTATTTAGAATATAATCCCTTTGAGATCTCTACCCACTGTCAAATTTGATACACGTATCCCAAGATTTCAGAAGTACTTGAGAAGAGACAGCAGAACAGATAAACCCATATACATATTCTGAGTTGTCATTCGACCTTGTTCCCTTGGGAAAGCAGGCAAAAAACCCACGTGAAGTGGTCTTCAGCCAAAGTAACAATGGAAAGAAGAGATTTGAGAGCAACCAGACAAATGTCCTGCTTCCTCAAACACTCCAAATAAACTCTCCAGCACTTGCAAGGGCTTTTCTATGCCACTCAAAACCAGAATTACTTAGAAACTCTACTAGGGGATGTGCAGGCTGACTTCAGTCATAGACAGCCTGTAGGTGAACAATTGTCACAGGAAACCACTGAAACAACTGCCAAGGCCTCCCACTTCTTGAAAGAATACTTGGAGTTTCCTCCAGTCTTCTCTATCACAGCTGGTCAACAAGCACTACACATCAGCTGGAGAAATTTGTTCTGAACAATTTGGATTTGGAAAAACAATACACATGAATTCTGTTTGGTTTTGGGGACATTTGCCTCCTTTTTCATGAAGTAGATGGGTCAATCTAAGAGAAGAGACAGGATTTAAAGAATATCTTTTGCAGCTGACTGTCCTTTTCTTTTGTGTAATTTCTGTGTCCAAGACATGTCAACAACAGAAATGAAATTTCAGTGCTTGAGTACATATGGAACCCAAATTTTGACCCCAACCCACATTGACAGAGGATTACTTTGGGTTATGGCTTCTTGCCAGGACTGTTATAAGAGTTCTTGCCTCTTGCTGTGAGCACATAGGAAGTGGGTCAATTAGTTAACACTAAGGAGTTATCACAGATCTTATTAAGCAATTGTGCTGGACAGATTACCATTATCAGGAATTTTGAGAAATAAAACACATCTCAAAGACCTTACAGTAAATGACACTAAAAAGGATAGGTTTATTAATTCTGTTAATAAAATGATAATCCAAGCACCAGGGAACTTCTTATGAATAAGAATTAAAAGAGATTAAATAGCTGGAATTACAAGGTGGGCAACAACTGGCCAAATTAGGACTTCCAGGACAATGGTTCTGCAGAAAACATTTATCATATATGCTGAGGTTGCTTTTACCTAAAAGAGCTTAACACACACTTGCAGTCCTTGGGCTAAATTATTATGAGAGAGAGATCAAAGCTGCATGTTAGCCATTATGAAGCTGGAATTCTGAAAAGCTGTCTGATAGGGGGCTGACTGCATGGCTATCTCATTTAACTGCACCTTGCTTTCATCCTGATCCCTGCTGCCTCCTTGCCATCCACCTACTAACCCCTCCACAGGCTGTAACTCCCTTTTCTCTCACTGCAGTTTCTGATTATGGATTGCCTTTTTGCCCTCTGCACTCTAATGCTGCAGCTACAGCTCTTTGACAGGTTCTGGGTTCTGCTCTATTTTTGTTATTATAAAGCATCTTGTGATAATCTCTGGATATTGGGGGCAATATCCACCAAAGAATGGGCTTGGATGTGTCAACCCAGCTTAATTTCCACTTCAATAAAATAAAATCTGCCATCTTCAAAGTGTCATTCAGGAGCTCAAGTTCTGTAATCTGGGTATTTATAAAATAAGCTCCCAGTCCTGACTATGCTGTGCAAATCTGACAGTAAGTTTGTTCTTAGACCTCACCAGGGTTTACAAACCCAGCATTCCTTCCAGTTTTACCCCTTTGCCTGGAGAAACGACACCTGCCAAGCCAGTCCTGCACAAAGATGGATCTGTGCTGTGGTGGGTTTAGTAAGCCAGTGGTTTGACCCTTTACCCAGGATATCAAAGATCTGAGGTTTCAGCATGATTCCCCACCTGTGAGGATGTAAATCTTGTCTCTATGGAAGCACATTAACTGCCAATCTGTTATTTCAGCGCAGTTGTGGTAGATTTTCCTCTGCTATCTCCCTCTTCCAGCTGAAGAAAGGATCCCCTCGCACTCCACACAGCAACTCAACCTACAGGGTAAGGGATCCATGCCTGGTCAGCCCAGAAATCCTCCATCACAGGCCTTTTTTCCCCCTTCAAAACCCCTGGACAATTACAGGGACTGGAGTATCTCTTTTGTTAGGGGAGATTGCAGGAGCTGGTCCTGTTCAGTCTAAACACTGAGAAAGGATCTCATTAAGACATAGAAGTATCTCAGAAGTGGGTGCTAAAAGGACAGTGCTGGACTCTTTTTGGTGGTGCCCAGCAACAGGATGAGGAGCAATGGCCATAAACTAAAACACAAGAAGTTTCACTCCAAGACGAGTAAGACTTTCTCTACATTGAAGGTGGCAGAGCACTGAACAGCTGCCCAGGGCGGTCATGGATCTCCCCTCGGTGGATCCAAACCCACCTGGACACATTCCTGCGACACCTGCTCATGTGAGCAGGCTTGGGCTGGATGGGACCCGAACAGTTCTGACTCTGCACTTCCATTACGGGCATTAAAGGCCGAAAAGCCCGAAACAAATACTTCGAGGGGGTTGGAAAAGGCTTTAATCGTCACAGAGAGCTGCCAGACACGGCGTAAACCCGATGGGATGAACAAAGACATTCACAGCAAACCTGAGGGGAGGAGAGGAGTGAAAGCCGCACATCCACAGCCCTGCACTCCTGATTCCCCTCACAGCTCGGCAAAAGGGACGCAAGACACACAGCACAGCACTTCGGCTCTACCCCTCAGGGCTCGCCATATTCTCCTGAGGCCCCAGCCCCCCCTGTCATGGCGGCGGAGGAGGAGGAGGAGGAAGAGGAGGAGAATGGGGAGGAGAAGGAGGAGGAGGCAGCGGTCACATGGCGCCAGCGCCGCCACAGCGGGCGCTGGGCGGGCGAAGGGGCGATGCCACCGCCGCGGTGAGTGCGGGGCTGTGCGGGACACGGGCCGCGGTGGCGGCGTGAGGGGAGGCGGCCCCGGCGGGGGAAGCGGCGCCGGGGTGAGAGGCAGCCCGGGGGGGCGGGTCGGGGTCAGCGGCGGCATCGGGCTCTCTGTGCACGGTGGTAGATGGGACTCGATGATCTCAGAGGTCTTTCCCTACCGAATGGATTGTGTGATTCCGTTTTCCCGCCTGCCCTGGGGCAGCGGTTCCTGAGCCCCAGAGGCTGGTGCGGTGCGGGGCTGACCCGGGTGAGGTGACAGCGGGAGGCTGCCCCGGCCGGGTCCCCGCCTGCCCCGGCCTTTGCTGGGGGCTCCTGTTTAACCTGACCCCGGGGGGAGACCGAGGGGCTGCCGTGGGGTGTGCTACACAGGATGGGAGATAACGTAATTACTGTTTTTATACTCTTTAAATGCATGTGAGAGAGCAGCAGCAGCCCGCCTGCAGGTAGATTGAAACTCTGCAAATCTGACCCGAAATGTGAGGATCGCTACGTGTTGGTGTTGCTGGCGCTGCTCCGTTCATTGATTCGTTTGTAGGGAGAGGTCAGGCATTGCTTTATGGAGAGCTGTGTGACCCCGTGAAATATTAAACCTTTCTTTTCTTTATGACTGGGAAATTTATTTTAAAACCGTTTCTTCTGTCTTTCCCCTCCCACCTGCCCCCCGTCCTCCGCTCCCCCCTTGTTCTTCAGTATATACTTATATGCAACACTGAGGCTTCTCTCTTCCTTTTAGCAAATATGTGTTATTCTTCGTGGCTGGTCTCCAGCTCTTTAGTCAGTTCATTATTGCCATGTGGTATTTTTATTTTTTTTTGTGTGTGTGTTAAAGCTTGTAAGGAAAGCTGCAGCAGAACATGCTGGAGCAAATGGACTGTCCCAAAGTTACCTGCAAGGCAGAATAAAGGTTCTCTGGTCCCTTGCCTGTAAGAAAACAGACAGATCTGAATAAGCCACTAAAAGTCCTGTGCTGCTTGTAGTGGGGGGCTTAGCAGGTCAGAATTCCCTGCTGTAATGTGGTACTGGAAGCAAACCTTGTGTTTAGAATCCACTTTTCTAGACAGCTGTTTCACCTTTGTTCACTTTGCCACAGGTGTCAGCCTGAAAACTTGCTGTTGAAAGTAATTAGAACACTGATGCTCTCTATTACAGCATCTCTGCCAAACTGTATCTTGAGTTGTTTTTAATATCAGTTGCAAGGCAGCTGCAGTAGACCCTACAGGACTTTAATTATGTAGTTAAAATGCAGCCCCTGCTCTTCCAAAGGAAAAAAAATATAATCTCATGCCCTGGCTTTGTTGCTGTTCTGTAAACAGTGTTTTCTCCACTTGGTCCAGAGTATTTGGAGCATTGTTTTCTGTTCAAAGGAAGGGTGAAATCTCAGTGCCAGCACAGTAATTGTGCAGGTGGGCAGGGTTGTTAGCACTCTGCTAACATGCTGTTTTTCCCTGGAAAATGTATTTCAACATAAGCTCAAATCCCTTCTTTCCTTAGAAAGAGTAGTCTGGTAGTCTGCAAATTACATTAAGTATTCTTGCATGCTTTATGAGCTAGGATCTGTTTGTTTTTTTTTTCCTTTCCTATGGGTGTCATCTTAATAGGAAGCTATTCCTAGGTATCTCTGATTAGCTTAAGCTGATCCAAATGCAGACTGTGCCCAAGAAAGGATGGTACCAATCTCTTCCTGCAGTGTGTTTCTGCCATGCTACCCCATAGAGAACCTCTAAGTATGTGAAATAGTCCAGCTGGGATTCCTAGGCCTCATTTTAGAACAGTGTAAATGTCCAGGTGGTTCCAGATAAGAGGCTTTTGATTAACCAGAAATTGGCCTCCCCTGGTAGAACTGTCTCTGAAGAACTGCATGCCTTCTGCATAAGCTTTTCCTCATCTCTGGGTAAGATAAGCTCCTGCAGAGTTTTAGGAGCTCTTCTGCAGCAGGGAAGGAAAGAAATAACAGTGCAGCTCTAATGAGCCTTCATCTCCCAGCCTCAGATGAGGATGCCAGCAGGGGAAGTGGCATTTGTTCTGCTGGAAGAGAGACTGACTGCAGATTTCAGGGCCTGTGGCCTGGCTTCTACTATCTAATCACATTCTCAGAGGATACAAATCAATACTGCATTATGCACAGGAGTAGCACTGGATAGAGTTCCTGAAAGGCTTCTGTGTGACTGTAGTTTATGAGAATGGGTGAGTCTGATCATTTTCATAGTGATGTAAAATAACAATAGGTGTGATTGAAGAACTTTAGGTGGCAGAAAGCCTGGAAACAGCAGGGCACGTGGAATAAAGATAAATTATTGGTATTTTGAAAATTTATCTCCAGAAAATAGGCTTTCTCACAATAAGTGATGCAAACCTCAAGTTTTTACTGGTAGGTATAAGGCATGCGTGTGGTGTGGGGTCACATGGATGAGGTTAGAAGTGTCTGAGCAGGTAGTAAAAGTAGGATTTGGGATTTTCCAGTGAGAAAGAGCAGGGCACTGTGGAGGTGACAAGAACAGAGGCAGGATGGTTCTTTGGTTACATTCCTTGGCAGTCCTGTAGAACGATTGCAGTCAGAGCAGCCAGCAGGCTGAGTTTGGCACTGTGGCAGCTCTGTGTTGATAACTTGAAGTGGAGAAGTAAAGTGAGACTTCCACTGAAAGGAAAATGTAAAACTTCCAAGATTACAATCATTCCTTTCTGAGACTTGTTTGTCAACTTCCTAAAAAGTTGCATCTGCCTGGTAGGTGATACTGCAGCTAAAGGTATCCCCAAAATCAAGCAATTTCCTTTGGTACCATTCATTTTGGAGAGATACTGCTTACTGTTGCAGAGTAAGAGTATGTTCTTGTATTTCGAGTGCAGAAATGAATTTGATTTTCCCTTCTCAAAAAGTATTACAGAGGTGAAGTCTGTTTGAATCCCTGTTAGAGTGTGGGAGGCAGATAAACTGTCTTCTTATCAAGGGTTTCTTTTCAAAACATATGGTGATTTATGGAGATGGAAGCATCTGCTGTTGCAGCTACTGTGTTAATGTATAAAGTAGTGTCAGTGGTGGGGTCTGGGCTGTTCAAGCAGGGGTTTGCAGCAGGAGTGGAAGCATTTGTTTAATTCTCTCTGTGTAAGAGAGTTGTATGCACCACATCCTCTAGCCACATTCTAGCATGTTTCTCATGTGAGTCAGCATTGTGTAAGAATTAGTGTAAATGTTCTGTTTGAATACTCTGTAAAAACTAGAAAAACGCTGCAGCAGAAAAGGTAGAAAATTAGGAAGCTGATTGTACTGTTTCATTCAAAAATTGACTTCAAGCATACTCAATTTCTGGTATTTTGGTGTAGGAACTTCTGAGCTTATTCCCTGAGATGTGAAAATACATTAAATCTGTAGATTAAATAACCAGTGGTGTTACTGAAATGTAGAGCATGGATTAAAGTGCCTGTAAACATGTGTTTTATGTGCTGTATCTCAGCCCTTTGCTGTGCAGTCTGGCTTGGCAGCCTGATCCTTTGCATGTTTGAAAGTGGAGCACAGTGCTCAGGGGTGAATCAGCTTTTCCACTGCTGACACGGATTAGAGACCCCTGAGGTAGGATTTGCTGCTGCCTGCTCTGTGCTTTAGAGGGTGAGCAAGAAGTTGTGCAGGCCAGGGAGGAGTCCAGAGCTGCTCCCCCGCAGTGCTCACAGGTCTTTGATATCTTTGTGGCTCCAAGTTCAGCTGGGAGCAGGTGAGCTCTTGTGGTTTTCTGTCTCGTGGCACTAGTGGCATTGCAAGTTCTGTGTTTCTGAAGTTGGCTGTGACTGACCAGCTCTTCTGCAGAGACTGTTCACATTTGTGCTCCAGCCTCTCTTGCCACGAAGCAGGACAAAAGCAATTCCTCTTGCTGCTTGAGGGGGAAGAAATGTGTGCATGAGTGGCTGTTTGGGGGGTAACTGCCTGCCTGCAATAACTTCTTGTCATTCCCGAGATTTCAGCTACAGAGACACTGCACCTTTTAAGAACTCAGATTTTAAATTGACAGGCTAAGCTAATAAACTTGCAGAGGCATGCTGAAAGGAAGGTACCTTGGTGAAGGGTTGCTATGTGCCAGACTGATTTAAGCAAATGCTTAATGAATGTTGGAGGCATGTTCATGGAGGTCTTTTTAGTTTGTGTAAAACCATCCAAATGTTGCTTGGCTAAATGACACAGATTTTCTTGTGCAGACAAGAATTAAATTGGATGCTTTAAACCTTGAAGGTGGCCTTAATTAAAACACAGATACTTTTCCAGGAAGCACAAACTATCTTGTTTTGATTCAAAACCCCTTATGAATCAAACTATCTTGTTTTGATTCAAAACCCCTTATGAATCAATCTTTGTAGGTATTTTGACTATTTTGCCAGTTCCTGAAGCATAACATCAAGAACAAAGAGTCCCACTGTCTCTATTGATACATCTCATATTTGTTCTTGAATATGTTTTCTGGAAGTATTTCCTTTAGTTTTTCATTTCCTGAAATACCTTAATTTTGTCAGTTAGCAAGAATCTCTTATCTCTGGTGTCAGCAGATGTTGAGACTCATCACCTATAAACCAGGAGATGGCCAAGTTCTTGATTGCACATTAACCTTCTGTGCAAGCAGAGTGCTGGGAGGCATGGCTCCTACTGAAGTAGGAAAATGTATTTTTGATCTGCTGTTCATTTTGTTGCAACATCCATGATTTCAACATCAAAATCCTGAGTATTTTTTCCTGTTAGAAACATTGGCAATAGATAAGTAGAAGAAAAGTGACCAAGAGGGGATGGAAAAGGAGTGGTCCACAACTCTTTCCTCAAAGGGATTTCTTGTGAGAAGGAAAGACTGAGTCTGTAAGATCACAGAGAAGGAATGAAAGACCAAAAAAATTAATTTTTTGGCATAACTTGTAGAAGTTTGCTGTCCTTATACGTAATGCACAGTCTGTTTCTTCTAGTGACTTGTTTTAATCCAACAATTAAGGTATTTTCCTTAATACATGAGGAGAGTGCTGAGACACTGAGTTGCTGAGAATCTCAGCAAAATCCTGAGCAGAGCAAACACTTCAACCAGTGTTTCTTGGCTTGGTCCGGTACCTGTCCTGGTGCGGTCAGCGAGTTGGAGAGAACACAAAGTAAGTTTATATCCTTAGGATTCCTCTCTTCTATTAATGTCTAGAGACATTTGTGAGGAGATAAGAGGTAGAGAGAAACCTGTGCACAGAAAATACTTTAAACTTCTGATGAGAAAATGAATCCAAAGCAAGAAGATTGCAGGGTCTTGGTTTATCTCAGAATTTCTTACTGGGGAAAAAAGAAAGTTCCAAATGGCATGGATACTGTGGACTCTGTGCTAAAGCTTGGAGTGAAAAACTCCAAGTGATCTTTATTTCCAGACATGAGAAATGCAGATGGAAATTAGGTTCAACTCATACTTTTAGTATTTTTTTGACTTCTGCTTTTTTTAACGATGACCATTCCAACAAATTCCAACATTTCCAACATGGAAAACCACAGAACGTGGTACATTGAGGAAATCACTAAGATAGTGCTATCCTTAACAGCATTGAGAAATGTAACAGGGTTAAGAACCCTGAGCAGTTTAGCATGAGTTAAACATTTTCCTATTAGAGGTGATCTAGGGATTTAAACTGTAACTTGTTTTAACCTCACATCTAATTCTGGGGCTACATTTCATCTATTGCTTATATTTTTTGTTAGTTTGTGTTTAGTTTTTGTTGTTTGGGTTTTTTACACAAATAAATCCTTTTGCTTACATCACATACTCAGGCTCCATAAAAATGTTTGATTCTGGTCTGACTGAACCAGGTATTTTTATGTAAATTTCTGCTATTGAAAAGGAAAACCATGCAGAAAGAGAAATGAAGTAGACTTGTATGATTTGTGAAGAGTAAGCACCAGAGTCCAGGAATTCTGAGATCTGAGGCTGTAGTATAAGGTGCAATGTGACACTTCTCATTAAGGCAGTTTCCAGCTCTTTAGTACAAATTCTAACATAATTGCAGCCATTTTGCATTTGATACATGTTCAGGTGGAGTCTCTGGAAGTTCCCAGTGGGAGCTGGCAGATGTCTTTTGTGTATTTTTTTGTATCCAGCTGTTGATACCAGTCTGAGTTCTGCACAAGTGGATGGTAAATGTCTTCTGGGAGCTACTGCAGAACCTGTGCCAAGTGCAGTTTCCATGGTTAGCAGTCACAGGTTTAAAACAGACTGGTCATCCCCACTTTTTACCACTGTCCCACTCAAAAGTCCTTCAGTGAGGTCTGTTTGGTTGACAGATTTGCTGCCTGCTTTTTTTTTTCAGGAGGGTTGCACAAACGAGGCCTGAATTTTTTTTGGTAATTTTTTTTTAAGAATTAGAAAAGGTGTTTTCACTTTCCTAGTAAAAGACTGGAAAAAAAAAAGCCCAAAGTGCTTCTGATGAAAATTTCTGAAAATTAACAGAAAACATACCTAGAAAATTTCTGTTAAAATGTGGGAGTCTTATGAAGTTCCTAGGGATTTGGAAAATGAGAACTAAGGGAATTTTCATACAACTTAATGATCATTTTCTCTAGCATTTCTGTGGTCTAGTAATGAGGAAGAATATTACTGATTGATTATGTGAGTGGCAGGAAAATGACCATGTGTATATTGCCAACTCCATGGATTGATAGATGGATCATGCATCAGCTGAAAAAACATAATAAAAGAGATATGAAAAATAATTACAAAGAGAAAAAAAAATATTTTGGGGCAGTGAATGCAGCCAAATAAGTATGTGCAACATTGGTGTCCTCAGACCCATCCAAACTGGGCTGTTTTCCTAGAGAGCTCTGTCACCCCATTCCCAGGCAGGACCTGCAAGCCACAAAGTGTTAAGTTTCTGGCTCAGCGGTTCATTGTTCACTGGGAATGAAGACACCGCGCTGCTGCAGTCAGTGTGCTCTCCCTGTGTAACCTTGCTCTGCTTTAGTGCCGACTCTTCTGGAAAAAGGTGAGGCTTCTACAGTTCAGCTCTTCCTGTAGAAGTGTCATGATCTAATTATTTTGCGTGAATCTGCATTTTTGTTGTTATTTTGGTAAGCTTTGCAGACATAAAATGTGAGGAACAGCTAAGCAGATTTTAAACATTTAAAAAAGGTATTAAGCAGCTTATTTGTGTGTAGTTGACCTTGTAAGCTCTTACATTCTGCATTTGCATATTGTGCTGAAGGGTTGTTAAACTAATATTTAGATGCATGGATCTTTAATGTGAGAGAGATGCAATGAAGAACAACTTGTGGGGTGTTTAACCTTGCTGTTTTCTAAGCTCTGTGAAGAAGGAAGGGACTGTATGACAAAATGCATTGCAGCTTTCTTTGGAGACGTTGTGGCTTCTTTCAGAGCTGGTTTTATTGATGAAAATAAAATCTTGCTGTTTGAATTAGAAGAAAGTATTTGTCAGCAGCAAGAAAGGCTGAAGGTATTTTTAGGACTCCGGGAATGGCATGACATGTATTTGTGAGCCAGATGGCTTAAAGGAACATCCAGCCCAGCAGCCTGAGCGTTTGTCAGGGGGATAGGTAAGAATTTCTTTCTTATAACTGTGCTTTGGGAAATAAAAAGCTTTTTTTTGAGGGGAATGAGGACACTGCAGCAGCATGAAACTGTGTACTGTATAGCATTTATTTACCCAGAATTGAGAGCCAGGATTTTGGTAAGCTTGTATTTCTAATCCAATAGTTCTTGTTTTTTCTAACCAGGCTGCACTATTATGTTACTTTTCTTGATGCAATGTTGTACGGCTGGTTGTAACTAAACCTGGTGTTCTTTTCAGCTGTTTGTTAACATGAGATCCTGAGTTTAAAAAGTTTTTCTTTCCAAAACTTGTAACTGTTTTTTCCATTAAAATTGTGTCCTTAAATTAGAGCCCTTGTCAGATACTTTCACTTCATGGTGTGGAACAATATGTGGGGAAAAAGGAATCCTTTATCAATTAAGGAAAAACCCAATATGTTTTAACAAGAAGTGAAAGATGTTACTGCAGAAGATACTTGAACATTTCTTTAGGGGTGCTTTTTTTTTTTTTTTTTTTTTTTTTTTTGAAATGCAAGTGGATAAAGGAGGAATTTCACATTTTTATTATAAAAAAAAGCCAAAGTGTTTTCACACACTCTGGAATGGCAGCATGCTAAGTACAGCTTTTTTACTGGAGTTGAGAAATTCCTTGATAAGCAAATTTATGTTCCTAGAGGAGGCATTTCAATGTATAGTTCACAGGTTTGAAAATGATGCTATGCAATGTTTAGACATCTCTGGTTAAAGCCCAAAAACTGAAATACAAATCAGTGTATGAGTGAGTCATTTGACACTGGAAAAATAGTGAGGGCTGAGAACATAAGGACTCAACAAGATGAATTTTAAAATTTGTCCTAAAACACTTAAAGCTTTTCAGACTTCATATACTTGGAGTATAGTTTCATAGATCTTCAACAATTCATGCAACTAAGGCAACTATGTACCTTTCTTTATCTTTAAATATAATGAATATTATTGATATTTTAAGATTTTCTCTTAAGTGTTGCTCGAGATTTTGTATTCATTCCAGGAGGATTTATTTTAGGTGGTATGACATGGATTTGTATATCTGTGCTGAAATGACTAAACTGTTGGCTCTCAAAGCTTTGAAAGTTGAATTTAGAAGGGACTTGCTGAGGCTTATTAAAAATAGATCTTAATGTGTCATCTCATTAAAATGAATGGGAACAGTGGTCTTATGCAAGAGGACAGCCTGTGGTCCACAGGATATCTCTGTGAATGAGTGTTGGTGAACATTAACATGATTTAACATTAGTCTTTTTTAGTTCTTTCTTTCTCCTACCTTGCACCTCACTAAATAGCTTGGGTCTGTTTTCTTGGTAACATCCCTGTAGGTAGCAACAGGCTGCTATTTTAGTTCTCATCCCAAAGCTGTCTCTTCTGCAGGCTGAAGGAGCCCAGCATCCCCAGTTCTCCCAGGGCAGGTGTTCCAGCCTGTGGCCATCCTAGTGGCCTTTTCCTGACCTCACTCCAGTTCCTGATGTCTGTCTTGTGCTGGTAAATCCCTCCCTGGGTGCTGTCCCTGCCTGTGGTCACAGGGAGCTGTGGAATTGCACCCTGCCTCAGCTGCCTGTGCTCCTGTGGGTCCATCCCTGAGCTCCCCTTGCTGCAGGGCTGTGTTCTGGCTCAGGCTTAGCCAGGCCTTGGCTGGTCCTTGTCTGCAGAGCTGTTCCTCAGGCTGTGCCAGCAGCCTCAGTTTGTCTGTCCCAGGTGCAGGGCTTGGCATTTGTCCCTGCTGAATGATTCAGGTTCCTGTAGGCCCAACCTGTCTTTACATGAGTAGTTACCTGCCTGTATTCTGTCAAAAAAAGCCACTTAATTCATAAAGTGCAATCACCCATCCCTCTGTAAGGTCAAAAATTAATGGTGGTTTTTAATTAAAAACAAACTGGTAGGTAGATCCAATTCAGTGATAAATCAGTCCTGTAGGAAGGTTTTTAAAGAAGGAGTTAAATTAGCTTGGTGCTCAGATTCTGGGGCATATGAAACACTTTTATTTGGAGGTGTCTATTGCTTTTGCTCTGACTGAATGTTGCTCCTAGTGATGTGTGTTGGATCTGAAGCAAAAGCTGCCCGAGGTGTCCCTTTCTCATCCTGCTGCTCTATTAACTGTGACTTTCCCTGAAGACAGAGATTCTAATGGAAAGGTTGCCCGGAAAAAAATAATTCTTTTGCAAGTGCAGAAGGTGTGTGAATGGCATCTCTGTTTGTAGGAGGAGTGTGTCTTTACTGCAGTACTAATTCCTCCTAATCCGGCCTCTGTTCATTGCACTGTTAATGTTGTTTGGTAATGATTCAGCCAGTAAATTGGAAAGCCAGTTCATGGGTAGCTATAACATCTTGGAGGCCAAGAAATGTAGGAAGGGTTAAGGCTATTAAAAGAGCAAAGTTGCATTCATGAGTAGTGTTGGTTTATATTCCTGTGTTCTGCTCTCCCCCAAAAATAAGAAAGTAAAAACTAGAAGCATCTATAGAAAGTCATGCAGCAAAATATCCTAATACTCTGTAGAAAGATAAAGTAGTTTAATGATTTTGTTGTTGTTGTTGTTTTTGATAGAATGCTCCTTAAAAATGAAGATTATACACATCTGTTCCTTGCCCCAGTGTAGTTCCAAAATACACAGGTAGTCTTGAAGGGGACCTGAGTAGTATGAGTTGAGTATCTGTCTTTTCCTTTTTTTTTTTTTTTTTTAAGAAAAGCTGTTCTTGGAAAAACTACAAGCAGACTTTAAGGTTTTCTTAAATAATTTTTACTCCTATTTCAAAAATTTTGAGGTTAGTCTGATCCTCTGTTTGACCTCTGACAAACATGAGTTCTGGCACACTTATGAAATATCTACTCATACGGTGTGTTTACTAAACTGTTGAGGTTAATCCAAACAGATGTCAGTGCTTAAGCAGTGGCAGGTCATAGAGTCTGTAGCAAATATTGCTCTTTAAGCCAAAATATTGTGGATTGTGGTTGACATTTTTTGCTTCCTTTAAAAATATCCAAGGCCAGCACATTGGGCCAGTGTTACTGAGAGCTGCACAGGTTACTAACAACAAACCCTCCTGGGCTGTGGGGGGAACACAGTTGTATCTTTGTTGGGCCAGTTATTAAATGAATGTAAATATTGCTGGGCTTGATGTATGAAATGAATGTCATGGTGGTGGTGTAAGGCTGCCAAAAGAAGCTGCTGTGACATGAAAAGCCTATTGCACAGTGAGTACTGCAGCTCAGCTCTGGCAGGTGGGCTCCTGGAGACTTTTTCAGCTTTGTGATTAATTGAATGTAAGAGACTTTTACTGAGTTACTAATATTTAACCTTTACAGTTATCTTTTAAAAAGAATCAATTATTTACTACTTGTGCAAGGAACTGAGAATTCTGTACTGGAATTTGTGGAAATTAGAGAGCAGTATTTTACTCCTGGCATTTCTGGTATGTGGGTCTGCAAACTCAGTTCCAAGGCTTTGCCAAAGGAAAATTGTCATGCAATAAATATAAGGCAGTCAAAATAGAGCAACAAGAGAGACACTGAAAGGCTGAATATTTGGTTAGAAATTCTCAGAATACTGTTCCTTCCAGTCTTGGTCTCTTCTGAGCTGATGGAGGCAGCTTCTAAGATATGTTTTTTCCTCTTTTGCCCCCAGTTTGGATTGTAATTTCCTGATGTTGGAGATGCTGCCAACCTTGGATGATTTGTGTTTGTTGTGTTGAAGTGTGTCTGGATTCCTGAGTACACCAGAGTGAACAGCCATGAACTCCCTGCATCTCTAGGGCATGGGAATGAATGCCTGTAAAATACTTCAAGGTGTTATCATTTATTACTTGCTCTGGAAGCTCCTGTCTTGCCAAGGGAAAGGAAATGCCTTCTGTTTATTCTGGATGTTCTTTACTACTTGAGGTTTTTGAAAGAAGAATTGTTTGAGGTGTTTTTTTACTTTTGGCAGCTGTACTGCTTTTCAGAAATGAAGGGGAGATTCATGATAGACCCTCAGGTCTACTCTCTTTCCAGGAAAATTTGTGAGGAACTGTATTGTGAAATAATTCTTCTTGCTATGTTTAAATCATGGATTATTCTTTTGTGGCATTTAGTATTTTTGCTTGGTCTTGAATAAATAAATAGAAAATTGTTTTAACTGTACCGTCCAAATAGCAATTTATTGGTGACTGGACTCATTGTTACAGTATTGCATTAATGAAAATTATTCTTATGAGCCCGTTGGTTATCTGAATTCTGCAGTTCTGCTTTTTTTTTTAAATTTCATTTGTTTCTGTCTAACTGTTCAAACCTGCCAGCTGTGCTTGCATTAGCAGAGCTTTAGGCTGTTGAGTTAAAAATACATATAATCTGGTTTTTTCATGGAACATATATCAGAGCTGGGAAAGATCCTAATACTTTGGATTTGAAAGGCATGTCCTTTGCATCTCCTGTATTCAGGAACAGGTTTTCTCTGTTTAAGGGGGGAAAAAAAGTGAGGAAGAAATAAAGAAGGGTTTGGCTTTGCTTAAGTTTCAAAATCTTCCTTGGAGAAACCAAGTGGGAGAGGATGGATGTTTTAAGACATTCATCAAGATATTATGACCATCCATAGGCTGAGACAGTTGTTGGGTAAATTGGCAAAATGTATTTCCTAGAAGACTTCACATCACTGGAGAGGAAAGGAGCCTGGACAGAGTGGGGCTTTTATTCACTGTGTCTGCTTGGAAGGAGTTCGTGGATAGGGAGATGGTTGAGGCGAGAATCAAGGGTTGAGTGTCAGGCTCTGTGAACTGAATGTTTCCTCCAGTGTCCTTGTGCCCAGCTGCAGTCTCCTCTCCTTCTCCCTCTGCACTTATCCAAGTGGGTTTTTTTTGTTGCACACTGAAATGAGAGGAGGGATTCTTGTTTCTTGGTATGTTGAGGAGGGGCAGAGATATATTTGTGTGATTGTGCTTTGCATGCAAGGGCTGGAAAGGTTCTCTTGTTTCCTCAGGGCAGATCCCAAGCAGGGCTGATGTGGCTGAAGACTTGGAAACCTCCTCTGGCCTAAAGCACATCTGTAAGAAGGCAATCAATTTAAAACTATTCAAAACTGGAGTGTGCAGCTCTGACACAGATCATGACTCTGTCTGCTGAAATGGCGGAAGTGGTTGAAATCCAAAGGACAGTGTTTGTGTAAATACATACGTGTTGGTGAATTAATAAACTAATAAGCCTCAATGTGCTTTTCATACACAGGGTTAACGTTTTTTTCAGTTCTGCCTTCAGAATGGTCTGCATAGTGAGTCTGTATTTTGCTGCCAAATAAATTACCAAATGTCTTGGTTGAATAGTGAGGTACTGAACTGGCACAGGCTGTGCATTGTGGAGATTCTGTCATTTGACTTAAATGCAGCATTTCAACATCTTTATCATTTTACAAAATGGCAGAATAGTGAAGGAGAGGAAAAAAAGGTGAAGCAGATCTAGCAAAGATCAGGTGGAAATAACACTTGGTATATTTAGCTTTGGTTTGCATTGGTTGCTTTTGTAGCAGTAGCCAAGTATGAGCTTTTAGCCTGGTCGGAGATGGAAGGCATGTACAGCAGTGTCCTCACTCTGGTGATTAGTAATTTATCCATTCCTTTTGAATCTGAGTGTGCCTGATGGCAGTCACAGCAAACTTTAACCTTGCCATGGCTGGAAGTGCCACAGCAGCAGGTGTATCACTGAGCTGTGAAAGAGATGCAAGCAACTATGGAAATATTTAATCCATGAGGAATTCTGCTCTGTGTGCCTGTCTTCTGTTACTAGAGATAGAATAGATTGTTTCTTCTGTGCAAGCTGCAATATAGATGTATCCTTAAACAACTCTGAAATGAAAAGGTTCCTTCTCTGTTATAGTAATTTTTATCTTGCTAGGACAGTTCTATTCCAAAGTGTCAGTGCATGTTAGGATTGTCCATCTGTGTTACCATAGTGAATGGAAAAACACCTCCAGCAGTTTTTGAGGAGCAGTATGTTAGGCTTGGACAAATCTTCCTGCAGATGACCTTCTGGTGGCCATGCAAAAAGAACCTGGCAAGGACCCAGATCCTCTTTTATGGAGAAGCATTAATTGTCTGCAGAGTGCTGAGCAGGAAGAATTATTATAATGAGAGGATATAAGTGTTTGTCTGCTCTTGCTCCTCTGCAGCCTTGCATGCTTGTTCTGAGCCAAGGTTCACCCTGGTGTGGTTGTGTTAGCACAGGGCATGAGGCAGTGAGGATTGGTCATCTGTACTTCTCTAACTGAGAAACCTATTCTGCTAGCAAAAATGAGGATTTTCTTCAGTCATTTCTGCCCCAGAGTGTTTGATGCCTGCCTAATTTAATGGCCTTGCAGCTAAGCAGCAAGATTTCTGTGACAGTGTTAGAGAGAGAGAGCCTGTTTCACAGAGAGTGCAATTCATCTGTATGCACAGGGTCAGCCTGAGATTTAAACCCTCTGTAAGACCTTTTTAAGCTCCTTGGGCTCAACTGCTCTGTAGATTGTTGCCTTGCAGAAGTGAGGGAGTTTGACATGGTAAGAACAATGGGTAAATTATTTTTGAGGAGGGTAGGTTTTGGTTTTTTGCTTTGCTCTGTGGATATTTTATTCTCAGGAGATGATGACCTGCTGCAGTCTGGGAAAGGTAAGCTTGAATTTTGACATATATTCTTTTTAGATGGAAATCACTAAGGACTCAGAATTACATTGCCAAAGCAAATGGTGTCTTTATAACGTTCTTTGGGATCATTAACAGCTTCTACCTTTGTTTAATAGTTTCCCATATTGAGAAGGAATGATTTGTTTGTACTCATAAATGTTCTGGTTTGTTCTTTGCCAGGCTGACCTGAAAACTTCTGGTAGTTTCTGACTTTTTGAGTAGTTTGAAATATGCATCCGCATAAATGATTGACTCCTACCCCAGTATTTGTTTTCTTAAAGTTTTGCTAATTAAAAAGTGATTAAATTATTTCCTGACTTTTTGTTACTGTGCAAAGACTTTGTTTTGGTTAGGTAGTGATGAAAGAAATCAAATTCTTTGAGTCAGCATTTTCCCCCCTCAGTTTGAGGAACTGATCTGTATAGTTTTTAAGGCGTGTGGGGGTTTTTTTTGTTAGTGTGGGGTTTTTTCTGTGTATTGTTTGGAGGTTTTGTTTTGGTTGGTTTTGTTTGGTTTCTTTTGCAGGGTGGGGGAAGGGTGTTGAACATTTTTTACATTTGGGGAACTCCAGAAGATTTACCCAGTTCTCCTGGCCCATAAGTAAAACACTTTCACCAGCTTCATTTGCTTCACTTCACAGTTTTGCTTATGCAGTATAGCTTTGGGGAAAATTGTCTTATGGATGTCTAAAGTAAAACTCCAGTCTGGGTTGCTTCCTTCCAGCTCTAGATGGGCATCTCCTTCAGGGAATATGAAAGCTTTTTTGGAGTCTGCAGAGGCCTGGAGGAGCCCAGTAAATTGCCTTAGGGCTTTTCCTTCTTTTCCTGTCCCATCTGTCTTCTTTCTGTGGAGAAGATTATCTGTAAATGTGACTGTCTTGGTGCTGTGTGTTGTTCAATTGCATCCCATGTTTTCTGGAACTCCTGGGACATTCATGAGGGCTGTTCTTAAATTTGGGGCAAGAAGAACTGAGCCATGTAGCTTTTTTGAATCTGTGGTCTCTCATTCTATGCTTTAGGATAGGATCTGAGCTATGAAAATGGATACATGTGGACTTACTCTTGGGTAAGTGGCTCAGAGTGGCCCTGCTTGGGCAAGGGGATTGGACAAGGTGACCTCCAGATGTCCTTTCCAGCCAAAACAATTCCATGAAGAATCAATTCCCTGTGTAGAGTATATTATGTAGTTATAGGTTTAATTCAAGGCAGGAGAAATATACTGTTGTGGAACAGAGATAGTTATATAACTATTCTGAGGAAAATTAATCATTTTTACCTTTAATTGTGGTGTGTCACTGGGCTCTTAGTGATTGTTTGTTCCATATTTTAAAGCAGTGGTATCCACATTAAATGTGAAAACTGGTCATGTTTACTTTTTGAATGGGAGTGTTAAAAGGGATTTACTTCTTACAGTCTGTGCCTGAAGTTTAAGCTCTAAAAATCATTTAATGGAAGAGTAACCTATTGAATGTATTTTGCAATGTATAAGGTAACAGGCAGCACTCTCAAAATGTATGTTTTCACTCTTTTCCAGGTAATTGAGAATGGGCCCTTAAGGATGCTGAGTCTACAATGGGAAGTGTCACACTTCGCTATTTCTGCTATGGGTGCCTCTTCACATCCGTGACCTGGACACTTCTGCTCTTTGTTTATTTCAACTTCAGTGAAGAGAACCAATCCTTCAAGAATGTGCCCATCAAGGGGCTGGAACCACAGAGGCCATTCCCAAAAAAATTCTACCCCCGTTTTACACGGGGGCCAGTTCATATACCTGAATTGCAACAGAAAGAGAATAAGATAGGAAACTCTTTTGGAAATCATATCCAGGATCCAGTTAAGGGGGAGATAGAGTTCTCTCCTGAAATGGGTAAGTGGTTTTTAGTGTTGGTGGCAAACTTAGTAAAACAACAGGAGAAATGAGGTTTTTTTACAGAAAACTATCTCAGGGGAAAGTGTATAATGAAAAAGTTTTGTTTGTTAAAATGCATGTGGTACTCGTGGCTCTCTTCTTTAAGAATTACTTGAAATTTATTTTACAGTGCTTAATCCAAAACACACTCTAACATTTACATCTATGCTGTATAAGTAAGTGCTGATGAAGACTGGGTTACAGCAGGGTCTGCCCTTGATGAACTAAGTCTTACTTTTGGAAGCTTCAGTGTGTGCTTGTTTCATATCTTACTCCTGTTTTAATTGGGCTCAAATACATAAGCCTTAGTTAGCTACAGAGAAACTGTACTTATATGCAGCAATTAAAAATAGCTTGATATCAATGAACAATTAAGAGGACCTGGAGAATATGTTTGGAGTATAACTTACTCTACAAGAAATGCATGTGGGACAAACTAACAATGCAAGATTGAGATGGCAATGGTTAGAGCCAAATCCTGCTTACTTTGTACCAGCAAAGGTCTGTATGTTTCACTGGAGCATGTTTCATCGATGAGGTGGTTTTGTTTTGTGTTCCAAAATAAAATGCTTTGTGTATTCTAGTGCTTACAGCATATTCACTGCTGGGTTTAGATGTGCAAACAGGCACATTGTATGTTGGCTTAAATCTTGGTTTGGGTCTGGAGGCAGAAGTGTTGTGGCAAAGTGTTGGGGTATTGGCTTCTGCAGCTGCTTTGGGAGATAGAGCACAGAAATGAACTTTCCTAGCCAGGGTTTAATGCTCAGATCTCAGTGAAGTCTCCTGTCATGGCTGTGGATGAATGGTGAATCACGAGCTTCATGAGTTTATAGAACTTTACCAAACTTCACTTTCTGAGTTGGGTATTAGAATGTATGTTAGAAAAATGGCAGTTCATGTTGCCCTGTGGCATCACAAGTGTTTTTCAGTTCACTGCAAAAAGCCTGAGTGCCAAGTGAGGCGAAGGCCAGTCCAGAGGTGGCCATTTCTTTCCAACTATTCAATCTGGGTGAGGAAAGAAATGGAGCTTTTTAACTGAGAAGTCTTTTGATCTTCAAACCAAGTGACTGCTCTGGTTGGTGAAAGCCAAGGGGAGTTATAGTGCCAGGATAAATTCTACAGGAATCATCAGGAGACAGCTCTTAAGACAAGGTGTGTTAGGAAACGGTTTTCTGAAGTCTGTCTAGAGTAGGACAGTGATAAACACAAAACCAAAAAATTAAAAAGTGAAAAGAAATGTGGTGTATGATAGTCAAAATCAAACTGTCATCTGGTAGGTCAGTTTGTCTTTTTCTCTTTATCTGTGAGAGCCACATAACACTGCTGAAGTAAAGCCTAAAATGAGGTTTTGATTGCAAGCCCCTTGTTTTCCAAGGGCTTCTGTCTGTTGTTTGAACTGAAATCATTCAGGTCTTTTGCATGCATTGGATACTGTTCTTCATGAGAAAGTTTTAAAAA
Source organism: Camarhynchus parvulus (assembly GCF_901933205.1). NCBI lineage: Eukaryota > Metazoa > Chordata > Aves > Passeriformes > Thraupidae > Camarhynchus > Camarhynchus parvulus. The sequence goes on from NC_044572.1 coordinate 6,735,179, forward strand.
TATTAGCACTCCTTGAATATATTCATAAGATCAGAAAAACATAGTTAGTGGTTGGCTATGGATGGATTGTAGAATGAAACATTTGGGATGTGTTTTAAGTTCATGCTTGGTATGAACAAAACATTTTAGAGTGACCACATTTTAAGGTGCTGCTGATTATGCCAGAATAATGGATCTGGGTACTTGAACTGACCAGATGGAGACATTTCTTGGATGAATGGATTTCTTGCATTTCTTTGGATGGATGTGGTTCATTAGGGGACTGACTGACCCCTTTAGGCTGCTGGGGCTGGGGGAGTGACACTGCCACTGTAAACAGACCTCATTCCTACCCCCACAGTGCCCCTCATGCACGGTGGGAGTGCTCAGCCCTGAGCAGCACAGCCAGTCGCAAGGCACTGTGTGGGTGTGTCCCCTTTATGTCACAGATATCATACCCAGCACTTCCCACTTGGTCCTGCTCAAATGTCAGGGCATTTACTCTTGAGCTGTTGCACAGTGCAGCTGCATTGCCATTGCTGAACTAGAGACTAAAAGCCACAGGGTGGTAAATGTAAATAGTAGGAATGTGGATGGAATTCCCTCCTGAAAGTCACCTGGTATCTGTGGGTAGACTTTGTCATTGAGACACAGCTGTGCTCAGAAGGCCCAGATGGTTTACTTGTTTTGAAGCTTTTTTTCAGTTTCAAACTTTTAAAATTACTTCTCTTTTGTGTTTAACTCAATTGATTTTCTCCAGGCTTGAGCTCAGCTGGCTTTTGCATAGCTGGTGAAAACTGGAGAACGTGAGGTGTGGAGCCAGGCTGAGAGCATTGAGTTTATTCTGCCTCAGAGAGAAGACTGAGGGGTGAGATTTTCTTGCTATCAGCAGCAGCTGAACAGGAGGCTGAAGGGAAGATGGAGGCAGACTCCTTCCAGAGCGCATGGGATTATAACAAGAAATTGGAGTGAGGGCATTTCAGTTATGGAAGAGGAAAAACATTTTCAGTGTGATGGTGTCAAATGCTCAAACAGGGAAATAAGAGGTTGTAGAATCTTCCTCTTTGGAGATATTGAAGGCTTTCAAAACTTAACTGCACTGGTTCTGAGCAACTTCCTTTAGCTGGACCTGCTTTTGGGAAGGAGATTTGACTAGGTGTCCCTTTCAATCTGAATTAGTCTATGAATGTATGAAACATATTTTCCTGGAAGTGCAGTGGCATGTGAATGGGGAACCCTCTTGTTAACTATTTTCTGCAGATTTTGAATGATATGGAGATGATGGGCAGGGTGAAAGGAGATAACTTACATGATCCTTGCTCACTTCTTGTACTGAAATTTCAGTAAAATTGCCTGTGTAGCTTGATAATAACTGAAGAGGTGACAGGCATCTCATTCTGTGCAGCCAGCTGAATAGAGACAATAAAAAATAATCACTCTGCTACCTGAATTGTTGCAGAAGTGGCTGGAGGCACAGGTGGTGGCAGACACCAGCTGTCTCTCCCTCATGGAGTTGTGTGAAGTGCCACAATGTTTTGGTTCTGTTCACACTGGTGAGAGAAGCCCATGGCACTGAGTCAAGGCAGGCAGGGTGGCATTGAAAATTTCATCTTGGCTTATAGCAGTGTCCCAATACCAACAATTACTTCTGCCATGCTTAGTAACAGTTGCCAGTTCTGCCAAAGTAATCAAAAAACAGCAGTTCTGCTGGTGTTTTACTTGCTGTCAAAGTCCCAAGTCAAATAAACAAAAGTTTACAGTTCTTGTATAACTGTTTTTGTTACCACGGACTTCAGAACTGCATGAAATGGGAACTGCTATTGTGAGGATTTTTCTACCATTTTAAATGTATTTCCTTACTCAAAAATCCCATTACACACATGTCACCTGTAGGGATAGATGCTGATTCATTGTGTGCCAAAGTCTGTCCTCTGTTGCTTGTTTGATGTTGGTTTTAGGTAGTGCTAAGAATTAGAGGCCACATGAGTGAAGGGAAGCAATAAACACAATGGAGCCAGCAGTCTTTGGAGAAGGATTTAATTTTATTACAGCTGCAAGGCCTCATAAGTGCTGCCTGTTTGTGAGAGGGAGCAGAAATAGTTGCACAAACACACAATTTGCAAAAACAGAGGGATTTTTAAGAGCATAATGGGTTTTAGAAGAGATTAAAGGTTTCAATCCTTGATTTCTTTCAAATGATGTTTTTGAGCCTTTTAGCTGATCTTGGCACGTTTCTTTTGCAGGAATGATTTTTAATGAAGAAGATCAGGAAGTGAGAGACTTGGGCTATCAGAAGCATGCTTTCAATATGCTTATCAGCAATCGACTGGGATACCACAGGGAGGTGCCTGATACAAGAGATGCAAAGTAGGTGCTCATTTTTGGAGACAATGTGGTGTAGTTTCATAGCTCAATGACTTGTTACACCTGATGCAGTATTTAATATTCTTGGTATTTTGGTATTTCTGTCCTACACTGTTCCATCCCCATGTGTTGCTGAAGGCAGATTTTTCAGCTGTTTAACAGGAGTGCTTGAAGTTAGGATTTCTATTCTTAGGTCTTTTCTGTCTTTTTTTGAATTAATATTATTTCTGGGGATGTAAGGTTTTTTTGTCAGCTGCTAAAGGTATATGATAAGTTGTGCACTGCTCTGAATATTTTCTATTAAAGAATATATCTTTTTCTATAATCTACCTGGTGCATATAGGGGGAGGAACAACTCACCTCTGTAACAGCAATAAAAACTCCAAACACTGAAAAATAAATAAACTTGCATGAATTTTCTAGTGGTTTCTCTGGTGTGGGTGAGTGTAATGAATTGTACTTGCTGATTGTTTTTCCCAGAATTGAGCTCATTCTAAGTAAATGAAAGCTTTTCTTCTATACTTCTGGGTTTTCATTTATAATTTCTTGTTTTTATTGGATCCCCCTATGCCTGGCACCTTCAAATGGCATTAATTTGTGATAGTTGGCCCTATTAGAAGTAAGGACGAGCTTTGAAAAGGAGAAGAAAGAATGATCTTTTGCTTGGAGTGGGATTCATCTTGCAGATTAAGATGCTTAGATAACTGCTTGTTAGTCAGTTGTCTCTGCTTTTATTATAATTAGCAGAGATCCAGTCACTGGAGTTAATGAAGCATGCAGAGCTCTTCAGCTGACAAAACACACTTGACAGCCTTAGGGTGAACTGAACGCTATTTAGACTGCACTGACAGCAGTGACTAGACTTAAGTGTCTTAATCTGCCCTCTGAATCCCAGTGTTGGTTGTGTAAATAGGTATTTAGCACCAGTGGAGGTTTTCTGGGCTATCCAACTCTGTCTCCAGCAGCTGGCCGATAAGGCTGTGGTATTTTTGTGGACCTCATGTCATATTTGAACTGTCTCAGCTACCTGAGGGTACTCGACTGTGTTTTGACAGCTGAAACAAGCCCTCACTATCTTCTGTTCTCTGTCTTGAGGATCTCTGGTTCTTATTCCCACCTCAGTGCATGGCATCCTCTGTTTTCTAACAAGCAGCAGAGTTAACTATGAGTCTGTGTTATGTGGAAAATAATTTACTCTGCTGAGCCCTCCTATAGCTGTTACACGTCTGGGCTCATTATGTTCACATTCGGGGTTCCTCCTACACATTTAATGTTTGCTTGTTATTTGGGAAGTTTGAGCAGTGACCCAGCCCTGTGGAAACCCCTGTGTAAATAGTGCCAGAGACTGTGTTCCTGTTTGCAGATGCAGAGAGAAGTCCTACCCTGCTGATCTGCCCTCTGCCAGCGTTGTGATTTGTTTCTACAACGAGGCGCTCTCCGCCCTGCTCCGCACGGTGCACAGCGTCCTGGACCGCACCCCCGCCCACCTCCTGCACGAAATCATTCTGGTGGATGACAACAGTGAATTGGGTGAGACACTCTTTAGGAATGTTACCCTCCTGGGTCTTCCTGTGCTTCATTGACTGCTCAAAAGAAATTGTGGAAGTCGTGATGCAAAACCGATTTGTACTGCAGCCCATCACCAGAGTGCCAGCCATAGAGATATGTGGTGTCCAGAGATGCCCAAGGTGATGTCCTCTTTGCCACTGGTGCCATTTTACTGATGAGCTTTGTATCATCCGGGCTTTAACATTCAAAATCAGGTTTTGAAGCTAATAATCAGAGAATCAAAGAATGTTAGGGGACTGGAAGGGACCTTTAAAGATCATCTAGTCCCAGCTCCTGGTGTCATGGGCAGAGACTCTTCCCCACGAGACCGGGTTGCTCAAGCCCCTATTCAACCTGGCCTTGAATGCTTCCAGGGATGTGGCATCCACAGCTTCCCTGGACAACCTGTTTCAGTGTCTCACAAACCTCACAGTAAAGAATTTCTTCTTAATATCTAACCTTACTTTTCCCTCTTTCAGTTTATACTCAGTACTCCTTATCCTGTCACTACAGTTCCTAGTGAGTCCCTCTCCAGGTTCCCTGTAGAGTTCCTTCAGATACAGGAAGTTTGCAATGAGGTCTCCGCACAACCTTCTGTTCTCCAGGCTGAGCAGCCCCAGCTTCCCCCTGCCTTCACAGGGGAGGTGCTCCTCTTATCTCACCTCTTGCACACACTGATGAGTGGGGGTCATGAAGCAGTTGTTTAGTTTGGGTTTTCTTTGCAGTTCTTTACTTGGGCTGCTCAGGTGCTCAGAGCAGGTGACAGAGAGGCCGCTACTCGCTGTGAATGCATTTGAAAGGAGCTGGAGGCGCTCCCGGCTGCAGCCTTGCCGATGGGTTGCTGTGGCACGATGGAAACAGTGCTGTGTTTTGTACTTACTCAGCATTCCGGACCGGCAGCAGCGCCCTGGGGCTCAGCGTGGCTGGGCAGGCTCTGCGTGGCTCTTCAACAGCCTCTTGTGGCCACGCCGGGAGCGGCTGTCCTGGCTCTGGGAGCAACCTCTGCTCCTGCAGGCTTGGAGGGGCCCTGCAGGGGTAGACCCTGCAGAGTTGCTTTGCTCCTGTTGGAGGATTGCTGCTTTTTCTCTCGATTGACAGACAAGGCAAAGACAGACATGCAATTCAAGCATGGCCCTCAAAAAGCCTTTCATTTTGGCTCTTCAAAAGCCAAATGCCTGTTGAGGAATGTGCTAGCATAGCAGTTCTTGCCAGCATGACTGTGCAGGTTCCCTGCTCACCTCTGTTCAAGTCCACAGCTTTTTGCATTTTAAATATTTTTTAGGTTGTATTTTTATTTAATATAATTATAGCACCCTTGGTCTCATTGTTTGTTTTCTGGTTTAAGGTCTCACTTGCTCTAAGAGACTGATTAGATATGTCTGGTGTAGAATGGCATTCTCTTGTTATGCTGGAAGTTGATTTCTCTGAGGTCAGATCAAATGTCGAGATACAAGAGAAAACAAAGATCAAATACTGTTCTTTGCTGATAAGAATGTGTAGTAATTAAAAGCTTGTTTTGTTTTCTGTTTTGGGAGCATATGCCTTGCTATAAAGTGTCTTGTGCAATTTGTTGTGTATTCAGAGATTGCCTTATTTCAAAACTCAGTCTTCTGAATGTAAGTGTGCATTTGATTGATGCCTGTATTTAGGCAGTAATACCATCACTCTTCTGGTCTGTTGTTAAATTGAAGCAATTAGTGAATTTGAACCAAATGAAGTTCAAAACATTCAAGTAGCTATTTTTGGCTTTCTGACTTCAAATGAACTTTTTCTGAAGCCAAAGGCAGGAGGAGGTATTGTTTACACAGAATTACTGCTCTTGATGCTAATGATCCTATGGTTTTGCTGCTGCTTGATTTTAATGGGTGGACTCTTACAGCAGAAGAAAGGTGGGACTGGGGATGGTTTGGGAACTGAGGAAATGGATAAAAACTTTGGCTGTGCTATGGATATCATGAGCTCAGGCAGATTGCTTGATCTCTATGCCCCTTTGTTTTGTTTTTAATTAAAGAATAATTTTCCTTCCATTGCCCGCTTTCTGAAGTGGTGTTCTAGATGAAATTTTCTCTAGTTCTTCTCCTACAAATATGAGAGCTGTGGTACCCATCAGTGCTGTTGTGCAAACCTTGGGCCTTTGCACCTAGTTTTGCCTCAAAAAGCTTCTTAACCTCAATCATCAACAGTTTTACTAGCCAAGCATTGCCATGGCTCACTGAACCCACTGTTGTATTTTTCTCCATTCCATGAAAGGCAGGATTTCTTTTTCTGGTATGACCTCTTTCTCCCAGATTTAGCCTTAACCTGTTATGGAAAAGCCTGAGGATGTGTTTTGAAGGCTGTTACTGGAGGCATTCTTCTGTGTAGAAGGAGAGAATGAGGAACAGAAAAAGAACCAATTGTCTGCAACTCAATACTTTAGAGCAGTTTAAGATAATTACACTCCAGACTCCCATCCCAGGGCCCATTTTGCCTTTGCTGCATAGATATGGAAGAAGGTAATGCCTGAAGTAATTTTTGAAGACTGGCTAAAAGGGAGCAGTTCTGTTTTTGGAGGAAGATTTCTCAGGCTGGATTGTATCAGTGTTCCCAATGGATGTGAAGATGACACACAAAAACCCATCAACAGCAAAAATCCCAAAATGTGTCTGAGACAAACCTGCCTGTTAAGAATGATCTGTGATATGGCACAGTTGCCAGTAGAATGCCATTTTGTGTGGGTCAAAACTCTACTGGTCCTTCCATTCTGCTGCTCAAGCCAATCTTGTGGACCTGGTTTAGCTCCTGGTGTGGATGTGACATATTTACCTTTTTTTTTTCCTATTATTTTCAAGAGTTTGCAGATGTGAAACTCCTTCCTTGTTTGTTTGCCTCATCTGCTGTAAGAGTTGAATTTGATAACTGAGCTTTTTCTGCTTTGTGCTGTCCCATTGTTTCTGCAGGTGTACACTGTTCTTCTCTTGCTATAATGAATCAGGTGAAGAATGATTCAAACACTATTTTATTTTAGGTTTGCAAATCTGCCCTGCTTGTTTGGGTATCTCATTTGGAGATACTTCAGAGATTGTTTAATCAATTTTCTAGGAGACTTTCTCTGAAAACTTCTTCCCTATTGTCTCTGACATACGATGGCATTACTCCAGATCAGGCAAGAGAATTCCTGTGACCCAAATGAATTCTGTCTATATTTCCCCATAGAGTTTCCTTTGTCCTAGAGTATTCTCTGGCATCATACTTTCTGTGTGTTACCTTCTCACTTCTGATCCACCACGTTTCCTTGCGGTACAAAGGCTGAGATCTTAACATTTGGAATGGCATCTGGGAATCTCCTGCCTGAAAGTTCTTATTCCTCCTGAAAGTGACACATATATTCCATTGGCATTTAATCTCATTAACAACAACTTTAATGTTTGAGCTGACATTCTTCAGAATAATGTTTATTTTGGCATATCCTCTGACAAAAGTCTGTCTGCCTCTCTGTACTAAGGTTCTCTGTCAAGTCTCAGTTGGGTTTTTGCTTTTCTTTCTCATTTTGTATTCCTTTTTATTTCTCCATAAGTTTATTAACTTATGCTTTTCCATTACTTCAGTCTTTGTGTCCATCTTCTCTTCAGTAGTTCTGCTTTAATGTTAGAAACCACTGACCTTGGGTGAAAGAACTATTGTTACTCTTAAAATTGCCATTGATGTTAGCTAAGTTACTCTGGTGCCCATGGACTCCAGTGAACTCTGCACTCCTTCAAAAGCACAGGCTTGCTTTGATCCTTTTGGGTTTTAGAAAAGCAACCAGCTGTGAGTGAGTTGTACCTGGTATCTGTTGTTCTGTCAGTTAAGCAGGCACAGATAATATTAGGTGTCTTCCTGCCTCTTCTGAAAGGTGTCAGCATTTGTTTTCATGTATGGAATGTAGTAATTTAAATCATTTGCCTGCGTGAAACGTTTATTGTTGCATCTGTTGCAAATGCCAGTCACCATAAGAAGAATTTGGAAATGCGTTTCTTTGAACAGCAATTTTTCCTTTTTTTTTTTGAGTCTAGTAGTTCCAGTCAACTTGAGTAATGTACTAAAGGCATTGAAGGGGAAGTATAGGATGTGGGAGTACTGTCCTTTGATACTCTTGGTTTGAAGCTCTGCTGTGTCAGGGTGATGTTTTGATCAAGACTTTGGCCATTTTTGAGTTAAACATCTTGAGATTTTAAATGGAGGTTTCAGGACTTTTTTCCTGTTGTTGAACTTGTGTTTTCCTTTTTTCAGCTGACTTGAAAAAAGACTTGAGTGAATATGTTAAAACTCAGCTTCCCAAAACCACGAAATTGGTAAGAAATGAGAAGAGGGAAGGCTTGATCAGAGGAAGGATGATTGGAGCCTCTCATGCCACAGGTGCACTTCCTTTTCTCTCATTTCCCTGCATACTTTGATGATTAGTTGATTGGGTGACTTCTCTTTTTGTAGTGCAGCTTTTCAGATGTTGGATGTTTGACCTGTGGTTACTTTAGCCTCCTGAAGGGGCTCTGCATGTCATGCCACACTCTAAACTATACAATTTAGCATTATCCCAAATCTTTCTTCCCCTACACTGTCTCAAATGATAACTGAAATTTGGATCCAAATTTGAGTGTGTTTTTTTAAACCTTGAGACACTTTGAGTGTCTCAGCTGTTGATTCTTTTTTTTTTCCCTGGAGACATTTGCTTTTAATAAAACGAGGTACTTTTTTAGAATGGGTGAGTGAAATTGTGAAACAAAACCAGTATTGTGCTCTAAAGAAGTACCCCATTTTATTGAAAGTTATGAACACAAGTTATCATCATCCCAAATCTTCCCCTGCACTGTATCTCAAACAATGACTGCAGTGTTAGTGAGACAATGTAGAGTTTTTCCTATTCTTGCCCTGAAAGAATGTTGTCTCAGGAGCATCTCCATGTGGTCAAGATACTGTAGTTGCAGAATATTTTTTGCATGTTTTATGTGCAAACTTTTGCTCTAAAATGAAATCTGCTCCCTTTTAAGGGACACTAATCCAGTTTTTAATGCTCAAATCTAATAACAATGTTTTTCTGTATAAGCTCTTCTGTTGCAGTGAGTGTTGATTGGGAAAACAAATATTTGATGATTTATAAACAGCCTTTACCAGAATGTGCTTTCAGTTAAATTCTCTGGCATCTGAGAAAGTAGCACACTTTCTTAAATAATTTTGAGCAGCAGATAAGTCTCTTAATTGGTGTTTGCTCATTAGCATTGTAATGGTGTAATCCAGAGAGAAGACTGTGCTGGCATTTTCCAAGCTGTGCTAAAATTCATTTCAGTTAGTGCAATTTTAAGTAATTTTATTGCTCTTCTGAACTGCAGGAGTTCCATCCCCATGCCCAGTCAAATACTGTCCGTGGGGTGACTTGTTATATTTGCATGCTCCAAAGTTGTTTTCTTTAAAGCTGTTTCCCATCTCTTCCATATTATTCTAGTGTTACATAAATTTTATATTGTGTCATAAAGATGCTGGTGCCCTTTTAGACCAACTGAGCATGAGGGTGTGTCACAGATCAAACTGTTCTTACTGACTGTGGCCGGTAATCTCTGTGTAAATTGCCAAGGTTTGCTTTGTCTAATGCACGTGTGTTTGCACTGAATTGCATCTTTGTGTTCCATGGCACTGAGGAACTTTCTTGACACTTTGTGTTGTGTGCTCTGCAGGGAAGGTGCTGGTGTTCCTGGACAGTCACTGTGAGGTGAATGAGATGTGGTTGCAGCCTCTGCTGACCCCCATCAGGGAGGATCACAGGACTGTGGTGTGCCCCGTCATCGACATCATCAGCGCCGACACCCTCACCTACAGCTCCTCCCCCGTCGTGCGCGGGGGCTTCAACTGGGGCCTGCACTTCAAATGGGATCTGGTGCCCCTGGCAGAGCTGGAGGGACCCGAGGGAGCCACTGCTCCAATCAAGTAAGGCTCCTGCTGTGTGGTGAGAAGCTCAGTGTGACACAGGGGTGATCAGGAGCACTTCCTAAGCAGTGGGGAGTGGTCTCTGGCTGTGCAGGTTTAGGAGCAGCTGCCTAACCTGTCAAATATCTGACTTGTTTATTTCACTTAGTTTTGATCACTATTCCCTATTTCTATTTCACTTCCATTTCTGGCATTTCATCATGAATTAGATATATCTGTTTTATTAGATCAAGAAAGCACACACTTGGAAATGCTTATACAATAGCAGCTTTTGCTGAAGACAAAATTCTGAGGGAGTTTATGGTAGTTTGTATTAAATCTATCCAATAATTTCACTTTTGAACTATGCATTGATGTTTGTTTCCAGTCTGTTGGTGTGCTTGGCTTAATGAAAATACAGCCTTTGTTGTAGGAGTAGCCTGGATTCCCACTAATACAAACTATATAATTTCTGTGATGAAATGCTGAAGAATTACTAGATTGGGAAAATCTGTTTGTGGTAATAGGAATTTGTTTTTGAGGTCTTTTGAAAGTTATTTTGATACAAAATTCTCAGTGAAGCTCAACACTGGGACTTGAAAGTTACCTTCCTTATCTTTTAACCACTGATGGCTGTGTGACCTGTACAGAACTGGCAATATCTGGTTCTAGTGGATGTGTAGCTGATGTAAAATGGTGTCAGCAGGCACCTTTTATTAGGAGCAGACATGTGTGGTTCAGACACAAGAATAGGACTGTCCCAAGTGAATCCCTTCATGAAAAGAACCAGAGCTGCTACAGCAAAGGCAAGGAGCTCACTGTGCTTTTTCTAGGTGCAGGTATCAATCTCAGTAAAGAATTCAGGTTTGTCAGGTGGAGGAGCTTCCCATTTTTTACAAAATAACTCTTTATGGATAAGATTTTCCAAGTGAATCAGAAATTGGGTGTGTTTTCATTTCTCTCTCATTCTCTTTTCTTGGACTGTAAATAAGAGCATTTCTGCTGCCGTAAACAGTTCCAGCACAGGTTCTCTGCTGTCATCTGACAGCTCAGCAGTTGGCCTTCCCATGTCTCCCCATCCCAAGATTTTGTCTGAGAAGCCAGGAAAATTATTAAGTTATTTAACAGTTTGACTGGCTCATTTGGAAAGTGTCACTGTGGCAGTTTCTGAACCTGGAAGGAAAGGACAGGCTGAAAAAATCTGAGTGGGGAATCAGCCTTGAGTGTTAAAATCCTTATTCTTTTAAGAGCTATTCTCACATTTAATTTGGTCAGTGGCTGAAGGTTAGCTGTTGCTGTGTTAAACACTGTTGTTGCATTCCTTCAACTCACTTTTATGAAAAGTCCTGTGCTAAAAAGACAGAGAACTTTATAGTTAAAGCAAGTGTAACCATCTCAAAAGATTACCTTTTCTGAGTATGAAAGTGATTTTTCCTACCTAAAGGTCTCTGCCTCCTTTGAATAAAGAGCCTAGATTGCTATTTAACCTTGAAAGAAGGCTTTCCATCCAACAGAAAGTATTGCATTTTAGTGACTTTCCACAATGAAGTATTTTGGTGTCAGAGTGGGAAAATTGAGAGTAACCTTTCAACCCAGTTTTTAAGGTGACAGAATCTGCAGCAGAAATTTGTGTGAGAACAAACAATGAAATACTGACCTAGGCTTGGTTTCATCACAGGGGGTTTTTGCAAGGGTGGGAAAAAGCCTTTTTCCAGCCCATGGGATGTTCCAGCTATCATATCACATTTTTATGTAGTGCTTTTACTCTGTTACAGTCTTGTAGGTCATCCACATATTCCAGTGTTGTGATACAGTAGGAATTCAGTCTAGAGACTGAACAGTGAGGATCATATGCAGGTTTTTACAGAATAGAACACATTCTAGCAACATACAGACAAGGTGAAAAACTGAGAAATGCCAGAGGGACCATTTCTATAAATACACAAAGTGTAAATAACTTGCCAGTAAACTGATAATTGAGTCAATAATGAAACAAAGCTGCTTCTGGCATTTGGTGTTCCTCTTTCTCTGTCCTATCCCTTTTCCTCAAGTTTGCCAGGTAAAGAAATATGATTTATAGATATTGGAACAATGGAAGATCACAAATACCCCTTACAGATCTGCTTTTGCAAATACTTTGAGACTAGAACTCATGTCTAAGTGGCTGAAGGATTTTAATTGTGTTATGTCAGTTCATCAATTTGGACTTTGGGACCAACAGATTCAGCAAAAATTACTGTGTGGGGGTTTTTTCTCTGTCTAAAAGGAAATGAACTTCCTTCCATGTACCTTTTTAGGTCACCCACCATGGCTGGAGGGCTGTTTGCCATGGATCGAGAGTACTTCAATGAGCTTGGGCAGTACGACAGTGGCATGGACATCTGGGGAGGAGAAAACCTGGAAATATCTTTTCGGGTAAGCACAGAATTTACAGCTCTGTACTTGAATCTTTATGGCTTTTTCTTAGTTTGGTGGTGGAGCTTTTCATAATAGCTGTAAAGAAGCATAGGAAAAGAACTTAGGCAAGTTTTTGAAATTAGTTTATGAGCAGTGCCTAATGAATTTCACAAATTGATTAGAGATGAGTGGCTCACAGCAATATTGCTAAGATGTAAGCTTAGTGTATTTCCTTAGACAGTTCTGCCTCCTTTCTGAGGACCTGGAAATGTAAAGTTTTCTGGAACTAAATTAAGAGTCATGAAGAGGGGTCATCTTGGTTGGAAAAGTAATGAGAAAATCATAATCAAAAGATCTGAAAATGGAGCTGCTGCACTGGGCTTCCTGTATTTTCTCTCATCTTCCCTGTCACTCCACTGAAAGAAAAACAACTTACTGTGCTTAATGTTGTGCTTATCTCTTTATTTTTGTAAAGGGCATTCATCAACAGGTTTGACAAGAGTCTGCCTGAAAATGATATGCTATCATGACAGATATGAAAAGGGGATTAAAAGGTGAAGTTAGCATAAAAAAACCAAACAAGCCTAAAACCAGACGCAAAGCCCCCAAAACTTTAGAGAATCTGTCAGTTAGAGAAATCAAGATTAGGGTTCAAAAATAAGAACTGGAATTTCATACATTTGAGTGACTTTAAAGGAGTGTGTACTGAATAAATAAAATCTTTCAATTTTGGGTATAAATGTAATTATTGGGTATCTAAGTAGAAGTGTGTGGGGTGTGAGGAGATTATTGTTGTTATCTTGTAATACACAGTTTCAATAAAAAGGGCTTTGAAATCTTGGAACACATTCAGAGAATTTAGAGCTTCTGGAAGTCCCTGTCTCTCTGGGGGAGAGTTGGAAAGAAGTTTGGTCTTTATCTTGTGTAGAAGGAGTTTTAAAAGTGTCTTGATTATGAACTGCTAGTGTGGGATGATTTTCAGGGGCTGGAGAACATATTAGTCCAGCAAAGGGCCAGTGCTGGTATTTGCTGGAAGATGAAGTTAAAAAAGCAATTTAAAAAAAAGAAATGGAAGTAGAGTGTAAATAAAGTGTAGATCCCTGGTGCCACAGATAAAGACTCCTGAATGTAGCATCTGAATGGGAACAGTGTTTCCGAGTTCCTCTGTCTTAACACAAACAAACAGCTCTGTCCAATAAGTTTCTATGCTTAATTGAAAAGCTCTCCAGGTTCCCTTGATGACAAAGACTGGTCTTTGTTATCTGTCACAGAATTGTGGACAATTTTCATGCAGGTAAATGAATTTAGGTAACTTAATCTGCAGGATGAGTCCTAGCCCATATATCCCAGTCTTTTCTGCTAGGTTGTTAGAGCAAAACAGCAACATTTTCTGTTTGTCTCTTGAAAGCCATGATGTGTTTTGTGAAAAGTGTGGTCATATGAGAAAAATCATCTTTTGTAACATGAAGATCTAAAAATCTAATTTGTCAGAAAACATGGCATGAAGGCCAACATTGCTGACACCTAATCCTGTATAATGTATAACCCTCCCAAGGTATCTCTTGAAAAAGGGGAGAAGTTAGTGAGCAATCTGAACAGTGTGTGAGCAATCTGAACGTGTTCTGGTTTTTTATGGACAGATCTGGATGTGTGGTGGCAGACTTCTGATCATCCCCTGCTCCAGGGTGGGACACATTTTCCGTAAGAGGCGTCCCTATGGCTCACCTGGGGGACAGGACACTATGGCTCATAACTCACTGAGGCTGGCACATGTGTGGATGGATGAATACAAGGTAAGAGGCAGTTCTAGGTCATGAAATAAAGTCATTAAATGGTTATTGACTGGTTTGTTTGTCAAAGAACTGTCACAGTGAGATCTGTTACGACTCTGATGGGGTTTTCCATCAGTCTGAACTCCTGATGTTAGTTCTGATAGGAATTCCTAAGTTCTGTATTCTGGTTTCTCATTTGGCTTTTGAGTGCTCAAGTCTCCTCCTTGTTACTTTACTGCCTGTAGGAGATTGAGTTTTATGCCTTTTTAGTGAAGTAAAAGATGATGGATGAGCTTTTGTGAGCTCTGCATTGCTTTGTGTCCAAATCAGCATTACACGGCAGCCATGTACTGTGCCTTCAGGTAGTTTCCATATTGTGAGACAGGGATTTTCTTTTTGGCTGCTTGTTTGCTTTCTGTTTTAATTAGCAATCTGCTTCTTAGTCTGTCTTGCCCTGGAAGAGCAATCATGATTTACTTCTTGATTCAAGGGCAGTTGTATTCCTTCCTTGTCTTCAGATCTTGATACTGATGCTTTGAAACATAGATCATGTGTTTCTGCGTCCCTCATCTTTGGGATACTTAATGACATTTTGCCCTCTGAGACCACAGGATTTGCTGTGTGCTCAGTTCCTGTGGTCCCTACAATTTCTATACAAGATGTAGTTTATTAATTTTATGTTCTTTAGAGGTTTATGTTTCATTCCCCATCCTTTACCTTGATCTTCAATTTGATGAACCTGTTAGAGGTCATTAATTTTTATCTCCATTCCTCATCTCTGTAATGCTTTAGTGGATCTGATCTATCACCTTCCCTTTTACCAATGTCTGGGCACAGTTTTGTGATTACTGATGGCTTTCTCTGAAGCTTAGACTTGATTCTTATAATTTCCAGTTGAACTGATTTATCCAGCAAGCACTTGAGCTGCTTACTGTTGCAGTCTCTTATCATAGATTTGTGTCCAGAACTTTTCCAGCTGTTTCTGGTCTGTTTCTCTGATAGCTGCCAGAGAATGTATGGAAGAAAAGCTTGGAAATATTTTTGTTTTTATAAGAATAATGCAAATATTTAGGGCCAGTATAATTTACCAAAGCAATCTAACATTGCACAGTACAAAGATAAGACTTAAAGGAGTAAATATCAGTATTTAATAAATGAAATGGCATAAGGGAAATGATTCAGCAAAATTTTTATAACTGGCAAAAGCAAAATGCAAAAGTATAAGTTCATGTATACTGTGGTAATAAATAACACATGCAAGGTAGGATACCAACATTTGAACTTCAACCAGGAAAGAGAAAATTGGAATAGCAGAGCTGCTTTTTGAAGCAGGCCAGATTGTCGTATCCAGTCTGTCTCCAAACTTCCTCAGAGCTGGCCAACAGTCCAATGTACACCAAGTACACACTTCCCCTTCCTCTGCTGTTAAAATAGCAGTGGTACATCAAGCACATCCAAATGCTCAAAGATCTTGATGAGGAGAGATGTGTAACTTGTCCAGAGGTGATGCTGTCTGTTTTCTGAGTATCAGAGAGCAGGAAATACTTGAAAACTGTCAGAACCACATCATGGTGGGTGGATTCCAGATGTCTCCTAGAGATGAATCCAGCAAAATATCATCGTTCAATGCCCTGAAAACTGAATTCTAAATGGTACCTGGTAAACAAATTAATATGCAAATACAATGCCTTTTATGTAGGCTCTGTAAATCTATCTGGAATTAAATGCTAAAAGGGGATTTTTGCCTAGTTTTAGCAATAGTATCCGTGCCATGTTGTACATTCATGAGTTCCTGTTTGTCTCCATTGTTGTCTCTGCATTGGAGTCAAAAAGCACATGAGATTGGGTTGGAATCTTAATCTGTCTTCACCTAATCTGTAAAACTGTTTGTCATCATAAAATAGAATGGGAGAAGAATAACATTGTGGGAGCCCTTTTGGAGATGATGGCGATGAATGGAAAAACTGGGCTTCCCAGAAAGCCCAGGTGACAGTTCTGATTATTCACATGAATAAGATGTGTTCCCACTGAACTTCATGATATTAGTCTCATTTATAGGTCTGTTCTGGAATGGTTTTGCCCTAATAATTTGTAAAGTTGGAAGGCTGGAAACTGTGCAAGACGAAACACACTGGAATACCACAACAATGCAAATAATTTCAAGAAACCTTTGTCAGATGAGGCTGCTGCTGATACATGCATCTGTTTTTTACTTACTGATTTTAGGATGCCTGTATTGCCAATGGAATAAAGTCAGGGACTGATTTGTTTCTTCGTGAAGTTGGCATCTAAAATGGCTCAGCAAATTTGTACCCAAGAATTATCTTCATCAAAAAAATCCTCAGTTAGAAAGATTAGCTCAGAGTTAGGAAGATTAAATCTCACTTCCTGTGACAATGCAAGCATTACGATTTCCTACTGCCAGTTTCAAATCTACTGGTTGAAAGCACTAGCAAAATGAAATGAAATTTTGGGAGTTCTGGAAACAAGAAAAAATTGGGAATCATTAATCTGAAATTCTTCTCCCCTTTTCCCCAACCTGTTTCTCTTAAATACAGGAGCAGTATTTTGCTTTGAGACCTGAACTGAGGATGAGGAGCTATGGAAATATCACCGACCGTGTAGAACTGAGGAAGAGATTGAACTGCAAGTCCTTTAAGTGGTATTTAGATAACATCTATCCTGAGATGCAAATATCTGGGCCCAATGCCAAAGCCCCACAGCCAGTTTTTATTAACAGAGCACAGAAACGACCAAAAATAATCCAACGTGGAAGGGTAAGAGAAACTTAAATAGATGGAATTCTGGTGTGTTAATTATTATGAGGCTTTTTTCTTAAAGATTTGCTCTAATACAACAGAAATAGTCTGATTCCATGAATTTTGCAACAAGCTGCCTTGAAAATAACAGGATTTTTGTCAGATCAGTCTAATCTATATTTCAGGTCATCCTTAGACTAGATACTCTTCTATGATGTTTCTTATCTTGAAGTTCTGAGTTAGGAAGTTTTGCTGTCTTTAGAATGTGTTTTCATGGCTGTTGGTTCTGAAGATGGATTTGGATAGAGAGAAATTTGGCCTCAAATATTCAGGCTCTGTTGGTTTATGATAAGAGTACAGTGTAATTAGTTTCCAAACTCATTTTACTTGTCATTTTCTGCAAAGGTGAACATTTGCATCTGAGGCTGATGATGGCTTTTCTGGTCTTGCCTGTTAGCTAATGAACAAAATATGAGTTTTTCTCCTCTCTTTTTTTCTTCAAAGTAGAAGTGAAGAGAGAAATTTTTGTGTGTATTCATGAAGGAAATCATTATTAAATTCATGCCTTAGCTCTGACACCTTTGCTTATGGCTTTGTATGCAGGCAGAGTCACCAAACAGTTGCATCTGCTCTTTCCAGGGTCAGATTCACTTGGTGTGTGCTTTTTATGCTTCCCAAAAATAATTGATGGTTTCAAACCCAAGACAACTATCTGAATGTCTTCCCTGTGGAAGAAAATACTCTGGAATAAACTGCTTCATGTGCACACAGATTATGGTTAGCAGGTTCCCTTTTAACTCAATACTTGGAAGCATTTAGTAGTGATGTCCCCCCAGGCTGCAGTAGCTGCTGGTTTTGCAAGAAGTGAGTCAGGAGGACCTGTGTTCATGCAGGACCTCTTGGCACCATTAGATTTTTTTTCTTGGAAGCAGCTGTCTGGGAATCCTCAATTTGTGCAGTATTTTTATAGCAATATCCCAGCCAAGCTGTGAAGTTTGTTATGTGGTTTCCCTGAATAAAACTGATGGGCTGATTCCCCTAGTTGTTGGATGCTGTTACCCCCCTAGTCAGACCTTTTCTTCTTCTTTTTAGAATTTAATAGCTTTTTGCTTTCATTCAGACAGAAATTTAACTGAGAAATTGTTGATGTTGGAGAGAACTCCAACAGATCCTGGAGGGATCTAAATATTTCAGGAGCACTTAAGGTTAAATCTTCCCAGCAGTTATTTACCATGGCTTAATTTTGAGAAAAACTTTGTGCACCCCTTAAGAAATGGGGAAAAGAAGCAGAAAAATGCCATTCCTTGGCTTGGTTCTCTGAGATTCAAGAATTATACCCAGCGTTGTATGAGAGAGTCAGCTTTGGCTCTGGTGGCTGTATAAACTATTTCCAGATGCCTGCAAGGAACAGAATGATCAGCCAATGTCACCACTGTGTGCCAGACTCTTTAGGACTTGGGAGGAATCACTCCAAATCTCAGTTTATTCTCAAAAACTAATTGGGCCACAGATAAGTGGTGGTTTGACAGCTGGGAAGAAATGTAATGATCACAAATAGTTGCAGCTGTTACCAGCGATATCCAATGCTGGCCATCATGGCCAATAAAAAAAAGGACAAAAATCATACAAAACTCATGTAGTCTATGGTTTAAAAACCTTCTGTTGAGTGAGGGATGATGAAAATGAGATCTGTGCTAGATCTGGGGTGTGCGGAAATGTTACTTAGAATGTTTTGTGTAATTTGTTTTAGATGTGTGTGGGGAACAGAAGAAGCATGGTACACTCAAGGCAATTGTTGTTGTGCCTTGGGACAGCTATTTCCAGAAGTGATGTTTATTGAAAATATTATTTGGTATTTGTGCTAATTTTTGCTGTTATGTGCTCGAGCAGTTTGTTCCTTTTATTACTGGAAGGGTATTTTGGTTTCTAAAAATTTGTGGAGTCAATAGCAATGCCAAGACGGCTATGGATGTCTTCATAATGAAGTTCAGCTGGCTAGTTAATCAGCCTGGCCTGGAGTTCAGGACAGCAAATTCTTTTTTCCTCTACATCCAGCTCCAGATTGGAAATAATTATTTTTAATGTGGGTGTCAGATCTGAGGCCCTGCCATCTCTCAGCTCATAGTGTGCAGGCAGTGTTTGCTGCCTGCAGAGCCTGATCCCCACCACACCGGGGAAGAAAAATAATCATGCTGAAAAGAAGTTATCTGCTGGCCAGCAGTTAGTTCAGAGCATGTGTGTAACTGAAAGCCACAATTAGAGGTGTTTTGTCTCCCTGAGTACCTCTGTGGGGATACATCAAGATCGTAATGATTTTTTGGTTCTTGAAATAGAACAACCTAAACATTGTACAGCGGAAAATGTCTTGGATGTCTCTTAGGGTTGACATCATTGTTGAGATCAGGAGAGACTGCCAGCTTGCTGAGAGCTTCCTTGTTTGCTTTGATAGTGGGTGCTTACAGTTCTGCATCACAGGACAGGCTTCTGACCTGAATTCAGTCCCCTGATACACCATTCCCCTAAATCAGACTAGGTAGGGCATTAGAGCAAAAATAGCATTTAGATGCTTGTAAAATGTCCTCTCTCTCCCTGATCCATCAGTAAAATACCACAGCTGATAACAGTGGCTTTTCAGTTACGTAAATGCTCTTGAAAATCAATGTGCAAACAACATAAATCTCTGAAGTTGTTTTTATTTCAGTAATTCCTTCTCCTTTCTCAGGGAGGCTGTCCTGTTCTATGAAGAGAACTTGTAGGAGGAGACTTATGTTTAAGCTAAACTGTAGTAAAATGCAGTTTATACAGTACAGTCAATATTCCTGAGCAGAATTTGTGGGGCCTTAGACTTCCATGGAGAGTGAAGAGGGCAAAGAACCTTGACAGAGTAGAGCCAGGATGTGTGTACTACACTTGTACCAAAGAGAGAAATCTTGATGTAATTAGAAAGCAAATTGCAACTGTTTAGTGCAGTTTTTTCTCCAAAATATCTGAAAAACAGAATGGCATTTTAAAAGGGAAGATTTTTTTTTAATAAC
Organism: Camarhynchus parvulus; assembly: GCF_901933205.1. Taxonomy (NCBI): domain Eukaryota; kingdom Metazoa; phylum Chordata; class Aves; order Passeriformes; family Thraupidae; genus Camarhynchus; species Camarhynchus parvulus. The sequence continues at coordinate 6,754,949 of NC_044572.1, forward strand.
TGGAAGTGTTGATTGAGTTTTTTTGAGCACGCTGGGGATCTAAGGCTGGTTTTTACTGACTATCAAACTGTTTTCTACTCATAGCTGTATCACCTCCAAACCAACAAATGCCTAGTTGCCCAGGGCCACCCAAGTCAGAAAGGAGGCCTGGTGGTGGTTCGGGAATGTGACTACAACGATCAGAACCAGGTATGAGATTCCCAATTAGATTGAATTCATTCATGTCTTCAGAATGACCAACATGTTTTCCTGCTGGCAAAGTGCCCTGGTGTGACATCTCATCAGCAGACAGGCTGCTGTCAGAGGGTCATTCAAACCATGGGGCTGGCCAAGGACACTGTGGAGCTCCTACTAATGCTGAGTGTTGGATGTTATAATCTCCTGTCTCTATGGCATGAATCTCTCTATTTGGCTGAAGGCTGCCCTGGATTATGAACTCCTGACGGGTTCATAATCCACTGACTGGCACTTCAGAATTTGTAACAGCTCTTTCAGTTGGTTCCTCATGCTGGAATTTAAAGCAGTCCTTTCCTGCCCTGCTGGTGTTTGTGTACTGCACAACCAGTCCTCTGCTGCTGGAGTGGCTGCAGTTTGGGATAAATGAATGATTTGTTGTTAAATAAAGGGAATTCAGAAGATTCTTTGGCTACAGGTGAATTGCTGATCTGGTGATTAATTAGGGATAGATTGAAAACCTAATGAGAATTTTTGGATCACTACATGAGGCCTTTGCTGTTTCACTTCTTGCAGGTGACAGAAATTCAGGACTTGGAAAAAAGTCTCCAGGATAGAGAGATCTTCAGCTAATGCCATAGAGGCTTACATAGCTAAGAACTACTCTGAGAACTTTATGATTTAGGAGCCCGTGGGACCCAATTCTAAAATCTAGGTTGGATCTAAAGAGAAAAGTAATCAAAGGCACAGAGTAAATGGAGCATGGGATGTAAAGCAGCACAGCTTTAGTAAAGGTGGGTTGTGCTGGACTAACTTGAGCTCTATGACATGGGCAACAGTTTTCAGGGTATGGAAACTGCAGCAGTGGAGGCAGAGTGATTTGTGACAATCCCAGCAAAATGCTGAGTGCTTTGTCACCTGATGGGACTTTCTGCCTCCTGTTGTGGCCTCAGCAGCTGAGTGTGACACAGGAAGACAGAGGGGTGTTTGCAGTTCTCAGGGTTACTGTGGCTGGCTCTTGACATGTGGCCTTCAGGTCCAGTTGCCAGACAGGATCAAGTACAATGCATCCTTGTACTTCACCTCTGGAGCACTGAGAAATCATCACTGTGACCAAATTGCCAGTTCCTGTGTTAAGGGTGGATTAATTAAAGCTGGCACGAGAATGGAGTTTTTCCAATTTGATCTACTCCATTAGCTGTAGGACAGTCAGCAAGTCTTATAAATAAAAAAGGCTGTGAGAGTGTAATAGTGACTGATGGGCACCATCATCACCAAGTGATTGCACATTTGCTGTGCCAAAGCTGCAATTCTGAGCCATTCTGTCTTTGGGTGAGAGAGCCTGGGCATGATGTCCACACAGTTATGCTTCCCTTCTCCTTGCTGCAATATTTCTCATAATGAAGTGCCACATGCCTGAAGGAAAAACTCTGTTGATTTTCCACATCAAAACTTTTTTCTGACTTTTTTTAATCCAGGAGAATGAATTTCAGTTATCCCTTTGGTGCTGAGAGAGACAAATCTGTGCTCTCATTGTTGATCTTTGGCTTCTTTTCTCATGAATCTGGTTTACTAGTGGTAAATTTAGCAATTATTTCTCATAAAAAAACTGGCTGTGCTATCTTCTTTCACAACGATTTTGTTCTCCAATCAAGTATGTCAACCAACACTGTTTTTCTGCTATTACACTTATTTTGTTCTCCTAATAAATCCCAAGAGTGCCTTCAGCCAACTTGCTGTCATAACCTCTTGAACAATCTTGCTATAGATATGTGAGAACAGTGTAGAGAAAGATGACATTTATTTAGCAGCTTCTTATAAAAATAGCAAGAAACATCCTCACTATTGGAAGCTTTTAACTGTCGTTTCACTCAGCTTGTTGGCATTTTCAGCTGGTTTTGCCCTAGAATTATCTGGTTTATGCCTTTGTCCTAGGAAAAAAGCCTTTGTTTGGTCTGGTGAATGCATGTGAGAGTTGACCAACTTTTCTAAAGTCATGGGACTGGCCTTAAAAACGCTTCTGTTTTACCTTTGGTTTATGCTTGCTTTGTTTTCTCTATCCTTCATAGCTGCTAAGGAATTTCAAATTCTCATTTAACTTGGATTTAAAAGCAATAACAGGTATTCTGTAGCTTTCAATTGCATCAGCATTATGGGCAGTCCTTTTCATTGTAGTTGACTTAGATGATCATCATTAAGTAGAGTTGAAAATTAGTCAAGCACAACACACTGTCCTGGTTTCTCAGGCTTGACATGACTGACATTCAGTTCGTAATTTTGCTATAGAAAGAAAATAATAAGGGAAGTGGGTTTTGTATATAGAAAATATATTAAAAATATGTCTATAAGTTATAATGAAAACTAGGATGCTCCATTAACTGTAATAGAAACAGTCTGGGATAATTCTGGGGACTGGACACAAGCCCAGTTTTAGAAACCAAAGTCTTCACAGTGATGCTCTCCTAACTCTGCTAGTTAGGAAGTGCATGCAGGTTGAAAATATCCTGCACCTCTGTTCCTTCTTTTTTTAAATAGATTACATTTTTTAATGGTTGTGTTTGGATTTTTTTTGTCTTTTTTTTTTTTTGAGAAATACATAGGAGGATAAAAGAAGAGAGCTCTCAGAAAAGAGACATAAATCCTGGGAGGGCACCTTTCTGCTTACAGACCTCAGATACTGTGCTGCCTGCCAGGAGTTTCTTTCCTATATGGGGCTGTGGCTCCACAGCCTTTGGCAACAAGAGCTGAACATTATCCTTTCAGTCTTCAGCAGAAAATTAGTTAATAATTTTTGGAGTATGCTAAGGCTTGCAATTGTGTAACAAAGAAACCTCATGGGGTGGCTTTGCTTTCCTGGTGCTTGAATCTGTTAATAATCTGCAAACTCATAGTGATACTCTAATCTGGATTTGGAACCAAATTTGGGCCTATTTTTCCTCTTTCCTTTGTTTTCTACACTAAACACATAATTAGTTTGAAATTAATTTTGGCTGTCTTGTGTAAGCCTTTCTGGAGAAGTATCACCCTGGATTTAACCACTGCCTTGTGTTCTTTGCCATCACTCAGCTTTTGATTGAAGATCTGTTCCCTGTGTCACTGCAGTCTTCTCTCCCCATTCCTACCAGTTCATCTCTTGTTTGGACTTGGCTCCATCATTGTTCTTTCAATAGTAATTCTCTCTGGCAAGTCCTGCCATTTCTCCATTCTCTCCTCCCTCTTTAATCTTGCCATGCTTTCTTTTTCATGGCAGGCTTTTAACAGAAAAGACTATTTTAGAAGGCACAAAATGCCTGGGGTTGGGACAAATTCTAATGTGATCCCTGCACTTCTTCCAAGGAGGCCTTCCTTGTGTTATAATAGTCACTGTGATAATGAACTCTGTGCTTTCCAGTCATGCTGTCCAAGTGAGGCTGTGTCCCAAACCCCAGCACCCCCCAGAAGGCTGCTTTTAGTTTCACAGGCCAAAAAAAGAGACAAAGCAAAATTTGTGTGCCTGACTTTTCTGCCTAGAGTTTGATATGCCATATTCTGACTGTGAAACTCATGCAGACTTAATGGGAAAAAATAAATTACACAGTGGGCATGGCAGGTGCAGCACTGAGCTGAGAAATGGGAACAGGCCTGCAACAGGAGCACACCACAAGAACTTTGTGTGGCTGTAGGTCCTTCAGGGACAGGTATGAGGGGCTCAGCTCCTCTTGTTCACAGGCTCCCATGTCAGGGGAAGGGAGTTGCCTTGCCCAACATCCCCAGAGGCTGGAAGTGCTGTCCAGCTGCCCTGTGAGTGCCAGGGTTCCACTGTGCATTGGGAATAGCTGGCATTGGGTGCTGAGCCAGATGCTCCCAGGATCTTCCCTGCACTGCAGGGCCACACTTTCCATTTACTTCTCTTTTCTCTACCCCTCTGTAACCCAGGATCTTTTGAGGTGAAAACCCCCAAGTTCCTTAATTGCTTTGCTTTCTGAATTCAGACTCTCCTGTTGGTTATGAGAGCTCCAGGTCTTCCACAGATGTGATCTTGGCCAAGGGAGGGAGAACCAGCAGCTCCTGCAGTTGGACCAGGCTGCTGTTCCTACTTCCCTGAATATCCAGCTGTGCCAGATGTGCCTTGCTGAGAGCCAGCAGGGTTTGGGCATGAATGGCAGCAACTGAAGGTGCCTGACACATTTCTGTGCCAAGAACAAAAATACCTGCTCTGTTCAAGCATGTGGGAGAGCACAGACAAGAGGCAGCTTCAGTGTGTCCTTGCTGCTTGTTGGAACTGACAGTTGTTTTTTTTTCAGTGTGATCACAGAGAAACTCTTCTGTCATGTAAATTCAGGAGCCCAATTGCAGTTGAAGCTGCAAATATGAACCAGTGCATTCCTGCTTCATGCAGGTGGGCCCAGGGAAGGGGCTGCATTCCGTTCTCACCACTCCCTGCCCGGCCCATCTCTGACATCCAGATATTGAAGCATCTCCTCTGTAGGTGAACAGAAGATTCAAGGAAACTGCCCTGAAACATTGCAATAAATGTCTTTCTATCTTCTCTTGCAGGTCTGGATTTACAATGAGGATCATGAGCTGATTTTGAATAATCTGCTGTGCTTGGATGTTTCTGAAACTCGCTCGTCCGATCCCCCTCGGCTGATGAAGTGCCACGGCTCCGGTGGCTCCCAGCAGTGGACATTTGGGGTGAGTGCAGAGGCTGCCATAGGCACATTACTTGTAATCAGTGTCTCAGTCAGGGACAGTAGTGTGGTTATTAATTGTGGTGGTGGTGGTGTTGTGGGTCCCAGGACGAGGTGGGAGATGAGAATTGACTCCAAGTTCTCAGAAGGCTGATTTATTATTTTATATTAAAAGAATATTATATACTGAAACTATACTAAAGAAAGAGAAAAGGAGACATCAGAAGGTTAGCAAAGAATGATAATAAAATCTCATGACTGACCAGAGATTCTGACACAGCTGGACTTGGATTGGTCATTAACTAAACACAATTCTCATGGAACCAATCAAAGGTGCACCTGTTGGTAAACAACCTCCAAACTACATTCCAAGCAATCAGATAATTATTTTTTACATTTCTTTTCTGAGGCTTCTCAACTTCTCAGGAGAAAAATCCTGGCAAAAATATTTTTCATAAAATATGACAGTGATACAGTAGCACTAACAGGACATCAGGGCTGAGTTTAATTGTGCCTAAACCTCAGAAGTACCAAGGCAGTTGCACTGGACCAGGCCCAGCCCATGGTTCAGGCAGCCTGTACAGAAGTTGCTTTGATGGCTCTATTTCAGTATTAATAACACTTTTGCTGTGCTCTGGGACATGCAGGCCCTTTGCAACAAAGAAAGGTTTCTGCAGCTCCACTGAGCCTTTCTTCTGCCAGTCACAGCCACCCACAGCACTGTGGCTCATCTGGAATATGCCAGAGAGAACAAAATCCACCCCAGAGCTTTGTTGTGTTGTGTTTGCAGGCCTGGGAGACAGGAGGAGTCCACGTGGTGATTCCTGCTTAGTGCTTGAAGAAGCACAGGGCAGAGCAGTTGCTTCTGCCCTGTAATTGATCTCATTAGTTTAATTGTTAAAGCCTGGAGTGGCCAATCCACAAAACTGAGCCAGTGCTGCTCACACATGGGATTTGTCTTCTGGGTATTCACTCAGAGGTTGCCCCCCACATGCCCTCAGCCTAGCTGAGAGTCTGTAGCACCAACATGGTTGAACAAAGGGAGGGAGAGTGTCAGGACCCAGGACATCCCTCTGACTGTCCTGAGCAGCCAAGACCTCTGACAGGGGTCAGGAGACCCTGGCACAGAGCCCAAAATGCCTCTGGGTTTGATTATGACCCGTGGAGCAAGTTACCAACCTTAGATGAAGATCAGCAAGCCACGACAGTTTAAGTAGAATGATAGTGAATTTATCACGAGGTGAAAAAATAGATTTTGGGGTTTTTTATAATGGAGATTCAGGGAGGCAAGATGGAGGGATCTGGGTGTATTCTGCCATTCTCCTTGTTCTTCTTGGTCTCTGTCTTCTGGATGATGTTGGCACTTTTAGATTGGTTTACAGTAGCAGCTCACTGTCTAACATGGGTGATAGGTACTGGAAAGTGATTGTAAACATTGTACATGTAGTTTTTAGTATAAAGACATAACACCGCCCCAGGGGCAGGCAGAGTGCCTCTGACTGTCTTGCTGAGCAGACCTTAGCTGGACAGGAGAAAGAATTTTATAGATAAGATACAATAAACAACCTTGAGACCGAGAAATAAGAGATCTGACTCCTTCTTCAACCGCTGGGCTGGGAAAAGAGATTTTCTAACATTTCTTGGGGTCACTCTGACCAGCTAGAGACCCCAACAGGAGAGCCCTGCCAGCACTGCCAGTGGTGCTTCCAGCACAGCTCTGCACAGCCTGTCTCAGGTTCCTACCATGCTGCTGGTTGGCAGCTCAGGTTCCCAAGGGGAGTCCCACAAGTCCTATTGCAGCCCAGGGTGGTGTGGAGATACAGAGGCAGATACTGTGTGAGCCAGGGTTGTGTGTGTGTCTGACACTGGCACCAGCACTGCCACAGCCCCCAGGGACAGTGAGCTGAACAGTTCTGCTGAGCAGAGGTTGTTGAAGGCTCTGCAGCTGGTGTTAGCAGCAGGGATGCACAGGAGTGGGGGAATGGCCACTGGCATTGGGTGCATGTGGCTGTTGGTGATGCCTGTGGCAGGGCTGGACAATCTGCACTTCATGTGTGACACCTGGGCTTGAGCTGGCCATGGCCATTGTGGCTGTGGGAGGTGGATCTGTAACGGGGGCACATTGGTGCTCATCAGTGATCCACAAGGAAAGAAAGTGACTCAAACACTAGGATTGATTAGGAAGGGGATAGAAGCTGCAGCAGGGAAATGTCAGCACACCAGGGCAGTTTGTTTGTGCTGCATGTGCTGGTCTCCTCCTCTCAGAAAGGCTGAATTAGGGCTGAAGAAGGCTCAGAGGGGCATGGAAAAGCAAATGGAAGGTGTGGGGCACCTTTCCCATGAGGAATATGAGAGCTGGCTGGGGCCCTTTAGATATCAAGCCTTTTGGAACAAGGGGAACTCCACTGAGTCATTGATACAGGGAAATACTAACTGTGCACTGCCAGTTGTGGTACAAGACTTGGCTTGGGGGGGATATTTTTGAGGAGTGTTTTGTTTTCTTACTGCTTCACTGTGCATCTGGTTGTGGCCACAGGCAGTGGCAGAGCCTGGCAGGGCTGTTCTCGTGGATCTGCTCCCCCTGTGCAGGAGAGCAGGAGGTGGCTGCCCATGGGAGCTGCTGGGGCTGTGCACAGAGCCCTTTCCAGACAGCTGCTACAGGCTGGTAGTAGAGATGGCACAGTCCTCTAAAGGTAATAAAATGATAGGATCTGTTTCCTTGTCACTCTTGGCTGGGGTTTGGCCTTGCCCTGGCTGTGGGCACCCACCATGCACGAGGTCTGGCACGACGTGTGGCAGCTCCCCAGCGTGTGGGTGCTGAGGACAGGGGCACTGCTAATGCATGGTCAGATGCAAAACAGGGACCTCTGTTCAGCCTGGAGAAGAGAGGGCTCCAGGGAGACCCTAAAGCATCCTTGCAGTGCCTAAGGAGGCTGCAGGAGAGCTGGAGAGGGACTTTTTGCTACAGCATGGAGTGATAAGACAAGGGGGAATGGCTTTAAACTGACAGAGGACAAGTTTAGGTGAGATATTAGGAAGAAATTCTTTGCTGTGAGGGTGGCGTGATGCTGGAACAGGTTGCTCAGAGAAGCTGTGGATGCCCCATCCCTAGAAATGTTCATGGCAAAGTTGGGTGGGCTTGGAGCAACCTGGTTTAGTGGAAGGTGTCCCTGCCCATGGCAGGAGGGTTTGACCTAAATGATCTTTAAGGTCCCTCCGAACCCAAACCATTCTAGGATTCTGTGACCTGTCTGTGCCCACCACAGCCTTGTGGGCTCTCTCTTTGCTGAGTGCTGGGGAATGGGTTTGATCATCCCTCCACCTCATTAAAACACTGTGCTATAAACAAAATCCCAGCTGGGGGCCTGTGAGGACGTGAGAGCCTTTGTTTCCAAGTCTGGATGTGGTTATGGGGTGTGCTGTACTCCACTGCTGCTGTGGGTCTGGTGTGTCTGGGAGGCTGCTGAAAGGCTCATCTGTCAGAAGGAGCACCCCCTCCCCTTGGGCATCACTTCCAGCTCCAGTTTGACAATGGAGAACAGAAGTTTCAGTAAATAAATCCCATCTGTCTTTGTCTGCTCTAGAAGAACAACCGCCTGTACCAGGTCTCCGTGGGGCAGTGCCTGAAGGTGGTGGATCCCCTGAGCCACAAGGGCTACGTGACCGTGGCCATCTGCGACGGGTCCCTTCCTCAGCAGTGGCACTTTGAGAGCTGACGCAGCCAGGAGGTGGCTGAGGAGAGTTCAGCTGAGCCTGGTTCCCCTTCAGCCACGATCTGAAGTCATTCTGGAGGGGTTTGTGCGGAGCCCTTGGCTGCTACACCTGGCACAACCATGGAAGGAGCTGCTGGAAATGCCCTGCCCCGAGGAGCTGAGCGTGGGAAGGTCTGGGTGTCACTGGTCCCTGGTCACACACTGAGAGCAGCAGCCCCACTGCACCAAGGAGTGAAATTTATCATCAGTTCCTTGGATGGTCCTGGATTATTGGACTGGTTTTAAGTAAGAGAAATCATTAGAGCAATGTAATTTAAATGGTGAGATTTCAGCTTTGTGGATCTTCTCAATGACAATGACAGAAAGGAGTCCTCCTTGACTATTTCATGTGCAGTATCTCAATAATTTACTAGTATGGGATTACTGGCCAAAATTATTTTACTTTTTCTGGAAAATATTTTTATTCCCTTTCATCTTCTGATAATTGTCATTTGAAATATTTAAATTTAGTTCTTTTAATTTTAGGATGTTTCACGTAGTTTAAGTTCTTTGCTGTCATTCGTCACCTCATATTTAAAACAAAGTAACTATTGCAAAGTCTATTTTGATGACTCATGACAGTAGCTGCATTTAAAATAAAGTATCATTTTTTAATTAATTTGTATGGCCTTACTCTTTGTAGCTCTTAGACCAGAAAGCACCTACTTGCACACTGATGGAAATTAATGTTCAGACAATCTGGGTCTTGCTTTCACTCCCTTTCTCCCTTCCTCGCATCTTGGAAGGCTTGACAGGTAATTTCTGGTTTTTTCCCTCCACTTCTCTCTTTTCATTTATTTTACTATTTCTTTGACTTCCTGCCTCAGCTTCTTCAGTGTGTGGGAGCTCCTGCAGAAGAGAAAAGCTGCTCTTACCCAGTGTATTTTTTCTTAGCACCGTTGTTGGCCTCATTTCCCACTCCACAGGCACAGCCTTCCCTGGGAACGTGCAGTTTGGATTTTGGAAGTTCCAGGACAGCCTTGCCCTTCCACTTGTGCAGCAGAAATTCTCCAACTGCAAAAATACTGCAGCATCCACTTACTGACCTTTTGGGCAGTGTGAAGAAAGTAATGATAATGCTGGAGTAATTACAGCCCCACATCTTTCTGCAGAGAGGAGATTTGCTTGTGCCAGGCTCTGCTTGGTCCTTCAGCCCCCTGCCAGGGCCAGCACCTGGGAGGAGAAAAGCAGAGGATGCAAAGGAGCAGGTAAGAGTGGCCTGGCCACAGGGCAGCTGCTTTGCCTCCTCCACTGGTCCTGGAGGGAGTGAGCCCCTGGCAGGGAGAACCAGGGACCAGGGTTTAAAAAGCAGAACCAACTGGCTGAAGTTATCCAAGATACAGCATTACAATGGGAGTAATTAAATAAGACACAAGCCAAGCTCCTTCCTACCAGGAGGGTGGAGGGGGCTGGGGAAGTGTGTTCAGTGTTCCACCTCCTGGGCTGAGATGAGCCTGTGGCACCCACTGTGAAATTTAGGATGTACTGGAAAAGGGGGAAGGCAAAATACTTCTCAGTGGTGGAAGCAGACACAGATCTTGGAAGAAGCAGAAACCAGACACCTCAAATGACAACAGGAGGATGCACTTTATAGATGTAAAATATTTTTATTCGTAAATGCTGATCTTCTAAATCTGTTTCCACAAATTCCAAAACCCATAACACTCTGTATACTTCAAAAAATTCTTTTTTTTGTGTTGTTTTTGTACTTTTTTTGCCAACATTAGATACTATTATACAGAACAGAAAAAACTGTAGGACAAATACTGGTAGGATGTTGGAATATTGTACAAGAGAAGAAAAATATTCAAGAAACAATTTAATACAGCTATTTATCAAGAGAAAAATATATACAATTGATTTATTCTGTAAGATAAAAATACATCATGCCATATACATTACAAGTTCAGAACTGTATTACTGAATATACCAACAGTTTACAGTCCACTTTAATTGTGCACACAAAAAAAACTTCATTTTTTTTTATATTTAGCCTGTGAAGTGTCAGTACCAGAATTTTAAGTACAAAATAAAAAGCTAACCTGGTTCAAAATGCTGATTAAATTTCTACAAGCAAACACAAAACAGTGTTTATTTTTTTTAAAGAAATGTAAACAAAAACAATCCATACAAACACATCTTTAAATTACATTTTCCAAAATCCTATTGCCAGAGTCCTGCAGCTGCAAGCACATTACACCTAATTTTTTTTTCCTTGTTTTCCTTTTAAGAAGGCTATCGCATGAGACTGAAGCTCCAACTCATTCTATGCTGTTTACATGATTTAATCTGTAGGCTGAACAGTCACCTAATCCTTGACTACTTTTGCTGAAGAAAAAAACCATGTCCAGCCTCTATTTTGGGTGGTTTTAGCAGTTATTCACAGTTATCACAAATTGTAAGCACAAAAAAACCTGACTTAAGAAATAGGGATGCAACAATATAATACAAATAAAATTAATCTAAATTACCCAAACATCTACAAAAGTCAGAGTTGTAATATACACTGCCTTTACCAGGCTTAAGGTTTACTTTAAAAAATTCTCATAAGACCACAGTTGAGACTGCTTTAAACATACAAAACCCCCTCTCTTTAAATTGAGATTTTGGTTATTCCGAACTGGGAATCGCATGTCCGTGAGTACATGAGATCATATTGTAACATCCCTATCAACGTTTGAGAATAAGCACCCGAACTGCTGCAGAGTCTGGTAGCATTTGGTCAATAACTATTTTTATACTGTATTTTTTTTTCTCAAAATATTTACACTTTTATACAAAGTAACAGAGTTTTGTTAGTTCTGCAGGTAACAGCAGCAGCTTGGCTTTCTTCTAACTTTCTTTTTAAAAATAGCTTCATTCACTTATTCAATAATAAATACAAAAAGGTTCTCTTATTTTACAGAAATCAAAAACTACAATAAACTGACTCATGGAATCAAGTATTTAAATGTATTTTAGTGCAAGTTATTTTTTCCCTTAGCTCTATCCCTAAGGAAGTCGTTTCAGTACATTCCTTGTTCAGTGGTGTCTACTTTTATTTAAAATTTTTTTCTTTAATTAGAGGGCCTGCCCCTTTATCAAATAAGGCTGTGGCCAGCACTTTGGACTTCTCCCTTTCGCTGGTGATTTCAGTCTTACATTCATAGTGGCCACCTGCCCTCCTGCAGGTCAGCCAGCGGTTCTTTGCCCAAGTTAAACAGTTTCTCCTTAGTGAGCTCAAAAACAAAAGTGCTGGACCATTCTGTTAACTCAGTTTCACCTCCACGTGTCTGGAAAGTCAGCTTCAGATTTTGCCGGCTTGCTTCTGGTGCTTGTTGGTTGGTGGGTTATTTTTCCTTTTTTTTTTCTTTTTTTTCTTTTTAAATACTTGTGTAGAAATCTGTATTTTCAGAAGTGATATTTTTTCTTTTCCCCCTTCAAAAAGGCAACAATTTTCCGTCGACAAAATCAAAATGTGAATCACTTCTTCCTAGGGACAAGCAACCCTCAAAGACAGCAAGGAATGCATTCTAGTTCATCCACTTTCGGCAGTTTACAGCTCCACAGTGACATGGAATCTTGTGCTGGTCATCTTCAAAATCAAACTTATAGTCATAGCAAAGCTGGAAGGAAAGGCACAAGAGTGGTTATGGAAGAGCTGGGATTTGCCACAACAGCTTAAACAGCAAAACCCAGCAGAGGCTGCACTGTGAGGGACAGGCAGAGTTTTACAGGAAAGGCGAAGGGAAATGTCACCTCCCCCCAGAGCAAACAAGTTGTGCCACTGGCCAGGAATCACAGAATGGATGTACGTGGCAAGAGGGGTGTAAAGCCAGAAGCTGCCCTACCTCCTCCCCCTTCTGGATTCTTCTGCTGGAGCTGATGATAATTTTGTGTCCTCTCTCAAAAGTGACCACCTCAGCCACGCAGTTGGGCGCACACGAATGGTTGATGTACCTACGAAAGAACAGTGGGACAGATGAAACCTCTTAGGAAAACCCATCCCTTGAGGCAAATCTGAACCAAACCTCAGGATGGCCTTAGCTCCACGGGCTCACCGCCTTTCCACATACAATTACATTACTCTGTACTTGTTTCTTTACCTAGAAAATGTCAAAAAAAAATCAAGGATCAAAAAAAATTTCTTTCTTCACAGCTGCCATGAAACGTAACTGAAAGATGAGCAAAGCTGATGGAAGAGACAGTGGGACAGTCTGAAGACTGAATGTACCAGCTCAGAGAATAAACCCCACAAACTCAGAGCCTCCAACAGCCCCAGGCCAACACGGGGGATGCCCCAGGAAGAGGTCAGGGATCTCTCCAGGGCCACCCACCTTGCAGGGCCTCCCGTCAGGGTGGCATCGATGACGTGGTCGTTGTCAATGCGGAACATGTACACGCCACGGTTCTGGAAGACACAAGTGGCACAAGGACTCTGGTCAGGTTTTCCTGCATTGCCAGTGATGAACCAACAACAAGGGCCAGCTCCATTCTGCATTCCAGATCAGGCACTGCCCACTGGCTCACAAGGGAAAGCACTGTCACATACTGCCTGTGTCCCCATGGGTTTGTGAGGGATGATGGGTCATAAACACAAACCTCTGGACAATTCAGTTTTCCCCAAGAGCTTCCTACTGCCTTTCATCCAGGGCGTACGACTGCCTTCCAGGCAGGAACTAACTGTTACAAAGTTACACAAAGGAAGTGGCTTTAGATTTAAGAAGTTTTCATTAAAAACTGAGGTCCTGACATGTCTGGCAGAACTGTCCTCTGGAACAGAGGATGTGTGCTCCCTACCTGGCCAGAGTGCTGGAAGGTTTATTAAACATTGAAATACTCTGATAAGAATCACTGCAGACTCCTCTGGTATTATTTTAAGCCTATTTACATTTATGCTGCAGCAGAAAACAAATCAGGGGACCTGAATTCATCAGGCAGAACAGCATTTGTTTTGTTCTATGAATGTCTGAATGGGGAAGGGGAAAGAGGGAATGAACACACACTCTTACCTGAGACTCATAGAGCTTCTCTTTCCTGTTTGCCACCTCATTCCGGATAATCGTCCCGATATATTCAATGACCATTGTGTGCTTTTCAATGTCTCGAGCAGCATATAAGCCCAGGCCCTACAGAAAGTGCACTGAGAGTTTATAACTTTACACTCACACTGTGTTCCTCAATGTGCCCCAAACCAGCAGTGGAAAGGGGAGAGAGGGAAGCAGCACTGATAAATAATTGATGCAGTAACAGCCCAATGCAGAATCCAGCCTCACACAGATCCCAGAAAACTCAGCTGCTGTCTTGGTGAGAAAGCTGCTCTTACCCTCTGACACTGACTGTGTAAAGGTTATAAATTCACTGAGAAATAAAAGTGGGTTCTGCTACACCAGAGATACCTGCAAAGAACCCAGGCATGGTGAAGTCCAGCCTGAAATAAACAACAACCGTGCCCACACACGGCTGGATTGACAAAGCTTTTCCAGAACAGACTGTGGGAAAAACCAGCATCATGACAAAAAGCAATGGATTCTATACTCCTATGAAGGCAAACAAGTACTGAGCTCTTCCTGCTGGTCTTGTACCATTTCATCAGCTTGGCCTGAGCATCTCATGCTTCCACTGTGTACTTCTATTTTTATTAAGTTTTACTACGGTTTTGAGGAATAGGCAAAAAAAACCAAACAAACCACCCCAGAACTTTAAAAAAATCCTTTTTCTAGATAACAATAACAAAGGAATTTTTAAGATATTTACAGTAATTAGAAACAAATATTACTTAAGGTAAATGTGTGCAATTGATGTGCCATGTAAAAACTGCCAATTTTGGAACAAGACTGGAAGGAATTTTGCAATTGGTTTAGTTTTAATTTTCATCTGGACTCGGATAAATATTTATGACGTTTACAAGATTTAGTTGTAAAAAAGATACTAATAAAAGCAGATGCAATTTTTTAAATTGCCATTTCCTGAGGTGAGAACTGACCTGAATGCGAGAGCGAGCCAGGTACACGTTGGATTTCCACTCGGTTTTCATCTTGCGGTACTGGGAGGACTTGGAATGGACGAACTGTTTGCTGTAAGGCGCGTTCAGCTCCCCCGTGACTGTGCTCTGAAAGGACTTCGATGTGCTGGTGCTATTCAAGGTGTGAGGCCTGTAGGGATTGGGCATGTAACAGGAAAGAATACAAGAAAAACTGAAGATTTCTCTGAAAACAGCCAGGAAACCCAATAAAAATCCTCTCAGACATACAGACACTTAAAGCCAGCTAGCGGAGACACAAAGCAGTTCCTCTGACTGGGGCATGCACATTCACAGCCAAGGACGACAGGGTTTGTAAGCAGCAGACGAAAGCACAAATAACCCTAAAGCAGCCTATAAACCCTGGGCTGTACTATGTGAAATTAAAACAAAATACCTTAACACAAACCTCTTGACATGGGTACTCATTTTAGGCTCGGCACGGGCACAGCCCGTGGGGTTGATGGCAAGAGGAAGTTCCATTAAGGGGTTTCGGCCATAGCGGAAAGTGTAGTTCTCACAGGCCTCAACCCCTGGCAGCTGCAAAAAAAAAAGAGAGGGAAAGAAAAAAAATACAAATAATTACATGTTTAATTATGTGTGTAACAAAATGTTTGCTTTTCTGGTCCCCTTCTCGCGTGTTGATCCAGCAAGTGGGATGATCCAGCGAGAACTGGGGTGGTGAACTCACCGATTCTGCAATCCTGGCCACTGCAGAGACTGTCAAACCAAAGAGGTCTTCACCCTTCAGATAGCCGGGGAACAGCTGGAGCATTTCAGATTCTTTTCTAACAGAAGCAACAGGCTCCAGGATTTTATCCCACACACCTACATAACCATTGGGAGAGAATTACAGTGATCAAAGAAATAAAAGCTATTGCACTTGGTTTTAAAACAAACACCTGAGGATATGGGAAGCAGAACCCAGCACTGAGAAAGCTTTTGTCTTTGATTGCCTATACAAACCGGTCAGGATCTAAAAAGTGGAGAATGACTGTTGAGTTGTTAATTTTTGGGATTTAACAAATCTCAAAGAAACACACCATTGATTCTGCACCCTCAGTTCTCAGAAATGAAGCTTTCAGTGCTCTCAGCATGGAAACTTTCAGTCCTCTGACAAAAACACAGACAGGTTTCTCTTGAGAAATCGTGCAAAAGTAAGATTTTCTGAAAATACACAATATATTCTATTTCCACTGATTGACTGTAGTAGACTGCTCATTCTCTGAGGGTGTCAGCACCCACAACACCAAGGCTTGAGACCCGGAGCGTTACGGGTCTCCAGCACATCCATGAGCCAATTTCTGAGACCTGCCTAAGTGTTTATGGACACCCTGACATTCTTCACCCTGACAGAGACATTACCCATTCTGAGCAGAATGCGGTCACTCAGCTGTTTTTAGAGCTCCCTAACTTGAGCCCAGCTGATTTGAAGATAACTCAGCAGTGGCTCTGTGTTTAAATGAAGTCACTTTTCATGAAATGAAACCTGTGCTGCCTTTCCTAGTGCTTTACTTCACTTTCAACACTCAATCTTGGGTCTCCTCCGTGGACTTGGAACAATTCTTCTGATCTGCAGCTTACACAGTTTTTTCAGAGGTGATCACAGTCTTCACAGCAGGGTATTAAAAATGGGCCCTGGAAGCTCACTATAAACAGGTCCTGTACCACAGGAACCAGCAGTACCACAATGAACAGCAAAGCCACAAATTCATCATCTTAGCTGACAAAATTTACCTTTAGGTGTTGTGTCAGTCAGAACCAGATCCTCGTGGCCCTGCTCCACCACCTTGATGACGAAGAGCGGGAGCCCGTCCTTCTCCTCGATGGAGCAGAGGTAGCGGCAGCGCCTGTTGGCATACCTCATGCTCCAGTACAGCCGGCTGGCCTCGTAGCCCACGGGGAACAGGGCTTTGGAGGAGTGGAAGGCCTGCATCTGCTGTGGCAGCAGCTGGCCCACAGCGTGGAAGATGAGGCTGCCCACGCGGAAGGTGTGGTCGCGCTCGCCGCGCTGGACGATGCTGGCGATCTGCCGCACCTCATCGCGCTGCACGTACACCCTCCGGAACACCGCGAAGTAACTCAGCTCCTGCTCATGAGTTCCCTTTGGTTTGTGCATGGGGCAAAGCATGGTCTTGTCTTTAAAAAACATGCATTGTGCTTTAATGGCACAGGTAAAGTGATAAATATTGGTGCACCTTAACCTGTGGCAACCGCTGGTGGCACCCATTTTGTGACAGAACATGCATTTCATCTGCAAGCCTCTCCGCAGTGCTAGTTCCACGTTTATTAAGGCACCAGCTTGTGTCTCGTAGACTTCTGTAGACCAAAGAGCACAGTTCAAATGGACCCAAAGGTCTAAATCCAGGTTGAGAAGCCTTGCTGGTCCATCAGTTAATCCGTCACCCTCCTCGTGACAGAAGCAACATTTCCTGTAGTCTTTAGGCACGGGGTCTGGTTTAAGGGTTGTGCCCAGTTTTTTAAGAAATTCATCTATTTCTTCTTCACAAGGAGGTTTGAATGATCCTTTAGGAATCACAATCTGAATGCTCCACTTTTTCCATTTCATCCCTTTCCATTTCTTACTGGGAGGCCGGCAGTCCTCCAGACTGCTGTGTATTGCTTTTAACCTGGGTTTGAGTTTCACCGTTACCTTCAGCTCATCCGGTTTCGCCTCCACCTTGGCTGCTTCAAAGGCAGGGGGGAACATGATGGGGGGTGATGAGGGTGGGGAAACCTTCTCCTGCAGCTGAGGCAGACAATGGACATCCAAAGTGGAGATGTTGTTGCTGTACTGATGGAATGCTTTGGGCGGCCTCTCCTTCATCGGCGACTGTGGCAGGGTTGGGACCAATTCCTGATAATCAACAGAAAACTCTTTTAAGAAAAAGATCCCAAACTTGTTAACTGTTAAATATAACCTGAAAACATGGGCAGCTCAGTATGGGAGAGGCTTCTCCAAATGCCTAAAATCAAGATGCAGCAACAGAGAAAGATGGAACTTCTCCTGACCCATGTTACCACAGCTTGGACCAGGATTTGGAGCAGTAAACTGTCAGCCTACCTAGGACATGGTGCCCCTTTAATTCATGAGAGAAAGCACAAATAATCCTTTGTCCAGGTTCTGAATGCAAAACTCCTCAATTGCCCTTAGCGAGCTGACTGCCAGCTTTAGTTCTTAGGGATTCTTAAAAAGTTTTGTTACATCACAAAGTAACCTTAAAATATGGGTCACAGAACTAATTTAAAGTCTAAGAATCTGATATATGGTAGAAATGGAAAATTTAGAACTAATGCCACATAATTTTTTCCTGGAAACAAGTGAGGAGGAGTTTCTGCAGGGCTCTGGATCAGATACAACTTGAGGACTTAAACTATTCAGTCACAGTAAACAAGAATTATACCTGCAGAGATTTGTGGAAAAAAACCCCACAAAAACCTAAGAGAGAAAACAAGAACAACAAAGGAAGTTTATATTATGAAGTGCTTAATGTGGTTTGTGTGATTAATCTTGAAAGAGTAAATTAAAGGATCAAGAGGGTGAACGTGACATTTAATTAACTGAATTAGGTACATGCTGATGCACTTGTAGAGGAATGTTACCCTGTTTATACAACAACTGGAAATGAGCTACATGGGACACTAAAAGGATATGGATGTACACAGAGTTATCTTCCCCAGGTTGTATTTTTAAAATTCAATTCCTCCTGAGAAAGTAAGTAGGACGCACTTGAAGGAAGGCTTCAAACTATACGGTCTATATAGGACTATAAGAACACATTAATTAGGTAAAACTTGAAGGACACAGCCTGTTCTGTCCAGTAGTTTAGGGAAAAAAAAGAACATTTGATCTAGAAACAGCAGAAGACAAGTTAGTTAAAAAAAGTACTCCAAAAATTTTAACTGTGAGAAACTCGTCATTTAGTCTTCAGTGAAGACTATTTCACTTTTAATGATTAAATAATTAGATAAATTTAAGTTCCCCTTCTTCTGACCCTGAATGACCCTTGAGACAGCATGAAATGATGCCCCATTTCTCTCAGTGTTGGACACCCCTTGCAGTGTCTGCAGGTAGAGAACTACAGCAGAATTATTTGGGACCACCTGAGAAAATTCCCTGGCCTGATTCCACCTTCAGCTGAATGAACTTCTTCAGATGTACTTTTCCACTAATAAAAAAACTCCTTTTCCTGGTCACTGTCAGCTCACAGACTCCTTACTGGTGTTTTGGTAATCAATGCTTTAAAATGGCAGCTTCACCCAAATGAAGTCAGGGAACAGGATTCTATTTTCCCTGTTACACTAAATAAATTAAACTCTTTTTACAAACTTGCTGCTCAATTATTATTTGCAGAGCTGTAATTTTATTTTTAATGTACAAGCCAAATCCAAATGCAGGATATACCCCTTAAAAATGTGTCTGTGGTTGTTTACAGTGCCCAGAGAACTTGAATCACTGATTTTTTGAGACTGCATCTTCAAAGCCTGGGAGAGCAGCCAAAGGTGATGGCTTTTCTGCCATGCATCTGTCAGACACAAAGTTCTGCAAATATGATTTTTAATTCATGCTGCTGCTTCAGAATCTCAATGTCTGAATATAGAGCAATTAATTTATAAACCTCTCAAGTGAAGTGCAAACTTCCCCCTTGGCCCCTCTCTGTTCTCCAACAAATAGCTGCAATAATTTCAGCTCACTTGGGTCTGCCAGTGTTTGATACTTACTTTGTTCTCTGAGTTTTTTGCTTGCACAGCTGCTGAATAAAGAACAAAGCAGTTGTTGCTACAGAATACAATGTCCTTCATTTTATCTGAGCCTTCTTGGGAATCCTGGGAATCAAACACAGAAGAGTGTAAGAAGTGCATTTTAATACCATTCTTCACATAGTAAGTGTAATGAAACAAGTCTTCCAATCTGGCTGGAAACTTTTATTTGTAGAACATTTGTGAAATAATGAGGGATGCTGTGATATAAATACTTGATTATTTGACAGATCTAACGTTGCCACCACCTACACCCCTGTTCTTCAGCATTTCCTGCCTTTCACAGAAGTTTAACAATCAAAATAAGGCATTCTACACCATGCACCCATCTGCTCCATAGGCACTCTTGCAAAGCAAAATCCATTTTCTTTTATCTTTAGATGGCAAAAGAATGTCTCATTTCAGCCTAATCAAAGGCAGATCACAGTCTTTTATCTCCTTATCCATCTGCAAAACCTTACTGGGAATTCAGTGCATTCCTGTCTGCATGAACACTTTCCTCTCTGCAAGTTCTGGCTGTGTCTTTGTGGTGTAGTCACCTCCTGGTCACTGAGGAGCAAAGGCATTCTTTGAAGGAATGACAGTTCCAGTGTAAGGACAAGAGATTGCAACTGAAATCTGATTCCTGCCCAAGAGGACTGCAAGTATTCCTGCTCTCACAGTAATTCCTGACACAGTAACGTGGCTGCCTCACAAATAAGCTTTTTTGTGACACAGTAACGTGGCTGCCTCACAAATGAGCTTTTTTGAGTTAAGGTCCCTGAAGAGGTCAGGGAAGGAGGTTGGTAGCAGAGCTTTGAGAAGTCCCATAGATGAGACCTGTTTTGTGAAACGTCCTGGGATTCATTTTGTACCAGTAACAACAACTTTGCCATTTTTTAGCTGTACTGCAGATGTGCCTGAATGTCCCACCCTCAATCAGGACACACAAGGAAGGGGAACAGCACAGGAAGCTGAAGTGCTCTTGGCTGGCAGGACAAGCAGGACTTTGTGCCATCCCTTGCCTTAAGGAGCCCAGCTGAGCACAGGGCCCTGCCCTGGCACCTCAGCACTGACCTGTTTGAGGAAGGGCAGGTCCTTGAAGGATTTCCTCACACCACTGCCCAGAACCACAACCTTGCAGTGGGAGCACCAGCGAGGCCTCAGGGCTGAGCCTTCTGCCATGCTCTGGCTGTGATCCTTGTAGCCAGCCAGACCTGGGGAACAGATTTTCTGTCAGAGGCTGCATCAGATCAAACCTAACTGATGAGAGATCACAGTATTCTTCACTTGTCTAGAGTACTAGCACCCTCCTGGACAGGGCATGGAAGGAGGGCATTAAACCTTGACCTGACAGATAAGTTGTGTAAATCAGACCTAAAACAGCTGTGCAAACCAGGCATAAACACATTATTGTGTAAAAAATCACAAATTTAACTAACACAGGAATACAGGCTTGAACAACCATGTCAAGCTTTCCAGCATGGGAACAATTTTCCTGAATGAGGTATTTAAAACCAGACTGGACATAAAAAACCCTAATAATGTTAGGAATTATGGGAGAAATGCCTCACTGACAGTGATGTAAACAGACACTGGAAATCAGAGATGGATGAGAGCTACTCATGGTTAAATCCAGGAGCATCCACATGATCATGTAAGAAGTGAAAAGTTTTATTTGGAACAAGCATCAATTATTGAATTCTAGAGCATGGATTTATGACGCTGAGATGCATCAGTACTGAATCAGTTAAACCCTGGTACTGAACAGGGGAGGTTCAAGCCCACTCACCATTGCTGTTGGCAGGGAATGGCACATTGGGCTGCTTCAGCCCATAGGGCCCCACGATCCTGGCAGGTCCCATGGATCCTGCCTGGGGACCCTGCAGGAGCAAGTGCTGCCTGTACTCCATGGGTGGGTTCCCTCTGTGAGTGTTGGTGGCTGCCATGGAGGATGGGACATCTGGAGCATTACTGACCTCGTAACTGTTGGGAATTCTGACATGGAGCAGGTTGGAGAATGCTGCTACAATGCTACTGATGTTCTAAAAACAGGAATAAAAACCAAAATCATTTGTTTATATCTGACAAGCAGCTCAGATAGCAGAGATACAAACTATCAGAAGACTGCAATAGCAGCGTTATTGCACTGTAACCCCCTCAGAGTCACTATACATAACCCAAATTAACTGCTGTTGTACTCTATGTAATACATGCTTATTATTTTTACCTCAGCAGCTGTGGGATGTAAAGTAATTGCTACAGAGATAAGGCCAGATTTAGGACCATTCTGGGATGGTCCAAGCTGGGAGGAGAAGAAGCCAGAACCAGGTAAGGCTCCTGAACCGGGTTCTGATTTTATGTAATTCCTTTTGGCTTCTGAACCTGAAAACAAACCAGAATACAGCATGTTAATCCTACACTTATGGGAACAGACAAAAACCCAATCCTAGCTGTAAGTGCACACTCTGCTGCAGCCTCACCTTTCCCAGTGCTGCTGGGCAGGATGGGAATAATGGGAGATGGGACAGGTTCTGGGTTCTCCTCCTTTACAACCGACAAGTCTGGGTAGCGACTGATCTCCATTCCCACCACGCTCTCAGGAGAGGAAGAAGGAACAAAGCTGTCAGGAGTGTCCCTGTCCTCACAGTGATCTTGAACCCTGGAACAAAACCCAAAAAAGCTGGTTTAAAAATGGACTAAACTTTTGGCAAGCCAAAGTTATAAATCATGACAGGGAACTAAAATGAACCTGCTGGTTGTTCCTGGTCACAGAACACAAGTAGGTGGTTGGCCATCACCTCTCATATTCCATTGCACACATATTCCATTTCTTGGGAAAGATCCACGAAGAAAACAAAGACACTGACAAAGCCAAACCCTCTGTTCCCCATGGCTCTATCCACCAGAGTAAAAAAATGAGCATTTAATATTTGAACTGTTTTAATATTTAAACTGTCTGGCCTTTGTCCACATTCAGGCTCCAGTGCTTCACAGACACCCATATTTTGGGCAGGCAAGTGAAAGGGAGGCAAAAGGGAAGATCTCTCCAGGGAGATTCATATTCCAGCCAGTGTTTCTCACCTGGGACACTGAGTGGGGCTCTGCAGTTTCAGGTTGGCTCTTGCATAGTCTTGCTGCTGCTACAGCAGTCACCTGTCACTACAGCACCACACTGCTCCAGGAAAAGCACCTATTTGTATAATTTTCTTCCACTTTTAAAATATCAAGGTAAGGAATCCCTAACAATTTAGCAGAATCTACTACTTCTGGAATCACCTACTTCACTATGCTGCTCTCTACACCTGGAATGTTAAAAGTTAAAATGATCCCATTCCATTCTCTGCCCTTCTGTGCCTGCGCAAAAAGGATTTTGTTTCTCCACACCTTCACAGTCTCATCCAATGAAAGATCACAGAATCTGCTCCAAATACCTTTTTGAAGATGTCAGGTAAAACCTACCTTAACTCCTCCTGGTTGTTGTGAGGTGGTGTTGGAAGTGAAGCAGGAACATCCACAGTTTTGGGGCCCTGAGCCATTGCTCTGGCTAATAAATCATCTTGTGGTCTGAAAGGCAACTGGAACTGCTTTGGCCCCAGAGCTTTGGTAACTGAAACCAGAGAGGCACAGCACAATGAGACATCTGGACAGCTCTTTCAGGGACAGACATGCTGCCTGCTGGGTGTGGGTGGGGCCTCATGCTGACACCACTCTCAAGACATTTGGGAGTTCAAAAAATTGTGAGCATTCAGGATTAACTTCCATTTTTACGAAAAAACTGCAAATTTTGAGCAACCAGGGCCTGAAAGACTTTTGAGTGTGTCTTCTGCCACTATGAGAGGATGCTTGTTTACTTAAAAACCCACAAAACTACAAAAAAATCAACAATTTCGCAACAACAAAGGAAAAGGAGTGTGAAAAAAGGGATTTTAATCACTGAATAGTCTTTACAAAGACCCAATATGAAGAATAGAAAGCAATTTTAACTGTCCAAATTTTAAGTACCAGGAAATACACACTGACTGCACACATTCTGGATAGGCTGCTTTGAGCCCACTCAACCAAGGAGCTCATGCCAGTCATTTGTACTGGACCCAAAAATCTGATCCTAAGGTTTTCTTTCTCATTTCTTAAGAGTACGTCTAGCTCTCAACATGTTTCTGAACGGGAACAAGGCAAAGGCACCAACACCTGACACTATACTGGTGTAAAATATTGCTGGCCAGTGATGATTATAACCTTGGGAAGTCTGGGCATTTTGTTTTTATAAAGGAGCATTGCAACTGAGAAGGATCCTAGGAGGTAACCTGGAGGGGTCTGAGGGGACACCTCCCAGCAGCCTCCAGCTTCCTCATGATGGGGGGCAGAGGGGCAGGTGAGGATCTCCTCTCTGGTCACCAGTGAAGGGACCCAAGGGAATGGCCTGAAGCTGTGTCAGGGGAGGTTTAGGGTGGATATCAGACAAAAGTTCTTCATCCAGAGGGTGGCTGGGCACTGAGCAGGTTCCCCAGGGCAGTGGGCACAGCACCAAATCTGACAGAGCTCCAAGAGCATTTGGACAACGCTCTCAGGCACAGGGTGGGATTGCTGGGGGTGTCCTGTGCAGGGCTGGGAGCTGGACTCAATAATCCTTGTTGGGTCCCTTGCAGCTCAGCATGTTTTGTGATTCTAAGATCTATTTTGCCATTTGCTAGAAGCAGGACAGGCCTTGCAGCCCCAACACACACGAGCCTTACCATCATGGCCCCCCAGCACTCCGGCCTTGCCCGCGAGCTCCTCGGTGGTGGCGAAGCCATTGACCAACTTCTGGCAGGCCACGGGCGGCGGCGTGGGAGGGAGAGAGGCAGGGGGGGTCGGGGGATTGCTCAGATTGTTCTGCTGCAGGACAGGAGTTAAAGAACCATCAGTCAGGATGGAACACAGGTGTAGCCATGATATTTTCTGAAAAATCCTTTCCTTAGGATTTTTTCTCCTGAGAAGCTGAGAGGCCTCAGGAACAAAATGCAAACAATGGTTATCTGCTGCTGTGGAATGCAACAGGTGCATCTGTGATTGGTCTCATGTGGTTGTTTCTAACTGACGGCCAATCACAGTCCAGCTGGCTCGGACTGGCTCGGTCAGTCACAAGCCTTTGTTATCATTCTTTTCTATTCTTAGCTAGCCTTCTGATGAAATCCTTTCTTCTATTCTTTTAGTATAGTTTTAATATAATATATATCATAAAATAACAAATCAAGCCTTCTGAAACATGGAGTCAGATCCTTGTCTCTTCTTAAGACCCCTGTGAACACCGTCACACACAGGGAGAGAACCTGTCTTGTTCCAGTACCAGACAATGCAACCCACTCAGAGTTTTACACCCAGAGGTAGAACTGATATGCAGCCATAGCTGAGACCCAAGCATGAGACACAGAGGTATCTACTGTACAAGACACAATGATTGGCTTTTCTTGTGTCAGGGATATCAGAGGAACAGTTCACATGAGTAAACACTGCCAAATACACTACCAAAAGATTTACAAAAATGCACAAAGAACATTGTAAGGAACTGTTTCAAACAGGTTCCTACAGTTTCAGCAGAGGTCCCGACTCCATGCAGAGAGAGCTGTTCCACAGTGACTCTCCAGCACCATGAACAAGTCAGCTTCCCCACCTGCCCCTCAAGGAGAAGCTGCCTCACCGTCAGCACAGGATGAGCTGTCACTGAAGCAGCCACCATAGAGCAGCAGATACTCTGCAAGTTCATATCTGGGCTAACTCTCACCAGTTTATTCAACTGCCCATATTTTAAATGAAAATTAAATGAGAACTTCAGTATCTGTTGTTCCTGCAGTCATGCCCACAAAGCTCATCCTCATTACTTACCTTTGACCACAAGAACTATTTCTGTAGGTCCCATTCTCAGCTTACACACTGTGTAAGGCTGGAGAAAGCATCACTGGTTTTAATAGGTTTTTGTATTAGGGTATCCAAGCAGCAAATTTGATTCTGTCTGTTCAGTATCCCACTGCCCTCCCAGTATTGCCACTCTGATCTCAGAGACTAAGTTTTAAATGCTGTGGGTTATTAACTCATCAACAAACAATCTATTTTGTTCAGAGTTCCCAGGGTCTTAGTTAGGGCTTGGTGGGCAAATCAGAAAAAGTCTATTTCTTATTTAATTCACATTAAGAAATGCTTAATGCTTTCAAAGACTTTGCAAAATACTGAGAATTCAGTCTTTTCTGCTCCACAAAACTGTAATTACAATTCTCATTATTTAGCATCCTTTTGTTAAAAGCGCATTTGTAGTTTTTCATTAGTTTACAACAACACAGTTCCCAGAACCAATTCCACTTTCAGAGAGTAAAACAATGGTGACTGTTTCACACTATCTAGTCCAGCAATAGAAGGTTATTTTTCTTCTAGTTGCATAAAAGGCAAGAACTCTGACAAGTAGTAATAATATAATGGACTTCTCTTCCCACAGAGAGCACACAACAGAAATTCAGGTTAAAACCATACCTTGTAAATGAGCTGGGAGTAGTAATCTGAAGCCCCATCAAGAGTAGCACTACCAAAACTTCCCACAAGTCGATTTCCACCATTGAGTTGGCCACTGCCATAAGGGAGGAAGTGTGCAAAGCTCACTCCAATTATTGGTTCCACCAAAGGCAGAAGAGAAAGTTGCTGTATTAAAAGAAAAAGAAGTCAGAAATTAAGTCTAAGACAGAACACTGCAATTCTCCAGTCAGTAGAGTGGTTTTTAATTTAAAAGAAGAATTGGAATTTATCCACTGTTAGGAAATTGTTCAGCTCCAGATCCCTGCCAGCTCATCCAGAGGCTGCCAGAGCTGACAGGAACTCTGTGGCTTTGGGACCACCTGCCATGTCAGCCCACCTCCCAAAATTAAACACCAAACTTTAAATTCCCTGATTTTATGAAGTTCACATTTTCCCCAATCTGTGCTCAAAATTCAACTTAAGCATCAACTTCACTTCCACGGGGAGAAATCCACAGCTCCACAGGGCCTCTGGGCTGCCTTTGCCAGCCCCTGCACACTCACCTGTTTCAGCTGGATGAAGGTATCTGCGTTAGGATAAACTGCCTGCTTCTCTTCTTCCTCTTTTTTCCTCTTCTTGGACCGAGGAGCTGCCTTCTCTCCTGTCCTCTGAGCCCGCTTGTTTCTCTGCTTCTTGGTTTCAGGTCCTACATCTGTTCTCTGGAGCTGGCTGTTACTGCACCCAAAAGTACCTTGCATCTGGCCTCCTGCAATTTGCTGGTGTGAAAAAAGGAAGTGCAGCAGAATTTTTGACATGTTAATACACAGTTCACTCCAATTTACTGCACGATTCTGAAAGCACAGGCACAGAGTAATAAATCTCACTGATAACAAAGTGTATTTTACTGGCAGGTGGAACTGCTAAACTGTCCCTACAGACAGAATTATGACCTCCCATTAACACCACTGACATCTGAAAACATCATTAAAAACTCACAGGACAGTAACATTCTCTTTTGAATACCTCCTAAAATAAAGTTACATGTGCATGAAACCTTGGAGATGTTCACGAGGGCCTAATGAAAGCCAGACTTGGTGGCAGAAGAGACGCATGGAAGTTAATATAATACAAAAGTATTTTGAGGTTAGCAACAAAAAAAGTGTTGTGAAACCTTTCTGGATTGTACCACTTGCTTAAACACTTCCAGTACAAATCTGCAAAGCCTTTCTTCCCATGGAAGCACAGCTGGGTAAAAGGGATCAGGATGGGACTCTGATGCTACAGGGGCAAGCCAAAAGAAAGCCCATTTCTTAAAAAATTCATTGTCATTTTAAACAGCCCTACATGAACCCTACCTCAGTATTCTAATATTCCTATCACATGTTTTAACAGTGGATATTTCACAGTTAATTACCTGCTGCTCACTATTATCTTTACTTTTATGAGTATTTTTTTCTTTTAAACACATTTAAATTTTGTGTTAAGAACGAATTTAGAGTTTAGGCAGTCAAAACCCAAAAGCAGAGATTAAGATTACAATAAAATGACCAGCAAGTCTAAGTGTAAAGTGTATCCTACTTCCACAGAAAGCACTTTTCTTTAGGTCTAAAAACAGACCTTATAAATTAATAAATCACACAGACGACTCAGGTGGAGTCACAGGAGAAAGGAGACACACCATGTTCTGTACAGACACATACCAGTCAGTAATTAGGAATCATACTGTAAAATCCTGCCTTAATACTAGGAAGTGACATTTTTTGAAGACAGTTTTCTGTAGAAAAAGACTTTTTTTTTAAGCGACTTCTAAATATGCTGACCTAAGAAGCCATATTAAAATTTATTCCTTGCTCAACACAGGTGATTTATTTGTGGAGAAAAGGCAGCAAAGAGGCTAAAGTTCCTTAAAGCTGTTTCCTTCACCCCTGCACAGGTAGGTTATGTCCCCACACATGCCCACAGTAAGGCACAGACTAGGCTGGACTGCTGCTGACGACAGTTTAACAAAACCAGTACCAGGCTCACCATTCCTTCAGCTGGACTCTGCTTCTCTGCTAACTTTTTATCCCCAGAAGCCTCTTCTTCTGCTCGGCCACTGTTCTCTGGTTTCTGATTTAGAAGAGATGAGGACTTCTTGTTTTTTAGCAGGTGTTTCAGCAGTTCATTCCCTGACTCCCCTTTGGCTGCCAGAGCACCGGGTGGCTGTGCTGGACTCGGAGCTGAAGAGCTTGGCTGTGAGGTGACCTTATCCTCCTCCACCTTAATACTGCTTGGATTTTCTGGTTTAGGCTCAGCTTGACCTGAGCATTGATCAGTTTCTGCCTTTTCCAGTTTAACTTCTTGGAGGCTGCTGGGTGTGTCCATTTTAGCCTTTTCAGCCTCTACATTCCCCCCAGGCTGTGTCTGGGACACGCTGCTGCTGCTGCTGAGGAGCTTCCCCTTCAGCTCAGGGGAGTTCTCTCCCGTGTTGGATGTCGAGGGGACCGTCAGCTCCATGGACTCCAGCTCATCCTGGTGCCGTGGCTCATTGGGGGTGTTCACTGTGGGGGTGGAGGTAGCATCAGAAATGGTTGGGGTTGACGGTGCAGTGATATCCGAGTGTGGAGTTGATGGGGCTTTTATGGACTCGGCATCGTCGTCCTTTTTCTTTTTCCGTGTCCTTTTCTTTTTGCCTTTCTCTTCTGGGATTATGTCAGAATAGAGCTGGATGAGAGACTGGCCTGATACAGGGATGTTTGCAGCCTGGGGCACACCAGTGTCCAACCCACATGGGGCACTGCCCCCCAGCACTGGAGATGAAGGGACAGCAGAAGGGAGCGGAGGCCTGACCTGGTTCTGCGTAAAGGCAGCCCCAGGGAGATTCCCATGAGTTTGTTTTACATTATGGAAACTGGGGGCTCCACCTGCACCAGCAGATGCATCAGGTCCAAAAGCTGCAGGTCCCACTGGCCTTCGCTCTGAGCTTTGCATAAAAGTGGTGGCAGGAGGGGAGGTCACTGCACCCTGCTGCAGGATCTGCCCCATCTGCTGCTGCTGCTGCTGTGGGGACGACTGCAGGGGCCGAGGGGTTTGCATGAAATCACAAGGCAGCTCAGAATTGAAGAAAGGTATCTGAGATAAAGATGTTTTGTTGTTAATTTCAGGCCCCATCATACTGTGCTGCTCCAGCTCCATCCTCTGCTGCAGAGCTCTCTGTCGATCCACCTCCTGCATCAGCTGGATGCGCTGCCGCTCCTGCTGCTCCCGTAAGCGCTCCTTGCGCTCCCGCTCCTGGAAGCTTTCACTGAAAGGGTTGTTGTCCTCAAACTCCACCCTCGGGGGTGGCCCTGACTGGGCAGCTGCATTTGGGCCAGGCACAGGAGCCGGTGCACCAGGAGTAATTGGCAGTGGTGTCATTGGAGGCTGCATCCTTGCTGGATTCATGGAAATGTGACGTGCAGGGTTTGCAGGTTGCCACCCAGATAAATTTGGCATCCTGGTGGGGTTGGACTGCCCAGGCATCACCACTGTGTGCTGCTGATGCTGGAGCTGCTGGGCCACCATGGGGAAACTCTGCTGATTCATTGCTGGTGCTGTTCCCCCTGGAACCATGGGAGGCTGGCCCTGGACCCCTGGCATGATGGAGTGTGGGGCCATCCCACACTGCTGCTGCTGCTGCTGCTGCTGCTTGATCCGGTACTCCTCAATCAGCTCCGCGTGCTCCTTCTGCTGCTTCCGGATCTAAACATTGAAACAGTCATTATTCACCTCTGCCACAAACTGGCTGTGTGAGCAGCATAAAGCATGTAACTCCCCAGTGTAATTCCAGGAGACAATGAACCTCAGGCCAAACAAGAATTTCTGTAGTGTTTTTAATGCTAAACAGCCATTATTTCATCAGAAATACTCCCCAGCCCAAGACTTCAGACAAAACAGCAACGTCTCAAAGTTCTAATTACACATCGATACTCATTGTGCTAGAAAATATACAGACCTAAACCAGCGATGATCCTTGTCCTAGAGATCTTATCATCCATGCACAGAATACAACAGTTGGGAATACACAGGAAAAGGGAAACAGTGAGATGGATGATGTTCACACATCAGTAATGTTTTAAAAAGATCTAACTGGAAAAGGAAAGTTTGCAGGAAAATAGTGATGGATATTCCCATTTGTTCATCGGCAAATCCTCAAACACCCCATGTCAGATGAAAATTGCAACTGCTGCTAGAAAATTTAAGATTTTAAGACCAAAATAAACTCAACATGGGCACTGCAAGTTATGCCTTGTAGATTAGACACACAGGAGAAGTTGAGGGAAGGACACAATACTCTCAACTGGACAAGCAAGAGCCTTTCAGAAGCACTGCAGAGACCCAACTAAAATAAAAACAGAAGGATTTGCAATCCACTGGTTGGTGATACATACATTATGGAAAATCTCCCTCTCACTTCTGTTCATTTGATTATGACTTCCACAGCTTATGTAGGGACAGAAAAACTCTGTAATGTACTTCGAATTGTGTGATAGCCCTTTCCTTTATCTGAAGCAAGGACTGAGACAGAAAGCTCAGGGTAACAGTGATGCCATAGGACACACTTCATGCTGCAGGACAGATGTACCCAGAAGGTTATTTACACAATAATCCCAGGTCCAAGATGATTTATGAGCTCTGCCTTGGCACTGACACTGCTGGATAAAC
Organism: Camarhynchus parvulus; assembly: GCF_901933205.1. Taxonomy (NCBI): domain Eukaryota; kingdom Metazoa; phylum Chordata; class Aves; order Passeriformes; family Thraupidae; genus Camarhynchus; species Camarhynchus parvulus. Next base: position 6,785,452 of record NC_044572.1, read on the forward strand.
AGTGCTACAGCACAGAGCCACTGACTGATCCATCTGCACTGCACAGACCCAGTGCTCCAGGGCTCCTCTGTGGTCCTGCAGCACTAAACCTGTGCTGGCTCTGTGGGGCTGTACCACGAGGCCCCCAAAGCACCACAACCTCCAGGGGTGGATCAGCCATGACTGTCCCTGGAATGAGCTGTGGTGTCCAAGGCTGAGCACACCCAGAGGCCCTGAACTGAGCTGGACATTTCAGCAGTGCAGGGAGGGCAGGGCAGAGCCTGTGAGCACAGGCACAGTGCCACAGGGGCCATCTGGCAGGGTCTGTGTGGCTCCATGCCTGGCCAATAACCCTGACTCACATCAGCTCCTGGGGCACAGTCAGCTCTGTGTCTCTGTGCCTGTGTCCAGGACCAGCCACTCCCAGGAATCAGCAGCTCTTTTCTCCCTCCATACATACAGAGACTTTTCAAAAACTAACAGGAGCTTGATTGCAGAAAAATGACTTGATGAGATTTGAAAGAATGGCAAATTGCTTCCAATAGAAGGTGGTTAAAACTATGCTTTAAACCTCATTTAAGCTCCTATTAGGTACAGAACAAAATGCTGCTTAGGATGTGGATGAATCAACTGCTGGTCTAAATCAGTGGCTAAAGGGCAGTGGATGGCTTCTGCTAGCAGTAGATTAAACTTAAATTTAAAAATTACAAATAGGAGAACCTTAATAATGGGGCAGTAAATGGATCTGCCAGTAATGTCATGGTTAACAGCTGTTACTTCAGTCTAACTCCACCAAAAGATTAGACTGTTGTATGTACAATAAGAATTGGTTAAAGGGAATTTTTTTTTGCATTTGTTCTACTTGTGATTCATTGTGGAAGGGGAAAAAATTATGTAGAAATAATTTACCCACTCCAGCCCTCTTCCACACAGTGGAAAGATGAGCCAACTAATATCCCATCCAGCACATACTTTGTCTTGAAGCAACACAGGGGAACTCAAGGGTCAGATATTGCTCAGGACTTCATTCCAAGTTGTCTGCTGCCAAGTTTTTTTTCTTCATATTAGTAAAGGATAATTCTAAAGCATTTTCATTTTCAGCAGGACTAGTTGATCCTGACAATCATGCCAGGTAATTTATAATAAAAGTCTTGAGGAACACAGCACTAACTACTGGTAGGCAAAGCAAAACTATCACAGGTTTCATCTCACTATTATCACAGCTCCAATATGTGAAATTCCAACTGAATGTAAGGAAAGGAAAACAAAGCCCAATGAAAGTGGTTACATGTAGAAACAGGGGCCCAGAAAGGCTGGGAAATCTCTTCCCCTGGAGACTTACAGAACTTGACTGACAAGGTGCTGAGTAACCTGATTTAATCATGAAGCTATTTCTGCTTTGATCATGACTAAACAATCTCCAGACATCCCTTTGACCTGTGTTATTCCATGACACAATACTGATGATCAGCATCTAGAAATGAGACAGACCATAAAACTAGTCTAACACTAAAGATATAATAAAAATAGATTTTCAAAGTGTAAAAAAAGAAGATTGGGTTAGAACATTCACTCAAGCCTGAAACAAAGCCCTGCATGCTAAAACTTTTCTCTGAATGTTTCATTTTTGCTTTGCATGGTGCCAAGAACTCTGCTGCAAGTCATTTTGCCAAGGAATTCCCCTCTTCCCAAAGTACTAACCCAGCTTTTTGTCATAATGTTTGCCACAGAATATTCCCTTGCAGCTCCAGTGTCACCTACACTCCAGAGCAACGCTGTTACACACACACAACAAAACAGGCAGTGGCTGCTTCAGGTAGAGCTCCACTGTGTCTTCCAGAAGATTTAAAGGAAAGACTCACTACCACTGTGAGAGCTCAGTGCCAAGGAGAACAGTCTGGATTCCAGATGATTACCTGATCTAGCTGTTTTTGGACCATGCTCTGCTGCTCAGTAACGTGCTTCAGCTGCTCTGCATCCTCCTCTGGGAACTCCCGGCCGGCTTTCTTGGCCGTGCGCTGCTTGGCTGAAAGGGCCTTCTTGGATTTTCTGTGGGCTCCAATCTGCTCCTCCAGGTACTTCTGCTGCATTTGAAGCAGTTGTTGTGTGTCCTGCAGCCATTCCTCGTACTGCTTTCGCTGTGAATCATCTAGAGAGAAGGGAAATGAAGTGTGATATGATCTCATCCTGGAGATGAGCTCTCATCCTACTTTTTAAAGCTCAAGTTTAACCATCAGGTTCCCCCCCTTATTTTAAGAAACTAGAGGTCAAATTCAGCCAAATTTCACAGAGAATTTGGTACTTCAAGAAGTGGTATGTTCTTGGAGTGACTGGAGTAAATGAGGCAGATATCCAAATTACTGCATTTGTGAGAGGAAGCACACTTGCAGTGAGCAAATGTGGCTTTGAGAACTGCTACAGAACCCAGAAATTCCCTGTCCTGCCACAGAAGAGGGGACATGGAAGATCTCTGGAAGTACTCAAGTACAAAGACATTAGGGAACTAGGACATAAAAGGAAATATGGCCTGATTAATTCTGATGTTTGCAGAAAACTGTTGTACATATAAAATTTATATTATTACAACTTCAAAGAAAAATATTAAAATTATGAACACAATCAAATATTCACGAAGTGAAAGAATATATTGTCTTTGTAAAATTCACTTTGTCAGTGCCAGCCCTCAGCATGGGGCCTTCAGCAGCAGTGCCATTTCATGCCCCCAAAACAAATGCTTCTCATTTAGGCTGTAACTGAGACATTGCTCTTCTTTCAAATGAGAAATGCTCATCTGCCACAGGCAGTCCATTGCTCTCTGATCTTTTTCTGGAGGCAAAACAACCATGTCTGATAACACTTGACCTGTGCTAAGCACAGAAAGCAAGAGAGAACACTGGGTGATGGTGCCAATTTGTCTCCTGATCACATTTTCAGCGAGCTAGGACATCACAAATAAGCAGAGATTTTCCTTGTGAAGACCCTTGTTTAACAGAGATACCACCCAGCTCCATGATTTCAATACAACCACGTCCTCCTTGTGCTCCAGACCCTGCCACCTTCTCCTCCACGAGTCACTGTGTCAGTGACAGCTCTGACTGAACAGCTCAACTAAACCTACTCAGGGTGAGCTACAGCCTCAAGGTGCTTGCAGGGAAAAATTCTCCAGAACTATTTCCAAAAACTGAGGGGACAATTGAGTGGAAACATGCAGAGTAACATAAGAAACATGAAAGCACTGAAATTTTAATGAGTTCCAGGTAAGAGTAACTACTACTGAACTAAGAACCAGATTTACTCAAGTGCTCAGAACCCACCACCACCCAACCAGAGCAGGGCCATGCTGAGTGCCATGTGGAATCACACCACAAATAATTAATATAGATAATAGTGCCGAAGCTCCTTATTGCATACTCAGTGCTGCTACTTCAGCTTCTGGAAAATGTGAAAGAGTTTACTTCTGTTTCTTATTCACAAATATCAAGTGAAGTATTTGCAGTGATCGAAACACTTTTTTACACAAGGCCTTCCTCTTCCAACATATGCTCAGTTTTAATTTCTGTTAATAAATCTTTTTCATCACAGAGAGTAGGATTCACAATTGATCTAGGGCAGCCAGAAATATGGAATACAAAAAGCTAGTGCAGTGTTATTTCTGCTTTGAACAACTGTGTTTCACCAGCCAGGCTTGCCTAACCAGTGCCTGGAAAGCTTTTTCTGGTATTTGTTCAAATGACAATGATGCTGCACAAAACTTTCTGCTTCTGAAATAAAAAATTCCATCAATACACAGCTGTTCTCATTGAGCTCAGAATATTGCAATACAACCCAAGACCAGGTTTCTGATACAGCAGTCTGACAGTTAATAAAGTACTGCTCTCACACAAATCCAAATAATGTTAATTTTCTGTTTCCTTCTTTCCTTATGGTGTTTTGTTGATGACAGCTTCCATTAAAAAAAATGCTAACAGGATTTACTATACACTCCTTCATTACCTGGCATTGTAATGATGAAATGACTCAATTTTAAAAGGATTATTTTTTTGAGACAGGATCCACAGTTCATTTTAAAGAAAACAAAACTGTAAAATGAAAAAAAAAAAAAACAACCCATACAATAAATTATTAAATCTCTACTTACTGACAAAACCAGGACCAAAATTGGGAGGATTAGGTCTAGAAATCTGAGGTGTCAAACTTCCATCCTAGAAATTTCAGTAGAACAGATAGACAAGGATATTAAATCATGATTCAATTAAAATACCCAAAATTAGTAATCATTATTGAACAGTTTTGTTTCCAGCCCATATCAAGTTGCATTACCTGTGTAATTGCCTGTTGCATATGATTTTGGCCTTCACTGGTCTGAGCCCCTGGCACTGGCTGACCCATAAAGGGAAATCTATTGAGAAACAGAAATAGCAATTGTAACCTTGCAAACCAGCACATTAGGAGAGACAACTTTATTATGTTCAACTTAAACAAAGCACCCAAATACTATACAGACATGCACTTGAACTTCTGTACCAAACCTTTTCAACATCTGGAGAATACAGACAGCATTTTGCCCTTGGTTGAAACTACTGCATTTTACATTTTTCAGAAAGATGATGTAAACATGACCTACTGTGCTAGAACAGTGAAAACACACACACACAAGTCTGTATTTGTATTTTAGTCTTTTAAAATTCAAAGAAAAACAGTTAAATGTATTTAGGTTTCATGGCCACTATCACAGTCAACTGCAGTTGGGTAAATGTACACCCTGGGTAAGGCATTTATTATCATGGGGCACTAGGCAGAGAAAATCCAGTTTGAAGTGCCCCACCAAAAGAACAGGCACAGATCCTCCCTGGCCCATGGACTCCCCACCTACCGTAAGGACAACCATGGTGCAGTCTGCAGTTCATGGCTCCTTTTGTCCTCAGAAGGGATTTAAGGAGAGGATGGAACTTCCACTACTTGGGCTAAAATCTTACTTATACCCAGCATTAAAAGGTTTGCTGCAACATGAAGTTCCACTGTTAGATGGCCACCCCCAGTTTTCTAGTACAACCCGTGGGAGATGTGTCATTACCTAATCAGCAAGTGGGAAAACAAGAAGAGCATCAACATGCTGGCCATGTTGACCCATGACATTACAACTGGAACACAAATATGATGCACTTGAATACCTTTTATAGCTCCTACTGCCACACTGGCTTTATTCCTAGGAGACAATCCTGTGTTAGCATCAAATGTGAACCACAGGACAGAAAGAATTTTTTTTTATTTCCTGCACACAGCTTCCCTGAGCTCTGTCATTTCCTTTTACATTCTGTAGTCCTAAAGAATGGTGTCAAGAGTTGCCTACCTGTTCATGACCATTGGTGGCATCCCCATGTTATTCTGTGCCATGACTTTGTTGATCCCCTTAAGAGCCACCATTTTTGCTTTCATTATGGGATCTGTAATCGCATCAAAATCTGTAACACAAAACCAGCAGCAGTGAATCACACAGCTGAACATTACAAGTTATTAAATGGAAATTACTTGTTTACATTTACTTCATGTGTAAATCTTCAGTAAAACATTAACTGCATTCTATTTCACACTTATTGTCCTCCCCACTTGATATTCAAGGTTAATAAGCAGTTTCATGTATCCTGTAGAACTTGGTGCAGCAACAGCTGTCCTTGTTTTCAGCCACAACATACAACCAAAAGCAGGTCAGTCTGAGAAGGGCTCTAGACCAAATCTGGCCTATGACCCAACAGATTAATAAATTATATTTATGGGTTTAAGACTCAGGAAGAGGAGTTGCTCCTGTGATCTCAACTGGCAACTGGCACATCACCACTAATGCACTATGAGAATGGCCTTGATGGTCACTGTAGCTACAACTTAAACAATTCTCAAAATTTAGTGTTTAATTACCAGTTAAATGATGGTCATGGTCTTGATATGAATGCTCAAACTGCTAGATTATCTTACACAAACAACCACAGTTATTCTTAAATGTTTTAGTACAAGCTGAATTACATGTGGTATTTCTGGGCTTTGCCTAGACTGTGGGTTAGTAACAGCTTTTGATAATCCCTTTCCTTGTGACACAACAAATACTGCAAAAAAAGGTCATAAAACAACCATAAATATAAAATTGATAGATCAAATATCAAGAAGGTCAGCTACTGCACTTGATCACTTAATTTTGTTTACAAAGGATGCATTTACTCCCTATCTCTTGAGAACCTAAAGTATAAAGAGAGTTGGTGACACAGCTGATGTCACAAACATTATCAGTAAAGCAGAGTTACCTTGATCCTGGTAATGACAACAGGAGCCTTGCCAGAGTTCAGAATTCCACCTACATGCTCAATTTCCATACTCCCTTTGTACATAATAGGCAGGCTCATTTTTATCATGCCACCTTCAAGCTCTACATATTTACCTGCTTTTGGCAGTCCAGTGGATTATTTAACTATTTGTTGCTGCATTTTTAGAACATCAACCAGAACACTGACAAACAGGACACCCACATACCAATATTGGGGAAAAATGGCTCCGAACGCTGGCGAATCATGGCTTGCATCTGTCTCTGCTGCTGCTGCTCCTGCCTCTCCTGATCCAAGAGGTCCTGCAGAAGAAGTGGCTGCTCCTCTAGCAGAAGTGGCCTCTCTCTGTTTTGTTGCTGAGCTAATGGCTGAGGGAGCATCATCTGCTGGGGACCAGAGATGCCGCTGGGACCAGGACGGTTCGGTACAGCCACAGTCTGATTAGATGTCTGTCCTGACCCAAAGTTATGATTAGATGACTGACCCTGAATAAATCCTGGATTTGGTGACCCTTGAGAAAAATTATGGTTCATTCGTGGAACCATGGGCAGATTGGAATTTAAAGTGTTTTCCAAGATCTGTCCAGCAGGTGTCATGAGTGTTTGTGGAATACCTGATCCATGGTTCATTTGTGTGGGTGGCAGAGATTGAGATGGAGATCCCAGAGTTCTTGCTTCAGCATTGTCTGAGCTTTCGCTAGACAGCAAACTTGAGAGGACTGGGGTGGACCCAGAAATACTGCAGGAACTCACTGCTCCTTGAACAGGCAATGGAGCAGATCCCTGAGCATCTGGACTAGGCACAGTTGTATCTTGACTAGGAACAGCAGGAGTTTTGTCAGGGAATTCTGGGTTAGCAGGTTGCACAGGAGCCTTTTCCCCATCCTTTAACTCCACTTCAGCAGCCTGTTGAGTACTTGTGGACTCAGCATTTCCATCACTTTTTTCATTTTCATTCTTCTTTTCCTCTTGAGTGTTTGGGGAAAGTACTTTTGTTTTAATTTCATTTTCTGTAGCTGATTTCTTTGGTGGAGACTGGGTCTCAGCAGGGGCAACAGCTGTATCACCTTGTTCTTTCTGTTTGGGTTCTTCTGCCTTGCCCTGGATATCTAGTTTGTCATCAATGGGGACATTAAGGTCTAGTTCTTCATTAAACATTCCTTTCTTATCCCCCACATCAAGGTCTGGGTCTGTGTATGCAATTAAATCAAATTCCCCAGATCTCAGAAGATCATCAAGGTGAGGATCATTGGTTTCCAAATTATCTAGAGTGTCCAGTTCATCTCCTTTCCCATCCTCTGTGTCCAAGTTCAGATTTTCCAAATCCTCATCATCTAAATCCTTGACTTCAACCCCATCAAGGTCTTTTACATCCAAATCTTTTACAGCAGGATCATCAGGATCAAGCTTTTCTTCTAGACCATCACTTGGCTGGGTGGGAATCTGCAAGTTTGCAGATTCATCAGTTGGTGCAGATGTAGACAAAGATGTTCCTGGGAATGCATCAGCAACTGGCTGACCCAGAGAACGCATTACAAGGGCAGGTGGGTTCTCAGGATTGATCTGATCCTGCTGGGACTGGGACATGTGCTCCAAACCCGCAGCCATCTGCAGCTGGTTTGGTATTCCTTGAGCATTGTGTCTCAGTGGCTCTGCCTGTCTTGGGCCTGGGAAATCCTGCCTGGGCAGGAAGCCGGGGTGCCTCTGGTGCTGAGCTGCTGCATCCAGCACGGTGGCAGCAGCAGCAGCAGGGCTGAAGGGCAGCCTTGGCCTGCCATCAGGAGCCCTGTGCCGCAGCTCGATGAACGCCTGCCCCAGGATGTTGTGCTGCTGCACCGGGATTCCCTGCGGGGGAAAATGCTGCGGGATGCCGGATGTGTTATTGATCTGAGGGCTGCTCACTGCCCGGGGCATGTCAATGGACAGGGATCTCCTCAGCTGTGGGGGAACTCCAGGGCGCTGCATGGGCTGCTGAGGACCAAGGAAACGCTCCTGGCCTGGGGGTGGACCATGGCCGCCTCCTGGAAATCCATATCTAAAATAAAGCATGAAAGGCAAATGATTTTTTTTTTCTCGGTCTCACACAACTAAATAACTGTTCACCAAAATGCTTTTACATGATGCATTCATCAGGATATTTAAATCAATGTTTTGATTAATTATACTTACATTTAAATGAGCTTTATGACTACAATAAAATAATTGCTTTAATTATGTTTAATAAACAACCTGTTTTCAATTTCAATAATAATAATAATAATTGATAGAAAACTCTGACAGTCAGAACTAACCTAGTAATTAAAATACATGTTAATGCAATTCAGAGTAAAAAACCTCAGTGTGTGGATTTAGAAATTACTGAAATAAATCCAGATACTGAAAAAATTAACTTCTGAGAATGTATGTTGATACTGGTATCATTTTATATTGTAGCATTCACTGCAAAAGTGCTACAGACAGAAGCTGATGTTTGATCACATACTCATTAGAAATTAATTTATCCATTATTACGACATAAAAAATAAAGTATTTTACTTTTTTTTTTTAAATGCCCCAAAAGCCATGGACAACACAATGTTTCAGGTCACATAAGTTTGACTAGTTCTGCAGTTTCTCCATTTATTTTTCTGAATTACTGCAAACAAAACAGTGTAAAATACTTTGTGTAAAACACACATTGTAATGTTACAGGAAAACCCACTGCACGTACAGAGTTCAGGAAGGTTACCAGCTCCTGTAAACGATTTTTCACGCTGTCTAAAAAGCCCCCTTTAACTATCCACGCATACCCTGAGTTTAAGAGATGCAAGAGCTCACCTCAGACCATGAGGTCTCATCCCCATGGTGTTCATATCTCCTGGAAACTGGGGCCTGTTGAACTGCCCATCCCCAGGGAAGGGCCCACGCTGCTCCTTCGGGTACATCGAGAACCTTGGCCCACCTGGAGGGACCACAGAGGACCTGATATTCCCAGGATAGGGAGGAGGAGGGCGGTTAAAAATTTGATTTAAGTTGTCTTGCTGCCAATGCTGAAGAGGGGCAGCATGGGGAGGAGCTGCTGCATCCTGCAAGGCCTTTTCCTGGCGAACTGCATTCTTCTTCTGCTGCTGCTGCTGTAGAATAATCTCACGGAGCTTCTGGCGCTGTTTACAAGAAAATAAATCATTATACTTGACACTGCAACTGACATCTTTTGAAGTGCTGCACTCTGCTAGGTTAAGCCTTTTTGAGGAAAGAAATTCTTCACTTGTTACAGGAAAATATTATTACCAACAACTATCACCTCAGAAATGAGAAGGAGGGTCAAATGTGCAGGGTGGTGGCAACCCACCTTAACATCCAGATCCCTTGGTAAAATGTATGGTGTGATCCCATTCTACCATTTAACATGGAAGCAACTCTCTTTCCATTCTTCTATTCTAGTATTGCAGGCCCTTTCACCACAGGAAAAGTGCATTCTGAGAGACAAACGTGACTCGAGTTCCACTGAAGAAAATTCAGCAGAAGGTTTTTACACCATAGCTGCAGAATTCACTCTTAACTCTGTATGACAGCCACTATGATAAACCACTGCTTTTCAATTAAATTCACTTCCCATCCCTTCTTCCAAACAAAAGATTGAGCAGCTTTCCCCAAGCTGCATGTAATTCTATCTCTTAGCAAGAGCTGTTTGCCAGACATTCATGGACAGAAACCTGGAGTGAATGTGCCTCAAGAAGAGCTGTGACCAAGGGAAGGATTCACCTCAACACGCTGGCCAACTGCAAAGTCAGACATGTGGTCTGAGATCTTTGTCTGTACTCCCTTCTCCAGCCAGTGAACAAGTCACTGACAATCAGTTCCACACCTCATTTGTTACAGAACAGAACAAACTGACCTTCTAAAATGCTTTTTTTCCTCAGACTGTAGCTAAAAGCACTACTACAGACCAACCATCTACGTCTTCAGTGGCTTCAAATACAGCCTTTGCTTCTTTTTTTTGGATTTTGTCCAAATTCCTTCGAGATTACCGATGTTTCCATATTCTGTATATTATGGTTCTAGCCAGAAGGACCAAACTAACATATTAAGAAAACTAAAATAATTTGTATCTTACACATAGTTATGTTTAATGGCAAGAAACTTCAAGTATTAACAAGAATAGGGGAAATTATTCTACTTCCAGAATTTCAATATCATCAGAATTCTCACCTGTCTTAACTTCTCAGTATCTGCTTGAGACATATTCATGGTGTTCTGTGTATCTGTTACTCCAGTGGTGGGTGCTGGGCCAGGAACTTGTGAAACTTTGGGAAACTGTTGTCCTTGAGAAGTCATGGGAGCATTTCCAGATGCACTGAAGGCGCCCTCAGATCCAGGTCGTGGCTGTTCAGCAGCATCATGGGCCAGCTGACCAGTTCCAAAAGATTCTGGCTGAGGTCTTGGAGTCATTGGTGGTTGATCATATGGGTCATGTGCTGGAGTAGCTGCACCATGGCTAAAGGAATCTGTTATTGCAGGTCCTGCAGACCTGGGTGTTTGAGAACATGGGTCTGATGGCCTGACAAAAGTGCCCTGCAACCTGCTCTGTGGTGTCTGCAGGAAAGGATCTCTACTCGTTATTAGTCCTGGCCTTGTCATGGCAGGTCTGTTAAACCCCTCAGGAATCCCTGGCCTTGGGGTTGCTGGCTGCTGAGAGTAAGGATCACTGAGAACTGGCCGTGGTGTTCCAGGAGGTTGGGCATAGGGATCAGAATGTCTCTGCTGGTTTGCTGGGGACTGAGCAAACAGATCTGCTGGTTGAGCAGGTCTTGGTGTTGGTGGCTGCTGCATATATGGATCCACCGTGGTGGGACGAGGAGTTCCTGGGGGCTGGGCGTAAGGATCAGCAACTGGCCGAGGAGTACCTGGAGGCTGGGAGTAAGGGTCCTGAGAGGCTGGCCTTGAAATGGGCCCAGCCTGAGGGAAAGAATCACCCTGCTGCCGCACCATCCGCGGCGGGTGGGCAAAAGGCTCCTTCATCGCAGGGTGGGGAGTGAGGGGAGGCTGGCTGTAGGGATCATTGGCCTGGCTATGGGCAAAGTTATCCACGGGCCTGGGCGTCAGAGGGGGCCTCTCATAGGGATCGACAGCGACGCGCCGGGGCGTGCCTGGCATGGAGGAGTAAGGATCCTGCGGGGACTGAGGAGGGCGCAGAGGAGTTTTGAAAGGTCCAGGGCTCCCATCCACAGGAGCAGGAGTGGGGGTCAGTGGAGGCCGTGCATAGGCATCAGCAGAGGTTACTCTCTGTCTCTGAAATGTGTCAGTCCTAGGAGCCGGCTTCGTAAACGGATCGCTGCTTCCGGCAGCTAAAGGAACCTTCCCTGACTGCTCCATAACTATGGGTGACCGTGGGACTCCCAGAGGTTTGGAGAACTGCTCTGATGGCAGGACAGGCCTGGGTGTGTCTGGTGGCTTTGCATAGGGATCGCTGCTACCGGGAGATGAAGAACATGAGTCCCTGACTGGCGAGGGCCTGCTGCCTGACGGCTCCCGAGATATGGAGGGCTGTGCTGCACAGGAATCTAAGGGGGCAATGGGGTTCCTTCTGACATAGCTCTGGTTGATGGGTGCTGGTCTGGGTGTTCCCACCATTTTAGCATAGGGATCCATTGGAGAAGGAGGCCTTGTGTTCGTGGAACCTGGAGAAAACATCTGTTGTGATGGTGTCTGAGGAGTCTGAGACTGAGACAGTGAATCGTGCACTGGGATTCGGGTGGGAGTGGGAGGTGGGGCCTGTGGCTTTAGGAACACATCATCTGAGGGTGCTGATGTGGGTGTAGCAGGGAGCTGCTGCTTTGTGAACAGATCCTTATGGAACGTCTGCTGTGCAGGAGACATGCTGCCATTGCCAGTCTGCGGCGTTAAGGGGCTCTGGATCCCACTGCTGGGTGTGTCTGAGCCAGACTGGTTCAGGAGCTGCTGTGAACCAAACTGCTGCTGCTGCTGTTGCTGCTGCTGTTGCTGCTGCTCATTTTTCACCTGTTCAAGCTTCTGTGTAGCTTCTATTTTGGCCTGCTGCTTACTTTTTTGCCGCATTTGCTGTTTTAAAATGATGAAGAAATATGTTACACTTCTAAGTTTGGGGTATACAAAATCTTTCTAATGACCGAATCTATAATTAAACACATCCAATATCAGTTACAAATAACTGCAAATTTTAAATGCAAAGGGAGCAGAGAGTCCAGCTATTTGTGAAGTTTAATTACCTTGACATGCATCTTGCTTGCCTGGGAATAAGCATTTCCCAGGTTGCCTTAAGAGCATCACCACTTTCCAACCTTATACTCTGGAGACAAAGGTAACAGACATGCAGCACTGGTGTGGGCTTGAGAGACATCCAGCCCCATGTGAGGCAGCAGTCTGCAGGACAAAGTTACTGCAATACAGGGTAGGTAATAAAAACCTACTGCAGCGACCACCCATGCAGAGAAAGAACAACCTGTTTCTATAATACACAGGATTTAAGAGTCAAAATTTAAAGAAAAGAAAAGGTTTTTTACAAACAGTTTATCTCCTGGTAACATCTATTTTCTTCCCAAGCAGAATGGCTGACTGTATACTCTTCTACAAAGAAAGATTCAAATTGATTTTATTACAACAGATTCCTACAATGCAATAAAAAGCAGGGAGAAAATAACAAAACACCTTAAATGCTACACACCTGTCTGAATTTCCATTCCTGCTCATGTTCTGATTCCCTCTGTTTTAATGGATCTTTAAAGAGGTCAGAGTCGATGCGGGAGCTGGGATCAATGCTATCCTGTTGCTGCTGCCTTTTCATGGAGTCATTTGACATCTGTACTTTATTGATGCGCAAAGCAGCTCTATTATCTCTGGCTTTTTGCTGGAAAAAGAGAAAAGATGCAGTTAGACTTATTTTCTTCTACTAAGTGTGCACACTGCATCTGTTATTCCTACAAAATCTATCACCAAATTATTTCTACAGCCTGTTTTAATCACACACATCCTCGTGGAAATGACATTATGCACTTCAGAAAGAATTCCAAAGAGAAAAATTTCACACTTCTATGGAAATTCTGTGTTTAGCAGATATGGAAGGAACTAAGAGGTTACTAGCAATTAGTAAATTAGTAAACCTATTAGCAAAGCTTTTCTATACAGGAGGGTGTCTGTTGCAGGCACCGTGCTGTGCCAAGAAATCGTTAATAGCACCAGTTTACCTTTCAAATCACATATTGGTGTGGTCTTACAACATGAAGGCTGAGCACAGCAGATGATGTTTGGATCAATAAAGGCCACTAATGTGGAGAACTTCAATGACAAGAAAAATACAGTCTAGTCCATTAAATGACCTCTAAAGATCTGAGTCTGTTAACAGTTAACAGTATAAACATAGGATATGGGCTTATGGATCAGGAAAAACTGTATGGAGACACAGCAATTCCTCTTCAATGAGGCATTTTACAGCCATAGTGACACTTTAAAGTATCTAATGGAAGTTTCAAAGAGCCTGTTTTACCACCAATCTAGGATGTGATTTCTTTTCTGAACCAAACCCTCACATCCTCTTTTTCACAAATTTATCTGCAGCTGTCAAGTAGGGGTTGCCTAGAGGAAAAGGCTTTAATACTTCCCCCCAACAATGAAACAGTGACATGGATGAGAGCACTGATGTCACAGCAGTAGAAAAATCACTGTATTTTTTCCCTGTAAGTGATGGGATTGTGCATGCTAAGTAAAGTGAAAAGCAACAGTGAAAATTTACTAGTACTCCTCTGAATTTCATTTCAGCCTTCACTCAACATCTCAGAGTGTAAGTCCCTCAGGAGAGGCACCACAGCAGCTTCTTGTGTGCACAATGCCAGGAACACCAGCAGGAGCTGCATGGCAGAAGCACAAGGACTGTTCTGAGAGGAATTAACCACATCTTGCTGTGGAAATACTGGTGTGCAGGAGCATGCCCTCTCCTCCTGTACATAAGGGAAGTAATTTTTGCTGCTGACTTTTGGATACCCATCATAAAGATACAACTGTATTTTTTAAGAACAATGAAAAATAAAGCAATCAGTAATAGAAGTAACTGTTAAGTAGTAAATGCCACCCATGTAAGTGGGTATTATCTTATAAATACCACAAAGAAGGAATCACCAAGATTAACTACAGCATGGGCAAGGTGACATAGAGGTCCAAAGGTGCTGAAATTGCAATACTGAATAAAAAGCAGAATAATGATGATGCTTCAGTGATAAAAAGGAAAAACGAGAGAATTATTCTTTCAAGTGGAAAGGGTTTCATAAAGATCAAGAACTCCACTTCTCACAATGAGTTTGGGATATGATTCATCCTCTTAAGCCAGAGATCACAGCAATTTTGAATTTGGACAGCAGATGATGATGTAGTACTGCTATCAACATGCAGAGGAATGAAGTTTGTTTACTGATGAGACTATATGAAAACAGAGCAGGTAGGGGAAGGCTCTGAGACTGAAAACTGCAAAATCCACAGAAACCTGCAAAGTGAGAATGACCATCCAATTGCTGCTGTGAAGAAACAAAGATGAGAACCAGGAGAGAATGCAAGTTAAAGAAAAGTACATTTGCCAGCAATTGTTGGGAAAGTCCAAAAGAATCAATAATACTTTGGATGCACACAGGCCTCAACAGAAGCTTCAACAAAGCGTAAGGGTCACCCCCTCTGAATGGCAGAAGTTCTGCAGGGTGAAAACAATGGCCATGTAACTCCAGATAGCTGCTACAAGCACCTGTGTGTTCACTTAACTCAGATGTGAAGAAGGTGAATGATTTTGGAGAGAAAAATGGAGTCCTTCATGCTCCCCACAAAACGGTACCAGAAAAATAGATAGCAGAAGATACCAGGAGAGTCTCCATACAAAGCAATACAAGAGAGTAAGCAGAGAAAGGGAACAAGAACACAAGGAGAAAAAGTAAATGAGGAAAGCAGAGGTGTGAGCACTGACACCTCTGGAATTGTTAGTTCAATAGCTGAAAGACTTCAGCAGCTCTAACAGGGAAAAAGGAATAGCCCAGAGAGAGGGGATGATGAAAGGGAGAGGAATCTCATGATCAGTTGTTATTATCCTTCTCAAGAAATTGGTGAGATTCTGTGCAGAAAGAGACAGAGAAAAGATGACTTGAGGTACGAATCAAAGGCAGTTCAGAGACAGAGGGACTCACAAATGTTCTCATCTCAGCTGATGTCTCTACATTGCACAGTACTAACAGAGTTTATGCCAAGACTGAAAAACAATGAATACAGGTAGAAGCATTCAGACTTAGGAGTTAAATTAAAAAGGTTTTCTTGCAGTAAGGGAACTATCACTAAACCTTGAACTTGAGTTATTAAAAACAGAACAAAACAACACAACCTTATAAATGAAACGTATGTTTGCTGGAAGCATGGAAATGCAGGTGGGAATTGTTCTTACCACATAGGGAGCCCTCTCTTGAGAGCTTGCTTTCCTCCACAGCTTAGCAATTTGCTTCACTCTTGTAGCCCAGTCTGCAACCAAAAAAATGTGTCAATACACAAGGCTATGATACGTCTGAGATATTTTCAAATCAAGATGCAGCAATTGCTGCAAAATATTCAACTTGATTCAGTAAATCACTCACCTGGGAATTCTTCCTTCAGGTTAGGGAAGTTGATATTTGTATAAAGAACAGGTGCTACAGTTGCCATTTCACCCAAAGCTTCTTCTTTCTCCCACTTCAGGGTGCTTCTCTGAGCATTGGACATGGTATCACCTTCACCCTCCAGAGGTGGAGCAGCTGGTGCCCATGAGCTGTTGGGATCACTCACCACTGGATTGAAGGTTGGATTCTTATCCCTGACAGATCAGAAAAGGGGTTTGTATAAAAACAACAAACCAAACCAACCCTCAATTAGCAAAGTACTCATTCTGTTTGCTCTTTCAGCAGTGAACACACTGCAAGAATACACAAGGTTTTGTGGTGGCTGTCAAGAACTAATAATATCACATTATCAGTAACCAACAACACCCTTCAGGTGTTTTTGTTACTTAGATTTTTTTTTTTAATGCTACATACACCAAATATCTTTTATTCTCCATCTGGACTTACCTGGCATCAGTGTATGGCTGCTGTGTAATGGGAGAGAAGGTGCCCAGGCCACCTCCAGCAGCCAGAGCCGTGTGAGGGAGATGAGGGTTGGGGCCAATCAGACCATTCATGAGGGGCACTCTTGGAAATGCATTCTCTCCTGGAAAGAAGCAGATTAAGTCACTCATTTAAGTTTTCAAGGGTGACTGCTTCTAAGGCAGAGGTGGAACCTTTCAAGTTTTGTCTCCTCTAAAAACTAATTACTTGAAAATTTTACAGTGCTGACCTTACTTTTTTGGAAAAGATTTTAAATCAGTTTAAAATCCTTCCCTGTAAGCTTAAAGGATCCTTTTCTACTCTATTACATCCCTGCACACTTTTTTTTTCTTGTCTAAAATGCATTTTTTTTTTTCAAAAACGGATTCCCAAAACTTTTGCTGTAGCCCATGCCATGGTACTGCACTTTATATTGAGGTAATAAACTTAAAATCTCTTGTTTTTCATGTTTGTTAGACCCAGATCCAAGCAGTAAGCCATGGAGAAGGTAGTTTTCAGTCCTTGCAGGATGATCATTAGCCACCTGAATTAAACATCTCCTCTTCTGAGACTCCTGAGCACTGGACCAAAGTAAGCCTCATTATCTCCTAACTCCCTAATTTGTAACCAATGAAACAGATAACTCTACTCAAATGAGCATTAACATTTTCTAATTAAATGTCCAGTCTAGCAGTAAGAAGGCAGAAAATGTTATTTATTTGATTACAGTATTACAAATGCGGCACAGGCAGATTCATTCCAGCAGATGGTATTTGCAGATGTTGCTACACAGAATTAACTCTGGCCTTTGGATCCCATCACTTAAGTGAGATTATAACTGTTGCCCCAGCATTTCCTTAAAAGCACAGAAGCAGCTCAGGAATCAGATGTATCTGCAGGATGACACTGTATCATTCTCCCATTTTAGGAGACTGTTTCTGATCTAAAGGTTATGTAAGCTGTGCAGCAACTACAGTTGTAACACAAAATCTAAGAGACTGTTACTGTTCTGCTAAACACAGTAACTAACTGTGAAGACCGGGCAAACAAACAGGACGGAGTCAGGGCTCCGGTCTGCACAGCGTGCTCACATGTCCATGAGAAGAGAGCAATAATTTTTTCTGAAATTGCTGAAACTTGATCCAAGCTGCACCACTACTGAAGCATTTATCTGTGGATCATTCCACTGGAGCAGAACCAAACTGTAAATCCAAAACTTTGTTATCATGGCAGTTCCTTCAGGGAGGAGCTGAACAATCTTACAGAGCTCATGTGCTGGAGCTATCCACAAAGTACTCAAGTAACTGGGAAACAGGCGATGGTATCTATATTATATATTGCTTTAAATCAACTCATTATTTACTTAAAACACTCTATGAGGTTTTGAAGTATTTTGTTTTTATGAAAACTGATCCAACTAGGAAACAAAACAGTTTTCTTATGATTAATTCACTGGTCAAATCAATTTGCATAGTCCTTCCTATAGCACCAGTATCAAAGAGTGGACACTCTTCACATGAGCTCATGGAAAATCCCCTAGAGGGGATATCTGAAGAGAAAAGGAGCACATTCAATTATATTCCCACATACTGCTTAAAAAAACCAGCTCGACTGATAACAATAAAAAAATCAATCTGCCTCTTGCCTTCAATACAAGAGCAAGATGCTGTATCTAACTCAAGGTAATTCTAGTAGGAATGAAGAAAAATAAAGTATAATTTCCAAGATAAATTTTAAATTTGTTTAGCCTCCTTTCTATTAGGACTAGCTAATACATGAAACTGCATTCTTACAGATACCAAGACTCAATAAATCAGTACTACACAGACTCTTGCCTTACCCTTGAGGAGGTACTCAAAAGTAATTAAAGAGTGAAGTCAGAAGAGAACACATACTTTATCACAGACTAATTTCCAAACCATCTAAGTGTCAGCTAAAGTAAAAGCACCAATATGTCAGAAAAACCTCAAATAACTGTCCTTTTCTATTAGCAACATTTACATGGATGTTAATCACATACTCCCTTCAGAACAGGTTTAGAATAATATTTCACAAATTAACAATGGCAGATTCCACAATTTTACACAGTGTAAGATGAAACCTACTTCCATATCAGCATTTAAAATCTGCGCTACTCTCCTGGCCAGGCTGCTGCCCACAGAAGCACCAGAAGAACATACCTTGGCTGTGCAAAGACATGAGCTGTGGTGGGGGAGGAGGCTGTGGCAGAGGAGCTGGCTGTGGGGCTGCTGGACTCAACACAGCTGTGAACAAATCTTCAACATCCTTCCCTCCCAGCTCTGCAAAAAACACTCTGTATGAGTTGCTGGCATTGCTTGTGAACTGTGTTCCATAAAAGACAAGGAGGATCACAACACATACCTGGGATTTTGTACAGTTTGCCAAGAATAGCACCTGGACAAAGCAAAGGCAACACAGGGTAAGTAATCATCAGAGCAAGCAATGAAAGTAATTGTGCAACCAAGTCCAAATAGGTCTGTTACAATACAGAGATGTGTCATTTGGGGAAAAGAAAAAAGACAATATGATTTCGACCTAAGTTCTGTAGAAGACCAAGATTAAGGACCAAAAAAAAATTACCATCTGTGACCATTTTGTCTAGCTCTGGACTGAGGATTTCATCTAACTGCTCTTCACTCAGTGACCGTGAGCTCTGGGTGACATTCGGCTGGGGCAGGGAAGAAGGATCATCAGAGATGGGGCCAATATCCAATCCAGCTGGAGGAAGAAAGAATATTAAATTAGACATGAATTGCAAATTTTATTAGTATTGAATAAAGAGCATAAACCCTGTTTCCTTCCCTTACAATTCAGCTGAAACCAGGAGTTTCTAATATTTGAAAGGTAAGGCAAAACAAAACACTGATCAGAAAAGGTAAAAAAATCTTCCAACTCTTTACCTCCAGTTTATTAGATTGTTTGAGGAATGTTCATTGAATATAATGCAACTGGAAGAACAGGAACTAAGACTACTGAGTTTAGGTTCAGCATGGTTTCAAATGTATAGTTTTCAGAATATAGTTCCACTTGAACTCTTTTTCACTGTTTGAAAAGAATCACGCCAGCAGTAAACATGGCTCATCCTCATGTACCTTAAGGTTCACTTCAAATATTCCACAAAATATTTACTGAAATGCTGATGCGGTGTAACCAATGTAAAACAAGTTAGAGAAGTTTCACTTCCAAAACCAAATCCTAACTATTATGGGTTACATCAAAGCAATTTGTTGGCACTAAGAAAACAGAACTCACTACATAAATTTCTTAACATCCCTCAAGTCAATAATCTCTCAAATGGGAAAGACTTGGGAAAAAATAATTATGTCCTTTAGTATTTAAAATATATTTCTGTAATAATTACCAAATAACCCCAAATTTAAAATAACGAAACATGCCATTCTACTTATTGTCAACCTGTCTTTAACATAAAGTGATGAACCATTATCCAGTGAAAACAAAAAGGTACTGACTGCTTTAATCATGCTTTCATATACTCACATTGATAAAAATGCTTTTCATTTACAAAATATACCATTATGATAAAAAACTACACACTACTACAGGTAGTAATATTTACAGTGGCAGCAAGAAAATGCATGGGTTTGTATGATGAAACACAAAAAACTAAGGAAGGTTTTCAAAAGCTATAAGCAAAACTTGACACAGGACTCTTAAAGGCAGAGTGCAGAGTTTAGAGGTCGTGTTAGACTCAAACACCAAAGAGTGGAAAATGAAACATGAATTAGTGACACAGTAAAGGAGAAGCAATTTCTACACATGCAGTTCTTTCAGCTAAAACCACTAGAAAAAGAGGGCTACTGCTAACCATGGATCATCCATTGTTTAGATTCTTACCAAATGGGGAGGGTGAGTTCTCAACCTGGAAAGTGCATAAATCAAGACCTACAGGACCCAAACCAGATAAAATGGATGATTACAACACGAAAACAAAAAAAAAGTAAAGAAAAAGCTGCATGCTGAAAAAAGCTACGCAGGTATGAGAGACAACGGCAGCTACATTTTATCCTCTCCTAAGCAGCAAAGCAAAGAGCCAAGTAAAAATGTTGACAAGTTTGGGCATTTTTTTGGTAGAATAAATCAAAATCATTCCAAACCAAGGTACTCTTAAGATACGAAAATTGTGTCTGAAATGACCTAGAGCAGAACCTACAGATACAGTACAACAAATACATCTATAACAAAGAGGGAAAAAAAGGAAACAATAGGGAGAGACCCTATGGACTTACATACCTGAATGATCTCCAGACTTTACCAAATCATCAGAAAGTATTCCAAGAATATCATCATCAGTGTTTAAGACCTCAGAAAGATCAGCTAAAGGATCGTCGGTGCTGCCTGTAGAAGATGCAAAGAACAAAATCAATATTTCTGTATCTCTGGTGATGTTCTTGAGCTGCAGCCCCAAACACAGACGGGCTCTAAGGGTCTCCTCTGCTGTCAAACTGCCCAGGTCCCTGGGGTCAGACTGTGCTGAGCAGCAGCCCCTCCCTGCCAGGACTGAGCCACCTGCATGTGCTTACATTGTTTAGCCTTTTTAGAAGTGATAATGTGGTCACATCATGTGAAACAAAGACTGGATGATTCCAGGGGAAAAATAACCCCAAAATCTACTCTGAACTTGCAACCTCTGAGACACAAAGGCCCATGAATGTTTAAGTCAACAAATGGGTTTTATATAGGACAGCTCACAATAAATGTACAAGGAGTGGGTTTTTTCATAAGGTAATCAGTTACTTCTTTTACCACCACTCTCTTTCTTAATACAGAAGCAACTGGTTACTGCAGCCTGATAGGGAAGTGAAATCTAGAGTAAGAAGCAAGAGTAAATAAATAGAAATTGAAGATGATACTTTTAAGATCAGAAGAAAACCTGATGGAGTGGTAACATCCCGAGACAGAAATGTCATGTTTCTTTGCCATCTAGGAAAAACTGGCCTGGTCTAGCAATAAATTCTTTAATATTAAATAATAAATTTTGGATACTATTATCTTCTTGACCTCCAATTCACTAGAGAGTAATTACTCCAAATGGCCCATCTGGTTTTATTAACTAGTTGCTTTGGACTGTTCCAGATGTGCAACATCCGCAAAAAATGTTTGACAAATAAAAGTTGAGAAAAATATTTTTCAGTAAAACTGCAGACTGTCATGACTACATGAGCAATAACTGCCAGACCAATAAAACACGATGAGATGGCAAATATAAATTTAACAGAAAAAAAAGGATTAATACAAATCATAAAATACATAATGTGGAAAACAAATATATGGCCAGGTTGAAGAGAGACAAGAAAGCCAAAGAGCACACACATTTCAGACAAACACAGATGTATTTCCCATTGTCACAATCCAACTACCCCAGGAAAAAATACAGCTTAATTCAGAGCCTGGTGCCAAGGATTTACTTCTATCATGAGGTTATTTGCCAAGCTGCTAAGTTTAACAATGAATTACAAGTGCCTTCTGCTGATTTTCAGAGACAACCCTTTACCCTTCTTCCATTACCAAGTCAAAACAAAAATTGTTTTTCCTCATTTTACTGCTTTTATTCTTCACTTTTACCCTTTGCAATGCTGACAAGATAAAACCACCCTAATTAAATCAGGGTTTATATTTGCCACTCAACAAGGTGGATTAATAACCCAGCGCAGACCAGTCCATTTAAATGTACAAACAAAATTCAGCTCCTACTGATACCAGCAAAACTATCTACCAGTGCCTCAAAACCACACCACTTTGCAGGCATAGTTATTTGTGTACCTGATAAAAAGTACTGTAAAATGTAGATCTCTCAACACAACCTAGTTGTTGGTATTTGGTGGGTTCTTTTTTTGGGGGGGTTTTTAGTTTGTTTGGGTTTTTTTTTCAGATACTTGTTCTCCTTCTGACAATTTGGTCTAATTATGCAAGTAACTCTAACCAGGCACCACAAGGTGATGTGATGACTTCAGCTGGCTGATGGATTTATCTTAGCCCTTCTTTAATTTTCCTGAACTTACCTTGAAGGCAGCTAAGTATCAGGGAGAAAAAAAATCATGAAGGAAGCATTTGGGACTGTACTGGCAACCTTTCATTCTTCTCTAGTATTTTATGTTATGGTGCTTTTCTCCACAGCCCAAGCGATTCAACTTCTAGTGTGAATATAACTATATAGTGTAAGTAGCTGGGAGGAGCTCAGGTGAAAAGATCTAACATTTAAAGATACAAAGTTTACCACCTGTAGCTACAAATTGGCCATAAATAAATCCAGGCTTCAAATTTGAGGGTCTCTAATTGAAGGAAAATTAGGATTCCGCAAGGAATGAAGGGAATTAGATTCCACAGTGGCTTTCAGATGAGATAAGCTGGAAAAACCATCCTGCTTTCAAAATGGAGTTTGTTAAGTCTATAAAAAGACTTGAGTGTTGGTGACAGCAGAGGGATAGAGTCTATAATCCATAAAACTCACACAAGACATCTAATCTGAAGCATGTTTTTAGTTTTTTTCTTCTATTTTTTCCTTGTTTTAATTCCATGTGTGTTAAATATTATCTTGGGAACAACGAAATCACTTGAGTCAGCTGCTTCAGATCACAATCAATAGCTGGTTGACATCTGCTGCCAAACAAACAGCTCAATACTGCTCATTAATTTGACTCTTTTCAGAATGAAGATGAAAGCCAAGACAAAGCAAAAAGAAAAATAATTTGCTTGTAATGCTGGATCTCTAAGACAGTACAGTTCTAATGCTATCTTGTGAGCCTGATCCCTCAAATACAGATATTTATTTATTTATTTATGAAGTTCTAAAATCATAAAGATGCCTCTCCCAAGGCTGCAGCCATCCCAAGATGTTTAACCACACAGTAACATTTCTAGTCATAAAATGTTCCAGCAGCACCTGAATCAGTTAC
This sequence comes from Camarhynchus parvulus, assembly GCF_901933205.1. Taxonomy (NCBI): domain Eukaryota; kingdom Metazoa; phylum Chordata; class Aves; order Passeriformes; family Thraupidae; genus Camarhynchus; species Camarhynchus parvulus. Next base: position 6,808,773 of record NC_044572.1, read on the forward strand.
AGGGACTCAGACAACTCCTCTCCTTTTGTCTAGGAATAATTCCTTTAGCATTCTCTGGAGACCTCACTTGAACAAATGACTTTTTCAGTACTTCCAGAAAAAATACACTGAATTTAAGGAGGAAAGGTCACATTATCAGAGCCTTCACAGCACACACCTCACCAAGTGGCTTCTTTTTCATCAGGGACACACAGGTCAGGAAACTCAAGAGAGAGGCAGACAGTCCTCAGAATGCAACAGATCTAAAGCAACACCTTCAGCTTCCCCCATGAACTTGTGAGCAAACCTTTGCACCCTGTTCCAGCACTTGGAAGTGATTTAAGGGTTGGTGCCACGCAGAACAGAGTGCACAGAGTGCAACATGTTATAAAAACATAGAAAAGGTGAGTTTTCTAACAGAAAATAAAACCAGCAATCTCTGTGTCAGACAAAAAGCAGGGCTGGGAGCCTAAAGCTCACTTCAGCCACAGTTTCTAGAAATTAACAGTAAACAAAGGACTCCCAAACCCCTCTTCTGCCCAGCTCTGCCAATCCCCATCACCACTGCAATCCTGGCTAGAGAAAGGTCCAGCTACTCTTAACTAAAGTGTGAGAACAAATAAATGCCAGAACACATCCCTGAAATTCACTGTCAGCTCAGGAGCAGCCTGAACATCACTGCCCTCCCCAGCAGTGCTGGGTACCTGCTGGAAAGCAGAGCAGGGTCACTTCTTTAGATGCTTAAGAGCTCACTGGAAGATGAACAAACAAATCCAACCCTTCATCCTGGGATTATACAAGTGGGGTTTCCAAGAGAAGAACATTTTCCTTGTGGAAAAGACGTGCAATTAAGGGAGGACTCTCAGAGAAGTCAGCAATCCTTGTGGAAAGTGGCAGTGTAGGAAAACATCACCGCTGGTGACAACACAGTCCTGCAGCCCCCTCAGTGCAGGGAACAAACAGTTCATGTTGTTCCTGCTCCACAGCCAGGTCTGTATGGAAATGATGAAAACACCACAGTGCCCTGGGACATTGTTCTCATCTGCAGCTCCAGCCAGAAGGGAATTCAGCAATTATGCCAGTGAACCTCTCACACAGGGGGATGCTACTGTGGAAATAACTGTGTCCCTGAAAGTCACAGGCAAAGAGTTCCCAACTGCACTGGAACTGATCAATACTGGCAGGTGACTTCACCCACTGGTGCCCCAACTACACCAACAGCTCCAGACGGACACAATTCTGGCTGGAAATGTGAAGGGTTGCAAGAGAACTGAGAAAGACAATTGAGTTGAGAACATTCCTATGGCCAGAAAGCCTTTGAGTGTCTCACATGTCAAATGGGAAGGACAGCAGGTTATCCACTGAAGCCATTGCTACTGATTTATTTATTAATAGCCACCTCTTTATTATTTATTTCTGAATAAAAAGAAGATGAAACCACAAAGATTTACAACTCTGCTTTTTTATGAAGAACTTTCAGACTTTGGAAGAATAGACCATTAAATTAACATCAACTTCAGGAATTTCTAAACCCCTGTACTACCACAGCACATGAACACATTAGTGACTTCAAGCTTGCAGTTGGATAGGCCAGCAAAGGCCTCTGAAGTTGAACTTCTCTGGCTTCAAAAGAAAGCCAGGGTGAAAAAAGTCACAGTGAGCTTATCTTCTTGTAGTGCTGGAACTAAGGAAATACAGACCATGCAACACTTCATTTGCAGCAGCTTCACCTTAAGGGAAGTTACTTTTTTGCATTCTCTATTACTCACAACTTCAACTGTAGAAGAATCAATGTTTAATTACAATGCAGCCTTTTGCTTTTCATTTAGCAGATTTTCACTGAGTAACAATCACAAATAGGTGACCTTTCTTCGAATGACTCTCTGTGATAGTGTGTGCAAACAGTTATGGATGGAAAAACTTTGGGGATCAGCTGAAACACAAGCCATAAATTAATTAATACACAAAAGAAAAACTAGCAGTTTCTTAAAATAAAGACACCTCTAGCTTACAGCATATACTTACTACAAGACAGAGAAAAAAGAATTTGAAGTAGACAGTAAGGTTTTAATTGCTCTTTTGTGTGAGGCTGCTCTTTCAGCAGCACTTTACAACCCTCTGGCTATTTGCAAAACTCTCAGCAGAACCTTCAGTAAGGTTCTGCAATGGCAGAAGCAGAAGACTGCCTAGGGGCTACAAACTGTACCTGGAAAGGGCGCTCATGTTCAGAAAGGACATGGTGAAACAAAAATTCCAAGGAGACTGGCAACCTAAAATAATCTAAAACAGTAAAGAATAGTTGGATGATATTCATCCAACTAGTATTCACTAAACTGCTAAAAATATCTTTTAATGAGAGTATCTATGTTTTCTTCTATAATGAACTGTATGCTTTTTCCTACACAGAGCTGATTTTCATGGATTTTATAGCCATGGATATTATAGTCAAGATGTTGCAGATTTGCTTTAAGTGCCAATTGTTGTGTCATCCACTGCTCTTTCTAAAACAGCTGGAGCCCTTGAGAAGAATATCACTAAATATCAGTGTTAGTTAACCTCCCAAGGACAGTTCATATATAGAATGCTGCAAAATACAGCAGCTAAACTGTGGGAGGAAAGAAGAAAATAGAATGGAAAAGCCCCAGTCATCACAATAAAATCAAACTACTGAATTATCACTAAGTTCAGGTTTATATACCTTGAGGTCCCAGTTTTGCCTGAGCTGGAGTGGAGGTGGAGCTAAGAAGGGGGTCAGACGAAGGATCCAGGAAACTGGTGGCCAAATTTGTTTTACATGAAAGTGGAAGTGACTCTTCAGGTAAATTATCCAGGCTCATCTTGTTCTGTCTACTGGTATCCAGTAAGTCTTTTCCAAAAAAAGCTTCCTGCAAAGAAGACAAAATGATCTAATGTAGGAAGAACACTGTATTGACTGAAAAATCTGAGTAAATGACAAAGTTAAAATTAAAAGCCAAGGATTACTAAGAATATAAAAGCACAGTCTCAGTCTCACAAACATTCCAGTATGGCAATATCTCTTCCAGGCTATGAGGAGTGCTACAGTGGCTACAACTTACCTGAGGAATCTACATTGCCAAAGTTTTAGGATTAAATTCATGCCTTAAGACTATACAGAAAAACTTGGTCTTCTTACACATATGTAGCACAGACAGTGTACCAATACAATGTTATTATCTATCACAATTTGTTTCTTATTGAAAATATTTCTCCTTGCACAAAAAGGAGAGCTGAAGAAGGGGCACATTACTGAGCAACTTGACGTAGAACCTTAGTTCCATTTTGAGAATCACCAAACACTGTATTTCACAAAATCATCCTCATGTCTAACTGCAATAACAAAACACTTGAAGATGTCGAACTTACATTATAAAAGTGGCTTTTAAAATATTATGTAACAGCTATCACTCACCTAAGCCTGAATACTCAGTAATTTGCCAACCTTTATTCATTATATAACACGTTGGGACATGTTCCCATGTTGTCTGTAAAATCTTGATTTAGGATACAGTTCTAAAAATAAATCTAAATACAGATTTTTCAGTAGCAATTATTGTAATACCGACAAAGAATCAAAGAAATATTTTATGTTTTAAAGGAGTAAAACATGCATTAAAAATATTTATTCTTATTAGTCCAAAGGAAATATTGTTTAAGTACTTTCTTTCCAAGTCATTTCCCCACTTATGAAATACTATATTTTAAAGACAAAATGTTCTGCTTCTCTGTTAATTTTTTGCTTTCAATCCCAATATAGTTCATGCCATGAAGTCTGGTGGACAGCTACAAGACAATGCAAGTTGAAACTTTGGCAAGTTCCCTTCACCATGAAGAAGGTGGCTGAGAAGAAGAACAAGCCAAGCAAGTGAGTTACATATATATATATATCTATATATAAATAAACCAGCCAGTTTGTAACCTGATTAATGGAAGGAAATTTGCTCAATCACCATTAGTATCCTGGTTATTATCCACAACTGCTGCCTCTTACCTGCTAGGAACATCATGAAATCAAAGGAAGGGAAGAGCAGACATTATTGTGGTAGGGAGATGCAGGGCATATAAATCCATAAAACTGTAGGGAACAAGTTTCCTTTAACAAATCATGTTCCATAATCCTCAAAAAGCTAAATGAGAAGCTGAGGAAGTGGCCTGATCAGGCTAGGACATCCTATAGGGCTGAATGTGGAAACATCATGTGGCAGTTCAGAGAGCAAAAGAATGATTTTTCTAAATCATCTGATCTCTCAGAACAAGGAGAGATCCAAATACATTGAGAAGGATTCCCCAGAATCCTGGAGATTTAACATAATATATAGTTTCCTGTACAAGCTCATGCATTTTCTTTACAGAAAACCCATTTCATTTAAATCATCATTTTGGAATCAGAAAATAAACATCATTAGTTTAAATGAACTATGAAACAACACATGAAGAGTAGGTTTTTAAATGGATTTACAACACAATGAGCAGACCACCAGCTTTACCTGCAGGTAGGCAGGAAAGGTTTCTTCGAGTTTGTTTTTCTTTTTCCTGTAACGCTTTTTGATTTTCTCAGTACTTTCAGAAGCTGGGGTAGACTCCTCAACTGGAGTGTCTGGCAGCTGCTCTGTCCAACCTACAAAGGAACATCAGGGCACAAGTAAACAAACCAGTCAGTATTTTGCTCTAAAGGTACAGTGGCAGCACATCTGGCTACCTCTGGGTGTGTGGGTTACTGCACATCCCTCCAGATGCATTCCAAGGTGGATTTTATCCAGCTGTGAACTGCCCTGACCACCCAGGCTCTGGCAGCAGGAAATGGCAGATGTGACACCAGCCACAACATTGCTGTACCTCCAGGGACATACACACCTTTAACTTTTGCAGGCAACCTAATAATTTGCCAATTTGACAGAAATTATAGGTGCTGTTCAACCAGGTATTTGAAAAGACAACTCCACTGAAGACCTCCACAGTGTCATCAATGCTAAGTTACACATTAACCACCTTTCATTTCATACGCTATTTTTTCTCAAATTAGAAGCAAAAAACTTATTTTTTAAAAATCTGAGAAAGAACTATCATATCAATAATGAACAGCCTAGAAAAAGAAATCTATAAAGAAGCCCTTCAAGAAAAATTACACATTTATTCAGCTGTCATATTTCAAAGTGGCATTGCTTTTTCTAATAAACACAAAAGCACACAGTGCTCATCAATCATTCAGTATTTTATTACAACAAAGCAAGAAAAACACTGCAGGTAATGCAGAACTTTCCAAGTTCAGCTACTCCTGTCTTGCCAAAGCAAATTACATGAAGTTAAGGACTCTGGCAAGTTATTTGAGAAACTGTATTATCATGGTAATAAAATCAGCTCTACTTGGTACTGCAGTGATCTCCTGTAGGATATCCAGGGGATCATGAGTGGAATGAGGTTCACAGCACTGACCTCTACACTGTCTGAGAGGGAGGGAGGCTTTACAGAGAAAAGGAGTAGATGTGACAAGGGTGCAAAAAATCCTGGTAAAGCTGAATGAGTACTGGCCACTAAGGAGCAGGCTCTTGGCAAGCTATGATTTGTATTTTTCTCAACTGGCAATTGTGCCTGAGCACAAAAAAGAAACTCCAACTTTCAACTGAAGAGCACTTGTTTAAGAATACTTCTTTTTAACAATATACATTGTAGTGTTACTCAGAATGGGGAATTAGCTTTTTAGCCAATTTAAAAAAAAGTTTTACTTAAAGGAGAAGACCCCTATGCAAATGAAAAGATCTAACACAAGACTTTCAGCACAAGCTGAAACAAGGCAGTATGCTACACTGAAATGTTATTTACAAAGCAGAAACACAGCTGTAACACTAATATTGAGGACAAAGCAAACACTAAACCAAGACAGGGAACTTAATCAGAATATCTGGCTGCACTGATAAAAGTAATGTTTATTGGCTTTAGGAAGCAGTTCTACAAATGCAAGCACAGACAACACTTGAATGTTAGATTTTAATAACACTGAGTCAATGCTGTAGCAAAGATCCAGTCTCCACCATGTTGTACAAATCTACAGCAAGAGACTGATCTGGCTCTACAAAGGGTAAAAATCCCAGTATCTAAACAGAAAGGAGAGAGTGACAGGAGAAATCTCAGGCCAGGGTCTTTAACTGGGGTGGTATCAGCCATCCTTCAGAAGCAGCTGCCTCCTTCTACTGACTTTGCAGGGAACAGGCTCTGAACTAAACATATTCCACATCTCCCCTGAATGATACCTCAACATCCCCTAGATTAGTGTGAGCAACTCCAGATGGATGGAATCATTTAGACTAATCACACACAGCAAGAAAGAGAAAGGCCCATGAATAAAATCTGACTTCTTGTTAGGTGCCCAATCTACTGAGAACTGCAGTATCAGAGGCATGAAAATGGCTCTGCCATGGCAAAAGGCACTCACTCAACAAAGTCAAGGATTCTTCAGCCCTGGAAAAGGCAACACTGATGGGGAAATATGATACACATCTAGAAAATATTTCTAGAATGAATGCTTTTTTAAAAATAATCTTTCATAACATTAAACATGAGGACAGCTTATAAAACTCTCCAATACCTTTTATTTTAAGCCAGGTATCTTTTCCCTAGCTTTCCCAGGTATTAATACCTGGCTTAAAATAAAAAGGAATTATTTCTTCATACAACAATAACACATCACTAAACTCTCTAATAAAGGATTTCCCAGAGCATGAACAGATTTATAAAAATTGATTAGACACACTCATGGAATATGAAACACTGCTGAGTATCAAAATTGATGGTCCAGAAGACACCCTTGGACCAGGGCTACATCTGGAGAAAGAGGATTGCTCTAAATCTAACATAATAATAATAGTAATAATTATTATTATTATTATTATTATTCTCACTATTTATCTCCTACAGCAGCCTGCAATTCATTGTTTCAGTTTCTTTGTATATCATGGGCTCTGCTGAAATTATAGCTATGCAGGAATGAGTATTTTCAGTCGAATTCATAAAGCCATCATGACAAACATACATGAGCTGTTGATGAGCTGTATTGCTTTTACTGCACTAAACATGAACAAACATTTAACACCAAATTCCTGCACTTACCTTCATCTCTGCCAGGCAACTGTTCAGAAACAGATCCAGAAGAATCTTTCCTGGAGAGAGATCTTTTTGTCTTCCCCTGCCCCGTACGGCTTCTCTGACGTACCATAAAACCACCAATACCTGAACAAGGAAGTAAAAATTCAATGTATTGAATAAAAACTGTGTTTCATAGTACAAATGAGAGCCAAGATTACTCTGCAGGTCAAGGAGACTGCTGAATCTAGATGTCCAAGAATGAATCTGAGATACTTGATGAGTTTTCATTTCGAATGTTATGAGACATCTCTGAATTTTTATGTCTCAGTGGGTACACATGTAATGAAAAATGATCAGAATTTCAGGACTGTAGAACATCCACAAGAAGTTCAAATCACCAAACCTGGCAACTTTCAGATGTTGGTTTTCCCCTCCCTTGGGGTAAACTGATGAGTTGCTGGAATTAGCTGTCAATCTACCAAATGAAACCTATTAAAGAACCTCAAAGGATCACAAAAAAATCCTCTGCAAATAGCTCTAGAGAGCCCACCACTCCAAATGATGCTACCAGAGAAGGACATAGCTTAAATAAAAAGATAATTAATCAACATCATAGTGGCCTGGAACTCCTGAATCCTTCACTGGAGACTGACTGCAGAGTTCCTATCTTTGCAGTTGGTGTGTATGTATATAATGTATCAGATACAGATCTGTTTCATTTTCCAGGGGAATTGTTGGCTGCAGAAAACTATTGGATAACTAATGGATGTATTCTACGTGGATAAAGCTCAACTGTTTGTGCACCCAAGACGTACAGTTAATTAATTCAGTCAGGATAATTAAGAGTCAACTGCACAAAGAAATTAAAATAAATGAATTCATCCAGTAACTGAATTCATTAAAATTCACCTGTCAGAAGTAATCTGCAAATACCTGGTAAACTACTCTTTTAAAATATTTCAGAAAAAAACCCAAAATAACTGCAAAAAAATGTCTGAAGTTCAGATATTGCCACATATATACACACATAAAAACCTCTCCTTCAACAATTATAGAAATACAGCACAATTTCCTATCAAGTTAAGAATCAATAAGACACAGATCTGAACTACTACAAATAATTGAGAAGCACACTAAGAACAAGTGCACTGCTGACCAGCAACCTTTGGAAATGTGTTTTGGCAAAGAAGAAAAAAGGCAGCTTTAAACAGAATAGGGGAAAAAATCTACAGTCAACAATAAGCAATAGAATACTTCAGAATTTCATAGTGTTTTCTTTTTTTTTTTTTTTGTATTATACAGAAAAAAAAATGAACAATGGACACACAATGATCTAAGTTACTTTATCCTACCAGGTCTGTATGGTTTTCGCTTCCTTTTCTTAATCCCATCAGCTCCTTCAGCCACTTTGGTATCATCATCCACAGCTTCCCGTTCTGGGCTGGAATCTGATTTTCCATCACAATCCATTAGGTCACCTTCTGCAGAAAAGAGGCAATGGTAACTTTAACTGGAAAAGCCAAAGAAAATAATTGTTTCCAAAATTTCCACATCTGACTGTTTTATGAGAAACTAGCTGAGAATGACAGATTTTTCAAAAGGGTGACACATAATCATAATCCCTGGACATTTCTGGGAAACCCATCCTATCTATACACACATTTCCTAGGAGATGATGTTTAGACAAAACCAGCAAATAAATGCTGTAATTAGTATATGTAAATCAGAGAAAGTTTTTGGTACCTCCTTTGGAAGCTTGTGCTAAGTGTCTGAGCAATCTCTAGCTAATCCATCAAGGAATATGGATCCAATTTACCAATATATACTTCCTTTTCTTCCCTGTCCTCCTCAGTTTTCTTTGACAGGGCTTTTTTTTTAATTGAGAAGGCACTCAAAAATTGCAGCCTGCACCTGGAAGGTAAAGTGTGATGACTTCGAGTGTAGTGGGCTCATGACTTGAAGCTGTGTGACTGACTGAAAGCAGACTGATCTGTGAAGAGGAATTTGATTTACACAATACAAAATTCAGCCCAAAGGAATTACTCAGCCTTGAAGATGAAGACTATAATTCAAAGTTAGAGCTTATATTCTGTGGGAAAGCAGGGTAGAAACAGATGTAAAGTATGTTGACATTAAAAAGCCTTTGGTGTTGAAGAGAGAGGGAACGAATTCTTCTTGATATCCCCAAAAAGACCTTGCATCTTCATTTTACCATAAGCATTCTGAAATGGTAAATATGCTCTCACCTCTGAAAAGATACTGGAATTCTCATGTTCTGCTTTGGATATAGGTGTATAATTCTAGATGGAGTAAAACCCCATGCAGTTGTAAGAAGGAGAAATACTGTTCTAACAGAGCTGGACTCTTTCACACCACATTTGCTGTAGCAGAACTGTAACCCCTCACTCTTCCACAGGCTAGGTCACGGCCCAGACTCTCCCACTGATAAAGACCTCACTGAGTTCTACCAACAAAGCCAGTGGATGGCAAAGGCCACCAAGCTGAAGCTCCCAAAGCAAGCTCAACTTTCAAGTGGACTCTAAAATGTAGAAGACCCAGTGAAATCTGAACCTTATGCAAGCCTACAGATGAGATGGTAACGAAATTCCACGAGCTCACTTTTCTCAGATCAAGCCTCTTTTTTTCCACCTGGAATGTCACGAGTCAAAATAAGGGTTTATTCCTTTTCCCCTGGAATTACTACACTGTGTTACTCCAATCAAAGCCATGGCACAGCTTTATTCATCCTGATGCTCATACAAAAAATTCCAGATGTTTGGAGATAGACACTGATCCCCTTTCCAGAGTAGAGCACTACACACCCAGAGCTTCAAGGAAATCCAACCTATCTCCCATGTACTCACTGTGCTGTTACCATCACACACATGAATGTGCTTTACCTCTCAAAAAGGCAACAAGAGGTGAGCAGAACTGAAATTGAAGTTGTGGATGCTCTGGCTCTCCCTTTCATACCCTGCTATCACATCTATATATCCTGTTATCTACTTGTAAAGACCTACCGCTTATAGAAGCCAACAAGCAGATAAAGAAGTCAGAAAAAGTCATATAGAAAACAGGCACACATTTTTAAAAGTAAAGATTATTAACCACTGAAAGAGAACAAGGGAAGTGACTAGCTGCCTCCAAATCCAAAGGCATTTTTTGCTGTCAAAAACCCAGCTGATGGAGAATACGAAAATATGAGATGAAATTTCAGAGTCCACGTAATGCTAGGATGATGTATCAAACCCTGTGAATACTGAAAGACATGAAAGAAAAACAAACTGTTTAAAAGGTTATAAAGAAATAAAAGGAAGCTATTTTTAGTAAAGAATAGTTCTAGTCAACAAGAGAGGATAAGAATCAAACAACAGGAACAATACTTCTATCAACAAGTTAACACTGAAACTTCACTGATGGCTGAAGTACACAGCTTCTTATGACATTTAACCTGATTAACAAGGCAGTGTTGCAGTAACAGAACTGTGGGGAGGTGGGGTGCCTCTGTGCCTCAGTTCCTCTCCAGAGACACCTACATGACCAAGGCAATGACTTTCTCACCTGCCACTGGAAGGAGCCTTGTCTCAGGCCATGAATTAACACCTACTGTGCCATCACCCTCCTCAGCATGCACAGGCAGACCACAGCAAGTGTTAGCCCACACCACTGACTCTCACCTTACTTCTTTCAGAAAAGAGAAATACTCTCAGCAAAGAACTACTCCACTTTCCCACTTGCATTTAGTACCAGCCTTTCAGTTTTACAGATGTTGCTTTGCTGAGCCAACGCTTTCAAACAGTTTGCAGTGGATTAGTACATCTGTACTCTGTGAGTGTGCAACACTTCCCACAGGTAACCCAAAGATTAGACAAAAAATCATCTCCTATTTCCAGTGCTGGCAGCCCTAGAAAGGTGAGTTTCCTATAGGATGGATGACCCATAAACAGAACAAGGAAAATTCCTGAAATGGACAACAATGAGCCATGACTACTGTTCAAGAAATTTCCATAAAACATTCTGTACAGAACACAGGAGTATCAGTGTAATAAAAACTCCCAGGGATATTTGCAATACACGCAGGTACTGCAACACTCCAAGCTACAAGACATGCCAAAAGTAGACTGCTACCTCTACTGTCATCCATCTCCCCATCTCTTGAGTGCTCTGACTGGGCATCTGGGGGTGTCTGAAGCACAGCCACACTGTTCTGATTTATAATCTTCAGTTTAAGCTTTGGTTTCGTCCGTTTTCTTCTCGGTACTGTAACAGTGAGGCTCTGTAACTGAGACATGCCGGATTCTGTCAAGCAGACTCCATCCTGGGTGTATGTCTTCGGTGGGTCTATAAAAGTTGAATGAATCATAACAGCAATATAAAACTCTTTTAATTTACAAGTCTTTGATTTTTTAGGAATAGCACTTACAAGAGTTAATAATCCACAAGTATGGAGCTGACCCATGAGTGAAGAAATTGGAATAAATAAACCAGAGATATCAGACACTGTCTTACACATTACAATTACAGCTTTATGATTTAGAGTCTGATGTCAAATCCAGCAATAATCCATTACATTGCTATGAAACAACTTATATCAAGGACTCATTAGAAAGAACAATTTGATTATGGAAATTGGTGCCTTGCAGGGTATTTCTGTATTACTGGCACCCACAGAAAACTGTGCAAAGTCATACTTTGGGTCCTTGTTGCTTATCAGCCAAGGCCCCCATCCAGCCCTCAGCACTTTACCTTCATCTTATTAATAACCTTAAATCTCTAAGAACTCCTGGTAACTCAGAAAAGTTATCAGCCCTATTTCATAGGCAGACAAAAAATCCAAGTTGTATCAAGTGAGCTGCTCAAGATCAAAAAGGAAATTGTGGGTAGAACCCAAGTCTCCCAAGACCTGCAAGACTGCTTCCTCCTCAAGCTGTTAAACGACAACTGAGTCCACTGATAAACCCTAATATTCTTCAATTCACCATGCAGAAAGGCCCTGCCACCTGTGCTGAGGCCCTGCAAGTGGAAGCTTGGGAACTCTCAGGGAATTGTCATGTAATGAAGAGGTTGCAATGATGCTTCAGCTCTCTGGAGCCAATTAAATCATGATTTGGTAACACAACTTTTGAAAACATACAAATATAATAAGATTTGTTCCATCTAACCAAAAACATTTCCTCATGTAACATCTGACAATACAGCTGGTTCTGAACGAATTCTTCCCACTTGACTGCCTTCTTACACTGAACTTGAAAGGTGTGTGTTTCAAAAACATCTCACACTCTTTTTCTGATTGAATATTTGAGGGGAGAACCTTCTCTGAGGTGTCAAATAGAAAAAAACTCTGATGTGATGGAAGCTGTCCTAACATGATGGAAGCTGCTGGGTGCTATCATTGTAAAGACTGACTTGTGAGTAGGCTTGTCAGAATTATAAATTCCTAGCACAAACCAGACAAATACAGAAAAGCTGCATCCTCCTAACATCTCAAGCCTGTAAACATTTGTGTACATGCTTGACTCAGCCACACTGTGTTATCACCACTGATATTAAGGCAAGCAGCTAAGACTGTAGGATCAAAGCATAATTTAAAGTAATTATTACAGTGCAGGTATAGCAGGCAAGAGAGAAGAAAGAAGAGAGAATGAGGAAAAAAAATGGAAAGCATGCTGTGGTAACTGAAGGATAGTTAATGCTGTGTGTTACAAAACCACAGGAAAAGGAATTTTTGTCTCATGTAAAAATATACCCTTAAAATATTCTAAATGATCAGATATTAAGCATTTCCATTCTTTACCTAGTTCTTTTGATTTTGAAATAATCTGAGCTCCAACTGATGAATCACAACAGTCCAAAGAAGGCACTGAAAAATATAAGGAAAATAATTTCAACTTTTAAAAATGGTGACTTGATTTGAACTGAAACTATCAATTTTCCTTCAAGCAGTTCCATTAAACTCCCTAATTTATAGTGTTGGCAATCATTTACTTGCACCTTTAAAATAAAGTGCTTTTCAGCATCACAGATGTGACTACAAAAGAAGCCTGATAGAAACTGAAGTTCTCCAATTTCCTACAGCCAAGAATGGCATTGGAGTAGCACTGAAGTCAATGGGAAATTATCTCCTTCTACTGGACCAAGGGCAAATGAATACACTGGGTCTTTTGGGTTGGAAAGCAACCTGTACACTAGTCATGATGTTCAGGTTTTGCTGCCCTAATCATTAAAAATGTGAGGGTTTTGTGAAGTGACTATTGATCAGTATTTCCCCAAGGAGGAGCTTTGCACACAAGGCTCTCACTGTCTGTGCTGTGCTCTTACCCAGCACTTGGAGAAGGCTGAGGTATTGAGAACAGATAACACAGGACCTGTTGGAAGTTAGATAGAGCAATTCTTATTCCAGATAAGAGTATTGATAAATGGAACAGCAGAAACTCAACTTAAAAACTACCTTGTGTGCTACAGGGCAGCAGTGGAACAGTGTGACTGAAAAAATAATAATCCAAACGTCCTGCAACACAAGGCTACTTCTACATGGGCAGAAATGCTCTCCAATTTTGCCTTAACTACATAACTGCAATCATGCTTCACTCACCTATGATGTGTAGATTAACCTTTTAATATTAGTAGTGACTTCACAGAGATTACACAGACAGAGCAGTAAAGTGAAAATTAGAAGCTTCTATCTTGCAAACACTGAACTAGAATCAGAAAACCTGTTAGTCAGGCACAGTTAGCATTACCACAGACAAGTTTATCCACACTTTCCCTTTTTCTTTGGCCTAGAAATCTTACTCATGCTGAATTTAGGACTCAAGATAACATCTGGAGTATTTCCTTTGTGCCTGTCACAGAAGCTGAGACCCCTGAGGCAGAGAACCCGTGGGGGGTTCTGTGTGTCACATCAACCACAGCAGTGTGCTGCTGTTCCCACCTCACAACACACCATGGGAGCCAGGACAAGATGGGGAAAAGCACAAAGCCTTCCAAGTAACACTTAAAATGAGTATGAAACATACAGGATGCTTTCTAGCAAATAAACAAATATAAAGAAAGTGCAAGTCTGTCTTCAAAAACTACAGTGCTTTGAGAATTTTATGCAATGTGCAACTAATGCTGAGGGTATAACCTACAGAAAACCAGTATTTCATGCAATTAGTAAATAAAAGGAGCCTATGAGAGCTACTGAAAAACTGAACTCAACAGTGGAGAGAAAGACAAGGAAGAAAATAAATTGAAAATGACATTCTGAAAGAGACATGAAGCCAGAAAGAAACAAAAAAGGGGAAAAGCTGCAAAAAGGAAGATACTCAAAACACTGAATTGAAAAAACAGAATATAGGCAGATTGTAAGAACTATTCAAAGTGGAATAAGACATCATCTGTTCATTTAATTTCTTATAATTTACAAGATAGTTTTAAGAATGAAGTAGCAATTATTGAATTAGAATCTAAGGTAAACAAGAAAATCAGAAAGACAGTTGTGAACAGAAATTTAAAATCCTTAATTTAAAAGTCAAACAACAGAGAGATCTTCTCATCCAGGTCAGACTGAACAATTTTAGCTCTGGAGACTGAATAGAGTTGAAAGGCTCAAATAAACAAGCTGATAGTGACAGAGGTGAGGCCTTCAGAGACCCACTCACAAAAACTGCACGAACAAACAGTGTTTGAAGACAGTATCAAACAGACTTCCAGAAAAGGAGCTAATTAGAGTGCAGATTAAGGATTACAATCAATAAAATGGATAGCAGAAAAGCATAGTACTGTTAGAGAAAGGCTATCCAAAGGGAAAAAAAAAAAAAAAAGAAAAAAAATAGTGCTTTCTGAGGCTTAACCAAAATTGTGAAACTTATCTGCAAAAGGGTTTAAATGTGCTGAATACTGTACAGCATTTAGCAGCCTCAGCTGAAAGCAAATAATTGCACAGAATACAATGATGAGAAAAGAAAGCAGAGCTCATTTTTAACGCTGTTATAGAAAAGAACAAATCTATGAAAAAATGAAACCAGCAAATGGGACAGAGTGGAATAGCTAATGTAGAAATACAGCACTAACAGAGCACTCTTTACTGGGTGCCTGCATAGCTGTGTCATTGACACAGGGATTTTTTTGGTAAACGCAGTAACACAAGAACATTAGAGCTGACATAGTAAATGTGCTAAATAATAAAAAAAATTCAAAAGGTTAATTTTTTAACACACTGTATTATGTTGGATTTGTATCTTGTAAAGTGCATAGAATTAAATTTCAGAACAAAGAAAAATTTACATCAGTTTAATGAAAATGATACAACAGAGACTGCAAGCCACAATGTGTCTCACTGGCAGCATCAGGTACCCCTGGACAGGGGTAAGTGATACCAAATCCTCCCTGCCTCCATGAGCATGTTTACTTGAGCCCCAGGAGGAATAACTGCACAGGCAGCTGCAGGAACTGCACCCAGATCAGCTCTAACTCTTACAGAAAACCAGGCAGAGCTCTGCATCCTGCAGAGGAACAAAAACAGCACCAAGGGAGGAGGAAGCTGGAGTCTGGATGGGAGTGAGTGAGGAGGGATGATATTGGCAGATGGGGCATGTGACATGCAAGGGCAAATGACACAAAGGCAGAACTGCTGAGGAGATGGTCAAGAACTGCTTGTCTAGGAGCTGATATGGGTGAGAGACACAAACCCCTCCTGAGTGCGCAGGAAATTACAGCACAGGGGAAAAGCTGCTGCTGCTACCTAAGGTACCTGCCTGGCATCTAGTCATGAGAATTTATTAATTCCTCTACAGGACACAGCAATATGCTGGGGGACATTTGTTAGAACTTGAGACAGTACTAAAAGGAAGCTGGTAAAATAGTGATCAGTGATGGCTATTGCACAATAACCTAGTAATGAAGGTTTCTGGTACACTACACTGGAGCAAACCTTACACCATTCTGATTTTGATATTTATATATGTTCAAGAAGAAAAACACTATCTTTTATTTCTGTTTCCTGAAGAAGATGAGTTTTTAGGATTATCAGGTATGATGAGACAGGGAAAAGTTCTTACAAATTTTAAAAAGTTTCTACTTTCTGAAAAAAAGAGAAATGAAAGCTCCTTCTCAACACCTACACACAAGAACCATTTACTCTTCACCAAGGGTACACCTGCAATGTTTTGTTTCTTTATTAGGTTGAGGGGCTCTTGTTTCTTCTAGAAAGAAAGCGGTTAAAAACCCTGTAATAATACTTGACACACATCTATGACACATCAAATGGAAAGAACCATTCCAGTAAGAGCCCCACAATATGACACATTTTCAGATGCTTTCTACTGCTAATTAACATTTATTTCCCTAAGTTTATCAAACACTAATTCTTCTAACTTTGAAACAAAAAATTATAGAAATTTTCCAGAGAAGTCTTAAAAGAATTCATGAAAGACTGAAACATTTCATATAAAAGTACATGCAGGTATCTCTATCAACATGCATCAAAGGACATATTCAGACATGCAACTGTGCAAATGTACGCATGTTAGAGAAGTTTTAATACTGAGTCAAAACAGGAAAGAATAAGCTGAAAAACTTGTCTTAGAAAAAAAGGTGAAAAAAACCTGCAAAGAAAACTTGGGAATTCCCAAGGGATTGGTTCCTATTCCTTGGAATCCAAACCTAAGCAACACAACTACACAGAGGTGTGCAGGAAGGACTAACTCAGAGACCAGCTTCTGCCTGGAAGTGAAACACCTCTTGTGAAGCTCCATCTCACATATCATGGACTTTAATTATCTCTACAAGGTAGCTCTCTGCCAGCTCCAAGGAGAAAGGAAGAAGTATTTCTTACTTGGATCTTTTTGCTTTAAGTACTCAAAGCTTATTATAAAAACACACAAAAGTCCGTGCTGTATCTGCAAGTTTCTTGCTATTTTCCACTTACAAAACCTCTTTCCTTTTGAAATTTTGAAAGCAGATCTTTACACTGAAGTGACTTGCAGAAGCATTAGTCATTTTTCTATTAGTGATAAAAATGGGTTCCTTGGAAGTGTTCCAGCAGGGAGTATATAAACCTCCAAGGTCAGGTCAGTAAGTTACATTTACTGCTGTGATGAGGACATCACAGTGTTAAGGGACATTAGATGCTCTACTGAACTTTTCTTGGCAGACCTCTCAAGCCTCACAACATCTTCCATCTTCATCAGGAAAACCAATCTTACTGACAACTTCTTAGTGGATATGAATTTTTCTTGTAACATTTGCTTAGTTCTTGTACCTTCCTCCTCCTGTTCTCTTGTGATACCTCAATGAAGGGGTAATATGAACACTTTCATCTGCTTATGCTAAAAATGGGAATAGGTGTCAATGTTAAAAGGAGCTGACTAAAGCAGCAACTTCCCTGAGCTGACATGCAGGGAGAACAGACCTGGGCTATCACCCTTGCAGCAAGACTAAAATATAAGACTATAAATCATGTCACAGGCCAACCTAACTGCTGGTAGGCCACTCACAGAACATTAACCAGCAGCATCCCATGGAACCAGATGCTGTAAATGTGCTTGAAGTGCAGTAACCTCAGCTCCTGAAGTGCCACTGCTACAGAACTGTGATACAGACCAACAAGGCTGCTGGTGTCCATGTCCAGAGAAGTGCCAAGTTCATCAGAAGGAATTGCACATTTTAATTAATAAGGAAGTGATAACTCCCAAAGTTATGGCAAATTCTTTTTGAGATTGCAGCTAGGGAGAGAAGCACTGGTCTTGAATATTGGGAGAGCTGAGGAAAAGCATTAGGAAAACATGGAGTAGGGGAAAAATGCTTACACAGACTGTTGTTACAGCTACTGCTGCCTCAGACAGCCTCAAAGCATCAAAATACACAAACTTTTTCTGCTTAGAAATAATTTTCTGATTTTTCTTTAGATGTAACTTTAGAGAACTGGGCTTTTTTCCTTCTACTTGACAAAGTGAGATGCCTTTGACCCTTTCACTGCTCTCAGCAGTTTCTCCCTATCTTCAATACCTCTACCTAGAATACCCAAGAGGTTTCCTCTGGCCTAGAACACTTGAGGATGCAAAAGAGCCTAGGACACTTTCACAAGAGGCCTTAAAACAAACATGAAAAAAATAAAATCTTACTTCTACCATGAGCCAAACCTCCATCAGAGCACAGAACACATTCCCAAACCTATTTATTTATTGCAGTGTGCAATCCTGCCATTGGTTTCGATCGTCTCCTTACCGTTCGTTGGTGGAATGTATGGCCTACAAATGGTACAGTCAAAACCCATATCAGCTATGTTTTCCACTTCCTCCTCTGTGTTTAAGTTCTGACAGATTGCATGCATCCATCTAGAAATTAAGTGGGGGAAAAAATACAATTTAAAGGAAATAGGTGGTGTTTTAGGAGACCCAAGTATCAGTCTATGGTCGAAGTAAACAGGGAATAGTTGTTCAGTTTGAATTCTTTTAGGGAGAAACCACAGAATCAGGTTTTCCATATACAGCATCCCCTACAGTGGTGTGTGTTACATCCTGTATATGGAGCAGTGGATCAACTATTTCCCTCCACAGGAAGGAACTCTCTATAAAACAATCTCCCAAGTATGTTTTTGTATGGTAATTTTCTCCCTATACTGCAATAATTTTAATTACTTTATACAACTCAATCCAGATTCAGCCTCACAACAACAGTCCTGTGAGGTAAATTAGTTTTATTTTTACAGGGCAGGAGGGAAGAGGCACAGAGTGATTAATTAATTTGCCCAGAGTCAGACAGTTACGTCTGTGGTACAACCAGAAATGAACCACTAAGAGACTTCTGAGACTCAGTAATCCACTGTTCTTTACCACATGACCATTTCCTTCATCTCTACACTTCAACATTGGGGGGGGAAATTAAAATAAGACTTGAACAGGGAAAACAAGTGAAATATGAGAAATCCTTACCGATCACACTGTCTACACTGAATTATGAGCTCCTCATCCCTGTACGTGCGGTAGCAGATGGGGCAGGTAGACAAACTTGCACAGGGAGCACACTGGGTGTAATTATTTTGCCATTCACATCTTAAACCTGGAGAAGTTGCTCCACAGTGTCTGCACCAAACACACCTACAGAACAGACAAAAAGATTTATTACTGTCAGTTCACAGGAAGATGACTTTGTGGCTTTAAATCTCTTCCACTTAGAAAGAGGTGAGTAATTAAGTTTTAACTTAACAACATGTTTAACCACAAACATTTAACAACAGTTTTTGTACTTTTTAAAGGAAGTTCCTAATTAATAATTCCCTCGAAACTGCAAAAGCATGCAGATGGGTTCTTGTAACAGCTCAACAGGTCAAAGAAGTTCATGCTTCTAGTTGCCATTCACTTTGTGATCTGGAGACTTAACCATGTGAGAGGTCTGGTCTGTTTGTGTTTCACTCAAGTAAAACAAATTGTTTTCACAGGGTTTTATGTCAAGAACACATGGGTGAAGCACCCATTCATCTTTCCAACTCAACACTGGAATGATTACAATGAATATAAATTGGATTTTTTTTCACTATGAGTTTCAAAAGATAAATTTTGTCTATCTCTGCTTATGTGGTTTTTGGTATGAAGAAGCAGTTCCAATTGAATAAAACAACTCAAAAGCATTTTGTAGGCTTTGTTTAATACACCTGACTTAGACACAACTAAAACCATGTTACAATTCAACTGACATTACAAATACCAAGTGACAGAGAGAAGCAGAGGAGGCCAGCAGTCAGCACCTCTGACCCCAGCCCCAAACACACCATTTGCACTTCCAGCCTCCCTTTGGCACAGTCTGCAGGGGTGGGTCCAGGCAGTAGGTGTGGTAGCTGATGTCGCAGTCATCGCACAGCAGGAGTCTCCC
This sequence comes from Camarhynchus parvulus, assembly GCF_901933205.1. NCBI lineage: Eukaryota > Metazoa > Chordata > Aves > Passeriformes > Thraupidae > Camarhynchus > Camarhynchus parvulus. Next base: position 6,828,702 of record NC_044572.1, read on the forward strand.
TGGATCTGTGGCTTTCCCACAGGCTTCACACACTGTGCACTCCAGGCACCTCCAACCTTTGCTGAGTACCACTTTAGTAATCTGAAAAATGCAAGGTGAGAATTAGTTGAAAATGGCTCAGTGAAGTGTGATCAATGTATAAATTAAGGTCTGGCTTGTGGAGCTCAGGATGCTCCTCTGGGCACACCACCCACATCTCAAGGAGCTCTTTAGCAATTACACTTTCTGAAGCTTCAATGAACAGGAATGGATTAAACAGAAAGAAACTGTCCTCCCTTCTAGTCTTTTTAAAAACAGGTGCAGTGTTTCCCTTTTTAAGTCACCTGGGATTCACCTGACTGCCAGGATTTTTCAAATATCATGGAAAGTGGCATGGCAGCTGCATCAGCCAACTCCCTAGAGACTCTGGGATGCATCTTGTCAGCTCCCAGAGATTTGTGTACATTCTGGTTCTTCAAGAGGTCACAAACCTGATCCTTACAATGTGATCATGGTGCTGGAGTTTTAGTCATCTGAAGCAAGCATCTAACTTACTGCAATTAATATATAATGTAAGAGTAGTATATAAACAAAAAGTCAAATTATAATTGCATGAAATACGCATATGGCATTTTGTAAAGTATGTGCAAAATAAAGTTTTTTGACATGTTTTTAAAAAAAATCCCACTTTTACACAGATATACTTACATCACAACCAATGAAAAGTGTACAGTGTATATACTGCAGTAAATAGCTTATTTTGTGCTTGCTAGGTCATTTCACAGCATTCAAATTTAATTTTCACACATTCTCTCCTAGGCTAATGAATGTAAAATGTATTAATTAACCACTCCAACTGCTGTCAATTCTGACAGCCAACAGGCAAATTGAATCAACTAAACCTTATGCCCCAAGTAAATGAAGATGCAGTGTAATTTTTCCTTTGTTTTTAATTCTGCTTGTATCTAGGTTTAAAACTTGTATCTCAAACTGTTATTTTAACCAACTCCTGGATAATCAGCACTATCTATGGTTGTGAAATTACAAAAAGGTTAATTTCTCTTGAGGCTATGCATACTATAAAATGACATTTAATTAAAGTCTTTCATAAGTCACATACAAATAATGGTCACATTAGCTGATGAATATCTAACAAGTTAATGACTCCCCTAATTACCACAAAACCGAAGGCAGCGTGGTGCTATTAAAGTACAATATGAAAACAGTGCAATCAAGTAGTTTTTGTGTGGAACAACAGCACTCACCTTAATACTGACACAGTATGGATGGTAACACTGCCCACACTGGGAACAGGCCAGCAGCCGGCCCTCAGCACCTTGGCCAAAACTGCCACAAACCACACACATATCCTGCAAGGACACACAAGAGCAGGCTCTCAACACGTGCCAGACACTACTTCTGAAAACATCTAACTAAAATCCAACTAGTTTGCTGTATAATTCAACTCTTAACAAGGGCTTCATTCATTTTTTTTGTAATTAAGAGCAGGGAAACAAAATGAAAAATTGTGTCTATTATCCTAACCTGATGGAGAGTGAACTTGTCACTGTTAGAGAAGAGGACAACTGTGTTATGCATCGAATTTTCTTCCTCATCTTTATTAGATGAAATGTCCATGGTTGTGACCTATTAAAAAACCACAAAATATAAATAACAAGCACATCACATTTTATAAGACATGAGACAAAATGAAACATTCTCCAAATAAATTTTGCAAGTATTTATCATACAGTATCAACTTCATAAAAAGCTGCCTCCATCAGAAATTACTGCATTAATTCACATTTTCTCATTATCAGTATTATAGTTTCACAGACATATTCTCTTCCTCTCCTTTTTCCACCTTCACATATAACCCCATTACAGTTCGAAATGGAAATGGAAGCAAAGGCATATTCAAATTAAAAAATCACTAAGCAGAAATTGTCATACTGTGCCCAGTCTGCTGTTCCCTCCATGTAAACACTGAAGTTCTTTTTATCAAAAAGTTAATTGCAGCGACAGACTTTTGAATATTAATTCAAAAAGCAACTGCAGAAATGTAGTTTGTCCCATATTGCCTAAAATGAGGTTTAGCTAATGTTCCAAGTATGTTAGAGGAATAAGCAAGAGCTCTAAAGTTACTTGCTGTAAGCAGTTTGAGGCTTATCTATCTTTACCATAAAAACTTCCACTGAACTACAAACAGCTATTTTGATCTCAATCCATCAGCTCTTACTGTAGACAAGTCATTTTTCTTTTTCATCAAGTGATTTTTATTCTGACCTGCCCTTTATTAATTCAGCATATCCATATAAAGATTCTCAGGAAGAGAAACACAAATGAAACATTTCAACTGTGTTCTGACTTTCATGTGAATCTTACAACACAGAATTTGTTGTCCATGAATTTAAACCAATAGGCCCAACTATTATCTCTGAACCAGGAATATAAGGGCACACAGCTCCATAAAAAAGCTAAAATGGATACTAGAGAAATGTAGCTTTGTTTCACCAGCTGCTCCAATTACATATATGTGGATTATTTTAAATACAGTGTAAGTCCTACACAGATAAGTTTTGTTTAAATAACAATTTAAATATTTTACAAATCCAAATGTAACTCTAGGGACAAATGTAAATACCACAATATCAACTAGAGGAATCCCTCTGATACACAGCTGCTCAAACTCAGCATTTATTAAGAAACAGCTAAAAAGGGAATATATTCTTTATGTGTTTAGATTACCAAATATTTGAGAGCACTGCAGCTGCAGCTAACCAGTTAACTCCAGAGCACCTGAAATACCTTGATACCTTCAGGGACAACACTTCCCTTACCTACTTTTCCACAGGTTTCATAAAGTTCTTGTAATTGCACATGCAAAAGAGCAGAATTTGCAGGACTGAATGACTGCAGTGTTGGTGTTTGCTGACCCTCAGCACTGACCCACCATGGCTAAACCTGTAACCACCTTTTTCCCCATTCCCAAGATATACCAAAGTACTTCCAAATCTGTGTGGCTGTCCAGTGATCCCATGCTGAGTAAGAATGATTTTGTGCAAACTGACTGAAAATACCCCCATTTCAAGCATTTATCTAACAAAAGGCTGATCTCTTGGCATTGCTAACTGCATCTACTCTACCACAAGGCAGCCAAGTCTCTGGAACTCTGGAGCTGCCTTCAATGTGGTGACTCAAAGGATCAAATTTCTGTAGGAAATGGTGGAGAGTGATGTGCATTTTGTATTTATAGCAAGTTACCTACATCACTGTCCTCTGATCAATTACAAAAACTTTTAGGAGTTTGATCTATAAACACCAGCATCTCTTGAAGTACAAATTTGTGCTTTGCCACATCAAAATAATGATGTGAATGCCTCCAATTGATTAAGGTGCTGTAAGCAGCCTAAGTGGAATTCATCCTGTATGTTTAAAATTACAAATTTGCTTCTGAATCTTGACCATCCAATGCTTTAAAAAGGAAAAGTGATAGAGATGATTGTTCCTTTTCCAAATAATAAACACCTGAGTATGCCAAGATATTACACAGGCAGCAGAAAGTGTGACAAACTCAAACAGATTACATGTAAGAACATAAAAACAGAAATCTGAAGAGAGTCTCAGGAATTACTTCATAAAGACATAAAAATGAGCAAGTCCCTCTCTGAACACAAGGAGCAGGATGTCTCTCAAAATATGCAGGGCTTGTTGGTAATCAAAGTTTAAAAGGAACATTCAAATAGAACAAGCCCACAGTGAGGAAAAAAATTGTTTTACACTCCAGATTTCCAAGTTTTTCACACCAAAATCCCCCTTCTTATGAGGAGTAGACTAGGACTGTGTAGGATTTTCAAGTTTTAAAAATAGTCCAAGTATTAAGTACCTTAACTATCAATTTCAGTGAGCAATCACTTGCTTACAATCACTTCAGTGCTCCCTGAAGAATAAGAGACAGCAAATATAATCATTATTTTCTCAAGGGTTTCTGGACAGAAGCTGTGTACAGAATAGTAGACATCTGATCACAACAAAGAACTGAGAATCAGTGATATATGAATTCATTAAAGAGTCAAGGAAGCTTTAGTTATGGTAAATCATGATCTGTAAGGGCTCTCTGAAGGAGTCAGCAATTCTGGGGACAGGAAAATCTGATTGATGCAACTTACTTCACCACCAAACTCTTTTGGCGAAGTCCTTCCCCAAAGCTACTTAAAAAAAGTTAAACTGAAGAGGAATGGCCCCTATACTGATAAAAGACACAAAACAAAGAGGGGACTAGATTATCAGTTTTTTATGTGGGAGAATAGCACTAGTCAAAATCTGACAGGGCCTGCCTGCTGACAGGTGGTGGTGCTCAACACACTCATGTGCAATCTGAAAAATCAAGTGAGAAGCAAGGTGACAAAGCTTGCCAACAGGACTGGGATATTCAGAGCAATAAAATCCAAAAGACAAGTGTGAAGAACTGCACAAGAACTTCATGAAGCTCAGTGCTGGGCTGTAAAATGGCAGATGGAAGCCCACAAAATAAAGAAATTAACATGACAAAAGAACTGGTATTGATGATCAGAAATATGGAGTAGCTTCCATACAAGGAACAACTCAAAACACTGGCATCCTCTATATTTGCAAGTCAAGAGTGGAAGGAAAAAGAGGAGAAATGATGGAGGTCTAAAGAAACTGAGTGGCATGGAGGGAAGAAGTGAATAGAAACCACCTTTCCACTGACTCTTCTCTAAGAGCACTGAGGGGCAGGCAGCTAATCCAGGAGGCAGCCACTTAAAACACAAGCTGAGGAGCTGCAGAACTGAAAAAGGTTAACATAGTTTCCTAAAGTTTTTTTGAAGTGAATGGGAAGATTTATGAAAGAAAGCTCCAACACAGGCTGCCTAAGACAAAGACACCTCCTCCTGTTCAGCAAGTCCCCAAGCCACAAACTGCTGAAATGTCTCCTCCTCTTCTGTTCTGCACTCTTGCATCACCACTCAGTCCAGAGGTACCTCTGCTTTGGTCTCCTATGGCTGCTGTTACATTCTCATGCACAAACCCTGCTCTCTCCTGGGTTGCTCCCGTCAGTGCTGCCTTTACCCAGCATGTAGTTCTGCGCCCAAGGAAATGGAAGGAGTACTTTAAGACTCCCAACTGTTGTGTCTTTAAATGGCAAGAGCAGCACAAAATTGCCTCAGGCCCACTGAGCTGCAGTGTTCTAGTTCATCATCACAACCAGTAACAGCCAGGCTCCATCAAACACCCCTGGCTCTGCAGAGCTCGTTGGTTTTTCATGCACTATTTTAATACAAGAATTACAGCTGAATAAAACTGTTATATTAACAGACTGCAATATGACTGTAAAAAAGATGTCCTTACCCCTGGAATGACCACAGCCCCGACTCCATTCTTCAGTTTTGATCTTCCTCTGCCACCTCTTCCTGACAGCCCCGCTCCGCGCGGTCTCCGCTTCCCCGGGAATCCTGAGCCCCGGCCCTATTCAATGGAAGGCAACAATGTCAATGCAACCTCTCAAGTTCTTTCCTTACATGGGATTCACACTTGTTCAGTTCATCTAAGGAAAAACATATGTAAAAAACCACTGATTTCCAGTGAGTATGAGCACACCAGGGCATGGTCATTAAATTTCTGCATAAATCTGTGTGAAATACCTTTAATTACTTACATGGCATAATATGATCACCTTTATCTTCAGTGAGGAAGCAGCCAAAACCAGGAATGTTTATTTTCTGCTCAGGAGTTAACTTGAAATATGGATTTCCCCCAACAGTTACCCCCATCTCATTTGCAAAGTTTCCAAAATATATCTATTATTCTATGATTCATTTTTCTTTTCTCTTTGAACAGTCAGCCCAGACAGTCATGGGACTTTTACACAAGGTCTGGACATTTGATTACTGGTAATCATAGATGCTTTTCTTAAACTATGAATAATCAAGTGAAACCTGGAATCTATTAGGATTGAGTACTGCTCACAAAGCAAAGTGGGAGCTGGCTCCATGAAACTCTCTTAATTCATCATATACAAGAGAGTTTTTTATATTAATTCTATCAACTACACTCAGATCAACATTCCCCATAATGTCAAGTTTTTCTTACACAATCTCCACTTGAGTTACAGAGAGCTTCTTCTCTTCCCCTTTCCTTATTTAAGATGCAGAGGCAGAGTTGCAGTGTTGTGCTTTGGAGTATTCAGTGTGTTCAACTACAATTATCCTTGGGAGAGTATGTTTTTACTAATAATTACCTGTTATTCATACAGTGACTTCAGTTTGAAATTTAGGGGGTTTTTTTGTTTGTTTTTCTTTTTTTAAAATTTCAAAATGAACTAAGCACAAGAGGATTCCTAATCCTCCCTAATAATTTCCAGAGAGAAAAAACATATTCACATCACAAATTCTGGCTGATATATCAGATATCTTTACAATGTGTCTCAAAGCCTCTAATCTGTGTAACTGATAATTATGGCATGTACTCAAATAAGCACCTTTCCTACACCAAAATGAGCACTGAGATTATTTATTGCATTTCATATTTGTCAATAATCTCAGCTCCCAATACAGCCCCAGTATGGAGAACAGAGTATGGGGTATCCAAACATTTCCTGCAAAATACTTTTAATACCAAGGCAAAAAACATTTGCTATGTAAAACAACATTGATGGAAGCAACCAAGCTCCATGGGCACTGTGTCACCAAGAGACATGAAGGGTCTTTACTGATGGAGACAGGAGTTCCTTGGATGGAAAGAAGCACTGTGGCCTCAATATTCCCTACAGTATTTCTCAAATATTCCAACTCCTGGCTTAAAGAAGATATTGAACTTTATGGTCATAATTAAAGGGAGAATTGAAGGATCCCAGTGCTAAAATTTTATTAATACCCATCTAATAAAGGAAAAAGAAATTAAATTGACTCACACACCAAGTTAATGTAACAAAATGATATTTGAGGAGTGAAAGGAAGGATGCTGCTGGAGGCTGAGGTGAAACAAAAAATGTCCTTAGATATCTATGGAGCTAATACATACACACACATAGGACACACATTCATCGATTTTTTTAACGTGGAAACTCTTCTGACAAGTTTCTTATTTTCTGTTTCAGAACAGGTGTCAGTATTGTTATTTTCACACAACTAGTAACAGGAATAAGCACATACTTGTATCAATGTTAATGCTGAATATTAAGCTGAAAATTAATGCTTAAAGCAGCAAAAGCTAAGCTGATGTCAAATCAAAATAAAATTAGCATGAGAGTTAAAGTGAGATGAACTTAAATCAATGGGAGCTACAGTTATTTGTCAGTTTCATAATTCAGCTTTTTTTTGCCTTTACTTAAATAATTCTACTTTAGTTACTTCAGGTGTTTTTAATAGTAAATGTCACTGTGGATACAATTTTGGTCCATCTAATCAGGTAGGAAAGTTGTTGTTTATTCCCCCATCAGCTAAAAACGATGTCACTTTGAATCCACTCTGCAAGATTTCTCCACAGCAACAAATTCAAGCCGTCCTTCAGATCTCTGCTCCTTTCCATGCCTGGTTTACCTTACTGCCAGTCTTAAAGACATTTTCCTTCTCAGGTAATTTATTTTGACAGCCACGTAAAGCCAACCACAGAAAGCGATGTACTCAAGACACACAAAATTTGGGTAATACAAAGTATTCTTTGCCACTGAAAATCAAGGCAATGCCATCATAGTTTATGCTCTGGAAAGCTCACATTTTTTAACCTGAAACCTCCAGAGCTTTAATAATTTTTAGAGATCTTGAACAGTAACAGAATGGAAAATTAATTAAGGTGTGAGAGACAGAATTTCATCACTAATCTCTACAGCAGAAAGATAGCAATGGATACATGAAAATAAATTCAAGTTATTTACCACTTTGACGCTCCAAATGGCACTGCCAGGAAGCTGTCTGGATTTAAAAATGTCCCGACCTTCTGAAATGTCTGGGGACCAGGAAGGTGGGCTCACTGTATTATTGGTACTCCAAGCCCCCTAGGATACGGTAGGTGAGAAAATAGATGTATAAAACTTTGCAACATAAAAAAAAAGGCAAAAAAGCAAAAAGCAAAAAGCAAGCAACAAAAAAAAAATCTGAAAAGCAAAGCACATGCAGGCATAGGCATTTCTACATTAATTTAAGTAGTCAATTAGTTCACTGAGTGAGTAGAAAGTAGGAAACTTTTAGGTTCTCAATGAAACATGCCCTAAAATCAATATTTACTTCCAAGTGATGGTTAAGCACAACAAAATGAGTTTTATGAACACAGATTAATACAAATCTAAAACAAGTAATCATAACAACAACAAATTACATGCCTAAATTTTATTGCATCAGTGAAGAAGACAGTAGTTGGAGGTGGTAATATCTCCTTTTATATTCCAAACCACATTTTGAAAGAACTGATGGCCTCAGTTGACTTTTCAAACTAAACTACCCCCAAATCACAGCAACAACTAGACTGAGAAGCACAGCAAACAAAAGGAATATGAATAAACCACTAGACAAAAGCAAAGGAACATAGTCATGGTAATCAACAAAGCAGCTCATTCCTGCAAGTCTGCTACAAATAAACCATTATAAAACCCTACCACTGTTTTTTTTTCACCCCAATGTTTTCATGTTATGCTGTGGTATCATATTTTAACATGTTATTATGTGCATGTAATAATATACATCCATATGGTGTACCTACAAACTCTTTTTAACTAATTATTATCCCTATTTATGTAGTTCCATCATGGTGAGGTATTGTATGACTGTCAGTAGAAATAAGGCAAAATGAGAAGAAAATGCTAAGACAGCCAAGGAAAAAAATGCTGAGGGCTCCTCATAGAAAGTAAAATCTGTGGAAGACTTTCTCAAGCACAGAAGAAAGACTGCAGGAGACAGACATAATAAGTAACTTCACTGCCAATTTACACATTAGGTTAATAAAGGACAGTACATTTTCTTAATTCTGAATTTGTGAGAGCAAAAAAAATTGAATACCAGGATGAGAATGGAAGTGATGAAAAGTGTAGGTTTACCTTCCCCAGAATGTCATTCAGCATAATCCCAGGGCTGATGTGGAATAACCTCATGCATACAAACAATCCCAACCATTCACAACTGCTCACAAAGGCAAGCTCAAACACATTTACACCTTTGAATACTGGGATATACAATAAGAAGAAGAATCAAGGAAAATGAGATGGCTCTGCAAAATATGTTGGGGTTTTTTTTCCTTTTCTGAAGGGCAATTTCTCCAACAGGAACGTGTGGGAAATGAGTTTCTTTGGAATCAACAACTCCATCAAAACAAACATTTATCCTCAATTGTAAAGAGGTGTCTTGCTAACAGGTGCACTTTCTGAAAACAGGGTGATCTGGCACCCAAAACAGAAAGCTTGTCAGTGGCCTAAAAGCCTAATTTTGGATAAAATTCTCAAGGTAAAAACACCAACACTTGATACAACCCACAGTGTGGACACAGTGGTATTCAGCATAAATCTGCTTTCTGGAGTTTAGGTCTGCCTGCATAGGAAAAGGAATATGGACAACATAACACTTAAAAAAAATTAACCATTTGACAATTCTGCCCACATGAGGCGGTAACTGGACACACAACCTCCAAACTGCTTAGTGCCCAGAGCACCTGTGTGCTTGGGATGGCCATCAAAGCCTCCCCTCTGCCAAGGGGCTTCCAAAACCCGCTCCAGAGGAACAGCTCCTGACAGCAGCTGCTCAAGGGTTCCACTCAGTGTGCTGCAATCAACACCCTGGACTGGAAGATTTTGCTATCCCAGTTTTTTCCTTGACTGCAGATAGGTGGTCATCATGCAGACAACTCAGAAGATCAAGAGGTTCATCACCCTTTGACAGGGGAACAGTGCTGGGCAGAAACCTTCTCACCTTCAGACCTAAAGATGGATAAGTCCCTGTTCACAGCCAGGGCACAAGGACAGAACATTCCTGACATAACAGGGACATCATGTCAGAAATGGGGGGGAAAAAAGGAAATTTGTAGGCAACTACATCAGCAGGTCTGTGGCACAGGAGATTTGCCTCAACTATTCCAACCCTAGTTTTAATATAAAGTAACAGTCAATTTTAGCAGGCAAAATTCAAAGTTTCACTGAATTTTAATTAGTTTCCTCATTACTTCTAAAATTCATAATGCATAGTAGGTAACTGTTCTTATAAAGTGACAACACAAAGAAAATCTGTATAGCAACACGAAGAAAATCTATTTATCAAAGAAGCAATCTTTACATCAATCTGTAAAGAGGCTCACAGTGTCAAAATTCACATGCTCACAGTGTCAAAATTCAAGATCTTAAACATGCTGAAAATACTTAACAACTAAAATTGCCTACTCTTAGTTTGGAGGTACAAAATTGTTCTCCTTTTAGGAAGATAACTTTTCTAGTGATTAAATATATTCAAAAGATTAAAAAGCGAAAAGAATATTAAATCTGAATATGAAATATTCAGTCTTGCAAAACAAAATGATTTGTATATGATTCATGAACCATATTGTTAAGAATTAAATTGAAAATTCAATCCAAGTTTTATTGTAGATCAGAAAAATTTGAATTCTTGGTCAGATAAACTTAATTAAAAACACACATTTCCACAATACCACGAACAAATGAATTACATCAAAGAGATGCATTAATTATATTTTTGGCTTTTAATTAATGCCTATTACCACACAACACTGAAGAGAAAGTTCTATTCAGTTCATTTACATCAGAACCCCAGCAATAATTATGTACTGTGACAGAAACAGGAAGTTCTAATTCTCCATCATATTCTTGAGTCCTCAAAATTGAACAACACAGCTGCAAGTAAATTATAACAAAAGGAAACCCAGTGTCAGCAAGGGTCAGGAGATCTCACTAAATTACCACTGACTGTGTTTAGCTGCTTAACGCTTTATGAATCCTACTGCAATTGCAAATGCACAAAGCTGGATTTGCAATTTAATATTTAATGTAATTTTAGGGTTGTGAACAAACTTTAATCACTTGAAAATACAGCTCTCCTCATTAAAAAAAAAAAACAAAAACCAAAAAACCAACCAAGCACCAAGCACAGAAACCGTAACAACAACTGATCCTTGAAAAAGCTTTTTTTTTTCTCTTCTTTTCCAACATCTACCTTTTACAACAACATAGTTAGTGATACCATATAAGTGAAGACAGCAAAAAACTCATCCCATCCAAGAGAGCACACATCCAAACCCATCATAGTGCTCTGCCTTCTTAAATCTCATTTAAAACAATCTCTTAAAACACCAACAGATATTCAGTGCATTGTGGAAGAGTCATCACCAACATCTTCATGATGAAAATTAAATATCTCTGAACAAAGTACTTCTCAAGGAACACACTCTGTAATAATACTAAAATAATATTTATGGAATTTACAAAACCGGCAGAAGTTTATTGCTTTTTATTCAAAATTATTCTACAGAATGCTCTCAACTCTTCACCTACAACTGTTTCAGAGCCAGAATTTGTAATGCCTTCCATTTACTGACTTAATCTTATGCTTTCTAGTACACAGTGGCATGGCAAAAATAACTATTTCAATTGTGTTCAATTCAGATATACAGAATAAATACAACACCATTTAACACAGTGTTCTTCCAACACTATCCCAGAGAATCCCCATGTAACAGGAAAGCAAACTGGCTGGATGCAATCCTGTGCCATGTGCTCTGGGATGACCCTGCTTGAGCAGGGAGGCTGGACCAGATGGCCCACTGTGATCCCTTCCAATCTGAGCCACTCTGGGATTCTGCTTCTGCTCCCATGTACAACTCTCCATTTGGAAAAGCACACATTCTTTTAAAAAAATAATGTTTTCAGCAGAAAGAATAATTTAAAACCCCCACAAAATAAACCTAAACCTATTTCTGTCTGCAATCCAAAGTGATTTAAATACATGCCTTCCACATTGTGGATTTGTCCAATTACATCTTGCTCAAAAAAAACCCCACCTGCCTGTAACTGGACATTTAAAAATCTCCTTTTTTCATACTCTACAGCACATCATTCAACAGCTTTCAGTCCTTCATCAAAAGCCCAGAGTAGGAACTTCAGAGTACTGAAATTTGTTTAAGGCATTAACATATTTCTGCAAATATGACATATACACCTGATTGTACAGTGACCCAGGAAAACCTAACTGCAGCACAACAAGCACAGATCTCCTAAACTCAGGGGAAACAGCAGAAAAACTTTCCAGAACACTCTCTCATACCTTAGGAAGCAAAAATTTTGAATCCTTAGATGACATGTAAAAACTGAAAGAATTGCGCAATATATAAAAAAGCTTTGTTAACACTAAGTACAGAAAAGCACAAAACCATCAACCTGGAAGTCCCAAAGACTAAAAATAAATTGTGATGAGAAGATGAAACACTAACTTGTCACACTGACACACTTTTTGTATAGAATTTCATCAACAAGGAATGAATGCCCTGGATTGATAAACCATTTTCCCTGGAACGCAACACGAACAGAGAAAGACATTGCAGAAAGTGACAGACTTGAGGATTCTTTTCACTTATCAAATTTAATCCTAGTCAAACCACAATGATTTGTACAAGACAGCTCTTGCATGGTATTTCCTACTGTAACAAAACCACAGAATTATTTACCACACCATTAAAAACGTCGATCAAGAAAATCTCTGGCAGAGTAAGGGACACAGAGCTGTAGAAGGTTCTTCTCTAAAGCCAGTTTAAGAAGTTTTAACACACTTTGAAAGTACCAGCCAAAATAAATGCATATATGAAAAATACTAAAAGGTTATTTAAATAGCACAGCATTATGTCTATCTGCGTGTGTAGCAGATGAAAAACACAACAAATTTTCTTCTAGTCTGCTTTAACCATGAGCCAAAAGAAACTTAAATTCTCACCAGAGAAGCTTTACAATGACTTTTTCCTTATTTACCAGAACATTAATTCCTTGAAGAAATAAACTACACACTCAGGAGAATCAATGCATTTTATAAGAAACAGATGAAGTTGATGAGTTATACTGCAATTTAATAAACACAAAATGGAACAGCACATGTGCTTACCTGTCTGGATCTGGGTCTCCCAGGGGAAAACTTGCGTTTGGTGATGGCCGGTTTGCCCATGCCGATTTTTGGAGTGACTGATATGTAGGTGGCTGGGAGAGCACTCCCAGCAGCTGGGGGCAGCACTGGGGGCCGACTGTGCTGCACATCTCGTGCAGAATGCAAGTCTAGAGAAACATCTGGTGAGGAAGACATGTTTGTCTTGTTTAGATTAAGTGATGGGGGAAGCGAGGGGCAAGTCTCAGCTGGTGGTTTTATGGGTTTGTCTCTGACTGGTGAACTATTTGCAACACCTCCATGTGAAGCAGTAGTTTCTACTTCTAGAAGAGCTGGTGCTTCTGATTTCTCATGGATTTCTTCCTTTTCATCTTTCTGCACTTTTATTATTTCCAGTTGTTGTTCTGTGGGGACAGAAATATCTCCTTTTCTTTCAGTCTCCAGAATTTCTGGTGTCACAGTCATGGTCTCAGGTACTGAGCACAGAGACCGAGAGTCTGCTGTGGACACTTCTGATACCTCCCCACTACCCTGAGGCAGCTGTGTCTCTTCAGCTTGTTTGTCCAACTCCTGCTGGGCTACAGCTTGAACACCTTCTACCACTTCCATCATTTTCTCACTCTGACTGTCACCAGATGCTGGTGTCTTTTTAGGAGATATTTCCATTTCAGCTGAATTGATTTCAACAGAGACTTCTGCTTCCAGTTGTGTGGTCTTTTCTCCTGGTGATATGCCTGTAATTAAGTACAACCACATTAAAGGCTCACTGTGAAAAAAGAAAAAAAACTTCTGGCGTTCTGATCAACAAGTATACTTGGTACACATCATGCAGGCCAACACGTATCACTTTACTTCAGTGAATTCAATATGTAGCTTAAAATATACTTCACTAACATCTTTCTTTGTACCTATTTTTACAGTAGTCTGTATTTTTAGTTCATTATTTTTCTTCCCTAAAAACACAACAGAGTAAATTAAAAGAAAATAGACCCAAGATTAATTTTGGAGGAACTGAACACACTTTTCCAGGTAGGCAGCCAAAATGAATTTCTTCTTTTTAATTTCTGTGTATTGAAGATGCATGCTATAATAAATTAATGTCTTTTAAGCTACTGTCCCAACATTTCCAAAAAGCTAAGAAGAACAGGACAAGTAAAAATAAAAAACATTTTCCTCCTAAAACTCTTTCAGACTTTAGGAAATCAAGTGAAATGAAAACAGCTGCTGCTGGTTTAATTTAAGTTACAAATATATTATGAATTTCTTTCAAAAATATTTATCTAGCCCTCCCTTGAACCAAATCAAGAACATTTCATCCATAACTTTCTTCATCAAGGAGTTCCAGAGTTTTTGTTCCACTCTACATAAAGAACCACATTCTTTGCTCTGAATTTGGCTTCTCACACCTTCCTTTGGTCTGCCCTGATTCTCTAACAGGCCATTTATTTCAATTACACTTGCACTCTTCTTAAACTCACACTGCTACAACTTCCTCAGCCAGTAAGTTCATAGACAGCATTTTATTCTGAATATTTCTTCACAGTTTAAGTCATGGCCCTTTTACCACTGTGATGCACAACTGAGTGATCACAGCTGATCTGAAAAGTTGGGGTTTTTCTACTTTGTCTTTAAATACAAGTTTCTTGTATCCCCTTACAGCAGCCATTCTCTAACATCTGAATGGGACTGAATGGGACATCCTGGCAAGTTCTTTACTCTTGATATTGGTCACTAACACATCTAGTGGATTTGACCCTTCTTTAGCTGCTCCTCCCTGTTCATTTGGTAAGATGCAGTTTCTCCCAAAACAGAAATGATCAGCTGCTGCAACCCTGTCAAAGATCATATTTTACTTACAAAGGGAAAAAAAACCCATAAAATCCTTAACCAAGGATGCCTGTGGAGTTACAACCATAAGAGAAAGTGTGAGTGACAGTATTTGAATAGCAACAAGTCACTGGGTTTTACAATAAACTTCCAGCATACAAAGCATTCAACTATTTTTCCAGCTTGGAAAAAGCCAGTCCCAACAAAAAAGTAAAACAAACAAATGAAAGCCATACAAATATTCTGAAGACTCTCTGCCCCTTCAGTAAAACACTTCTTTCATCTAGCAAAGAAGTTAATACTCTTGCTTGAGAGCTCAGATAGAACTGTTGCAATGTGTCTCCTACTGCTTTCTAGGTACTTTTCCTTTTGCTTTTATAAAGCACTGCAAACCTTAGTGACTGGAAGAAGGTTCTGGTTCTGAAGGGCTCTGAACTGATATTTTCTCAGAGTGCAAAACTCTTTCTTACCTTCTGTGGCACACCCAACAGCTGGTTCCTGATCAAGGCCATCACCTGTAATGGGTTGTTCCTGAAATGCCATATCCTCTCCAGCACTTTCCATTTCCATTTCATTTGTACAAGCTTAAGGAGAAGCAAAGCAGTTATTAAAATTGCTGTGTTTATTCTACTTATTCTACTTTGGCATCAGCAACTGCTGTCACTGTTTGACCTTTTGGCTACAGAGAGACTGATATTTAATGATGACAGGATTTAGGACAAGTCAGGTCAGTGAGAAGGTTAAGGAGACTACACAGTACTCCTTAAAAATTAAGAATATTTTACTCATTAACACTGAAGCTTTCAGATGTCTGCAAGGCAATTATATACACCTAACAGTGAAAATATGCACACAGTCACAGACTTCTGCACAGCCTGAGCAATACAAGAAAGAATTTTCTTAAATTCCAAGTTTATAAAGTTCAACAGAGCTGGCAGCATGAAGGCTTCAAATTCGTATACAAATACTACAGTGGATTATGGCATAGATATAAAGTTCCATCTACCATCAGCACTGGCAAGACTGATTTTCATCTTATGTATTCAACAACATGAAAACTGAATTTTGCCACTTTAGAACTAAGATATCTTAATCTTTGCATGGAAAAGACACTACTGAGTGGTTTTTTTTTTTGGCTGACAGGATCATTATAGAGCACAGAAACAGGATTGATTTATTTTTTCCCTTGTGTAAAAGCTCTCTCAGTTAAGGAAATTCATTAAAATGCACTAGATGAAGTATGGAAAACAAAGTATATAGCAAGCATTAACTTGAAGAGAACTAATCCTCCATGGATGTTAGCACAAAAAAAAGGAAACAAACATAGCTTTCTGCATCAAGACAGTCTTTTTTAAGTTGCAAAAGCCCTCAACTATTAGGTGATACTACTTTTAGCACCCTAAAAGCTGCTCTCAGACTGTGAACTTTAAAGTGATATTTTAACTCTGAGGAAATGATAATTTAGATTGGCCCCAAATCTGATTTTAAAGTACAGAAGTGCTCTCCTGGGTATAAAACCCTGCATAGCTCTACTGATGTAATAGCTCCAGATTACTCCTAGCAGGTGAGATGACAGCCCTGTTCTTCCTTGGGGACAAGAGCATGCTTGTCAACTTTTGTACTAGCTAGAAATCCTAACAGAAGCATTGCTTAAAACTTCAGCCTTCCTTCAGATTAACCTGCTACCTACTGAAAAAGGGTTTTTGTAGGAGACTGGGAGTTGTGCCAGTGTATGTTCTGTTTTGGACATCTTCAAAATGCTCTAAGAACACTGCCTGGGAGTCCACAGCCTCTCCTATGCTTTCAGAAGGGAAATGATCTGCAGAGGCTGAAGTGGTCACTGTTCCTAACCTGGTGGCTGTGTTCACTGACAGAGTGAACTCATTTACAGACATTTCCCTCCTGTCACTGCCCTTCCTCCAGGAGCACCTTTTCCATCATGTCTTTACTGCTCACAAAAGGTAATGTACAGGCTGACATCAAAGGGATGACTTGTTCACACAAAACATCAGTTTGAACACAAACATTAGAGTTTTGTTGTAGCCAAACACTTCCCCTTTCCTGCCAAAATTTACCAGGCTTTCAAAACCACAGATACTTATGGATAATAGAAAATCAGTGCATAAGCACTGCTGCAAGCCCAAAAACTGCACATGGCAGTGGCTGTGCAGTTTATCTGTTACATTTAATTTGCTTCTGAATTTAACCACAGCTGTGCTTCTCCAGGGAAATTCGGCCTGGATGAGTGTAGGTGCTGCCCAAGAGAGCACATGGTGTGAAATACACAAAACCATTTAGTTTTGAGTTTGTAACACAGCTCTTGTGGATGACCCACTGGGCTCAGATCAGCAGATTCAAGTTCTCCCTGTGCTTCCTTACTGTTACTGACTTATTTTTTAAAACATACTTTACACTTCTCTACAACTTTCCACCTTCTGCTTGATTTGTCCACTTAGACAAGAATGTCTCAGAAACAAGATGATTGATCATACATTGCTTTGAAAAAGGACACCAAATAAAAGCTGTCTAGTTAAATAAACACCTGTCCTTTGAACACAGTCCAGCTCCCACTGCTCTGTCCTTCCTGGATAAAGTGAGGAGAACAAGCCCTGTGAGACTGACCAGCAGCTAGAGAGAAACAGAAGAACTGAATGTCTCCAAAAATATCTACCAGACACAAATGAGTGAAACAGCCAGGCTGTCAAATGAATACATTTATGAATGTACCACATCCAAAATAAATCAGTGAAGTTTACAGCTACAGGCTGAGAGGCTGGAGCTGGAATGTTGAGAGTCACAATTATGGAGCTCACCAGCCCATGTTTGTACCCAGGATCCTGAAGCCAGAAAGAGAAACCACCCATGGACTGTTTGAGCAGCTGCTGTTAGATAGAGAAGGGATGAAATTCTCTACTGTCACAGAGTAGAATTTGCGTGGCTGGTTCACAAAAAGACTTGGTGAGACTACAGATACTACATCTGATGTTAGCATTTTGGAACTGTGAAGTTTAAGTTTGATTACCTGTTATACTGTCAGGTTCAGGAATGAGTTCAGAAGTGTTCATTACATCACATGACTGAGTCTGATCCCCTTCTCCTTGTCTACAAAGAGTGCAGATGTAGTCTTTCAACTGAGACTCCAATTCACTACCTGGAGATCTGTCACAATCTATGTGAATCCATCTGGGGAGATTAATTTATTGTGATTTAATTTATCATGACTGTGATTTTAGTAATGAAAATATAAAGCATCATAGTAAAAATCCATTAAAAATAGCACTATTTCCCATTTCCTATGGGAAATAGAGATTTTCAACTAATGCTTGATTATGGAGAGCTTTAGAGGAATAAGCATGGTATGTCAGCATGTCAAACAATGAACAAACTTAAACATGAAGACCTAAATTGTCCCTAATAAAGCCCATCAGACTCCACAAGATGTAGAGCATCATCATGATGCTGCACAGTGAGACACAATATTATTGAATAAGAAACATAGCTTACATTCTTAAAATGTTCCAAATACTGTATTTTTAGGGTTTTTTAATTACTGAAATAGTAAAAGACATAAAATTAAACAGAAAACATAAACTTGAAAATTAAAAAAAAAAAAAAAAAACCAACCCAGATCACTGCAAACAAGAGTCTTTAAACTTTAGGACAATGACTTTTTCAGCCTGTTTCCTCACAAAATAGGTTAAATTCAATAGGCAGCAGCAGCTTGCAACAAGTAACTGCCAGGTACCCTCAAGTAACTGCCAATTAATACTTAATTCATATTTAATGAATTAATTAATACTTAATTCAAATAAAGCTGCCTGCTATTGTTCATTGTATTTAGGGATGAAGGATCAAGGAGCTGCCCAAGATCCTGTGGCACTGTACATCAAACACCCAGAAACCCATCCGCGCCACACTGCTCATCATAAGCTTTATGCACTTTAGTACAAATTAACAAAAGCTGGATGCTTACCTTTTGCACATGTGACAATGCAACATATCTTTCTGGAAGTCTTGGAGGCACAGTTTTTCACAGAAAGGACAAGATAAGTTGTCTTGCTGCTGGTAACAACTGTCACATACCAAACAATTATGGTGCCACTGACAACTTGTTCGTGTGCCACATTCAGCACATACTCTACAGTTCTAGAGATCACAAGAATTTAGTAGTTAATTATGATATTTCACAATGTGATAGAACTGCCATTAACTGACATTTTCCTGTTTTGAATTAAATTTAATAACTTTTGTCCTTGATAACACAAAAAGTTATCCAAGATCTGATAGCAGAGCATGAATAACCTGCACAATAGCAATAAGTTTCCTGACACTACTCCTGACTTGAAAGGAGTATTTCTTATGAGATCAAACTTTTTATTACTACTCTCAACTACCTTATGACTGCCACAAACTGATGTAACATTACATTCATCTCATATACAAGGACTTCCCACTGCAATTACTTACAAGTTACTGATAAAACAACAAATTCATCCTGCCTTCCTCAAATGCAAAGGAACCCACAAGCTGCAGAACTGTTTTGGTAAGTAAGGAGGAGTTGAATATCAAGAGACTTCAAGTATGGATTATATACACTCCTATATAGCTTTGAGTTTACATTTTTGTTCCCATTGTATCACAAGAGCAGCTGTTATTAACTGCAGATTATCCACTGCACCTGGATCCTACACTTCTCTTTTCCCTATGGAGCTGATTTACTGTCCTACATAGGCTGCTTCAGCCACAGCACTGACAGCTCCCCCCACAGAGCAGCTGTAGAGCCACAGGATTTACATCCAAGTGGGATTCCTTCAGAAATTACAAATTACATTACATAGCAACAGCAATCCACAATACACCTGGAACAGCATAGTGTGGATAACAAAGTCTGGGCTCTTATAAATGACCAGGAGTTACTCTGAAACCTTTCCACTTACTTTACATTTCCAACCATTTGTTGGTACAGCATCCATAACTGGCTGTAGACAGAAAGTGTGGTAGCCTTTGTCACATGTATCACACACCAGCATCTTGTTGTCTTCCCCAGAGTGTCTAAGGAAAGTAACAAGTGATCAAAAATAACTTCAATAAGCACCAACAAAATATCTGTTTCAAGAAAAGTCTAAACAGGAAGACACAGGTGTGCACATAAAAATATACAAACACTACTTACAAACATCTCCAGAGACAATGCCTTCAAATTAATTTTTAAATACAAGTGCATACAACTATCTTTATTCACCAAGAGCTGAGCCTGTGCAATCATTCTGAATACCAGATACTGGCCCACTTTCACTTACACATGTGTAGATATACTTGATGGCCTTTCTGTACTGAAATCAGTTCAAAATCTGCAATATACATTTTATTTCTTCCTGAAGAAAACATCCAGTTGTACTTGTTTCTGCAGTCTGACTGTAAATTTTGCAAAGGAAAAAAGGAGCCATCAAGTCTGACTATTGGAGCTCCTACAATGTCAGACAATATGACTGCAAGAGCAAAACAAACATTAAAGGAAGAGATTTCAATTTTTCTACAATGATGTATTACAGAGCTCCACCACAGATTCCAGTGATAAAATAAATTTGCTGAGAACAAGACAAATAGTTTGGTAATACCTAAAGGCATTGTGTTCTGCCTTCGTTTAAATAAATTAATGCAGTAAGTAAACATGCAACAAGATCTGCCTAGATAAAGCCTTGCAGTACATGGCATTATACATGCTGGATACTACTTCATTACCTGCGAGACCTGGTGTTTTAAAAAGCCCTCTCTTTGCATGAAGATATGCTTAAAATGCTGTTCTTCCAATAATGGTGAAGAACTGCCATACCACATCAAGTAATTATAGAATCAAATAATGGTTTGAGTTGGAAGGGACTCTAAAGTCCATCCAGTTCCATGGGCAGTGACATCTCCCACTAGACCAGGCTGCTCAAAGCTCATCCAGCCTGGCCTTGAACACTTCCAGGGTGAGGCATCCCTGGTTTCTGTGTTCTGAGTGCCCCTCTGCCCAGCCTGGATTCGTGCTTGGAATTGCCCCAGTCTGGGTGCACAAGGTTGCACTTGGCTCTGTTGAAGTTCATGAGGGACACACAGCCCCACCTCTCCAGCCTGCCCAGGTCCCTCTGGATGGGGTCCCTTCTCTTCAGCATCAACTGTCCCACACAGCTTGGTGTCAGTGGCAAACCTGCTGAGGGTGCCCTTGACCCCACTGCCCACGTCGTAACAAAGATGTTTATAACAGCACCTGCCCCAGTTCCAACCCCTGAAGAACAACACTCATCACTGGTCTCCAGTTCTTGACCCCAACTCTTGAATCCATGGGGTGCTCCATCTGTCAAATCCATTTCTGTCCAGTTCAGAGGCAAGGACAGTGTGTTGGACAGTGCTGAACACTTTGCACAAGTCCAGGTAGGTGACATCAGTTGCTCTTCCTCCACAAACTCTGTAGGCCCATCATAGCAGGCACTGTCTGCCCTCAGTGAAGTCATGGTGTCTGTCACCATCACCTCCTTATGTCCCAAGGTGTCTCAGCACAGTTTCCAGGAGGATCTGCTCCATGACCCTGGTAGGCAGGCTGTTGAGATTGACTGGCCTGTGGTTCCCCAGATCTTCCTTATTTCTCTTTGTAAAAACTGGGTCTATGTTTCTCCTTTTCCAGTCAGTGGGAACTTCACCTGACTGCCAAAACTTCTCAAATATGATGGATGGTGGCTTAGCCACTGCATCCACCAGTTCCCTCAGAACCCATGTGGTCCCATGGACTGGCTGTGAACATACCACATTTTCTCCGCTCTTCCACTAAAGAGATTTGTTAGCAGATGCTGTAATTACAATACAGCATTTTCAGGGATACTTTTTAGAACATTCTTTTCTATTCTAGCTTCATTGCTGAGATTCGCTATCTGCTGTGAATGATCAGGGAACACCCTTTTTTTGAAGTGGGTTGAGTGAATGCTAGCAAATACCAAGTGTTCTGCTTGGAAAACAGGAAAGCATTGACTGATCAGACACATGAAGCAGTAGCAGAGTGGGTTTTTTCCTTCATACTGTCCCAGCTGATGTGACTGGAGCTGAACAAAACTCATTTCTTTTTCAGTAAGTCCTTAAAAAAAAAAACAAGCAAGCAAAAGAATCCTGCAGTGCCCATCAGATTAAGTTATAAGAGAACAAGCCCACAAGCAGTCAGGATTTTCTAAGTGAACCCTTACAGTGCCACAGCAACTAAGTTTCATTGTCTTTGTGTCTGGTGCAACTACTCAGTAAGAGCCACTCACATCACTTTGTTTCTCTGCTCAACTAAGCAACGGTTTTGTTTTCATAATGATTCTTTATCTGCCTCTCAAAGACATCAAATGAGAGAGCCTAATGCAAGAGTCCTGCCCAGAGTGCAGGTACAGGCACAACTGAACTGTCAGCTGAGTAAAAGCACAGGTTCTTAGACTGTGAAGGCACTACAGTAAAAATATTTATTTGGTAAGTTTGAGAAAAATCCTCCTGTATATAAAAGGAGGAAAAAAATCAGAATGTTTTGCTGCTTTCCAGAACCTGCCATGACAAAGGTAACTCTAGGGGTAAAACACACAGGACTTTCAGCTCAGCTCTTCTAGAGCAAAGCTTCCAATACAAGGGTTTGCTCAGCTACTTAATACAACAGAAAAGATGGGGAAATAAACCACACTTTTTTGAAAAATACCCCAAACATTTAATGAAATATGCATTTCAAAACCAGAGCACATAAATCTCACACCATCCTCCTCCATGTCCTGTAAGTCTCACTTACTTGCAGTTCTGGCACACTTTGCAATCAGGACACTGCCAACCTGCTCTTTTTAAAGGTGTGACTTGAATGTCCAGGCACATCCCATGGTAGTGCTGGCCACAGGTAGTACAAAAAAGTTGATCTAAGAGGTCTCCAGGGCTGTCGCACACTGCACAATTTGCTTCTTCCTTTGCTAAAAAGAAATATTTTTTTCAATTACTATTTTGTTCAAAATTATGAACAATTCAATGAACCCAAAAAATTACTTAGTAGTTCTTATGCATACAAAACTTGACCATTCTTATGAAATTCAAATTTAATTAATATATTTAATAGCTACTACTTTAATTCAATTTTCTCAACTAATCTTCTCATAACAAAACTAAATTCATTTTAAACCTTAATGAAGTCTTATAAAAGAAACAGTTTTATTCTCCTTGAGATAAAGCTGAGAGCTTTGGAACCAACTCCTCTGTGGAACAAGTACAAAATAAAGAGACCTAAATCTAACAGACCTATATCTATTATTTAGCTGAAATGTTTGCCAGAAGGTTGCTCTAACTTGAGTTAAGACAAGCAAGTCTATCAACTGAACTAAAACCTAACAGAAGACAAGCCTTACCAGTAAACCTCTTCCTTGTTCTATCATTAAAAGAAAAACACTTTGCTGTGCAGGATTGCTGTTTTTTAAAAACAGAAGAATATGAACTCACATCTTTTCTATCCCTGAACACACATGAATTCTTGGGTATGTGAACTGTGACAGTGCATGTAAACAAATGCATTCTTCAGCTGATCCTATGACAGTGAAATTTTTATAAAACTTGGTACTAATTGTGCCATTTGAACACTGTGTACTTACATCTTTCAGGAGCCTGATCAATGTGGTCTGGACAAAGGAGGGACAAATTACTGAAATCCTGAAATGTGCCTGCTCCAGCAGCACAGGGGTAATGGTACATCTGGGTACATTTCTCTTCACAGCATTTGATAGTGGCTCCAAGGTGCTTACAAAATGCACATCGCTGAAAAACAAACAGAACAAGTCATTTAAAAATTTCTTTTTCTTGTCATTTTTTAGCCAGATCTGTTCCCCCCCCATTCATTTAGCAAATTAACACCCTGGCCAGTAGGAGGTAGTGAATACTGAGAAGGAAACTAGTGGGTAGTGTTGTCTTTCAGTGGCACTCCCAAACACAGTGAGCTCCAAACACACTCTGACAATTAAGGTTCTTCTTGTCACAGAAAAGCATTTTCATTCTATGTTATCTAACTTGAGCTATGCCTTCAGTAATGGGGCTTGGAGACTTATTCTGAAAATAAAGGCAGATGACACCATGCTGTCAATAGGTTATGACTAAAAACCACATGGCTCTGTAAGCTGTAATGTAAAACCACAGACACTGTAATCAGAAATGCAAATGGAACTCAAGTATGATGTTCTCCCAAAAATCTTACTGGCATTACACAATTCTCTCTGGGATGATAATGCATTACATAATCTTGCATTTTCTTCTCATCTTGCCTTTCAAGACTACACAAATATCACCACCAAACTTTGAGAAGTCATAAATAAGCACAATTATTATTAGACACCAGAGAAATAATTTCTCAGAAAGAACTACGCAACGATCCTCCAGTTCTCCAGTCAAGAGAGAGCAGAGTCTATCAGTCTGCTTGTAAAAAATCACCCACACCTTTCTGATTCAGTTAATAAGTCTTTTTTCCTTCTCAGAGTCATTACAGTCCCTGAAGCACTGTAACATCCTTTTGCACTTTTTCACCAAGGCAACAATAATTTTTAAGGCACAGCACCATAAGATTTTGAGTAATCTTAAGAAAAAACAGGTCAGCAGCTCACAGGAAGGCATACATAATACACAGCAACAACTGAGTTCAGGGACTCTCATTTTTCACAATAAAAATACAACACTAACACTGGTGTGTTTGATTACTAGCTGAAGTGTCAAGTAACATCCAAATACAAACATAAACCAAATCAAAGAAAAGTTATGTACTGCATCTGCTTAATTCTTAGAATACAGACAATATTTATTCCCATAATTCTTCTCTGTTTCAAAGCCTGGCATGAAATTAGGCATGAAATAGTGCTACTACAAGTCCACAGATATCAAAACCAGCCCTATGAAAATACAAATCACAAAGCTGTGTCAACAGCTACCTTGATATTCTTTAAAACCAGATGAAATTAACATCTTCAGAAAAATATCTGCCAGCACCACAACTCATGGACAAGAGACAGAAAAAATATTAGTGTATGCTAAATAGAACTGCAGTGTAAAGAGAGAAAATGTTCTGGCAAAGAAATGAAAGGGGATCACCAAGGAGAACTACTGCCAAGTTTGTGGGCTACAATGCTTAGTCTGTCCTGTGATCTGCAGGACATCTCACCCCTACCCACGTCTAACACCTGCTGATGTGCAGGTAAGGTGCATCCTGGTACTTTACCAGCTGAAATGCAGAGGAGAGGGAACAAGATAAGCAAATAATAACATGGAGCTCTTGAAGGAGAGCAAGGCAACAGCAATGGTAATTACATTTATGGACTGCCAACAAAACCAAAAACCTGCAAGAAACTCCTTTTAGGAAATGATACCCTCAGTGAGCACTTGGTGAGGATGCTGCACAAGGTAAATCCTGAACTTAGATGTAAACCCATGAAAATAGAGCCCAAAGCCTCCAACTTCAAGAACTGCAGCTCCACTCTGAGCCACACACAACCACTGCCCTGTTTAGTCCTTGAGGTTCTGAAAACCTATGGAGATGGACCAGGTTTAGCTAAGACACAACTCTTACAGGCCACACATTTTCCAAAGATTTTACTCAGTAGAGAAAAAAATAGAAACGGGGAACTTGGGAGTAGCTAGTGTCCAAAATGTACCCCTCAAAGAAGTATTCAACATGACTTTGCTGGATCCCATCATTGACCTCTAGTAGCTATTTCACCAGGAAAAGAAAATTATGAAAGAACTGTAAGCACTTAAATAATCCAACATTTATTAAAAGATGGGGATAATGGAATAAAATAGCAATATAAATGGCATTTTTAAATACCACATCTGTTTTTCAAAACCACCAATCGACCATGGTACGTAGCAACTACAAAATCGGAATGTAACTTTTCCCAAATGTTCTATGAATAAATGAAGAAATTATTGAAAATTAGGAAACTACAGGATTACTAAAAAACCTTGAAAAATGTTGATGGTGGTTTAAGGAACCACATAAAGATGCTGGAAGGAAAATGGAAGCCCAAGTTACATGTAATTGAACCCTTCAAACCCATCTGCTAAACTGCACTGGCAATGAAAAGCATTTGGCAGATAAGTGAAACACACTTTGAAAACAATGTGGTATGTATCATCTGAAGCAAATAAAAAGCACAGAATATCAACATTTGCTGAATTTGTAAGAGAGATAAAGCAGTCTGAAGAAACTAATGCCCAAAGGGATTTTTTTGGCAGCAGATGTTGGTGAGAAGAGTTACTTTTCCAGCACTAGAAGCCAACACTCCTCTGAAGCCAGGCCCCATGCTATGACCCCAAAAGAACAGCAGAAATGTATTAAATTAAACAAAAATATTAAAAGCTCTGCTAAATAAAATCAGTAACAAATACTGCTTTACTACTGCTAAAATATGGCACCATGACAGCAGGAGATGGAATGAAGCAGTAAATCATGCTGCCCATGAGATGCATGCCCGGATGAGGACAGTCCCAGAGCCAGGGACAGGCTGGAGTCTCCCGTTTCATTAGTATGAGCACAAAATAAGGTGTTATGGGAAGGGGGTGGAAGCTGAATTTGAAGGGCAGCTATTGGAAAATGGTAATCTGTCAAGGCAAGGCAAACACTGTTTTGTTTATGGATCAAATAATTTTACATTCCTTTTCTACGGGAAAAAAACCCCAACTTTACAAGGTGTCTGAAAGCTGGAGAGACAGTTTATTACTTATTCATAGTACACTCAAGGAAATAAACTAAAGAAGAGCTAGCAGACTATTTTCCTACTCAGGAAGTCCTTCAGTGGTTACCAACTGTTCCTTTCAGCAAATTCCTTGTGCACTTGTCCATTGCAAGAAAGCTCTGAGTCCATCCCTACTTGTGCTACTTCTTACTACTGTGATTTCCATCATGTAAAGCTATCCACTCCTCTTTCTACTTGATAATTTTTACCTTTTTATTTTTACATCTGCTCTTCCAGACAGAAAAGAAACTGGTATTTAAAAGCAAAAGCTATGCCATCTTTAAAATTTGATTTAAAAATTCCCTTTATTTACTAATCCCACTGGCTCAAATATGACATTGTTGTACAAATACAGTGGAAGGGGAAGAATTAAGTGAACCAAGAGAAAACAAAACCTGATTAATCACCTCTGTATTCTAGCTCTATGGGAGAGCATCCTCCATGAAATGAGTGGCAGAAACCACACAGAAGATTTCCAAGAAGACAAAAACTCAAAAACCTCCTTGCTACAACCGTAATTGCACCAAAACCAGCTGAACAAAAATGTTAATTCTGCCTTGTTCAGCTCAGCTGATGTCCCAAATCCTACTGGCTTTACTGGAAACAGATGGCCAAAGTGGAAAATGGTGACAAGAGCGGCAGCTTTTTGTTTAGGTATTTCTAACCTCCCTGCTGCTCCATACTTTAGAGTACTCCAAAATCCTGTGCAAGTTCAAATTATAAGAAGATGCCTGTTAGACAATATAAGAGTTTATCCAGATAGTGCCAAGAACTAATCAGAGGTCATGTTTTATCATTTTATTGCTCTCAGAATTACTTTATAGTATTACTGTCTTTGCAACCAGACAAGTAACAACCCTTAGAAGGCAGATATTAAAGAAAGGCTAAAATACAGTTTTTGAGTAAGTACTTTGCAACTTGGTTAGTGTCCTAAACCTCAATGTTAGTACTGTGAATTGCAAAATGTTCTTAAGCAAATGACAAGTTTTTCACTGATTATTAACTTTTTCTTTAAAAAAGATCAGATGACACAACCTATGAGAACAATAAGAACTTTTAATTTTATGATAGTGTATCAAAAATACACACAAGCCATCTGTCCTTGGTTAAACAATTTAATGTATTACCTGTAAGAGCAAATTTCAAACAGTTTAGCCATAGGGAAATGCTGTCACACAAACCTGTGACTGAAGAGAACTGGACCTTAACAACCTGTCATTAATGAGAGCATGAAGAAATTTTTATATGAACAGTGATTAATGAAAAATGTTCTCTGGTGGTTCTGATAATCTTCATTGGTTTCTCCATCATCTAGAAAGAGTTTTATATTGCTTGCAGACACTAATGACCATTAGCACCTCTCATGTCAAATACACTGGTTTAAGTACCATAAAGCACTAAGGAGCACAATGCAGTAAAATGGCAACATAAAACCAATTAATGGCTTTCGACTGAACTACTGATTACAAGTACTAAACAGAACACCTTTCCAGGAGTACTGGAAATTACCTTCTAGCTTTTTAATTTTATATGACTCATGTCACAAATTTGGAAATTACTTCAATTTATAACAAGCAAGTCAATCAGAGATCAGTTACTCCTCTTCCTCAAACCTTAACACAGTGACTCACCACATGCAATCAAGGCAGAAAGCAAAGTCCCTTTAAGTGTGGAAATTTCAGGCTCTCTAAAAGTCACTACTCTGTTTCTCATTCACACCAGTTGCCTCTCTTTTTCACCTTCATTAAAAAGTACATTAAATAAACTGTGTTGCTATTAAGGCATTTAAGAATTCAGAGAAAAAAAGCATTCAAGTTTTGGAGGAGTGTTTTTTGTAACAGTGGTGAATAGGTTAAAAACTTGGAAGAATCAAGTTTGCTGAGTAAGATATCATTTTTTATTTGAAACCTGAAATAGGTAGGAGAAAACATACAAACTTTATTGCACACAAATTCTTCCTCATATAACCTGAAATGTTCCCAAACCGTGTTTATTCAGAAGCTCCACTGAAGGGTTTGGGTGCCTTAGAGCTGTGTTTTACTCATCATTACATAAGCTAGCAGAATAACTGCATGGATATGATCTCCCTCACAGGCTCTGCCTTTGCTGCTTTTTTCACACTTTCATGAAGAAAAAGGGGCTTTTTTTTAATCACCTCCTCGTTTTCTGCAAGAGTTAGGATAATGTAAATGTTTTGAGTGAGGCTAAGCTTTTCCACAGCTATCAACCAGCTACTCCCTTAATTCCCATCTAATACCCACCATGGCAGAAGAGCACACATGAGCCTGTTGTTTGGTTAGACTATCAACAACAAGAAGGTCAATAATGTTTAATGTAATTTAAACTGTGGTTATTAGGCTTCAGCATCAGCAACTCCAGGACAAACAAGGCAAGAACAAAAATCATCAGCTTTGGTTTGAGGCTGCTTTTTGGCAGGCTCAGAAAACAGACTATTGTGCCAGTTTCATTTGATTCATGCTCAGAAGATCTTAAGAAGTGCGTGTAGACATTTCTTTGTGTTGGCAGAGCATGGGCTGAGCCACAAATTGTTGGAGGCTTGAGAAAAAATAATTGAGGGAAACATTGCTACATGCTTGTTGTTTAATGATCATCTCTACGCATCTGTTACTGGTCATTGCAGAACATACTGGGATGAAGTCAACTTTCTGTCAAACCAGCACAGCTCCTAAACTCCTAAATCACATATAGGGATTCTGAAGTAGCTCAACCATTCTATAGGTTATGTCATGAATACATTTATAAAGGCATTTAAAGTAAAACGAGAATTTACTGCTCACACTGTCACACTGTGCTTCCAAAGGACACAAGGCTTGATGAGGGCATCCAAACTTCATTATATTTAATAAGGTTCAGTCATTGTATGGAATTTACTTCATGGCCATTCAGCTGGCCAATCACTGGGTTACCATTTTCAGGCTCCACTGACAACACTGGCCAGATCTCCACTGCCTGCAGCTGGAATTGGAACAGAGCTCACAGGTAGGCACATCCACAGGGAAGTCAAAATTTAGATGAGTGTCTTGAGCTGTCCTATGTTGACACAAGTTCTCTACTGGTATCACAGCCAAGTCCACATCAAAGTTTGTGTCAGCATAGCACTATTAAAGAAGGGATGTTAATGGAGACTGTTGAAAAATACTTTCATATAAATCCTCTTCTATTTTTGCAAGTTTTCTGAACAATAAAGAGCTGGGGTAAACTTCTCACAACACATCTCTAAATTCTCTTAGATGTTATTAGAACACTTAGACAAAACTTTCCAGCTATTTCTGACAACAGGAAAGTCATTAACAAAAACATTTTGTTCATCTTAAAAACAACCTCATTCATGGGACTTGCAATTTGTCATGAGTTTTAGAATGGGGGATGCAACTTCTGCCTTTTCCCTGCAGATCTATCCAGATGTGACCAAGCTTGAGAAAACTATCTCCTTTGTTTTGTTTTTTTTAAATGTGAAACACTTCCACAAGTTTGCCAGTGAAAAATCACAGAAAAACCTACTCTCATTGATGATAACTGATCCTCTCCAATTTCCAGCACTGACTGGACATCATGTACCTCCTGCAAAGGTTCCTTCAGTCTGACAAGGATTAGAGGGAGGAGGTCTGTAATAAATACTCCATGCCTAAGCACAAAAAGCCACTGGAATGGAAAGAAGACATCCCTAAGGATCCTGATACTACTGTCACTCAATCATCTGGGGAACAGGAGTATCCAGCACACAACAGGCAGATGGACAAGGAGCAAAGAGACAAAAGGGATTCACTGTGTGAAAGAATCTGATGAGACTGGGACGAGAAACCATGGATGGAGATGGAAGCTGAGGAGGAGGAGGGATAACATTGGAAGGGCCAATTAATCAAACCTGGGCACTCAAATTGGATAAAGACCTTAAGGGAACTCAGGTGTAAGACTCAGGAAATGGTGATGGGACAGATCTCAAAAAGAACCTAGGCAGAAGAGATGAGAAATGTTAAGGAGAGATGAAGAATGGAAGTGGCTAAAAATATCAACCTGAACAAAAAGTCAGAAGTCTGAGACAACTGAAACTGGATGAAGATTAGAAGGAGGAAAAGTACACTGTTCTCTGACACCTAGTGCTGTATCACTATCACCCAGCCAGCTCAAATAGCAGTGCTCTTATGCAGCCACAAAGGCTTTAAACCTGCAGTTTAGGAGGTCTGCCTTTTCCTTTTCTCCCTGACAAAAGGAAATGATACAGGCAGACAAATACAAGGCAACACAAGACATGGAGACACAGATAAAGGAATGGGCAGACATGCACACGCGTGCGCACTAAAACAAAAGGAGCATTACAGATCAAACGTGTATTTTGTGCATAAAAAAGATCTTTTAAGAGGAGTCACTGACTTAAAGAAAGCTGTTACCTGTGAGACTGAGCTTAATTTACAGAGAGAAAAAAAGGAAATCTTGGAAAAGGTTGTGGATGGCTTGTGGGAGAAGAAAAGCACTTAGTTATGGCAACAGAGCAATGGCCTGCAAAAGAGTTGTAGTTCCATCTCTTCCATGAAGCTCCTTGATGATACTGGGTGGGTATCACTTACTTTTACTAAGTAAAATTTTTCTTAGGTTTTTTTTTTAGTTCTTAATCTTATTGTTAAAAGCCTGGAGTTTTCTTTGCCCTGTAAAAATTCAGCCTTAATTTCTACATAGATTGTGCACTCACAACTGCACCAGAATGAAGAACTGCAATATCAGTGCAACCTTTTTAACGAAGTCTGAGTATTTTTGAAACTCCTTCAATTTGCTATCCAAATTAGTAGATATAAATAAATTCAACTTCTCTAGGGGAAAACATAGCCTAAGACACATAACAAGGCCATATAAATCTGCTATTTAAAAAAAAAATTACAGACAAGTTATTCACATGTTCAGTATAGTAAAAACATTATTGAAAAAATCATGCAGAAATGAGGAAATCTTTCTTCTCATCAGTATCTGCATAGTCTACATACCTACACACTAAACAATAATTTTTAAAAATTGAATATTTAAGAGGTTTATACTAAGACAGCAATGTCCATCCTATGGACTGAACTAGGCACAAACTGTTCTGCATGTGATCATACAATTAAAGATGTATAATCAGGCCAAGGCACAAAAGACATTAATTGTGTGCAAAGGACACAAACTATGTGCAAAGGATGTTAATTGTGTGCAGACAACCTGTCTTCTGACACAGCCTTACTTTGTGTTTTCATTTTATTGTCTTAATAATGCACTCTTTTAAGAAAGATTTTGAAGATACATTACCCCAATTTAATATTAAGTTAATGTCAGCCAAAGTCACTATATACACTCAATGATACAAATAATTTACAAGGTAATAGAAGGGATGGAGTGACAGAAACTCTGGATTATGTAGAGACATAAAAAATGCAAGAATTTCCTGCCTTTAATACCTTCCTCATTAGTGAGCACCTCCTTAGTATTCCTTCCCCACTGACTGCAATCAGTACCTTATTGTTCATAATTCCTATTTCCTTGGCTGTTCCTAAATTGCACTCTCCAAATGGCACAAAGTCATCGTAAACAAAATCCTACATCTTCAGTCCACTAATTTCTGTAAATTGAGCTCAAACAAAGCAATTAGGTGGCATACTTGGAAACTACCAGCTTGAACATTAGTATCATTTCTTCCCTAATAAAAACTTGACATGTTTTATCTGGCTAGGGCTTTTAGCTTTTTTTTATAATTTGACTAAATTAGTCACTTATACGTGTTTGTCCCATTGCTTCTCCCAAGACATGGTATTCCAAACCATGTTATATAATATTTATATAATATAATATATATTATATATATAATATTACATTATATAATAGATTTAACTCACTAGCCACTGAAATAAATAAGTAAGCCCATGTCTTTCCATCCTGTTCCTTCACTGGTATTCCTTGGGCAAGCATTGTGAAGTGCAACATCTTGACCTAGAATTTAAAACCCTAAAATTACCGGTCAAACATTGAAGCAGGTCATTCAACTGGGCTTCAGGGAGGTGAGGGTATGAAGGGGCTGTTTGTTTCAGTTTTGCAGAATGCTGCCTCAGTAGCTTGTGAAGAAAAAAGCTGCCAAATTTTGTAATGAATTCCACAGAACATTAAGTCTGATGCTTAGCAGAAGCCATAACTGTTAAGTAAATGATATCCTTTTGATGAATACCCTTATTTGAAAACAACATTGATTCTTCTAACCCTCTAGCAGTGTCCCAAAACAGATGTGCACAACTGCAAATTCTGTTTGCTTTCAGGTTTACGAAGTGTGATGACATTTTTACAATCCTGCATGAGCCCTTTTACCCAGGAGTAAAATAAAGCACAATAATTCTTCACCATCTGTTTGTTAATTTTGCATTCATTTAACTTTGCATTTTAAACTAATAATCATTTTCTTATAATATAGTTTGCTCCATTGGTAGAAATTACAGCTGTTCAATTAAAAAAAGAATGGTTTATAACACAGTTTTCCTCTAAATAATTCCATTGCTCTTAATTATAGAAATGTTAGTGCCATCAAATGGAAAAGAACTGCCAGAGATTAGTGTTATGCTTTACATGTCACAGATTCCCTTAGTAAATGTACCTATTTTCTTCTGTTCCAGCACCAATTCCTACTTGGTCTCTTTAACAATAAACTCATTTTTCTCCACTACAAGATTCTGTGTGTTTTAATTTTTTGTTACATGCAAAGGTACAAACAATTAAATGAAGCTTCTGTTTCATTTGTGGCACAAAGTCAAACCAAGCACAGTCCTACTTCTTCATAATGCTTTTCCTTAATCTCTAATGACAGGACAAGGAGGTTTTGATATTTATATTTCAGCTGGTTACAGCTAAACTAGGGCTGGAATAATGTCCTAAAAGCTTTTTCTCACCATGTTTACAGTCAAATGGTGAAATCCCATTCCTTTATCAAAAGTAAAACCACATTGAAATAACATGAATAATACATCAGAGCTAGTGAAGGGGAAACAATTTGGGTCAACAAAAGATGTGGTGCCTGGAGAGAGAGAGCAGGAGGCAGCCAGAGATTCTGAGAGCTCTATTGTGGAGTCTGTGTTATGCTCTGGACAGGGCATTTCCCACACAGACCAGGCTGGAAGGTCACAAGCCCTAAACACAGACTGTCCCCACGCTGACACAGCGGAGAGTCTGCTTCACTGAGGTTCCTGGGCTTAATCATCATCATCATCATCATCTACAAATAAACTCCTCAAGAGACACAGGCTGCTCAGCTAATTCATGTCAGCAGTCCAGTAGTATTAGAGAGCTGTTCAGATGGTTAAAACAATCAAGATGATTGCACTGTTTTCTAAAACCAATTTTATCTGATGGCATAGAAATCTCAGCATCAGATGACATCCTAATGCTGAGACAGTGCTAAGATAACAATTCTGTCACAGTACTAGGATGAGTATTTTACTTAAAACACCCATAAGGCAAGAGATGGTTTACCACAAAATTGATTTATTTCAATTAAAAGAGTTCAGAAAAAGCTGAAAAACACTCACTGGTGTTTAAGACTGTAACAGAGCACTCACCTACAGAAATGAACTTCCAGAAGCACCACACACAAGATGATCACATAAAATTAGGAGTGAAAGTCCAGCCACAGGTTAGTGAGATGCTCAGCTTCCAGTCCAAGCAGAATCCTGCACATCCTGACCTTTCAGCTTCCCAGACAAGCGAGCAATGCTGCCAGGGCCGACCTTTTCTGGGGGATTTATCCATCACAGATTCTATGTCTGACAGGAAGCAAAGATTCTGGAGGTGCCCAAGGCACATTCTGCTGTGATGGATGTGTAATGGTAACAGTTTTCCCAATGATTTGCCATCTATTTCAAGTTACTCTCATTAAAAAACCTCACCTGGTGTGACATTTGAGAAAACTGAAACTCCTACTTATTGAACGTATCAAATCCATTTATATTTTGGAAAATGAGCATTTGCCTCACAAAGCTCAAAGAATAATAATAACAACTGAACTGTCTTCCTGTGTAATTTCTCTGAAAGTTCTCTATTTGCTTTTAAAGGTTCATAATTTGTCAACACATCTCTCTGGAAATACCACACAAAAAAATTCTAAGATTCTGTAACAACCTGCAGTAATTGAAAGGAAAAAAGCCCTCAATATTTGCTTGGATATTTGGTTAGACTGGGTATTTAGATTCAGATTCACTATTTATTCTACAGATTCTGTCATTCTTCCCAGTTCTTTGCACAGCAGTTTCATACTGAAGAAAATTTTTGAACGGAAAGGAAATACTAAAGTATAAATTTAAAAGTGCAAAGGGAAGGGCAATATGTGGAAGCACTTGCAGTTTTATAAAAAAGTTTCTAGACTGCAGCTTGAATACATGTATCTGAAGTGAGACCATGACACTGCAATATAGTGTATCAAGTCATTTTACCCAAGTTAGATGCTTCAAGAAATAAATATTTATTTATTTCATAACAGCTACTTTCCCTCACTGATGTACTGAAGGGGAAAGTGACATCTTTGAGGGAAACCATTAATATCACTGAAATCACACTGGTAAAAAAAACCTCATGTGAAGTGCTGCTTTGAGAACATGCCACTTCATCAGTTCTTCAATTAATGTTATTTAATAGGATTCTTATAATTAATCATGACTATGACTCATGGAACACCTACACATTCATTACTGGCAGCAGACCTACTATTGTCTGCCTACTCCTTATTCCCAGGTCAGAGCTGCAGAATGGGAAGGACAAGTATACACATGAAAATAAACAATATGAATTCTTTCACATAAATAAATGACTATCAACAGTGGTCTATTAGGAAAAATAGCTCTAATGCAATTAATGTCTGTATTTCCCACTGAGGTGATGCACTTGCACAGGATGGGCAGTTGCTCCACATTTGTGAGGATTCCTAAGATGCCTCTCTCATGCCTGATTTGCTCCATGTTATTAAAAAACCACTCAACGACACCTGCATTAATGGCACTACTTCATACTGATGTCTGCAATATTTATGCTCAATCTGCAACTCTGGGACAGAACTTACACTAATGGAAGTCAATAACAAAATCTTCAGGGAGTTCAAAACTATTTTTTGCTAATGGTTTGATTTTGTGAGCTGCTGAGTACACCAAGCTCAGAAGTAGTTTTTAGGCTACTGCTTAAAAGCAAACTGATGCCAACAGACTAATATGAGTACTCCTGAGTTTTAAAGCATGTTTATAAGATATTTTTGAGGATGGGTGAAAATCCCAAATGAAAATCCACAATATAATTTATAGTAATCAGGAAAAAAATCTCAGACTCTTTTGACTGGAATAATCAGAACCCCTTTATAATTCTAATTTCATTAAAGAGTCTGGACTGTAAAGCACTCATTCAAAAAAACCCATGTGACTCACATTCATGATAAATTTAACAGACATGCTTAAATAAAATACTATATAAAAGGGAAACTGCTGTGAAACCTAGATTAGAGTCAGTTGTGTAACACTAAGCAAACAATGCTACAGCTGAGCAAATACACCTACTAGTCCCACTGAGGTATTTTTTCTTTTTATTCCTGTGCTATATATTAAGGAGAAAGCTGCTGAAGAGGCCTTTTTATTTCTATAATGCTCAAAGCATAATGAGGACCTGTCCTTGACTGAAACTAACCAATATTAACTCCAAAAGACTGATTACTCTTTTTTCAAAAATATAACCATCACACAAAAGGCAAAATTAGACCCTTGAACACCAACAATAAAAAACCCGAGATGAGCTATGGAAAAGACTGAATATAAAATATTTAAATCAAAAGCAACCATGAGTGGGGTGGTAATAAGGTAGGAAAAGGAGGGCTGCATTAAAACACCTACAAAGGTGAGGAGATTGGTGGTACTGCCACACTTCCTTGTGTAAATTTTTATAAACTTACTGCTGGCATGCTGGTTAAGAGATGGGTATGGTTTCCTGACTTTTTAAATATATACAGAGCTCCAGTTTTCTTATTTGCTGAAAATACTAATGGTATAATAATTTAAACAAATTTAATAATATTTTTCATACATTTTAAAACGAGATTTTATTTCCTTGTTCCACATTCAGACTTTGGGGGCATTCCACTGACATTTTCTCTCTTTTGTAGACTTTGAAGGACTATGCCATTGTTGCTGACCACAGAAAGACAGGAAAAAGAGAGGGCCCAAGTATCTGCATTCTCATTTTCTACAGCAAAGCCCCAAAATGGGTCAGTCCCACCAGCAAAATGACACATTACCAAGGAAGAAGGTACATTCTTGATTTGAGAGACAGTGTGATTTTCCTTTAATGGGTTTTCTTTGCTCTTCAGAAATCAGATTCTCTCTGGTTTTAACACATAACCCTTCCCCCCCGCCAGATTCTAAAATTCTGCAATGGAATGTTAGTGAACTGCTATGTCATTGCCTTAATGCTCAGAGTAACACTTATGAAATACATCAAGGGAAGTGGGGGGAGAAGAAAAAAAAAAAAACAGGATTTCTTTCGATGCATTATGAAAAGAAGTGTTTTCTACCCAAGTCATGCAAAAGGAAGAAAAGGTCTTTGTGAAACACACTTCAGCAGTTTGGAACACACACTGAACAATTTCACTTCAGAGCCTCCAGTAAATTATTTCAGGGAATGTTAGTGAATAAAGGAAACCTGCACTGGAAATTCCTCCAGGAACACAGGCCCTTTCATGTTTCTCAGCAAGGCTCTTCAGCTTTCACTCCTGGGCTGTTGCTGTTTCTCAGCCTCTTTCTGTGCTCCAGCCCATTCTGTCTGGTCCCTACACCTCAGCCTGCCCTCAGTGCTTATCTATCACCTATTCAGCATCAAAACCCTCTCAGAAATGTTTCTGTAGCCACAGTCTCTCTCCCAATTCTGGTACCCACCTATCTGACATCTGGAGTTCAAGAAAGGTGCACTTTTCAAAGCATTCAGCTTGAAAAAACCCCACACTGAAAACTCTTAAGGCTGACTATGCTTTTTTACTTGAGTGTCATGGGAGTGCTCCCATGGTGAGCTCTGTGGAACCTCCTCCTGGCTTCAGAGCAGGAACCCAGGAGCACCACTGCTCTGGGAGAGAAAAACAATGGATCAGGCTGAAAAATCAAACAATTCCCCCTTCAGATGAAGCCACACAAACCATCTTAAAGAAAGACACTTAGTGCTGCCAAAGTAACTCAAGTATTTTCCTCTCTCGTTTGCTGCTGTATTCCACAAATGCAGTTATAAAGGGAAAGATAATTTAGGTAGATTCACCTGCCAGAAATGGCACCATGCTTCTGTTCAGATGTACAAAACTATAGGGGACAATGGACAAACAGAGCAATGGAAGCAAGAGAAATTGTGTTTGGAAAGAAGTGATAGTTTATGAAAAATTCTGGCTCACTGTGAAAAAAAGTTCATCACTTAAACCTAAAACATATATTGGAATCTATGCACTGGCCATTGTCCCTGGCAAGGGTAAGCTCTAGAACTTGGTTCTTGTGGCCCAAATAAGGAACAAGACCCAATTTTACTCTAAGCAGTGATTTCCAATGTGCACAGACAGTGCCACTTGATCTGCACACAAATTCACAGTATTTTTTCATCTACTTGGAAACAAATAGGTAGGGATACAAAATAGCTGTTATTTCACAGAAGGTTCGTGACAATGCACATCAAAAGAAAATCTGAAAATAAAACTTGTTTTAAAATGTGCATCTTTTGCTCTGCTTCATCTGAAAAGGCAATTTTTTCTCTGAACTGTTATTTACAAACTAAAGCCTGCCTTCCTCTTGTAAATACAATAAACATGATGAAGACAATATAAAAAAATAACAATAGCTAAGCAAGTTTCACATGACCATGTGCTCCTTCTTCCAAGCAATAGGTCACACACTGGTAGCAGGTTATGAAACAAGGAACTACTACAGAGACTGTAAAAAGTGACATTGAAGTATCTGCACTTGATAAGAATCAAACTCCATAAAAAAACAAAAAAAACCAACAAAAAAACCACAAACAAACAAACAAACAAAAAAAACCAAAAAAAACCAAAAAAATCCCAAAACCCCAAAAAAAAACCCCCCAAAAAACTCCATACACAGAAAAAGCTCTAAATCCAACACTTTACTGATATTTGGTATATTGATACTCTACTGTACATTAGCACATAAACAGACCAGTGTTTTGTGTATCTGAAGAAAGGAACATCTTTTGTTTTTTGAGATGCCGTTTCTAAAAAGTGCTAAAGTGTCATACAGTCTTGAAATAAGTATTTCTTCATATTCCTAATAAACTTTTCCACTTGTAAAAATCCCAAAGCTCTTAACAGGCTGAAGCATAGTACTGGCTTTACTGGAATGTTAATAATAAAAATTTTAATTATGGGAAAATTACTTTAAGATTCTGTATTTATTTTAAATGAACTTTGGCTGGGGAAAAACGTAATATTGCCCAGATTATTTTAGAAACAAGTTTTTAATTAAATACTTTCAGTTTAAAGCTGTAGCTCTGTATGCCTTTATTTTTTTCACTGGCTGGCTGACTTGGAAAGTTACTTAATGATAACAGATAATCTCGTACCACACAGTACAAACCTGAAGTATCAATCCATCTAACAAATGGTGGGGGGACATAAAAAACAGGCCAGCTCTTCACTCAATAAACCTCAATTACATTGCAACAATTAATCCTTACTAACAACCTCTCCCTCAGCCATGTTCCCAGACCTACCCAAGTATCAAAGTATTCTCAGAAAGACTAGGAAAATAAATGAAGGAGTTTTTCTCAATAAATGGAAAATTCAAAATTAAAATTATTTCCAGACCCCTTCAGTCATCAGATGTGCTTAGCCTTTACTTCAGTCACACACTTCCCATGTGTTACTGCCTCTTACTTTATGACCATAACTATTGAGACAGACCAGTCTAGTTTACAGTAATCCTTACAAATTTTTAAATACACCACTAAAGATTCACATACAAGCATGCAGTCTAATTATATCCCAAGGTATCCATAATTTAGGTGACATAATTACAAAAATGTACTAGAAGAAAAGAATCTCTAAGCTCTTAATTCGCATTTACTTAGTTTTAAATAATACTTCATTGTCTTAAATACCAGCAGGGATTTAGAAAAATGTATTTTATTATTTTATTCTAGAAAATGTGGTCTATCAGACAACTGGAGGAACGGAAACTATGTTTTCAAAGCTGAGTCCTCAAGTCTGTAGCTTCAAAGGTGCTGTGTTTGGATAGGTAACAAAACTCTTCTAACAGAACTTAATTTACATTTTTCTGTTCTATGTTTCACTGCAGAAGAAAAAACAGAATCACAGAGCCAAAGGATGGTTTGGGTTAGAAGAGACATTAAAGATCATCCAGCTGTAACCCTCTGCCATGTGCTGGGACACCAGAGCAGGCGGCCCAAAGCTCCATCCAACCCAACCTCGAACACTTCCAGGGATGGGGCAGCCCCAACTTCTCTGAGCCACCTGTTCCAACCTCACCCCCCTCACAGGAAAGAACTGCTTCCACTCTAAACCCAGTCTAAACCCACTCCCTTTGTGTTTGAAGCCATGGAGCTTTGAGCAATCTGGCTGGAAGGTGTTCCTGCCCATGGCAGGGGAGGTGGAACAGGATGATCTTTACTGTCCCTTCCAATCCAAATCGTTCTGTAATTCTGTGACCTCACATGAGCAACAATCTTGTTATGGTAAAGCTTCTTTTGGTTCAAATGAAAGAATACTTTAATCACTGTTCACTTCACAATGAGAATTAAGCTGTAGATCTTACTAAGTATCAAATACCTGTTCTAAACTGCTGGACCTGCAAAAAATCTGAACATACAGAGGTCCCATGGCAGCTCTGTAACATGAACAGATTTACCAAAGCTGTACTGACATTATTTAAGGTGTTCCAGAAGAATTATACATGTAAATCAGAGCCTACTATGATAATTTAAAGATACCCCAACTGCTTTCCAGAACTTGGGAAATACAGCTATAAAACAATTAACACAGGCTTTCTGATGTCATTTGTAAGCTCCGAGAACAATTAACATTCTTCAAGACAACAAGGATCTGGCTTTAAGTGACCAAAATCCAAACCATTATGGAACAGAGTAAATCATAGAAGATAATTTAGAGTGTTAAACTATCCCTGAAGTTGTACCCTCAGTCAGCAAGGTCCTTTAAGAACAATGCTTATCCCCATCAGCAGGGAAATGCCTACAGATCTCTAGAGAAACTCTAAATAACAACAGAGAAATTCATGGAAAATTTGAATAGTCCATGGCCCTCATTGCTGAACTGTTACAGTATGTCTAAAACATGCCAGGACCTGAAGGAAACTACCAAACTGACCAAAAGCACATGCAAGTGTCTTCTTGGTGGCATGTATGGCACTATTTCTCCAGTCTTTCTCTACTACTTTCTGTGCTGGAGCTCTCTAAGAGAGAGCAACCCATTAAAAAAAAAGTAGATGTTATTTTGGAAGAAAACTTCCTGCAGTACTTCCTCAGTTGCAGGACAAAAGCAACTACAGGAAAAAAAAAACCTCAATAAGATAAAATCAAAAGCCACTCCCAAGAGCAGCCAGGTAGTCCCTCCCAAGCTGTAGTGAAGGGACATGAGGAGAAGCCAAGCGCCTGCTCTGTGCAAAAGCACCATAAAAAACTCAAGGGGTGAGAAAGGAACTTCTGAATCCCAGAGGAGCTCATTTAGTTTTCATGTTACAAAGCTCGTCCTTGAAAAATGGGCAAATGCAGAGGACACTACCTAGAAATGGCATAAATTATAATTTATTACATTCTCTTCCTGCATTTTTCTCTGGATTTAAGAATTAGTCATTCTTCCAACAATGAAAAAGGAAGAAGGGAGCTCTTAAAGCATCAGAGAGCTGCAAATTCTGCACTCTGGAAAAAACCCCACACCACTCCATGCTCTGTTCAGCTGGGTTGTGACATACACGAAGCCAACACCATCCCTACATTCAGGATTCTGTCATCTAAGCCATTTCTCACAC
The DNA here is from genome assembly GCF_901933205.1 of Camarhynchus parvulus. NCBI lineage: Eukaryota > Metazoa > Chordata > Aves > Passeriformes > Thraupidae > Camarhynchus > Camarhynchus parvulus. Next base: position 6,870,402 of record NC_044572.1, read on the forward strand.
ACTTTTTCTCAACAAAAAGAAAAACCAAATAAAAAAATGTTGTGGTTAAATTGGCACAATCCTCCCCAGTGTATGAAGTTAACAGTACATAAGGAACAACAAAAGGAAGTATCATTTTAGCCAAACTGGTTTTCAACTTGAAGCAGCACAAATAAAACATACACACCATGAAAAACAATTTTCAACAAGATGAGAAGAGCACTGAGATTAAGGGGTGAAGATACATTCAAAATATGGACAGTTTTAAAAGATGTGTAAACATGTTCCCCACTTTTCCCCTCAACTTATTTATTTCTGATCTAGCTTGGTAGGCATCACACTAGAATCAAGTCTTGAGCAAAGAATTTAAAATAGACTTTTCATTACTATCATGTTTCTCCTATTCAGCCTTCAAGCAGATAGGAACCTCCTCCTTGATTTCCACCAGCACTGTTTTCTTTGACTTTTATGTCCTTGACAAACTCTTCCAAACTTGGAAACTGCTTCCTACATCTTATCAGAAGAGAAAGCTGGCTGGGTAAGTTACTCTTGTATTCCTCTCTGGTGCTCAATTTGTTCAAAAGTGGTTTAAATACATTATCCAGCTAAACTCACTTTCTGAATTGAGCTATTTACATACTGGGGGACAAAAAGCAGTCCACCTTATCTGGGACTCTGAATGCTACAGAGTAGCTATGGCTAGACAATGTAAGGCAGGTAATCGGCAAATTTTATTTTTCCTCAGCTGACTGCAGACAAACAAAGAGCAACCTACTCAATACCTGCAAAATAAACATCAAAATTATGAAGTATTATTGAAAAATACCTGAAAATACTTTGGGAACCACTATTTAAGAAACCAGTCTTGTTAAAAGCTGAACAAATGTAAGTCTTAAAAGCCTCTACATTTTACATGATAATGTAAGTTCACATTTCCAAGTATCAGAAAGCAGGAGAGCTACAAAAGTGTAAGACTGCAACCAAAAATACAAGAAAAAGCTGTAAACTCCACTTGTCCACATTTATTGTATTTTTTCCAGGGAAAAAACTCTAACTTCTGTTTGATCAGGTTCTTTTGCTTAGTTTGTCTTATTAAGTCTACAATTCACACTGTTTTTGCATCTTACACTAAATATCAGTACAAACACCAGTAAAGTCCATCTTCCTGAGGCTGACAATGTGACAGCTTCTTTACCATGGTGAATCTTACATATTGAGCAAAGCACCATATTCTTATCTTATGAATGATAAGAAAAATTGAGTTAAGCTTTGGATCAAACAAACCTTTTCTCTACTCCATCGATATTCTGAAGAGTTGTTTTCTTTCAAACCTTGAAACAAAGTGACTCCCAAATCCCATGAAATGCTATCAAAGTAGTGGGGACAAGGCATTGCCACCCTGGGGTGTTGAAGCTCTACCTTACACACTGTACCAGGATAAAGAGGTGAATTCTTAGGATCATCCTGAGAAAAGCTCAGGCACTGGGTTTCTCACCAAGATCACCAGTTCTTCCTTATGGCTTCCTAAACTTAGAAAGCAGTTCTGAGAAAAGCCATGACTCTCCCTTGCTGAGATAAGCAATGAGATGAACTGAGGCATCTCCACCACGGATCTGACTGAATTCCAGCTTTTCTTTGTTCCTTGTCACAAACCAACGTGACACACAGGATTTCAAGCACCTCACAGATGCAGGTTTGTGCACTCATGAATAGTAAAGAATGGCAAACCCCAGCCTTTGAAAGAAAGACAAAGAATCCACCACTGTCTAGACACAAATACATGAAACAAGCTGGTCAGGTGCCTTTGCCAGGCCTTCACAATGAGCAAATCAAAAGAGCTGGAGAAGAAAGACGCGCTAAGCAGGGTATTTTGTGAGACAGTCACAGATTCTGAGATCGCTGTAGTGCTGTGTTTTAAACCTTCAGCAAAGAAGGGCCCAGAATAAAACCAAAATGGATAAAAATATGTATTTTGGAACAGGTCAGTGGAGTATGTCCACACAAGCTTTACTAATGCAATCACAAGTTCAGTGAAGCCAAATGGACATCTCAACTGGTAAACAGAGTAATAAGAAACACTGTCATATCCAGTTAAAGCAGATTTGCAAACAATAGGCAGCCTAACTAATGAGAAACATGAATGTAGCTTACAAATTAAACAGTTCCTCAAGGTAACAACAGGCTCAAAATGCTCTCCAAAAACTAAAAGACCTAAATCAATGAATTATCAAAAGTTGGTTACACTTCAAATATGCATTTTTACATGAACAGAAGGAAAAGAACACGTACTTTCCCAGAAAAGGAAAGATGCAGTACTGCAGGCCACATCACAAACCAGTTCCTCATGCCAAAAGGACTTCCAAGAAGACAGAAATCCCCTACCAAGCAAACAACAACAAACCCAAAGCAAATTTGGTGGCAAGCAGAGGAAACAGCACCCAGCTTGGTTTTATTTAAACTATTTTTCTGTATGCCCTGAGCACATAGTTGCTTTTGCATGGCCAACAGATCTCAGAACATATGAACAGAACTCTTCTAAAATGCAGGAACATCCCATTAGAAAGAAGCCCAAACAAATAGAAGCACAAGATGCTGCAAACACAAACACATACTTTCAATTAATTAATTTACCTTTCATTCTAAACTTTTTTAAAATAACTCATACAAAGATGAGCTTTTCCACTACCACAGAGGACAACCACGACCTTATACTTTTTACTGCCTTCTTAATCTTAGTAACAAGTTAAAAAGTAGTGGAAGAATTATTACCAACTATTACAGCCTGGACACAAGCAAACACAGGATTACTTGGGCTCCAAGCCAGGTCCAGAGAAAATCCTTGAGCAATCACTACACTTCTCTGTAGTCAGGAACAGAGAACTACAGAAGAGTTTGGTCCTTATTTTTGAAAAAATAAAACAAAATAAAAAGGCAAATAAATCCCTGGTGTGATAGTGGGATAAAGAAGTCCAATTCCATCTAGCTATTCTTCTAGAATCACAGTTGTGCCTTGACTCAGCTCTCCCTGGGGATATCACAAGAAGGATAAAAGAGAATAACAAAATCAGTGTCATTCTTTGCTGGCTGACTGCTCAACTACGCAAAAAAAAAGTTCCTCAACGGCTTCAGCAAAGACTGAATAGAAAATACACAGAATGGCACTCAATTCAACTCCTCTCCTCTCTCTGCACTGCCATGAAACATGTGCAACAGGGGGATCTAAACATTACTTGCAGAATTTGAAAAGATCAGAAGGGAAGATTCAGTACAACACATGAAAAGACAGCTGAAACGGAAACTGCAACACCAGAGATGTTCATTCTTCAAAAAATTTGTAGTTAAGTAATTCCATTGTAAACATCTATGCAAAACTTAAAAAGGTGCTGATGACATAAAGGTGAGGCACCATCACCCTGAGCACAGGGATGGAGCAAGGTACTGGACAGAAACAAATAATGAAATAACGGAAACAAGATGAAATTCAAAACAGCAAAACCCAAACTTTAACAGCTCAACCAGGATTTCTGTTAAAAGAAATGACTACAGACAGGAATGAGCTGATCACAAAATGACCGCAAGCCAAAAACAAGGGGGGAAAAACTTTCAACAGCAAGACTAAAATAAAAAATGTATTCAATTTTGAATATTCTTTCAATTCTTACTATCGTTTTTTATACATACACGAAAATATTTTAACGTTTTCAAGCTCATCCAGAACTTAATACTGTCAGGTTCATTCATTTCCAATAGTCTTATTTTGAAAGCAGAAACACAGAAATTAAGTAATTATTCAAAATAAAGCATTCACTTAATATGAATAGAAAAAGGTACAAAAAAAGCTGTATTCTATGGCTTGTATTGAAAGACTGATGTGAAGCATCTTTTTAGTCCAAATGATGGAGAACATCTACTGGTATCTTATGCCAAATTTTTTGTTTTATTATAATGCATGAAAAGCAAGAAAACTCAAGTGAAAAAAGGCCTAAGCATAACCATGGGAAAACCACCAAAAATTACAAATATTTGTTGACAGCATGGCTGATTTAATATAAAAAATAATACTATTATTTAAAAACCCTCTTGGGCATTATTAAATATGACCAAACAATAGCTAGATGTGGCAAAACCAATGTGTAAAACCAAGATTTCAAAATGGTACCAGAATATGACACCACAACAAGTTAATCCTTTTCAAAGGTACTCACTTTTCCAAAGACATTACCACTTCAATTTAAAAGATGAAATATTTACCTGTGTATTTCTATGAGTATTTAGAGTACCAAGGTAAGTTTTCAGGGCAAACACTGGCTTTTTTATACTAACCTGCTTTTTGAAACTGGCATGAAAGTAATTGAGAAATTTTTTTACTGTATTTGCATCATATAATTTCCGGATATAAACTGGTACAATAAATATTACCTCTACCTACCGGAGGTATTTGCTAATTGAATTCAACTTTTCTTTTGTCTCTAATTTGTTTTGGTCAGCCTGGTTCTTCCTACATTCTAGTTACCTCAAAAATAATTAATGTTATTTTCCGTGCAACTCCACAAAACTTTTTAATAAATTGCAACTCAAGTTTTTAGCACCAGGATCTTCCCAAAGGAACCTTATTATAAATGAGAGCTCAGACATCCACACATGGGTATTTTTAGTCACACTTTGTATTGCATTGTTTTTTTTATCAACCCTACCAACACAGTTTTAGGGATTTGAGCATTTAAGTGTTTTTACTCACTTCTGTGCTCCCTGAGACAACAGCTTTGTCCACGTTCAGCGCTAGCTGCTCTTCAGTCGGGCAGACTCCCACAGACCACTCCGCACAGCGGTGATGAGCCCAGCAGTGACCTGGTGTGCACACAGACAAAGGGCCAGGGTTGGACAGCTCTGTCAGGCACTTCCTCCAAGCACAGAACTCCCTTCTGGCAGTCAACACTTGCCAGAAATAACAGAGAGGTCTTTTCCCCCATTTTTTTCCTTGTTGCGACATTGAAAACCCATCCTATGATACACTGAATATACTGCAGTTACTATCAGACGCTGCCATTTTGTTTTATATACAACACACCTTTTTTTATCTGTTTATAATTTTTAAGTGCCTGAACATGTAATCATAGCACTGGGGTGCACAGCATTCTCTGACTTTGACTCTACATTCAATGCTTGTGTAACACACACACAGTTTCATTTCACCTTGTATTTCACTGTAGATAACATTTCCCTAGGTTTGTACTCTTAATTTATTATTCCCAAGCCTGGAGATCTGTATGTTCATGTAGAATATGCTAGTATGAAACTTTAAAAGTCTACACAAAATGTTTAAAAGCTCAAAACACAACATGAACAGATACTCATATAAAAGACTTGAGAAAATGGTCAATACAACAAACGCAGTTTGTGGTATTGACCACAATAAAATAATACAAAGTAAACTATAAAATAAAAATAAAATAAATAAAATAAAATATTAAAGACTGAGAAAATGGTGAATACAACAAATACAATATAGAGATACACCTGCCTAACAAAACAAAAAAAAATCAGATTTTGTAGAATTTAACAGGTAACTCTTACAGGAAGTTTCTAATTGAATTCTGGGAAAAACAATGTAAATGATGTATACTTCCAAAGGAATTCTCTGACTGCTTTATACAGGAATTAGAAATGATGGTTTACACTAGCTGTTGAACTTAGGTATCGGCCAACTTAACAATTCAAGCTACAAAAAAAAATCCCAAAAATCTCTATATGGGTTTGGGAAGAGTCATTTACAAATAACAGCAACTTTAAAAATGTAGATTGATAAATATACACCCACCCATCTACACCCACTATAGTAAAACTATTGAAACAAAACCACTGGATTTTTGTTTGTTTTTAATTGGACCTTGAAATAAGTTTCCACACTCATGAAAGAGTGACATTTTTATTATTATGTAAATGTATTTCCATTTTTTGGAGTAAAACACGTGAATGGACTACTGGCATCACAGCATTTGGATACAGATGCCATCTGAAAAAGTAATTAATAACTTAATTACTAGAAAAGTTTAATTGAAATTAAAAGGCAGGTGATAAACCAGACATTTTTCTGACAGAAAACCTGCAGATTCTGGAAATATACATGTGCATTATGCCTCTTCTGCTCTTCTAAATCTTCTATTCCATTGTTTCCAGTAAAATTTGCAGCAGGAGATCAGGTAACATCAGAGGACTAAGATTTTTGAAAATTATATTAAGCTGTGCCTCATTCCTTTTCCTTTTTCTCTCCAAAACAGAATCATGGTACTGAAGGTATTACTACCTGAACACCAGCTCAGCAGCAGATTACAAACACTTCCCCACACAAAGCTGAGGATTCTCTTTCCTGGAGGGAAGACTACAAAAACAAAACCTGACACAGGCAAAAGCTACCAAAGCACCATCAGAAACTTGACAAACACCACAGCTCAAAAAATCAACAGCTGCAAAACTTCACTCATGTCACTATGGCTACTGTACTGCTACTGGAGAGGAGAAAAAGAATGGAGAAGAACGGATCTTACCTGTTGGCTCAAATAAGGCTTGAACATCAATGTCATCTGGTAAGCCAACTAAACTGAGTTCATCCCAGAATTTGACAACCTGATCATCAGAAGCAGTTTGGGTGCTTACACTTGTACATGATGCTATACTCGATCGAGATCTGTAGCAGGGAGCAGAAAAACAAACTTGGAAGTGACCACATTCTTTGTTCAATCAGCCAGACATTCACAAATGATCCAAAACTCATGGCAAGTAAGTATAATTTTTTCCTAATATGATAAAAGATAAATCAACATGAACAAGTCTTCCTTATATTTTATCCCAACACTTTCCCCAGGAACAGTTTCCAGTTAAAGCTGCTATTTAGTAAACAAGCCTGCTCTCTCTTCCTGTTCTTCAGGACACATATGCTTCTTTAAGTTTGATTCTGTTTGATATTAAAATATGCCCAACCCTTGGAACTGAGAATAAGGTAACAAAATCCAGAGGTGAGGTGCCTACAGAAAATACTACAGCTATGGGGAGAAGGTAGAAAAAAGGCCAGGACTTCAAAATCTGTTTGGAAATAAACATGTTTATAAAATGCCATCAGATGTTTAAAAAAAAAAAGGTGGGGGTGAGCTGGAGGAAAGGAAGGGGGGAGATTAAAAAATACAGTGATATAAAGACAACTATATTGTACTAGTTTATAACCTTATTGATTTGTTCTCAAAATTCTAATCTCAAGAGAAAACAATTCACACAACTCAAATTACTGCATTAAAAAAAAAAACCAGAAGCGACAATTCGGCCTTTACTTCCTGCAGGCTAAAGAATATCTTGGACATCTAAGGGTGTGCATTTAGGCCTACTGATTAGAGACCTGATCACTGATGCCTCAACAATTGGTAGGAAAGGTGGTGCTGCATTTTCCACTAAGGTTCTTTGAACTTGATTACTCTCCGCTATTAATAACTCAATTGTATGCATTTGTCAGTAGATACAGTAACCACTGGAATTTTAATCTGTGATAACTCCACTTTCCTGAAAACCATACTTTACTTCAGCCATTACATTTATAAATACATTTTAAAAGCCCTTAGTTTATAGGTAAAAGAGTAACATCTCTCTTGCATCACCCAAGAAATCTTAGAAGTTTTCTATTTTCTATTTTTATTTTCTATTTTTACTATTATTACATGGTCTCTTCATGACCTGCATAATTTAAAAAATATCTATGCCAAAACCTATTAATGCTGACACTATCAATATTAAAAACCTCCTTAACAAAGCACTATGTTCTGTTTGACAAAACTGGTTCCTGAACACCATGTATGTCCACCGCAATCACAGAATGGTTTGGGTTGGAATGGATCTTGTTCCAACCCTCCTACAATGGGCAAGGACACCTTCCACTATCCCAGAGGTTCCTCTAAGCTCTGTCCAACCTGGTCTTGGACACTTCCATGGATGGAACAATCACAACTCTGTTGTGGATGCTCCATCACCCACAGCCTGTGCCAGTGCTTCACCCCATGACAGCAGAGCCCCCTCTAACACCAAACTGCTACTCACAACACCAAAACTTAAAGGATCTTTAAGAAAAACTAAATCTCAGCTGACAAGGCATTTTTCTGTATTAAAAAACCTTTCTCACAAGATCAAACCAATGCATTCACAGAACTTCTCAATTTATTCTGCAATCTCGCCCTTTCTATAGCCTTTTCTGAAAATATTTCATATACCTACAAATACGGCCTGAGGCGAAGGTGTTACTTTTATTAGCTTTAAGAAAAGCCACTTTCCGGTATCAGCATTACAAAACGCGCACTTTTCCACCACCAACATGATGACAAAAACATACAACGTGCACCCAAGCAACCTCAGCGAGTGTGGAACACTCTGAGCAGTTTCTGCAGCAGCAGCACAGCCACAGACAGGTCTGACTCCAGAGTTTGGCACAGCTGGCAGCCGCCTCCCTCACTGTCCCCTCCCCAGCTGGGCCCACACCCGGAGCCAATTCCCCAATGCCAGTTTGTGCCACACATCGCCCGTGGCTCCGCATCAACACCCTGCCCTCAACCCCCATCCCTGCCCCACATCACCACTGCCTGGATCACAGCCCTGCCTCAACCCCCATCCCTGCCCCACATCACCACTGCCCTGGATCACAGCCCTGCCCTCAATCCCCATCCCTGCCCCACACCACCACTGCCCTACACCACCCGCGGTCCTAAATCACCATCCCACCCTCGACCCCTCATTGCTGCCCTGCCCGCAGCTCCACATTAGCATCCCACATCACTATCACTGCCTTGCCCTCTGCCCCACACCAACCTCAATCCCACATCACTGCCCACATCACCCATACCGCCCTTGATCCTGTCCTGACCTCAGCCCTGCACATGCTGCACCACCAGCATTCACCCTCAACCCCACACCACCCACAGCCCCTCATCACCCTCAATCCCTCACTGCCCACGACCCCACACTACCCACAGCCCCTCACTGCCCTCAACCTCACACTGCCTGTGGCTCCTCACTGCCCTCAATGCCGCACCATGCCGCACCACCAGCACTGCCCTCAATCCCACACTGCCCGTGGCCCCTCACCACCCTCAACCCCTCACCACCCACAGCCCCTCACCACTCAACTCAACCCGGCTCCTCACCACCCCACGCCCCACCCACTGCCCCTCACCACCCACAACGCCCGCGGCACCCACCGCCCCTCAACCCCCAACCCCGCACCACCCACAGCCCCTCACCACCCTCAACCCCGCACCACCCACAGCCCCTCACTGCCCTCAACCCTACCCAGCCCATCCCGTAGCCATGGCCTGTAGCCCTGCATCGCCACTGCCACTCTCCATGTTTCTCTAGGCTTGCAGCCCCTCTGTCACACAGACAGCCCTAAATGATCCCACATTCACCATCAACCTCGAATGAACCCAAGTCAACACAAGGCCCCAGTGACAGGACCCCCATGCCCACAGAGATGTGGCTCTGATCAGTCCCTTCCCAGCGCCCTCAGCAGGGATTACACACCATGGTCTGAGCAACCTCCACTGCAGGGCCAGGTATGCCCCTGCCATCTCTCACAGTCACTGAGAGGCTGGGGGACCATGACAAAACCCCCATCTGGAAGAGCTGCCAGCAAACCCCGCTCCTGCAGGGCAGGAACCACTGCTGTGTGCCCTGACAGCACTGGCACCAGGGCGAGAGCCAGCGCTGGATGGCAAGAGGAGAGGCTCTAATGGGCAGAAGCTGCACATCATTCCAGGCTACACAAGACATCAAGTGTCAAAAGTCCATCCTCTTCCACCCTTCGTGTGTACTTTTACTTCAGCATCACAAGTAGATCAGCACCTTACAGTAGCTATGTCTCTTATCTGTGCTCTTCCAGAGTGAAGATTCTCACTTGGGGAAGAAACAAACCCTTTTTTAAAAAGCAGAAGAGACAGGCACTGCTATACCACTCACGTGTTGGTTGCTCTGGGGTTCTGTTTTTAGTTAGGTTTCTGTACATGCTGATTTTCCTTACAAACATTTTTTAATATTAAAACCCCGTATTTACACAAATACAAGTCGCCTGCCTATTGCAGTACAGAACCAGTAAAGATTATTCCTGAATTTCATGCAAAACAAAAAAATCCACATATTTCTTTTAGGACAGACTTACTTCTTCTGGCCTCTCTGTTTGCGCAGCACTGAGTTTTGCCTTGGAGTTCTCTCACAGGCTCCATCGGTGCTGTCGCTGGCTTCACTCTTATTTAAAGGCTGGTTCTTCCAAGGGATAACATACCCAGGAGTGGGACCGAATTGTTTTAAATCTCCTTGTCCTAATGAGCTCCGTTCTCCACAGTAACAAAAGGCGCAGAGTTGTTCGCTGTAAAAAGGAAGATCATTACTTCTTTAATGGGGGGAGAGCCAGCAGAGGATACCCCATCAAAGAGCAAATTTCATGCTAATTTAACCCTTTGTAACAAGACAATAAAAGCTCCGATGTGTTGTCAGGTATCAGAATTCAGCATGCAGAAACACTGTTTCCAGCTAATTAACAGTTACATTAAAAGACCTTTTTTTTTCTGTTCACAAAACTGCCTGATTAAGGAAGCAAACAAAAAAATGTCCATGTTATACTCAAATGATTAGAATTTCCAAAATTCTGCATGTCTAGACACATACTTGCTAAAAGGTATCAAAATGTTACAGAATACACAGACCATTACAACACACAGACCTTTCTGGAAGCACATATAGCCTATGTGTAACCCTATGTGTAAATACTATAGACTAAAAGGTTTACTAACATGGAGAAAAATGGAATAATGAGAAAACCACAGCAATGGCTACAGTCACACATGCCAGAGCACACACACACATGCACAAATCCAACTATCCTCATTTACTTCAATATTTAAAAACAAAATGATGTCTGAAAGTTTTACTGGAGGAATTTTATATTTACAGAACCGTGACCGCTGCAATACCCTGTACCATTTGCAATTATGTTTTAACATGCACAACACAGCGACAGGATTGAAATGACAGCTCTGACAGCACTCCTTGTGTCACATCATATGGAAGCTACTGAAAAATATTTCTATAATAAACATACCCACAAACTTAAAATGTGAACTTCTGCAACTAATGCAGTTTGCATTAAAGGAAGGCCATTTAACACTTTTTTTTTTACGCTTAAATGAGCAATTCTGTTTTCTTCGTATTTATGCCCCAAAGACCCCAAAAAGATGCCTCAGGGAATCAGGCACTTGGATAGAGGCTTGGTTACGCCTGGATTCCATTTAAATAGATTTCAGTGCATCTCCAAGGTGGCACATTTGGATTTGGGACAGTCTGTGCTGTGTGAGTGAGAGGAGGGAAGTGAAGTGGGAGGAAGAGAAAACCTTAAGGCTAAACTGCTGTAAAATATTTACTAAATTCTGGGGGGGAAAATAAAGCCTCCTGTGCTTTTCAGCTTGGAGAGACAAGAATGGCAACAGAAAAAAAGTGGAAGTGGAAAAGGAAAGTTCCAGATGAGAACAGAAAACCCTGAGAATTCAGCAAAGCCTCTGATATTTGGTTTATCATACTCTGGCATGGCTCCTTTTGGTCTCACCATAGAGCAACAACAGGAAGAAAGAAACAGAAGAAAGAAAACTGGCCTGGTCTACTACTACTTGTAATACCAGACAGTCAGATGCTAAGGAAGGGAGAAGTGTTTCACGAGCCCAAAATGAAGCCTCGAATGAAGCAAAAAGCTTTTATTTATGGTTGATAGGTAGGACTGCACTTTCATTAAGGCAGATGGATCACTGGGAAAATGCAGGTTGGTGAGCAGATAAGGTAAGTCCCATTCATGGTGCTGAAATTACACCTTCCTATGGTACTGTTAGGAAACATTTGTCCTCATCTCGTGGCCTTGGCTGCACATCCCTCACTGATGTGCCTCAACACACAACCAGCATGAGCCAGCATAACCCCCGGAGCTGATGGCAAATGTCTGACACGTTCTGGAAATCTTTAGAAAAGATATCTGAAGACAAAAAAATTCAAAGAAAAGATAGATAAAGGTAGTGTGAGAGCAGTGAAAAGTTACACTGAACAGTACATATGTCTATTTTATAGCTAGCTTTTAGTGTGATAGAGCAACAAATACACTATTATTTGTCTGTCAGTGACTGTAACCACTGGACTGCCAGTGAAACCTGATATGGCCTCACAAGCAGAGTTCCTAAGCAGGGAAAGCAAAGCTATTTATGCTGGTTGAGACTAGAGAGACTTGTGAGGAGACTTAAAGAGATTTAAACAGGCAATGCCATGGTATATAAATTACACTAGTTACAAACACAAGATTATCCACAGTGGAATAAATAATTATTCATACATCCTGTTAGGACAGACTATCACTGCTCATTAAAAGACTTGAAGATAATTACAAACAAATAAACAAAGCCCTTTAAAGTGGAGTCATAGCAAATATGCAATAATGTTAAGATCTATAAAAAGAAATATGAAACAGTAATTAAGAAAAAAAAATAAACTAACTTTTCAAGTGGTGTTATTTGAAAAGGCATACAGGAGTAAAGCTGATATTTCTGGAGCCTGTAAAGCAGCTCCGCCATCACAACTTCCAGCAGAAGCATTCTGCAGGCAGGGTGGAGTGAAACAACAGGAGCAGTGAGTTTCACAGCTACTCTGCAGCGTGGTGTGGACAGCTGTGAAGCTGTCAAGAATCATATGGTTTGTGCTACTGCTCCTGCTTCAGCAGAGCTGGGGAATGCAGCTGAACAGAGTGCTCGCCACGGGGAGGGGGCTGGGGAGCCCTCACTGAAGGTTGTGAGCACATGGATGCAGAAGTTAAAGACAGGAGCAGCAGAATGTGCCCAGAGCACTGCTAGGACACTGTGGGGCTGAGATGGAGGGGAGGGATTATACAAAGGGGGGAAAAAAGGTTTCACATGTTCCAGGGGGATAAGCAGAGGGGCTTCAACTGCACCCAGAGCCAGACAGCCACAGTGGCAGTGAACTCCCTGCCTCTGCTGGGATGCTGGAGAGACCCTCTGCAGGAAAGCCACACTCCTGTGCCCCCTGACATGCCACAGCTGCTGGCTTATCATGCTGTGCAAAGTGGCCAGTCCATCACGTTAGCCTTTTAGCTTTAAGTGCTCAGTAAATATTTTAAGTTATGTCTGTATGGGCAGAAGGTAGAGATTTTTTCTTATCATCTGAGGACTGCAGAAAGTACTTACAAATCTACTTTCCATATGTCAATATGCAATTAGAGGATCTAAATCTGTGATGCAAGAAGAGCTCTCATACTGAAGATAACGAAACAGAGTACTGGCAAATCTTAAGATCAAACCCTAGATCTGTTATCATAATTAACATATTTTAAGAACAGGATAATTCAAAATGGGTAAAAAGCAAGAGACAATGTGTCACAAATCTTTTTATAAGCTACTAAAAAAATAAAAAGCAGCTCAACAGTATTCCATTTAAGATATATCTTAGGTGCTCCAACTCAAAATGAAAGTTCATTGTTATCTGTAACTTCAACTTAAATTACATATTTTGCCATGAAAATGCTACTTTCTTGTAAGAGTTTAAAGATCCAGAGGTGGTTTATTACAGGAGGTGCTCCTATCCCTCACTTCATCCCAGAGGATTACATAGATTTGAATGCACAGAAATTTTAATACATAACACTGAGGAAAAACTGTGTTCAGAATGAACCAGACATGCTGGGTTTTGGGGATGCAGTAAGAGGCAGAAAAGCTAGTAATGTCTGAAACTAATGTCTGTTCCCATTGAGCCATAGGAGGAGATCCAGACTTGCCTCCTTGGATTTGAAGGATGCCCTTTCTAACAAGAAACATGTTGACCCCATCACTCTTTCACAGCCACTCTCTTCTACAGGTCCTTATTTCATCCCATCAGTGTCTCTTCCTTACACAGAATTTACTCAACCCTCTGACAAGAATCTGAAGTGCTGTAATCCTCCCCTGTCCACATCCTGATGAAGGATAACAAAATGCCCTGCAGCCACTTAATCCTGAAGGAAGGGAAACCAGTCACTATTTCCTTTACTTGACTGATGACAGTCATCAGGACTCATCCTAAAACTCAGATTTTCCCATTGAAACAACTTCATTTCAACACATGCAGTATTGGGCAACTAACTGCACAATATTAAATCACAACCAGAGGAGGAGAAACATCTGGTTTGCTTGCAAATATTCAGTCAAAGAATTGAGGTAAAACTGAGAGTCCCCCAAAATTATTTTTTAACAGAATTAAGCCTTAGCATCAGGATTACCAATATCTGTAGGAGGTAAGCAAAGGCCCCTCCTGAATCCTTCAGGAGCTGGGAAATGGCACTGGGTAATCCTGTGCCAGCCAAGGGTCCCTGATAACAAGCAGATGTGCAGACTGCCTCATGCAAACATGTTTTGTTTATGCTGTGGTCCATATCTCACAGATGTGCACTTGTGCCCATGTGAGCACTGTGCAGCTTCTGGAAATCTTCAGATGTGTCCAGGGGAGGTTGTGTGACCCTCAACAGTATCTCACTCTCACCCCTGCTTGTTTTTCATACATGGGTAGAATGCACCACACACTGCAGTGATATGGGGCACTGCCATGCCCCCACAGCTGGGGGAATAAATCCTCCTTTCTCATTCTCACAGGAACAACTTCCTTCCAAGCAAGATAGCAAGTGGCCTCTGCTGAGCATGTCTGTCAGCGAGATGCTTGAAATTATCCAACCCTTTCAGTACTCAATGGAGAGGGTGGCAGGCTAAAGGAAATCCTGCAGCTGCCTGCTCTGCAGAGAGGAGTTTAAGGTGCCCTTCTTTCAGCAGAGCCTGCACAGGGGAATCCAAGCATCACACAGAGATAAAGGGGAGGTTGTCAACAGCAGGAGAAATTCAAACTCTTGGATTCAACTCCAGGGATGCTCACCTTGTAACTTTTCTGAAATCTCTCCCAGCCTACTGTGGGAACGGCATTTCCAAAGGAGATTTGCTGTGCATTTACCTTTTCCAATTAACCACATTAAAACCAGGTTTAAACAGGAAAAAACAATGGATTATATTTGAGAAAATGCAAGGCATGGCAATTCCAATAAGATCCACTATAGCCACTGCCTCAACGTTAAACACTAAGTTGCAGATGATCACTACTGCCAATTACCATGATAACAATTGCACTAAAGTTAAAAAGAAATCCAACTTGGAAAGCATCAAGATTTCTTTCATTCATGGTTTGGGTTGAAAAGTACTTTCATTCATGGTTGGGTTGAAAAGTGAAGAGGGTTATCATGTGACTTTTGCTACAAATTTGTTTTTAAAGGCCTGGAAATGCCTTCAGGACATCTTTTTCACACACTACTTGTTGCAGAAATTTACAGTTGTTTTAACATCTATTTTTCACTATTAAAATTAAGCTCATCACAGTGAAATGGAGTACTTGGGAGCAAAACAGAACTTCAGAGCATCATTTGTACTAATTACCAAAGCAGACTGATGAGAACTGGCCTTGAGAATTCTTCTTCCACCTAACCCTGTTAGTAGTTTTAACATATGCTAAAAGGCTAAATGAAACACTACAGGGGACCTAGTACTTATTTAGCTCTGCCAAGTTGTGCTAATGCACAAAATACCTTTGCTCTCATTTTATGTTGTGTTATTTAAAGAGTAAAGTGTTTTTCTCCTAAGTGAGGATCCACCATTGTATCATTTATGTAAATTCAAATCAATGCTTGCAAGCTGCATTTTAAGTGAAGAAAAAAACCAAAACATTTCTGACTTGAAACAATACCGGGGATCAGCATCAGTGCGAGTTCAAATATATGTGAGATATTCACAGAGGTAAAGTTTATCTAAAACTCAGGTTCAGATGAAGCTTTTCAGCATCATCCAAATATTCTGTAAATATCTGGACCTCAATAATAACAAAGCTTGAAAGGAAACTACTGAAGAAATTCATTAGGTGAGGCATAACAGCTTCACACTGACACAGCATTAACAACCCAAAAATCACCCTTCTGAATGAAGATACTAAGGACAGACAAGGACAGAAAGGGCAAATGGAAACACCACAAAGAGAAAGAAGCAAAAAATCTCTGCTAAATCTGTATTTAAGTGCTTGATGCACAATCTCCTTCCAATAGGTACCTGAATCACAGAACAACTTGAAACTGTGAAGTGGTTTGACACTATGATACTATTATAGAGATTTGGGGTTGAAGTAAGTATTTAACTTATGCAGCATAATTATTTTTAAAGAAAGGAGGCGGGAGAGAGTTCATATGAACTTCAGGTGAAGAATTTTAAAAGTTTATACAAAGCAATTAAACTGCATTAGACAATAACTGCTTTCCAATTTCTTCAAACCAGCACAGTTGGAGTTCTACAGCCACATAATCAACTTAATGATACTCTTCTCATTTGAAAGAAAGAAAACATTCCCCTCCAAACACAGCCAAAACAACACATCTTACTGACATTTTGAAATGTAGAAAATACGTTCTTATTCACCATGAATTGTGTCAGCTTTAATTTAAATAAGTATTTAAAGTTCAGTTAGGGTTTAACATATCCTAGATGCAAGAGGAGTTACCAGAATGCCAGTCCCGAAAAAAGTGAATTTAGAGGTCTAATCCAAGGCCCTCTAGATAATTCCTTAAGGTCCATGCGAACTGACTTGTTCTCTCAAATAACAATCCCTGATAGAATGCAACTGATTGCACCTGAAAAGTGGCAATTCATGCAATTCTGAGAGTTATCTTCACCTCTGAGGGATAAAAGTCAAAGAATAAAAAGTCCTGTAACTTCAACCTTTGGGATGCATCTCTGCCGAGAAAGAATTGTCTGTGCAAACCAAATTCTCTCTCTCGGTAATTAAAACATAATTACACAGAATGGTTTGGGTTGGAGGGACCTTAAACATCATCCAATTCCAACCCTCCTGCCAGGGCAGGGACACCTTCCACTACAACAGGCTGCTCCCACCCCATCCAGGCTGGCCTCGAACACTTCCAGGGCTGGGGCAGCCACAGTCACACCCAACTCACACAGAGGTGCCACCCTCTCTTGGAGGGAACTTCATACAAATACTAAGTAGGGTCTTACTATCTGAAAATTACTGAGATTTACCATTTAGCAAATTGACTTTAAACAGCAGTTTTTCAAGAAAGCTTCATCTAAGCTGGATAAGCAGAGGTGCAGGGATATTGAAGAGGAGGCAGACATGGTACTATCCATGCCCCCAGTAAACTCAGTTCAGGGCCTCCCTGTGTCAAGTGTGATTCTTCTGTACTCACTCTCAGTTTCCCTCTCCTGAACTTGCCTAGTCTGCTCTTGACCACACCTAAAGTCTCAGCAAACCACATCCTTTGGCAAGGGTATCACTCTAGACAACTCTGCTGTACAAAGAATCACCTCCTCTTATTCTGCATCTAACCCTTAGAAGTTTCCCTTGATGACCCTCAGCTTCTTGCATTAAAAGAAATGAAACAGTCACAATACAGCCACCTTCCCCACTCCATCTATGATTCTGAAGCTTATCTTCCTCCTCCAACATCTTTCAGAGACTGAAGGGTCCTGACTTGTTAAACTGGAATCTACTTCAGATCTTTGATCAACCCTTCTGTTGTTCTGTGAAATGTTTACAGTTTCACTATATTAATTTCTGAAGTTACATACAGACTTTCTGTAACCCCATGAAAATTAGCTTGTATAGCTTAAATAGCTTGAAAATTAGCTTATACCCCAAACTTGTTTCTCGAAATACTTCTATCCTCACCAAGCAGAGTCCATGTGCTCCAGGAGAGCTTTAGCACACTGAAGCCACGAGCACAAAGATTCTCTCCTCACCAAGCACACTCCAATCTCTCAGTCCCAAAGTGAAAGCAGACTCCATATGCACCATCCATTCCCTGTGAATGAACATCCTTCTGGCAAAGGTCACAGAAACTCACAGGGATCATCTCTGCAACTACAGCTCTGGGGTGCTGTGAGTCCAGATTTTACCATTTCAATTCCTTGTACATTCCATCAGCTTCTGTACGGAAGCAAGGAAGGAATGCAGGGCACAACACAGAGTTTGCTGTGTGAGGGAAATGGAAGGTGCTGGAGAAATGAGACTACTGACTATGGGAAACAACACAAATCACAGACAGCTGAAGGAAGCGAGAAGGAAACAGTCACAGCTGACAAGGAAATCAACAAGAAAATGGACAAAAAGGTGAGAAGAAATACCATGTAACAAACACCTATCTAGAAGCCACTGGAAATGGACAGAAGGAAACTGCACATCAGGCAAAGAGACAAAGAAGAGTAAACCTCAACTCAGTGAACCTTGAAACAATGATTAAAACTGAAGAGAGAATGAGAATGGAATATGAGCGTCCAACAACATAAAAAACCCAAGAAACTGGCAAAGAATGCTGGAGGCAAAAAAAAAAAAAAAAAAAAAAAGAGGTGATATTTGGAAGAAACGAGAGAAAACACTGTATTCACTCAACACTGACACAGAAGATCCCAGACTATTACCACTGGCTGTGAATATCCTGAATCTGTGCAATCCCTGACAAAGCAGGCATCCCATGCTGCAGTGAGCACTGCCCTCAGCCCTGCAGCATGGCCTGACAGACTGCCAGCCATGGGATGCTTCTGTCTGTCTGTCTGCCATCTCCCAGAGGACAGAAAACTTGTCCAGGCATCAGAGCTGACCTGCCAGTGCTCAGCTGCTGCTCACCAGTGCGGGACTTGTAAGCAGCAGGGAGGACCCAGGTGGAGACAGGCAGCTTTAGGATGGGGATGAGACAAAAGCTGCCTAAGAACATCTGAGAGACTGAGAGTGGGACTCCAGAAACCTGGAGCACGTGTGAGCACCTGGGCAGGAGACATTTCATGGTTTCTGTGGTTGGACCTTCCTACAGAACAGATTAAATCATGGAGCAAAGGTCTGTGCAACTTAAAGGGCCTGCCATGAATGTCACTGATCATGGTGTCAAATCCCACGAGGCACAAGTCCTACATGAGAGAATTAAACACATTATGGCCACAATGGCAATTGTTCAACCTAAGCAAAAGGCAGGATTTTGGCTGCCTGTGAAACCCTTCTTTGGCCCCATTTGTGTGACACGCCTTCTGTGCTCTGAGAAAGACACAGACCATCTGGAGAAAACTCAAACCAGCAAGAAGGATCTGAGCTCAAGAAAACATCATCTACAAAGAAAGTAGGAACAAATTTGGGATTTCTGTTACGAGGTAAAGCATGCTGGGGAAATAAATGAGAGACTTTTGCACAAAGCTGTCCTCCATTATCCTTGGCAGATGGTACGAGTAGCAATGGAATAAACCCAGGATGAGGAGAATGTGTGTTAGATGTGAGCAAAGTGGTTCCAACAGTAAAAACAAAGAAGAGACTGGAAGGGACTGTTTAGGGAAGATTTGGAGCTTTTATTACTGGAAGATTTAAGAGCAGTTTATGTAAGCTTGTGTCAGGAATGACAGCTGTAGATAACTGCCTTGGAAAAGGAGGTGAATTAGATGAGTTCCAAAGGTCCTTTCCTGCCCTATAAATCCAAGGAAAAGTTGCTTTAACAATGATTCGTCACAGAATTCTTCTTGAGACCATTTCCCTAAAAATGCATGAACAAACAGGATGGAAAACCAGTAAATATTTAACTTTTTTTCTCATTTTTCAGTGTGTGGTCCTAGTCTTTAGCTGTGCCCTGTTAGCCAAATCAGTAATTCCACTCTGGGTTAGACTGGTCATTAATATAACGCTGACGTAGTACTTCAGTTTGGAAGACAAAGGAATGCTATGTCCTCTTTCCAGATGTAAATCACTGGATTCACAGGAAGATCCCATAAATGCTTATATGGATCTAGAGCTGGAAATGTAAAGGCAAAACTCTGCAATGGCTTCAAATGCCCTGTGTCATGCATAAGGTCCATTCTCTGCAGAACCTATCCTTGGAGAAAAACATTCTTATAAAATCTGTATCACAGTACATGTTCATAAAAAGGAATAATCAGTTTCAAAATTAATCTTAATATTTATATCTCCTTAAAACATGCGCTTGACTTTACAACTTCAACAAATTTTTATACATATTTTAATATTAAATCTTTTATCTAACTTCCTCCTGTCTAGAGATCTAGCTTTTCCTCCCAACACTGCAGTATTATTCTATCCAGAATAATCCTATTCTGTCTACTCTCTGCCACTCCACAAGTTCTTCTTCCACTCAGTGTTGCTCTGTTACAAATTTTGTAATGTGCTTTAAGATTAAAAAAAAAAAAAGGATCAAAAATAAAGAAGTTCACTGCTACTTTTTTACTATTTTCTTTGTTCACACAATCTACAGATGTTCACCAACCGCTTCCTCTCAATGGAATAAAGCACCCAAGCCCTCCATCCCCACACTCCAGATTTCATCTCAGCAGCAGCAGCAACAAAACAGGGAATGGCGCAATTGGTCTGGAATGAAAATTACGTGCTTTGTCCAATTACAAGTGAAGCAAGAAAGCAGGAAGGTGTTTTGCCAGTTCTTTGGGGTTTTTTTGTAGTTTTAGCAACAATCTCACAAGAGCAGATATTTAAGCAGGCCAAAGCACCAAAATCAAAAAGAGCTGTGTGAAAACCTCAGTTTCTACTTTTCAAGAATGTTCTGTCTTCATGATTATGGCAAAAGGACCGAAAACATGCAATTAATGCAATTCACATTCTCTGAGCGCAGACAGAAAGTAAAATGAATCAAAAGGTGTTTTGTTCTTCTATGAAATTGTGTTTCTAGGCCATTCTCCTTAGCTTTTAATGCCAGGGGTTGCCAATGTGGGAACCAGAGGAGGAAGGTGGAAGTGGGCTCTGCTCTGAGTCGCAGCCGGCTCCTGGCTCCCTGCCTTCCCCAAGGGCTGCACTTCCCCTGCTCTCTGCAGGCAGCACAAACCAAGGCAGCAGATTCCTTTGGAAGAAACTGGATTCCACTCAGCCATAAGTCCCGGCCTGACAGAAGCTTCTCACAAGGCTTATAAAAAGAAAAAAGGGAACAACCAAAGGAAAAGGCTCCAAAACCCATGATGCTCGTGATATATAGGAGCTGGCAGTGTTACTCCTGCCACTGCCAGGCTTGGGAGTTTATCTCTGCTTGATGTTATTGCCCCTCCCCACATGTGGTCAATAATTCACTCACTCCTTTCAAGCACACGCCTCAGCCCTTTCAGCCTCCCTACCCCACTATGGCTCAGACTCTCTTTATTTTAATGGGGTTTTAACACATTGCTTTCTGAGCACTAATCCTGAATCTGTTATTTAATTCCCTGCCCAATTCCACTCGCTGTCAGTATTCTCTTGGTTTCCCATATCCCACCTCAGGGAGGTTCCAAAATTTACCAGCTCTCTCGCCTTTCTCTTGAATGTTTTTATTTAGCTACAGTCTCAGGAAGGATCCAGAGAGAAACACCACACAAGCCAAGTTCTGGCTAATCTCTCAGCTACTGAAATCCCCATCCCAGTTTTGACATGTCCTACTATGTTAAAATCACTGGGTTTTAGTAGTAAATTATTTAATTTTTTCATGGAAAAGACTTTATTTTACGCCCTGTGTCCTGTACTTCTCTAATTCCTTTATCTTCACTACCAAAGACAGAAACACAGAATTTTCTTATACTGAACTCTGAAAAAGCAATGCAAAAGTAGCTCCACCTACACCTTTATCTGCTTCTTGTGGAAGCCTGGATTCTTTTCTGTCTTCTAGGCAATTTCTGCTCTGTCTGTTATGATATACTCTCATAATGCTCCTATGTCTCACATACCTAAAGCTATTTTTAAATATACCAACTCTTCCATTTTATTAGAAAGTGGAAGTTACTTATGCTATAAAACAGAAAAGCTTACCAAGGAAGAGATGAAGCTGATGAGTATGAATTATTTGGAAAGCAGCTTAAAACTCCTTCCCCCAAGTAACAGCTTTAAGGCACTGTGGAGTCACTCTTTATCCTAAATCTTGATACATTTCCTCCAGTCGTTACATAAGCATTAGCAGAGTCTGTTATTTCACACACTGTATTTTCTCCCAAGAAAACAGAGTCAAGCACCCAGAATTCAGTCCTCCAGCCCCCTGCATGACACAATGTCAGTGGCAGCACTACACAGACACAAATGATTGATCAAACATCACAGATCAGAGGAAGCTTTTTTCAAGAAACACTTCCACAGAAACCCTGACATCTGGGGTTTTTCCACTGTTCTGAGGACATCAATGACTTCTACAACTAACCTCCATTCTGCATCCAAGTTTGAAATCAAAATTACCTGGGGTCAGAGAAACCCTCTGATTCCCAATTAACAGTTTCATATCTCCTCAATACATTTCTTTTCAAAATGTCAGAATCTGATCACTACTATTTTAATTAAAAATTAATAGTACTCAGCCTTTTAATACTTTGATCAGCCTAAGCAATGAGCACATAACAGCCACTCCATCCTGACTGATCAAAGTCAACACTTTCAGTTGGAAGGAAGAATAAGTTGAGGGCAAATAAGGGCTGGCTCAGAACCAGGCCAAAGTTTTTCCAGGAGACTGTTGTCCAGCTTTTAAGAAACAATCTATGGCTATGGAAAGTGGTGTAATCAAATATTCATGATAACAGCAAAAAAAGTAACCTTGAGAAGAACAGAGAATGGATGAAACAGCACTAAAGTTTTTGCAAATTATCCAAAACAGGGTCAAATAATGAAGCAAAACAGCTGCTCAATTCAAGCTGCTCTACGTATTTAGTACAATTTAATCTCAGCCTTGGAAAATTCCATCAAGAACAGAAATTTTTATGTATTTCACTCAGGTATACGCACAAGAACTATTTAACTGAATCTTCTGTAAGAAGGAAAGTAGCTCTTGAAATCTAAGAAGTTTGTGAGCATGTAAAACATGAAAATTATATATGCATCAAGTAGATTAAGTAATTCCTTGTGCATGGAAAATATGCTCTGTGTTGGATTAGGAGGAAGAGAAATGATGACGACAATTCTCTCCAAGTCTGTCAAAATATAATTACACCTGTAACTGTCTGGTAGCTGGTAAGAGCACCTTCTGCAGCAGGAGAGACCTGCAACTGGGTTAGAAGCTCTTATCAGAGCTTCACCAGAGAAGCTCTGCTAGAATTGTGTGACACCATTTCAACAGTAATCACAGACAGCGTGCTCTGGTTTCCCTCATGTAACATAATTAATACTTTCACTGCTTTTAGGTTAATTTGTATTAATAAAAATATTAAAAAATACCAATGTTATTTTCTCTGTTATAAATTCCAAAACAAGGAAGAACACAGGAGACATGGCAAGAGATTTGGTTTACTTTGTTCCTGAAAATACACTCACACAAGCTGCAACATCAAAAAATAACTTTCTATAAATTTGCTAATACACCATTTCCTACACAGCAGGAAAGCTTCAGTAATCACATTTTATCTCCTATCACTTATGCCTCCTTTCATTTACCCAGCTGTAACTCAAGGCTTTCCCAGAGCCCTGTGAGGACAGCACTCATGGAACGCGCTTCTCACCTTGATCTCCCCGTACGCCAATTACAGCACAGCCCCAAACTTCAAAGGAGCAACAGCGAGTCCCAGCCCTGTGCCCTGAGCATTCTGCACCCCAAAACCCCAGCCCAGCCCTGCCCCTGACTCAGCAGCCACCTCCTCCTGGCTCTCTCACTCACCTGGTTTTGGCTTCCACACCCACGGAGGCGGTGGAGCTCGCGGACTCCTCGGACACGGAGTGCTGAAGGACTGGTGTTAGCTGCTTGGTGCTCTCCACTTCTGTCTGGGCATCCTCTTCTGCAGACTGCTCTTTGACTTCTGGGAAAAAAAAAAAACACAAAAAGGAAAATATTTAATATTTTATCTGCATCTGGAAGCTTTCCTTTGCATAGAAAACATCCATTTTATTTACAGACAGGTTAACCCATGTAAGTATCTTCTGCCACACAACAAAATTAGAAGAATAGCAAATTAGCACATCTAGCTAACATGAAACTGAATGCTTACAACATTATTTCCCAAACACAAAGTACCACTGTGAACTAAAGCTGTTTAATAGCAACAAGAAAGGGGGCAAGGGGAGAGCTGTTCAGTGACAAATTTCATACAAGGCTGGAGTTTTAGGCATTTCCATTCTCCCCACATCTCTCATGCATCTGCTGTGTCAGCCCTGAGCAAACATCACAGTGAGCACGCTACTCTGGGGTATATTAAACCTTTTTTAATATTACCTATTACCTTTAACTTTGTTCAATTCCCTGCAAATTCATTCCTGGTTACACTAACCATGCTGGCACAGGGTTGAGGAGGTGAAGGAATTAAGGACCTGGTTTATGCCAGCTTAAACTTCGTTCTGAACTGAAGGAAACTAACCAATTTCTTAGCATACTTTTACATTAACTTAGCTGTTAGACAGAAAAATATATACATCTATATAAATATATAAATGTATAATTATATATAAATAAAAATATATACATCTAGCTGACAATGCTAGATTAGACTAGAAAGTTTGGTTTTACTCTGAAACAGGAAGTTGCCACTGTCTGTGCAACTTTAAATCCTCTTCCCAATCATTTCCCCCTTTGCTTGGAGTGAGTCAGGGATTCACAGGAAGGACATGGCAAAGCGCTGCTCCAAGTGCACCAGAATGCAGAGAACAAGGTTCCAGGCTGTACAGCAACAGAATTTGGAGTTTCTGCACTCCTCTGTACTTTGATTTTGAAACCTAAGCAACATAAAAATCACAAGACTCTGATAGATGTGCTTTGACATATCCAGCTTAAGATACATGTGCCTCATCCTGCCTGTGTCCATGGCTTCTAGATCTGTCTCACAGCAGTGCCATTTTGGTCCCCTTGAAAATTCCCAGTGAACACAGGTTTGAGCTCAGAGGCCAGTACATGCAGCTCTTGCAAAGAAGTCCAGTGAGAATAAAGCATCAGATTATTTAGAAAACTTCAGCAGAAGATACATTCACATTTTTTTATAAATTAACATACATGTCAAAATATAATTAAATATTGCAAAGGATAAATGACAAGTGGAGAAATGAAAGGGTAGAAGAATCTGCCACATGGGTGGGCACGCATAAAAACCTGCTACAAGCTTTAATCTTATAAATAAAACCAAGAAAAAGAGAGGAAAATTCTCAGAACATAAAACTGTGCAGCTTGGTCTCAAATACTGAAATCATACGCCTGCTACAGCACATGGAAAATGGGAAATCTGTCTTGTTTCATGCACAGAGATTGGAAAGAAGATTTTCTTTAACCTAACGTGAACTCATTTAGGAAGACAATGTATAACATTTAAAACCACCAGTGAACACCTCAAACCATAGTGACAAGAAACACAACATTAAGGAAAAAAAAAATTCCTGGTTATGACTGAGTGTTCCGAGTATTTATCTGAGCTGGTGTAAATTGAAACTGTATCTCCTACTTCAGTTAACTTAGTAACATATCTGAAATGTTTTTTGTACACCTGAAACATTCCGAAGTGACCGCCTGTCCAAAATTCCAATGGCTTGTGTTAAATCCCTTTCACCAGCCTATTCTGAACAAACATACTGAATCACGATTTGACACTATATAAATATCCCCATGGGAATGCATCCCTTGTAATAGTAAATGTCTCTGTACGGAAAACAAAACAAAATAAACCCAAACCCCACACCCTCAGTTTTTGGCGCATCTGCACAAACATCCCTGGATGTTTCCTGGATGAAGATTCCCGAAGCAGGCAGCGTCCAGCAGAGCCATTCAGAACAGTCCGCGGTGCATTTCCAAGAATGCTGGATCCAAGGGACAATCTTGTGCCAGTAACCCCCAAATTTCTAAATGCAACCTCAATGAAGAGAGCAAAACATAAACACCTATAAGACAGGCAGACGCCAAAGCTCTCAGAACAAAACCCACAGCACCGCCCGGGACAGCCACGCCTGAAGCGCTCCAGGAAGACCACCGGAAACCTGCTCTGATCCATCTTGGCCACTTTCTTTAACCTAGTTCAACTGTGCAAAAGGAACTCTGGCTTGGTTGTGCGCCTGCTGAAACTTTCAATCAAGTAAAGGAAAAAAGCCATTTACTCTGTGCCAGCTTTCAGCTCATTACCATTACTGGGCACCCAGCACACACTGGGAAGGCCAAGTTCGGGGGCGCTCTCAGTCACTCCCAGGAACTCTGGGCTGTGTGAGAAGACACAGATTGTTTCACTCCACATGACAACTATATGAGCTTACATCCTTATGGTGCATTTCCCCTGCTGTTTGCTTCTCCAGAGAAGGAGGGACCCAAATTATACTAAATGAGACAAACAACATCTCAGTTGCTGTCTCTGCAATAAAGCAAACTGTGCCTCAATATGCCGTTGGAAGACTGAAAACACGGTGCTCACTAAACAGCATGAAAATTTTGTGTGTTACTCGTGAAAAAAACTTTGTAGAAGTTTTTCTGCAGAAGATGAAGGAAGAACAGGAGCACTTCATGCATTTCATGAGTTAAATTCCTAGGATCTCAGCAGTGGCCTGGCAAGGGGACATCTCAGATACAACTCAGAGATGTTCTTGGAAGCAGCTGGCACAGTATGTTTAATGAACATCAGCAGATTTGGTTATGGCATTCTACTTTGAAGCTACTGGGAATGAAGGATCCATGGATGATTAATAAATGGGAAGCTCATTTGCAGATACATATGTAATGCTTTATTTTGCATCCTCTTTTCATGATTGTTTCTGGCACCATGAAGGTCTTGCCTCTGTATAGTGAGTTAGTGGGGAGATTGAGATTTAAAGATCTAGTTGTACAATTCCCTAGTGTCTCTAAGTTATTTTTTAATGCCATTATCCTTTACTGAAACTTTAGGAAAATACTAGGAAACACAGCACCTGAATTTTTTTTTATTACTTGAATACAATTGCATTCATAGTTCTTTCTCACCTGGCTGCTGAAGACAGAAAAGCTTACTTTTCTTATTAAAAGAAACCCCCCAAAAGTACAAGGACTAAAGTTCCTGTCCATATGGGCCATCAAAAGGCTTGAGACTTTCACATGCTATCCAACTTGGGTAACTCACAGAATCACATCTGGTAGAGGCAGCCCAGAGCCACCTTGTCCAAACCCCTGCTCAAGCAGGGCCACCAGAGCCAGCTGCCCAGATGGTTTTTGAGCATCTCCGAGGATGGAGACATGAAATACAAGGGGAAAAACTCAAATTGCCTAACACTGACAGGGGACAGACATACAGGGAAGTCACTGGGACTGGTAAAATTTACAGCATGTGTATTAAATTTCTCATTTAATTAACATTTCCATCACATTTGTTTCAGTAATATGTATGCAGTGGTGAAAAGACAGTCCTTAGCTTTACACTATTCAAGTTTTAATTTGGGTTTTTTCAAGGAGGAGAAAAACACTTCACAGAGGTCCAAAGATATCTTATTATTTTTATTCCCCTTTATAGAGCAGAATACAGAGAACACTCAAAGAAAATAACAAACAGCACATAGCATCCCCAGCTGATTATGTTGACTACCCACCTTCCTAACAGTAGCTGGTCTCCTTATTTACATGTCTTATGTAGAGATTTACAACATTCTGAGTAATAATTGTGCTGCTAATTTCCTGTTTTCCTGCTCTATCTCCAGAGCCCTTGGAAACCTCTCCCCATGTGAGACACACATGGGACATGCAGGCTCAGGAGGGAAGCCCTGGGTTTTGTGAGCTCCCTCTGTGGAAGGGCTTGTGGAAAGCAGGAAACTGGGGATGGCTGGGATTTTATTACAGGATCACAGCTTTCTTTGGGGATGTGATGAACCAACATCAACTTCAGATCTTAAATGTTCTTTTGCTTTTTTACAAACAATCCTTTTCCATTTTCTTGCAATCACAAGGCCCTATTCTACAAGCTACTTGAGTAAACATAAAGCAAAATAAAGAGATGTACGTGTGGGCTCTGCTGTGGCAATCAGGCAAAGGACAGACATCAGCATATCCAAAAAAGTTTTCTTCTGAATACTCAGAAACTACCTGTCAAGTCAAAACCTAAAAATACTGTAAGAGTTCTGCCAGAAAAAAATCTTTAAAATATTATAATACTCATTATGAAGTGACACTTAAAAAAAACCCCACCAAACAAAACCCAAAGACCTGTCATAAACATAAAATTAATATTCTACTATTAAATTAATATTCAGGTGCAGAAGGTTGACTGTTTAACTACTTTACTGTCAGACCTACTGATTAGGCAGACAGTGAAGCACATGTCATGAGCTTCCAAAACTTTCACTAAGAACAGAAAGCATTGCAGGCTGGAAAATACCAGGATCACCAAACACAGCAGGGAGATCCCAGGGCTCTCAACTGTTGCCTACCAAGATGTTCTGAGAGAGGGAGCAAGGAGCTTTTGAAGGCAGCCACAGCTATTTCTGCATGAGGAAGGGGTAGTGCTGTGTCAGGGAACAGCCAATGGGACCAGGTGCTTTACACAGCCCCACAGGGGGCTGCAGAGCTACAAACACACCAAAATGCTCCAGGAGTTTTGACAGATAAAAATCAGGTCAGTGCAGCAACAACATGAAAAGAAACCTAAACAAGGGAACGCAAACTATGAATTTAAAATGCCTACCTGTCCTGGGTTTGGCTAGCACAGTCAATTTTCTTTTTAGTATTGGGTACGGCACTGAGTTTCGGATTTTGGATGACATTTTGTTTTGGTAGCACACTGTTGTTTTAGTTGTTGCTAAAAAATGTTTACTCTAAAGCAAGGACTCTTCCGTTTCCCATGCTCTTCCAGCAAAGAGATGCAACAAAGAGCCAGGGGAGGGCATGGCCAGGACAGCTGACACCAACTGGCCAGAGGGATACTCCAAACCACAGAACACCAGTAGATCACAGAATGGTTTGACTTGAAAGGGACCTTAAAGATCATCTAATTCCAACCTCTTGCCATGGGCAGGGACACCTTTCACTAGACCAGGTTGCTCAGAGCCTCATCCAACCCATCCTTGAACACTCAGGGGGATGGGGCAGCCACAGCTTCCATGGGCAACCTGTGCTAGGGGCTCACCACTGTTCTAATCTCAACCCTGGGGTTTTACCTTGATCCAGTTCTCCTGCCCACCCCAGTGGGGCAGGGAGTGAGGGGGCACCTGTGTGGTACTCAGCAGACAGCTGGGATAAACCATGACACTACCCAGTACTATAATTACCAAGTTTCACTCACTTTTGTTCCCAGTTTAGGAACAAAATAAGTTTCCACTACTCAGAGTGCATAATTCTGTTACTGCTCTGGACACAATTTGATAGCAACGTCACCTCTCCTGCCAGTGGCTGAGGAAGTCACATGGAAAGATCTCTTAAGTGCAGAAATCTTCTACAATAATCTAAAAGAGGGTAGTTTTAGATTACTATTAGAAAAAAATTATTCTTGTGAAGGTGGTGAGATTCTGACACAAGCTGCCCAGAGAAGCTGGGGATGCCCCATCCCTGGAAGTGCTCAAGGCCAGGCTGGATGGGGCTTTGGAAATGTGGTCTATGGGGCCCTGTCCATGGAAGGAGGGTTGGAACTGAGTGATCTTTAAGGTCCTCTCCAATCCAAACTATTCTATAATTCTCTGATCTACATACTTCAACAGGTGTTAGATGGAAACAAGAAAAAAACCTGCAGTTATTCTTGTTCTGTACATTCCACTGTATATTTTGATACTTTTCATTCAAATAAGCTCTTAACTGCTAAATACATTTTGTACAGAAAATAAATGCAAGTTTTGTATTAGTTATAAAATAAAACCAAGATTCTCAATATAGGACCAAGATGCTCAATGTAGGACCATTTAAACTGTAATTTTGATCACCTAAAAAACATGAAACCCTATTATGGACAACCATAACATGCAACCTCCATGACTGAGGGACTTCCTAAGCTAGGAGTGATATTCAACAGCACTCATCTGATTATTTTGCCACTAATTTGTTTAGGTCTTCTTGAAACCCATGTCAAGTTGTTCATGCCCAAAGCATCCAGGAACAATGAATTCTGTAATTGCAGTAGATGCTGAGTGCAAATGCACCTGGCCCTGCTCTCTATGAACACCACCTGATGTCCCCTAATTTCTGTGCTGCACAACAAAATGAGTCATTATGCCCTGTCCATTTTCTCCATACCACTCATCATTTTCTGGACCCTATTACATTCCTCCTCAGTGAAATCACTTCAGACTGAAGGTTTTACCTTAACTGATCCCCGCACAGAAGCTATTACTTACTTCTTGTCATACTTGTTGGCCTCTCCTGTACTTCCCCAATTACAGCTCATCCTTTTGGAGAAGGCAAAGTAGAACTGCACGTGGCATTTAACATGCCAAGGGTTTATAAAGCAACAGAAAAAGAGAAAAAAAACCCCTTGCTGATGCTTCATTTGGCTTATCCCTTTGCCAGTAATTCCCAGAATTTCCTTCTCTCTTTCACTTATGAAAGCTTCTGCAATTCTCAGAACTGAAGCACCACTTGCTCAGGTAGCAAAAGCAATTTGAGAGTGATTGTTGTTTATAGAAAAGCAGGATGGTAATTTTGCCCTGCATGTTCTTTTACATTAATTAAGAGTCATTTAATGGGTACCTCTTTTTTTATCCTAAATAAGTTCATTTTACCCACTATGTTCTTCCCCTTTGAACCTGACCTAGAAAAGAGCTACCAGGGTAGGTGTTTGTGGGACTCCCAACACCAGTCTGATTTATACTGTGATTTTAATTCATCAGCAGGGAATTTCTCTTGTATTTCTTTTACCCAACTGAAGAGTCAGCCTCAATACAGAATTACTGTAATAAAAATTAAGACAGGTCTACAGAATTAGCAAGTGGCTCCTGCTCATGGCAGAAGGGATGGAACATGATCATCTTTGAGGTCCCTTCCAACCTAGACCATTCTGTGATTCTATGAACTAAAACATACACAGAGCAGCCCCTTTTTCCAGTGAGGAGAAGAGCATATAACACACAAAGCACATGCAACTATTTCAGTGTATTTGACTGGTAATGTCCATGCAGATCTTCCATCACATCACTCATGACAGAGCAGCAGTTAAACATCAAGGTAATGGAGAAGTGGAAAATTCTAGGCCTAGAAAAACTTTCCAAACCTGTTGGATTATGTTCAATAAAGCACAGTTTGATACCAAAACTGCAAAACCACTACTGCATAAATAAGCAAAATCAGAAAAGTTGCATTTCAGAAATAACCTTCAGAATGAAAAACTCAGTGAGATTAAAACTGATTTGGAATTAACAGATTCCACCAGCTCTCAAAACACCTGAGACAAAGGTATCAGTCAGAAGGCAAAAAGATCAGATTTTTCTAAATGGCCCATTTTAAGTGTGCATGATGATAAATGGTATTATTGAGTAAGCCTGTAATGGTTTAAATGCAAATATCAAGTAACCTCCTCTTTTGTTTGCTTTCCTCATTACAAACAAATTACCAGAATATAAAGCAAAAATAATAAGATGCTTATAATAATTACAACAACATGCTTCAGTTCTGCTAATTTTTCCAGTGGCTGAGCAGGTAAGAGTCAGGAGCATGAGAAAGAAGAAGTTACTCCTTTTCTAATGAGCACATAGAATATTAGTTGCCTTAAAATTATTTAAGTGCATTTCCAAGCACGTATTTGCCACAAATTGTATGGCCAAGTTTAATCTACAAGAAAGCCCTCAGTGGTGTTAATTCTTCCCTTCATTAATTTGAGAAGGAATGGGTGGTAATAGTGAGGCCAAAGTATCTGTCTGGATTTTAAAACTGGATTTTGGAAGAGGTTTTGTCATCGATTCACCTAGACCAGGACTTGCTCTCAGGTGTGTTTTACTTTGCTTCAATGAGAGGCTCTACTCAGTATGGATCATATAATTGCAAAAGGATGCCTATATTTCCTTTAATAAGTAGGATATTGCAGAATTTTTTTTCTCTAGGAAACTGCTTTTCAGGCTGCTTCAAAGTTGATGAGATTCTGCATTAGTCCAAAAATCCCTGGCAACTTGTGCATGAATAACTTTCCTCCACTGAGAAGTGTTTGTTTCTGGTTCTTCAGTGCTTTGCCCAGAGACAAATGAGTCTGGTCAGAGGAAGCTCCATCTTCAAGAAGTCAATGTGAAGTCCAACAAGAAATGAAGTGGCCAGGCAACGTCACTGGGTCTGATAAAAATGTTACTAACAACAATAATGTAGATCAGGAACTGCTGGTTGATAAAATCATCCAGGTCCTTTTATATATTATCAGAGGCCTCTGAACACCATGGGGAGTTGAGGGTCTGGTAGAAAGCACTGCTGTAAGAGCTTGTTGACATGGTATGGATAGTTAACAAAATAAATAACTAACCCAAGACACTCAGCAGTTCAAATAAAACTTATTTTATTGCATTTATCCCAGATCTGAATCTCAACACTTTTATGGTGGGACATAGACAGGAAGAATTACAGATTCTAGAATGAGTTGGGATATTTCACAAGTGTTCTCCAAAAAAAAAACCAAAATGGAATAATCAGATAATTAACACAGAGAATTCAGTTTCAACTTAAATGCAGAGCCAAGAAAATATCAAGTACAGAAACTTGCTGAAACTAACAGAAGATGGGGAAAAGAAACAGAAGCCAAGTCTTCATTAGTAGCAAAAGGGCTACCAAACCTACAGGAAGCATATCAGGAGCTTCTTGGTGTATTATTTCTTTCTTTGGATTAGCAGTTTTATATTTGCATATATCCCTCTGCACAAAGCCCCATGCTTTCCAGAATTTTCTGGTTTGCATATTCTTGGCCATGAGAAACTCATTCATCAGAAGAAAACTATTCTTACAGAGAGGAGCAGCACAAGAGGATCCAGAGGGGAACCCAGAATTTTGCAGCAAACAGAATTTTACTGATAACCAGAAAGGTGGAAGGTGTTGACAGCGGGAAGGTTTGACAGGACCACCAGGCACAAACAAAAACACAGGAGGCTCCCTATGAATATCAGAAAATCCATTTTTACTGTGAGGGTCCCTGAACACTGGCACAGGCTGTGCCTGGCAGGTTGTGGAGCCTCAACCCTTGGAGATAAAAGCTGTCTGGACATGGCCCTGGACAACCAGCTCTGGGTGACCCTGCTGGAGCAGGGCTGTGAGCAGATGATCCCCAGAGGTCCCAGCCATCCTTAACCATGCTACAATGCTGTAGGGCCAAAAGGATGGCAAGAATGGGTAACCACAACATCAGCTGGATAGAGAAACACCAGTGCAACATCGCTGGGGGAACCACAGTGAAGAAAAATGAAGGAGCAGACAGCTGGAAAGACAAATACAAAGCTGAAGAGCAGAACAGACATGAAGTGAGGAGCCAAAGGATCGGCAAGAGAGACAGGGCTGGTGGGTAAATGAAAGGAGTCTGTCCTGAGGTTTACAAGAAGCTGAAAATCTATTGATTCAGTAGAAGCAGTTGTCAACACCCTTTTTTCAGGAAAAAAGTTTACTTAGCTCCAAACAGCTCTTTTTCTCCAAATTCCAGAATTTCCTTTCTCCAATTCCAAATCCCTCCTCCTCTCTTTCCGTCCTTAAGAATTCATCTACACCAAAGGGAACTTAGTACTTGGCAGAAAAGGGACAGGGCTCAGGAATTGCTGCAGTTGGCAGGAGAAGCAGCCATACTGAACTGATCAGAGCAGCACACGGCTTACCCTGCTCTGCTTCCAACTCTGCCTCACTTCACATGTGAGATTACAGAATTTTGGGAAGGGCAGTAACTTGTTTCCCGAACTGCAATTAAAATGACTGTGCCTCAGCGTTGCAAAAGAGCCCCTTTGGGAAGAATTTTTGTCCTTTTTTTTATTGGAACAAATATTTCTGTCAACATTACAAATGGAAATAATGTTTTGTACTTGCACACTCCTTGCTTTTTCTCCCCATAAAAGATTTGACAGCTACTAAACATTTCTTTATCTTAGGTGGGATTATATGGGGCACATCCTTTTTCCCCTTCCTGAGAGGGGAGTTCTTACTCCTCCTGCATTGCTCCCTTCCCTAAAAGCAGAGCTCATTATACTGAACACAACATTGTAACATGGACTTCTCTCATTTTATGAAACTTAATTAAATAAAACAAAACAGAAACAACTTCAAAATCCCAAACTCACACGATAAAAGAATTCCTGATTATTCTCAATGTAGGAATCAAACAATGGAAAGGAAGCTAGGAACACAGAGACTCAAAGTATGTCACAAATCACATGTCAAGATCCTTAGACATTTAATTTCAAATTCTGTAGTATTACTATATTGTGTTTTGGTTTGCCAACTACTGCAAAAATTTTCTGGCAAGACAACTCTTTGCAAGCAAAGAAAACAAAACCCTTTTCTAGTTGAAGCAGAAATTAATAAACTAGTATAGAAATACCCTTCAATTTAATCAACACAGTTTTAAACACAGCAACAGACTGAGATTCCTCCTTCTCCCACACTTTTGTACTAACACAGGTAAGTGCTTAGAGTAAGTTTTAGAGACAGCAGTCTTTTCAGAGAATAAGATTAAACCTCTAGCAAGTCACATGGTGCCCTGCTTTCAAAATAACATAATTGTGATTCTGTCTCTATCAAACTGCTCAACATGATAATGCTCTTTCAAGTCTATTTTTGTTCCCCTGCAAAAATGGGATTTCAGACATATGTATTTTTACTAGGCATCTTTTCAGTGAGGAGCACAGTCTGTAAATCCATCCTGGGCTCAGCACTGAGGTGATGGTGCCTCACTTCCAGCAGGAGACCTGCTGAGGTCTTGGTCCATCAGGATTTCCATCACAGTGCTCCTACTGCCCACACCCTCAGAAATGGGTATCAGCCACCTGGGAGACTCAGGATTATTCTGATGAAAGATAATGGAGAGACTTATCTAGATGCACTCTCAGAGCCTTAAAAATAATTACACGTTCCTCTCTCTTCTGAATCAGAAACTGCTCTCAGGTTTCTGTTGAGGAACTTTGTTAAAAACAAAGCAAAACTAAAATACGGCTATCACTGAATTCTCTACACAGTAACATACCAGTTGTTAGGTTTGAAATTTTTTTTTTTTTAAATATTTAGAATTTATAAAACTTATCACTTTAAGGGGATACTTTTTGCCCCCTTCACTGACTTTCATACCACATAGGATAGGAAGAGTAATCATCATCATCATCATAATGTAGTAACAATGATGTAATAATAGAATTAGAACTAATCTTCCTTTACCCTGCTCTGTTTTTCTACACACAAATACCTGCTCCAACCTTTTCACTTATATATTAATTTATTAGTCTATTAACTAGTAATTACCTATTTGTAGAAGCTGCAAAAGATCACCCAAGTTCACTACCACCAGCAGTTTTATTTGCAGGGGCAGAAAAACAAAGGGCAGAATGAAACAATGAAACATCCCGGAATTAAGCTTTAATTTAGGCTTCCTCCACAGGCCATTAACACTTGAATTCAACAAAAGTTGTGACTACACACTCCAGACACTCCCCAAAGTCTCAAGTCACAAGCACAAAGACTTCCCAGCATCATTCCACATCTAGCAAGGAGGAAGCAAGCACACACAAAGCCCATCCTCAGGAGAATTTCAGCCTCCTCCTCCTTCTCCTCTGTGGCTTTCATCACAGCAGCCAAGCTCCTGCATGGCCCATGAAAAATGCTGCTGCAAAAATGGCTCCTTTCAGCTCCTCTATTTGTTATCCCTGTAAATCTGCACTAAGCACAGATCCTTGTCTTCCTCTTTAAGGGCTTCACTACTTTACCCCCTCCACTCAGCAGCTTTGAGAGACCTGGAGAACTCCCTTAACTCAGCTGGCACTTCCATGCCATTCCTGCCCTGACCAACAGCTTCTGCTGTTTGTGTCTCTGTGCTTCTTTCCACAGCCCTCACTACACATACAGGGCCACCTAATTAAATTTATAAATCCTTAGGTCTCAATTTTCTATAAGAATGTTCAAGGCTTCTTTCTGTCAAACCAACAAACTTCTGCCAAGTGGCCACAACATCATCTTTCCTGGTGGGTTTCATCCTTCTGCACTCAGTCCCTGGTTAAAAACAGGGAAATGGCTACAGACACGTGCCTGGCAAGGAGATGACAGTTCTTCACCATGGCCTTTATCTCATGTGTTGGCTCATCTGTTTGTCTCTTTAGGCTCCTGAACTGCCAGAACAGAAATCACAAACTGTTTCAACAGTACTCAGTCCAGAACAATGAGCTCCCTCTGGTAACTGAAGCATTTGGGTACCACCACAACAAATATTTACCAAAGCAAGAACAGAGATTTATCCTGTTTCCTAAGCAGCAGCAGGAAGCATTAGCATTTGGTTATCCTGGTTATCCCTTTGGTATATAGTCTGATGTAGTTAGCTGAAGACACAGGTCAATAAGTAGTAGTGTATTTTGGCAGGTATTCCAAAAACAGCAGCTGCCACTTCAGAGCATTTATTTTTGTTAGATACAGCCTTGCAAAAGTAGGAAAAGAACCTCTCCATATCTACACTACAAAGAGATTCCCATTACATTATTTAAAACTAATAACTTCAATAGCTTTAAATTATTATAGGTTTAAATATCAAGGTTTTTTACTTTTAATTCTGCCTAAATGGCACATCTCATACTACAAAATGGAAGAACTATTTCTTGTCTACCAAACAAGACATCTCCTGCATAACCAAATGCAATTCTGAGAGAGAAGCAATACTCAGAGAGCATCAGCACTATATTCTCAGTACCTGTTTCCACAGTGTTTTCTGTTTCTGCTGCCTCCAAACCATCCATACTGTCTTCATCCTCCACTGCAGTTTTTCCTCTACTCCGAGGCCTGCAAACATAAGAAGGAAAAACTCTTTTTAGACTGAAAGCGTTTGTAAAATTAGGATTTAAATCACTTCATTTAGAGAGATGAATGTCAGCACTTAATTATGTAACATTCAAGCTAACCCATTACTTCAGTCTTGTACAAACTGGAAGCTTCCTCCCCTTTTTCCCCATCCCAGGTTTTTGTCCCCAGCAAGGTACACTTGAATCAGCAGTTGGCCCTTTAATTTTATCTTATTCTTCTTACAAGAAAAACACAATAATGAACTTTTACTGATCAAACAACAGACTAACTCAGCCAGATTCTGACACAAGCATCCTGTCTCCTGCATGTAAAACGTAACAGAAAGAGAGAACATTACCCAAAATCTGGGCAGCAGCTACTATAAAATAGAGACTCATCCACACAGAGCACCCTTGGAAGAAATTTCCATAGAATAATAATGATGCTAAAGCAATGAAACTGAAACACACATTATTTTCACTGAAACAATATTTTGACACATGAAGTAAAATGTTATGAGAGATGACTAGATGTCATCACATTAAAAAAGTCATCACGTGAGGACAGCCTGTCAAAACTAAAATACCTGGCAGATTTGTTTCAATTTCAACCAAGGTCTGACGGAAAGCAGACAGGTTTGTGCCACAAATTCCAGCCTTTTTTCCCTGCCTGGCTCTTCAGTAACTATCATGGTGGGCTGTTGAGAAGCCCAGGCATCCAGATTCCCAGCTGTTCAGCAGCCCATTTGAAAGGGAGCCAAGAGCTTGGCAACTCGCCTCCCAAATTTTCAGGCTACTTGGCAACCTGCCTGACATGCTGACGGAAAGCCTGGGAGACCCTGGGAGCTTCTGATTCCAAGTACACAAATTTTGAGCAGTTTGGGGCATCTCAGCAGTTCCAATGTCCAGAGCTCCCAGGCAACCATTCACCCAACCAACATGCCTTGAATCGGCAGGCCAGCACACGGGCACCCCGCCTGCCCCCCCAGACAAAACCCCTCCAGTTCCTCTTTCACAGAGCACTCTGAAAGGTTTGGGTTTAGTTCTGCATTGGGGAGAAAAGGTTTTGGGTTTGTTTTTTTTGAAGCAATTAAATCATTCCAAAACCAGCATTTCCTTTTTTTGTACAGTCTGATGTAGCACTTTGGTCCATCCAAACTATTTCCGCAGGACTGGAGCTGCTAAATCAGCTACAGAAGAAATGCTATCATGCAATGCCTTTGGCTCTCTTGGATCAAAGAACTGGCCAGAACTGGAATCATCTCTGGAGTCTGTACAGGTTGCTCTCCTGCTAGAAAAGGATTGACTCTCTTGGACTACCTAGCAAGACAACCCCTTCAGATTGTGTCGGGACCATTTTAGTCTCTGTGAAGGAGGAAAAGAAGAATTAAAAGGAGGCTCAAACCAAAGTCTGAAAACCTCCCACTCAATTTACAAAGGAGCTGAGTGAAAGGGAAAAGCAAGAAGAGATTAAGGACAGGAGGAGTCCTCTTGGCATCCCTATACATTTTTTTCAGGATAATGCTGAAAAACGTGAGCACAGATGGAACCCTAGGGATTACAAGGTTATTGCTCCCTTAGCCTGCTTATCCATAAGCAGTGACAGCACACCCAGCACACACAAAATAAGTAACAGCCTTCTTATGAGAGACAGAAGCATCCTCTTCACTTATTTGCCACTTTACAAGCTCCCAGTGTGCTCTCTTAAAACCCATGTTTCACAAAAATTCAAACCAGAATAAACTGCACAGTGACCAGAAGAAACTGCCTTGCACTCCTCCAAGCAGCCACTGCATCAGCCCATCCAGGAGTACAGTGAGCTGGCCAGAATGGGGACACGTTTTGGAAGTGGGAAGGACAGAAACACTGCTGGCAGCAGCATCTGAGATGGTCACACAGATGGATTCCCATTTGGAACAAAGAGTAGGGAGTAAAGCAAATGGAATATCACAGCCACCGGGTAGAACAGCCTCTTCCAGCAAGACTGAGATACGGCAAGGAGGGTAACACTCCTCTAACACTGAGAAAAACAAAGCAGCAGGTAAAGAAGCCAAAAAAGCATTTAAGTATTAAATTTCTTGCAATTCTTCACAACATCCCAGCACATCATCCAGCACCAGTGAAAGGACAGAATGCAGGTGAGCGAAAACACTTCCCTTGGTGCAGGAATGCTCAAAAGCTTTACAGAACACAATCAGCTAAGGACAGGGATTATTTCTAAATCCCATCCCAATTATTCTTCTACCAACTACCTGTCTGCAATGCAAAGTTACAAGTCCATACTAAACAAGGATTACTGCAAAATCATCACAAACATAAATGATAATTCTACTTTTTTCACAGATACCCCTTTTCAGTATTCCCCAAGACAACCCTGGAGGCAAAACTTGCTGGATAGTGGATGATGATGATTGTTTATGTTTATTTAATCATTTACAGATGTGTTTAGATTTCCTACTGAACTACACTTCATGTATTAAACACCAAAGTACCTCACAAAGTCTTTTTAAACATTTTGTTTAAACAAGGGCAGCATTCGTGCCTTGAACTCCCTATCATATTTTAGCAACCTCTTTAACACCAAAGAAAAGCAGAGGTTTCAATTAAGTAAATATAGCTGCTTCTCCATACCTGATGTTTCCTTGCCATTACCCTCCCCCAAATATTCTACAAAAAACCTTCTTAATGTTGTGCAGGTTTTAAATAAAACTGAAGAAACATTGGAAAACATGGTAGATTATATGGTTAGCTTATTTTTGCTGCTTACATTCACTTCCCAATCATCAGAAGAGATTTTACAGCCTACAAATTTATGTTTGGCTTACAGCAAAAAAATAATTCAAGTCACAAAACAGTGAAATATACACTGTACTGACAACTATAATTTAATGTTTCCACAGCAAATGCCATTTGAGAAGGCCATATAGCACACCTAATCGCTGCAATCAGCATTTGTAATAAGAATGGATTGTTTCATGTTATTTGCATTAAGTTTAAACATTTTATTTAATAGTTTTATACATAAAACTTTTGGCTGGTTTGCATAACACTGTATTTTTTCACTGACAAACTCTGTTAATTTTTTTTCTCTACACTTATTTCCACTTGCCCTTAAATACAGAGGGAAAAGCAGCCTGTGCTGCATTCTTTGCCTGGGACTTGGTTTCTTCTCAAGTTCATCCTTCTGAAGGATGATGTGAGAAGGCAATAGGGGAAAGATGCTGTTGAGGGCCAGTTTTTACAGTCTTAAAGCAATTATGAAACAACAGCCCATGATTATTGCCCTTCACCAACACAAAGCCAGGCAGTCCTGAAACATAATTGTGGTATTGAACACCACAACCTCAGTTCTGCTGTAGAT
The DNA here is from genome assembly GCF_901933205.1 of Camarhynchus parvulus. Lineage (NCBI taxonomy): Eukaryota > Metazoa > Chordata > Aves > Passeriformes > Thraupidae > Camarhynchus > Camarhynchus parvulus. The sequence continues at coordinate 6,910,654 of NC_044572.1, forward strand.
CCTGAAGCCCAACCCCAAACCTTCCTACCAGGAGGAGTAACTACATCACCCTGCAGAACCCCCCAGCAGCTCAGAAATATTGAATACAGACGAGCCACATCTCCTGCAGCTCACAACAGACCCAGAACAAAATGTACAGGCAGAGCCTGACCAATGCACACTGTGGCAGAAAACAATAAATATTAGTCAGTGGGCAGGCAGGGAGCTTGGTACAGGGGCTGAAGGCTGCCAAGGTCCCTGCCAGGGCTTCCTTGCCTGCCTTTTTCCTACAACAGAGGTCAATTTAGAAGGAAAAAAAACAAGAACACATCTATTTCTGCTCAAAAGTACAGATCTGCTGAGAGAAATATAACTTCTTGAAGTGCTTAAAGCACGTTCAGCATTTTATGGAATAAAGTCAACAACAGACAAAACTATACTTTTTATTAATATAGGACTCCAGCTGAATATAATTACTGTCTACAATAATTTTACTCCTACTTCAATAAAATAGAGTAATTTCTCAAAATCCTTTGTGACCTACTCTTAATTTTTTTTATCAATTAGCTTTTTTAGCTAATGCCTTTCATTAATCTCCATCTTTAAATATACCATGGTAAACAAAAATCTCGTAATTCTTCTCTGGGTAAGCAACTAATTAAATTTAGCCCTGAGGGGGAAGAAAAGCCCAGAAAAAAACCTTTCACAGGGCTCAGCAGAGCATTAGGTACTCCCTCTGCACAGGGGGAAAGCCCTGCTGAGGCTGCCTCAAAGCCCTGAGGACTTGGATACCACTGGGAGATCACCAGGTACCTGAGCAGCTTCTGCTGAATGCACAGAGAGCAGCATGGGAGAAAATGGAAAAATCTCTTAATCACCTGACACTAATGAGATACTGTTTCTTTTCTTCTCTTTTCTGCATGATTGGGTTTTTGGGGTTTTTTTGGTGTGTTGTTTTGTTGTTTTTTGAAAAGTCACAGCGATAGCACCATAACTGGACAAGTACAATGTAGGTCAAAAGTACATCTTGGATCTTATTCTTTCCACAAAGTGATCAGGAATAAGGCCATGGGCCAACATTTCCTGGAACACACAAAATAACTGACAAAGCTACTATCCTCAGATGCCTGTCACTGCCGGGACTAGTTTATGATTACCCAGAAGTTACTGCCAGACACCAGTTTCTGTAAGTCTTCCCTAAGTTGCTACCAACAAAACCACGTGACAGCTCATTCAAGACCATCCATCAAAACTGCCCTACTCACCCCATGCATTTTGTTCCAGGCTTATAAAAACAGGTACACAAGATCGACTCAAGAGTTGACTCCTTCTTCCAAAATGATGAAATCTCTACATCATTCAGAAAAGAAACCACCTTCCTTCGTATGCTTTGCAAACCATGGAGCAAACTGATGGCACTAAATATATAAAACAGGGCTAATAACCTTAAAAAGCAGTGCAACATCTGGGATACAGTAACATCCTAAACCAGCACAGATGTCTTGTTAAGTGAACATCTGTCCACAGCCTTACTCTGGAAGATGGTACAGGAATGATTTATAAAAAGGTTCAATTAGTGCTGCCATCAGCACGGCTAGTCACAAATTAACGTTCACAGGCACTTCCACCAGTGAAAGCTGTTACCCTCTTTTCAAGAATCTTTTTAACAGGTGTGTAAAAGCCACATGTTCCCACTACACTACTACTGAACCGTGGAGTCCTAAATACAGCTGTAAAAGTTTAACTGCACTTAAGTAGAGGCTAAAATACTCAAGGTTCAGCTGGTAGCCCCAAGCGAAGAGAACCACAGCAAGCAAGAATCATTCATGGACATACCTATGAGGAAAGGGGTATTTTTTTCCCCTCTCTAAACACTACTTTACTCCTTATTACTTCTAAGAATTGAGAAAATTCTACATCCAAGTCTGGATAAAAAGCACAGCTCTGGAAGCAAGGAAGATGCCATCTAGCTAGAATAAACTTCAACAGCCTAAACATTAACAAGCCTAAAAATAGGAAACTTGCTCCTATATTGACTCCAGCTTCAAACTGATTCTGATTTACAAGATTGTTCTTCACAGGATTTTCAACTGAGCAATCAGTAAGGGGTGAAAATGTTTTCTGCATTTGCCCTCACTCTCCCCTGTCTTTTCTTTTGTATATGGTAAAAAAAAAGAATGCAACATGTAGTTTTTTCCTATTTATTCCTTATGTAATATATGTGTATACTAAAGGCTGAGGGATGCATGGGAAAGATGTGCAACAGAAACATGGCAAGTGAAAGGTGACAAAAAGTTGACCGTTTACTAATAGAGAGAAGTGAAAACTTTCTTGTTTAACATCTGCTGAACCAGACTTTAATTAAAATATCATAGAACTAGCACAAACTTCAGTTTCATTATTAAAACATCTCAAAAATACATTTGATATTGCCTGTTAGTCTCTTGGTACAATCAAAGACAAGTGTGTTTCTTGCTAATTTTAATTTATAAAGCATAATAATCTTTAAATAAAACACTACATCAAAGAGAAGTGACCCAGCTCACATTTAAAACCAAAACACTGTAACTTCCCATCTTAGACCTCCTCTAGCCAGTAACGATCTAAAAAACGATTCAGTCACTCAATGTTATTCCTTTACTCAGGCTAAAACATCTTCAGAACTGAAACTTTTTCACATCTATATTTTTTGCAGTTACTACTGAAAGCAATAAACATCTGGAAAAAAAATTATAGCCTTTGAGATCAAGATGTCTGAGAAAAGTGTAAAAAGAAGCTACCTCCATTGGGCAATTCTCAGCTTAACTTTTCCAGTACTCCCCTGTGACAGGGAGATTTGTCAAAGATTTCCTACACTGCCCAAAGAAATGCAAATAGAATTCTTTTTAAGATTATTTGTACCAAATACCATAGATGCATCTTTGCTTTCATTCTAGAGTACAGTCAGTGCTGACATGCAAAGGAAACCCACAAGTAAATGCAGAGCTCTTGAGGAAACAAGGCTGTCCTGAGTGGCTAGGAGTGAAGTATCAAAATGAATCTGCATTGCACAGTTCTAGTGATTTAAAAGCCGAACAAATTAGTGTATTTGAGCAAATGAGAAGCTTGGTTTATCTGTATTTTTGACCTCAATTGTCCTCACACAGTTACCTGGACTATGGAGGTTCTCAGGCCCATATTGGTGCAAAAGTACTTTCCATGGGAGACTGAGAAAAGGCAAATAGGATGTGCTGCCTGCAGGCACTCATCAGAGGACTGTCTATCCAAATCAAAGAGCATTAGGAATGTCATCCCACTGCTGAAAAATCTTAATCTCAACTCAGTTTTGTGGAAGGCCACCAGATCCAGGAGGATGAAGCTGCACTCTGTTGTGTGACGAGGCTGATCTGGACAAAGCCACCATATTCAGTATTTTCTCTGTTCATCCTGATGCCATTTACAGTTGGTTCAGTTTGAGTCTGGAACTGCTCTTTTGAGAGATAAAGCTGATGAAGGCTATCATAGGTGAAAGAGAGCTTTACTAATAATGCCAAGACCATGAAGTCTTCTTCCCAACTTGTTGCCCATTTGAGAACATCCTCAATGGGGTGGCAAGAGAGACAGAGGGTCAGACCAGCCAAAGATCAAACCAGGAAGATTCAGCATCACTGATTACCAGTTCATTAACAGTTGCAGGTACATAAAATAATACATTTTTCACATGAGCCCATAAAATACCCATGAAGTTACAGCTCTGCTACAGCCAGTTATGGCCTGAGATATTGACAATAAACCTACTACATTGCAAGGACTTCTGCACACCTCTTTGTGATGCCATTACATGACAAAATCTGAGTTGGATGTTCAAAGTATGAAGCCAGGCTGCCTGATCTACATGTATGGACTTCAGATTTGGAGACAGTTCCAACAACAGAGTGAGAAATCGTATAAAAGGCTTTCGGATCTTTTAGCTTTCTTTTTTACTTTTCAAACTGACTGCTTAGACATCTATAAATTCTGTAAGTGAAAATTGCCTTCAGTCAACTCTCTGTCACATTAACCCAGCAATGCACAGCATCAGAAACTGCTACAGGTTCTTCTTTCTCAGGAACCACATTCCCACTGATGTGTAGCCTCGTTTATAGTTTTAGTTCCCTAACACCAAACATTTTACGTGCAGACTCGAACAATTACACACTTTTCAGAAAAAATTGTAAAAAAATTTCAGATGCCATTACAACACATTATGGATCTGCAGCTTTGCACAAACTACATCATTTCTATATTTGTTACCAATGCACTCGGCCACATTCACTAACATAACGATGCAAAACAACATACTAGAATTGCAGCACTTGCAATATTTTTTCAAAACGTTTTCTAGAATCAAATTAAGACAATTTTTTGGGAGCACCAAGAGCTACCAAGTAGAAGCACCTGCAAGTCTCCAATCCCAGTAAGATCTCTTTTATCTACCTGGCTCCAGATTTGATAATGGCTCTGTGTTTGTAACTCCCCCAGACAACAATCAGAGTGAAGCTCTTTGGTAAATTTGCTAAATAATCTTTAGCAAATCCACTGACTGTTTTCACATGCTCTCTTTTAACAAACAAAGAGAATGAAATGGCAACATGAACAGCTGAGAGACCACTGGCGCTGTCCAGAGCACAAATTTCTAACCTCTGCAAGACTTTCACGTGTGACAAATTCAACCTGCGCCATTCACCACTGCTCTTGTCCACATTCCTCTGTCCTCCAAGTCAACAAATTTGCATCAAAATATGCCCCTGCACCCAACACTGCATTTTCCTGATGGGAAGCATAAGCATCCACTTCCATCTAACACAAGACTTGTTTCTCCATGACGACGGGCTATGCCAAGTTCCAACTCCTCCAATCCTGTGAACAGCCATGGTGCCCAGAATTTTTTATCCATATCAGCACCAAGCTCATGTCTTTTTTAAGAATCACCCAGCTCCTTGTTCTTTCACATGCTGCAGGGTTTGCCTGCTACTCTCTTCTGAATAAAGGTGGCAACACAATGGTTAGGGCTGTAATTCTCATGTCTGGTGATTTCAAGATCCTGTACATAAAATTCAGCGGATCTGAGTCACCATGCATGAGAAACAGCTGCCAACTACTTGGAACTTGGTAGAAGTTTTGGTCTCTGTGAACAGATTTTTGTAATTTTAGCACCATTAATTAGAAGTCATTTTCAAAGATTTCCTTTTGGAACTTTGCAGTCTGACAGAGTCTCATCACAGGAACATGGTAAAGATTCTTGCAAAGTACATTTGTCTCCTTAAGTTAAATACCCTCACTGGATATATTTAGGTGCCAGGTGAAGGCTGTGCTCTCTGTCACTCAGCCACACCCAGTGCAGGTGTACAAACAATCCTATAGTCTAATACTTGATCCTAAAGTTTTCACTCAGAAAAGTATTTTTATATTCAGCAAGTGCAGTCTGCATACAGTGATTATAAAGTGTTGCAACCACTGCTTTTATTCATCATTAATACAGCCCAGGCACTCAAAAAAGGATGCAAGTATTCAACTATCTTATATTTTAGATAAACTAACCCAAATCACATGACATCATTTTGAGAGGTTTCCAGATCTTACATCTATCAAAATGCATCAGTCAGCTCAGAACATCTCATGCTTTCTCATCGAATAAAGCTCAGAATCTTTTGTCTCAAGTCACTGTTGTTAATGTCTTCTGGCTTCACAGCAAACACAAATCCTCCTGTAGATTACATGGACAATAATTCCATTCCTTCTTATGTTTTTGAAATGGTTCTGATGCCACTAATACAACAAAAAAACCCAACACCCTTCTCTCCCTCAGGTATGGGTTACAGGATTTCCTGAGAAAGGCATCTGTCCACCAGTTTCACCTGAAATTATGTTTATGAAAAGCAAAGAACCACCTCTGGGCAAAAATTTCAGTGTATTTAACCTTAAACAAGCATTTAAGCTCCAACTAGAAGGATCAGGACATGAAAGGAAGGGCAGTACCCAAAGAGCTATAAATAACCTGCTTTTATACAAGATGCTGGCCTAGAATACATTAGATAGAATTTTCTTTATAATACTCAAATTAATTGATGGCATGTAAGAAAAGCAGTTCTTGCATGTCAACCACAGTTTGTCATTACCCATCTAAAATGGATTTAGACAGGGAAAAAAACACAACAGAAATGAATGTCATATCACCACGTATCTTTTCCATCTGTTAGCACCCTTAGTGCTCCTTATAAAGAAATGCATTTTTATTTCAGATAATGTCAACAAGTATTATGAAATATTTCTCTTTCAATAAAACTGCTAAACCTAGGAAAGCCAAAGGGAAAAAACACAAGATCTGCTCACTAATTAAAAATCCATTAAAACTTAGTCAGAAAGCTTGGAAAACCTCAGAAAAATAAAAATAGATCTAAGAAGAAAATGGGCAATGGAATCAGATGGGTGTCAGTGTATATTTATAATCCACATGAATTGTTTTCCTTTTAACAAAATTGTTTTCAAACTAGATTTAAAACCTAAAAGCCAGATCATGGAAACTATTTTTATACCAGAGTAAATAAAAGTCTGGAAATACTATTGTGAAATATAAACACAATATAAGCAGCATAGTAAGCAACACGCCATAGCACAGGCACAAATAATACAGATCTTCAAACACCTCTAAAAGCTTCTGTATGAACAGGCATATCAATCTCTAGGGGTGTTGATGAGGTAGAAATTTTAAGGTTTTTGTTAGAAATCCTGCTAACAGTAATGTGCCTAAACCTTTTTTTCATCCTTGAAGAAGAGTCTTCTAACCTGGAGTCATAAATTTGCCTTCTGACAATTACAGACAGCTCACAAAATAGCTCCAAGTAATTATGAAAGAGAACTTTCAAACTTCTGTTCAAAGGATTGTTAAATTACCATTATTATTTGGGACAATGATCATTACTGTTCAGCAAAATGTCACCTATTTTTATTTGAGACCACTACCAACTATACCAAGCTGGTTTGAATATTTTTTCTCCATGCCAGACTAAATTAAATATTCAATTTAATATTAAATACATTAATTAATGCTACTTTTTTAAATTATTGGGCAGGTTAATTATTTTTTCAAGTCTTAGTTATTCATTTCTTTAGTATGCTCTTAAAGAACACCTTTCAAAAAGTGAAGTTAATAAAACAATGATGTTTCCAGCACTAGAGGAGTTCTTCTACCTGATGATCACCTTCACTCTCCCACCCTCCAGGCTGAGCAGGGATCAGGCTGTGTCAGAACTGCCAGCACAGGAGTGATCTACTGCTCAGCCTACGTCATATGATACAGGTCAGAGTTATAAACAAAATTGTCTCTGTGTCACATGAGAGGGGCACGTCCCCAGCCAACCCTGCTGGAGCAACTACTACAATGGAAGTCATCCAAGAGGACCAACTGATACCTCCAGGTCAAGTTCCTTTGAGGCCACCATCCAAGGACACAAGGCTGCAAGCTCATTTCATTTACTGCCCTGCAACTTGCACAAGGTCCTCAAGTTCTGCAACTTCTCTCCAGCTGCACAAATATACTCAGTGTAAACATTAAAATGTGGTTTTTGGTGTAATAGGAAACCCATTCTCAAAATCTATGTTCACTGTGGAGAAAAACAAGAAAATGTTCAAGATTCAAATGGGCAGACCTGGCAACTTACAAATTATACTAAGTTGAATTAACACTGATTGAATTTATACCCAAATTCAAAAGAGATTGTTTTCATCCCCATCAGTTTGCTTCATTCATTAGAGGTTCATGAAAGTCTGTGCTGAAAGCAGCCAGGGAGAGAGCAGAAGTAGGAAAGGGTTACTGGAGAAGGAGGAGAGAAAATAAAGCCAGTAGAGCTTCTTTTAGTGACAGTGCAAGTAATGCTGTCTAAAAGGATTTGGAAATCATAATCTGAATCCCTTTGCTTCCTAACTTTTTTTCTTTTTTTGCAAACCACCAGAAAAAAAGTAATGAAAATAATCAGAAATGATACTGCAGCTGATTTATAATGGGACTATTTGTATATTTACCTAATCTTTTCTGAGCACAGACCTTCTGGAATGACAGCTTCTTAGATATTTATACTTTTATTTCAGCTTGCTTTTTACATATACACATATGCTTCTAATTAACATTTACAGCATGGAAATTCAGTTCTACTCACCAGACCACACCACGAAGCCTTAAAAATTATCTTAATCAAACGTTTCAGAAGTACTTTCAGGTACAAAAAGCTGGCAGAGCAGCTCTGAAAGAGCTATACTGGCAACCACTTGTGAAGATGACCCAAACAGGGAAGCACACACATGAAACTTAATGGCCCTAAAGCTACTCATATTTATCCAAGTACTGCCTTGGTGTCACGACAGGACAGAGCAGTTCCTACTCAGAGCCACACAATAGTGTTAAAATAATGATTTTTTTCTTAAAGAATATTCTGCATATTTTTTTTGCAGTATTTTTGCACACTGAAATTTCTCCTTGAAGTATCTGAAAGCCTTTATGCTAACAAAAAGAACTACAATTGAAGTATGCCATGGCCTCAGAACCTTAGAAACCATTTGTCTTTTGCAATCAATGCATTAAAGATAACGTTTGAAAAGAATCTTCAACCACAAACGTGTTCAACATTCATTACACCATCTATGGAAAAGCTGCTACAGGGAGTGCTATGAGAACAGAAGTCTGACTGCTCAGAGATTCAGTGGACACAATGCCAGAATCATTATCCATGCGAGCCCAATATCCCTAACTATCACTCAATAACCGTAATTGATTGAAGCCCATCTTTCAGAAAGCCACTCACTTTGCCATTCCCTTTGTCGTTTGTTCCTCCTTCTGAATTCGTGCTCATTTCCTCTGTCAACTTCTCTGGTTTCAGCTTTCAACCACCGGTTCTTGTCCCTTTTCCTCTTACCTTAAGGATCCCTTAAGAACTCAGTGTTTTCTCTGCCAGAGATATCATTCACTGTTCTCTAACTACTACTTGTTTTTAGGGTTTAATAAACAAACAGACTGAGCATCTCCACCTTCGTCCCCAAAGCAATCTTCTCCAAGCTTTCTACAATCTCTGGTCCTTTCATGACTTTTTGCCAATATTTCGGTCTTTCAGCCATGGATATCTGAATCACACTGAAATGGCAGCAGCAAATCTCACAATCTCTATGATAAACAGAGCTTCAGTGCACAGCCACAAACATCCCACACTTCAAATCTCTTGCCAGAAATGCTCCTTTCTGGACTGCAACCCCATCCCTAAATCTCTACATGGCAACACCGTCCCCTCTCCTTATTCTGAAGAGCATTCTGTTCAACTGCTCTTCTGCCTCTTCCCTGTGCTCATGCATGTCATTCCATATCCAGATTTCAACAGCAGTAATTGTTATTAATATTGACTAATACCAGACTACACTGCTGGAGGACCACCCAAAAAACCCAAAGCAAAGCGATGACAGTTCCCAAAGACAACAAAGTGCTTGGTCAGCCAGTCCTTAAACCAATTACTGCAGGCTTTATTCCACTGAATAATTCAAACAAATAGTTTTAATCAGAGTATAAAACACTGTTAAGCCCAGCACCTTTAAAGAAATCCATTTACATTACATCTCCATAGAAAACGATGGATAAAGGACCACATCAGATGACCTAATACCTACATCAAAGGAAACTTGTAAAACTCACGAAGTGGATAAAAGGATGAAAAGGAAGGGAAAGGATAAAAAAAAAGCCCACCAAACCTAAGAGTTCCTGCCTCTACAGAACACAGCAAATGTCTTTATTTCTAAAACAAAAAGTATCCATATCTGCCCAAAAGTCATGCCTTCCACACTGTCATCATTTTATTGGGAACCATGGGATTTCACTATCTCACAAAAGTAAGCAGTATGTATTTCAATACACTTTGTAACATAATAAAATATTCTACCAAAATTACAAGATCTAAAAAACAATTACTTTATTGCTTCTTACAACTTTTTCACTGTAAAATTCAACTCCAAGGTAGTAATTGGCAGGGACAAAATTATGTAGCAATTAGGGCATGACAGCAAAAGCAAACAAGAACTGAAAATGGGTTCGACACTTCTGGTAACAAGCAGGTAATTATCACAGCAGCTTGAAAGGGGCATAATCAACCAAACTGACATCATCCCTCCCACATAATAAAATGTGAAATCCCTTTACGTGCAGTGTAGCTCTTACACACAGCTGGTAAATGCTGCTAGTCTAGTCTCGATGTTTGTGTCTGCAGAGCAGCTGAGGTTACATTTGGGATGGTTCAAGAGTAGATAATTTTATCTATTTGTTTAGGATGGTAATAGCTATTACATGTTTTCATCCGATGTGGATTACAGATACTATCATTAGAAAACACTATTTTATAAAATTGCCCTCTCTTTTCTAAGTATAACTTTGTTTTCAAAGTTCCTGAGAAAGAGAAGAAAAATCTCTGCCTACCGTTACATTTTCACCACCATCCCACAAGACAGAACAGGTTTAGTATTTTTAGCATAGAAATAGAAAGTTGCTAGCTTTAAATACACTTCATTATTAACTACTCTATTTTACCAGCAACACTTTTTTCCCGAGGATGCATTTGTTTAAACTCAGGTGTGAACCATTAACTGTTGTCTCAAAGCAGCACTGTGCTGTGGACATGCCTGTTGTTATCTCAACAGTGTAATTACAAAATAAACAGTAAGGTATTCATCTTCATCATGTATTTGAAGTAATTAAAATACGATTTAAAAGCCCATTCATTTATCTGCTGTGCCCTTTCAGCACTATTTTACTGCGAGATTCTCACTCTCATCAGTGCAGTGCTTGAAAACCTATCAGCCCAAAGTGACTCAATCAATGGTGGCTGTTCCATCCCTTAGAGCAGGCTGGGGGGAACCTCCTTCTCCCCTGTTTTGTATATTCCTACCCCGTGTTCTTCTCCATTTTCTCTCTCTTTGTGTTGACAAATCCATTTACCTCCACGCTGTCTGTCAATACCATTAACTCGCTGCTCCCACCTTTTTCCAGCTCATTAACAGCAAGGCCAACCCAACACTAATCCCTAAGTCTGCCGTTAACTATTTCCACACAGCTCCCACCTTTCCATGGCTTTCACTCCTTGTTCCTTGGATACCAGCAATTTCAAACACACCGGAATTGCAGCTCCACTTGTATTGATTTTTCATTACAAATTTCCACCAAACATTTACAGACTATCTGCACCTATCATTTTGTAAACTATGCTGCAAGTACCATAAGTAAAATGAATTATTAACCCTTATTTTCTTATCTTTTAGACCTCAGTGCTAATACATCACAACATGAATTCTTCAGACAGCTGTTAAGCAATCTATTTTTTATCAATTTTTTTTGTTATATTTAGACTTTTTTTTTTTTTGCACAAAATTCTCATGAAGATAACACAAAGCTGGCTTCCTGGATTTTAGCTTCTGAAAAGTATTAGGGCAGTTTGGAGTATTTCTTGTAAAAATTAAATTTCATGAGTGTGTCACCTAAACATGGCATGCCTTGACTTGTGGAAGGTTTGATTTACTGACAAGTAAAGCAGATGTGGGCACAACAGGAGATATTTAATTGTTGCTATATGTTACTGACATGATAAAGATGTAAATACTATACCAAACCTGTCTTTTTTCCTGCATATCTAAACCATTTAAAATCTCAAATTATTTCAACGGGTTAAAATTATTCAAGATGTATTATCAAGAATTCTCTAAACTATGGAGAATTTTCTCACTCTGAAGTGATAAAAGCACAAGTTTATAAATTTAAATCTATACTATAGCGAAAGGAAATGTCAACCTCAAAGCTAAAAAGGATAAAGACTAAATAAAGACTCACAGAAATTCCAGGCCCCATAAGCTCCAGAAAAAGCACATAAAGTCATCTGATAAAGTGACAAATAATTGGTTTTCTTTCCTGCATCTGGATCCTACAGTAAAGGTGACATGCTTGGTTTAGGGTCCCTAAGGGAAACTTTCTTCATCTAAACAGCTGGAAATAATGTTTTGTTGGGGAAAGTACAGTGTTTTGAAGTAGAGATCCTTCCAATGAAAGCTCTGAGAAGATGCCAGGAAAATGGAGTTAATAGTAACACCAAAAATTTTACCTTCTCTATACACAGACACACCCCAACACCTTATTTTCTTACAGCCAATTCTACATCTCAATCTGCAGATATGTTGAGGGTTTCTTTCTTCCAAAAATGAGATCAGAAGTTGAGGTTTAGCTTCCATTGGAAAACAAAATAAACGTGGGCATGAGTCTCATTAGACACACCCCACATTAGCACACCCCAACACTTAATTTCTTGCAGAACATAACTAAGTTGGTAATGCACACCATAAGAACTTCAGCTTAAAAAATAAAACAATAACACTGACCAAGTGTTCTACCATTAAACAGAATCTCTTAGCAATGCCACTGAACTCATGGTTAAGCTTAATACAAAATATCACCAAATATAAATTTTATTAGCTAAATACATTTCTGTTCTTCCTCTTCCAAGTCAAATGCAAGTCTGTTTAAATTTTTAGCCTTGGATGTGCACATTAAAATAAAAATATATGAGTATGAGACCCTGACTCAAAACCATCACAACCTGCACATGCAGGGCTGAGTAATTAACCTGTGTAGTTTGTCAAGGACTGTCTAAAAGCCCTTTGATTTTTATGTATTCTGTTATCAGCATAATTCAGAGCATTTAGATGAAAAGTCTATACAATTCTAAACTGTTATAGTAGCTTTTTTTATGAAATCCTAGAAATTCTGATGAGTTCTTTATGAATTCTTCTGAAGAACTGTGTTCTTTCAGGTCTCCTTGGCCATAAATTTTATATTCGGGTTCACTCAAAAGAAATCATAAAAATTAAAACTGCTGAACCTACTAGCTAGTAAATATACCATCACTACAACAAACCAAGAAAGAATCCATCAATGGATTTGATTTTTAAAATTAGTGAAAGCACATCTTAGAAAACATACTGCTGAAGAACGAACGGCAGGGTGAAAAGATCTCCGAAAAATGTCATCCACTCCTAAACATCTCAGATAAAATTTGCTACCCTATTGCACCAGCTGCAGAATTCCATCTCTGCTGCCTTCTACACACTTGGAAGACTACAGGAACCCAGTTTCACATCATCAGGAAAATCATGGGCCAAATACAATGGTGGTCTGACACGTTACTCACCCACACCTCAGTAAGAAAAGTTTCCTTTTTATCAAGAAAAACTTTCTTGATAAAAGAAAAGAGATTCATTTCAAAGAGACGTAACAAAAACTACCAAGGCCAACCAGTTCTTCAACATGACAAATGTATCAAAAGAAAATCTACATAAAATAAATGTGACTCAGATAAGCAGCTACTATCAGTTTACTACAGGTACCAGGTTTGAATAAAGCAAAATGAGTTAACAGTATTCCCCCACAATCAGATCTTTAATACTTGCATTAAATCTAAGGAAAACAGTAAACTCCTATTATACACTTTTAAAAACAAATTTATAATAGAGGTATGCCTGAAGCTGCATCATAGGAAAAAAAAATAGCCAACAAAGTATTTAGAATTTTCAATCCTATTATTCAGGAAGATCTAAGAATACCCAAATATTTTTAAAACAATAATAGAAAGTGAAGCCACATTAGAAAACCTCCCCCTAAAGCCTGCAGTTACTGCAGTACTTCTTAAGGCAGAGTTTCATGACAAAAATACTCATTTTGTGCGGCAGAGACACACAAAAGGATTCTTCGGGATGCCAAACACTTTCAGAACTCTCCAGTGATGACTCATCCTGTTATGTATACAAAGCTTTCATTAAAAAAAAAAAAAAAAGTCAGTTGGCATCATTACAGATCCTCAGTTAGCGATCTTCAACTTACTGTTAGTTCTTGTACAAAGTATTCCAAACACTGCAGTGAAGTATTCTGGTATGCTAATTTTGGGGAGGAAAACGTGCAACTTAACTTGAATGGCCTTTCTTCCAGGGAGTTTCTACTCTAGTTCACAAACGGCTCCAAGATGGCCTCAAACAGAGTTTTGAGCTACACAGAAATTCTTTGTTGCTCCACAGCAGTTCCTTGCCAGTCGCGCTGATCAACTATTTTGCCAAAACCAGAAAAATAAGTCTTTCAAAATGAGTCTTGATGACTGGAACAAAAAGAACCACTTCTTAAAGGGAAAAAAAAAAAGAATAAAAAAAGGCAGGGGGGGAAGGGTAGTTTAACTGCTCCTAAAAACTTTGAAAGCATTCCTCCTGGATATCTCCTCAGAAGTGCTGTTTTAATCTCCCCCACCCCAAATTACTTAATTTATTTAGATAATCTGTTGTTCTGCAACAAAACCACAATAAACTAAAACTGCCACATAGATGCAAATAATTGTGATGAACTGTGCTGCTCTACTGACAAGCATTTTTTAATAAGACAGCTTTCTTTTTTATATATACAACTTGTTTGAAATGTGGTGTTGGTTTTTTTAATTGGCTGTTGTTTGCTTTACTTATACACACGAATGTTTGCAAGATGTACTGAAACCAGAAGCCTCCCACAGCACTACACACAGCACAGCGAGCCTGAATCTCACTCCATCCATTCTTTCCAGACTTTTCCAAGTCAAGTGGGTGCTTTCCATTCCTGCTCATCTTCTACCTGCAGGCAGCCACCTCCAAACCCAGGTAGGGAGGAGTTTGGGCTCAAATAAGCTTTGACCTCCTCAAACTCATCTCCAGATTCACTCCACACAGGCAGCAAGCCTGGAGTTTGCAGCCCTCCCACAGCATCGTCTGGCCCAACTCAAACAAACAAGCGAGACAGAAATAATTTCCTTTATGTTCAATCCCTCCAGTCACTCACTTCTCTAATAATTCAGTTCCTAGTGTTGATCCTTTTCTAAATATGGCCACATAAGCATAAGCAGCGAGTCTCAGTGCCAGCTATGCAATTTCTCTTTCCCACTGGGGACAAGTTTTCCAGCATCTCAGATGTTTTCAGAACAGACGCCTCCCCCACCACTGCCACATATACATTTTATTTTATTTCTTATGAACGCCTCTTACCCACAGCAGTTACAAGTGCCAAATCATCTGATTTCACAGAGTGTCAAAAGAAAAGCCAGATCTAAGAACTTTTATAGCATTTTCTATCTCTTCTTCCTCTGCAACATGTTGATTTGGAAATAATACTCTTCATTTGCTCAAATTCCAGTGGCTACAAGAAATCTGCTGTCCCTCTCCAGTCATTTGCACTGATCACAGGACTTAATCAACTACACCGTGTTTCTCTAAGTTTAAGCTGTCCATGGGTACTGTCAAGGCTGCATGTGATCAAAGATACAAACTAAATTTGTGGATTCATGCTATGAGTCTCTAGCTTTAAGCATACTGATTTCCATGTTTCACAAAAAATAAACCTAAGGAACAGCCCATTTTTTACTGCTTCCACATGAGCTACGAAGGCTTGTGTTAGAAAGCGTAACAAAATCCTTTTTATTTTTTTAATTTAGTTGTAAGTTTTTGTTATTCTCTCATTACTTATGTACTACCACAGGTGGTCATGGCAAATTACCAACATAATTTATGCCAGTTCTTTAACTGCAAGTCTAGCTTACTAATTAAATACCAGAAAAAAAACCCCAAACAAACAAAATAAAACCCCACACCCCAGTCTTCAGCAGCTTAAAAGCAAAGGTACAGGAAAGCAGGAGACACCCCCAGACAACAACAGAAGCTTCATATTTGTCTTCAGCAGATTATGTTTAAATGAAAGCAGACACCATTTTCATTTCCTTGCATTTAATCAGAGGTGGATAGAAGAGGGCAGAGGAACAGGGAAAGCCTCTTCAGCAGAGGTTTGGACAGGGCTGGGATCTGGGAGGTGAACAAGGAGCCTCACAAAAACCAGGAGGCATTTCCAAGCACACAGCACAAACATAATGGAGGGTCCAGCATGGGCTTGGCTCCACAGAACAAACAAAAGGGGATACTTTAATCATATTTTAATGAGGCTTTGCACGTGACCTGGTCCATTAGATGCTGAAATGCTGCTGCAGTTACTCTACAGCCACCTTGGCATTTGGTGGCTAATGCTCCAACTGGCCTCTACGGTACCCCTGAGGAAGGAAAAATAAATAAAGCTGCTGCAGCAGCTTTGGTTGATAACAGCATTAATACACTGGGGGTTTGAAAGGTCTGTAGATCCACAGACATCAGCATCATCAAGTATGAAACCTTAACTCAGTAATAACCAGTTCTATCAGGAGACATATTAAGCAGAATAATTAAGTCAATTTAGGTTATATAAAAAACAGGTTCATTACCCAAATACGAATATTATTTAACTAATAGAATGAATCAAAACCTAAGCTATGCAGTAGACATTTAACATTAGAAAACAAGATGCCGTGGTTCCTTAAGGCTGCAAAAAATGAAAAAAAATTCCTGCCCTAAGAACTGGAAAGAACCCTAAGAACCCTAATAGTCCAGAAATCCTGCTTTTGGTGTCTATTTGTCTCTTAGTGCCTTCAAAAGGCAGTCCTCTTACACACATACTATTTTTTTTTTAGTTTAAATAAAATTTCCCTGATGTGCCCCAGCACTGTCAACCACATCTTTGGAAAGCACATAGTCTGGTTTTCCCACACATACATTTCCATGCATCCTGACAATTATAACCACAATTCACATTGAAAAGGTTATCACAAAATCAGCTTTTACCGTCTCTTCCAAGACTTACTACACAGCACTGATGCTAGTAGGTAGAAGGATCAAGAAAATCCCAAGAAAATCCCTGCTGTTCTCACACTGTGCAGCTGAACTGTGGAACTCCATGCCCAGCACACTGGAAGTCTGTGTGACTGAGAAGAGGCTGGACACATCCTAAGGAGATTTTTATGCTCAACAGATCTAACACAGCAATACTCTCCTTGATCCCAAAAATCCCACAATTCTTTCCCAGTCTCCTGCAATTAGGAGTTTGGGGAAGTACCATTACAAAATTACTTTTGTCTTACTTTCCTATTAACCACTGCAGGAAATATGATGATGGGACATCCACATCTCTGATCTGACCCAGCACAGATGCTGTTGTGAAATAAGTAATTTCTCCAAATTATTTTACAAATAGACTCTGAATCAAGAAAGCTCATCATACTGCCCAGATTACTGTCACATCTAAAAATTCATCTTTAGCAACACTGAAATTTATTTCCAGCCTTGTATTCAATATCCTGTACTCTGAAAACTGAACCTGTGGCTATGCAGCTTTTAGTGGTTTATAGAAGTTTTATTCCTCCAAAAGACTGATTCCTGAGACTCCCATGTGAGCTTCCAGAGATTCAGTTCTGCATGGGGGGAAGCAAAGAAAATGCCCAAGCATCCTACAGACCTTCCCATCCAAATCTTTGTCCATACTGCACTGAAAAGGTCATACACCTTACCCCTTACTCAGGTCATTATCTACCACAGCAAAGCAACAATCTTGAGGCAAACTTCATGTCACACAATCATGCTTCTTAACAAGATGCTTTCACTGTCAAAGAACACCTATTTTTCTTGTATTTAAGCAACAGGAAGCTCTTCTGGCAGATCAGTGGATCCTCCTAAGTCACAGAATTTCTTACACAACATCAGAAACAAGTTAAGCCCCCATGTCCTGTAAATACAATCACTTGACATTTCGCTGCTATCATCTGAAATAATACTCAATCCATGAGCATTCCAACTCTACCTTTATATAGGGAATTCATAATTTTTTGCTTCTTCTTGTCACTTAAAGACTACCAAGAGAGATTCATGCAAGGTTATTCTGCCCCCCACCTTGGATAAAGTCCTGACTTTGAGCATTCAGACTCATCTTTTTGATGGAATTTGACAAGCATCTTTGAATACCAGGACCAAAGAGCCAAGGAAGGAGTTTTATGAAAAACAGTTGGTGTTTGACTGCTGGCACTTTCCTCCTCATTCCTAAAAGTTGCTTAATTTCACCCATCTACTTTCCAAAAGGATGTGGTCAATGTTCATGAGGAAACCTAGTAAAAGACAAAGTGCATTATGCAGAATGCCATGACCTGGATGGTTCTGACTTGGTGGGTGTGTACTGGGATGGCACGGAGCTCTGTCAGTAAATTTCACTTTTGCTGCTCAGGTAGAATCAGGGTAGAGGATGATCTGCAGAAAGTTTCGTTCTGGTAAGTTTAGCAGGCTTAGGAGGCTGTTGGAAAGGCTGGAGAGGAGATTACAGGAGAGATTATTTCAAGATATGTCTTCTTTCAGTGCAAGCTGCAACCACTGAAAGGATTCTGCAAATTGAACTCCCTAAAATGCAACCACCTCCCCCACTCCCATCCTTGCTTCTCCTAGAGCCTTAAGAGACATGATCCCACCACCACTGCTTTTCTGCCCCTAACTGTACCACTACAGCACATCTTCCAAATTTCTCACAAGTAATTCTGTGTTCAGAGGATGTTACAGAACGGTCAGAAAAAATTGCCATTATAAACTGCTGAAGAGACCACAACCATCAGTGGGTTTTCCATTACAAAGAAGGCCTGGCAAGACAGCCTTCCCTAGAAAAAATCTACTGCTCTACACCTACAAATGTTTGTCTTACCTACCAAGACAGCCAAGTAGCTCTCCTTTACCTGCCTCCTGGCCTGAAACTTCTGGCACAGGGGGTGGTGAGAAGTGCAAGGACAAGATATGGAGTACTACATGCAAAATTATTCAGCTTACATCACTCTGATAAAACTGAACACATAATATCAGTTTCCCAGATACCGATTGTGTTTGATGAAATCAAGTACCTGACAGTAGGATGGGTCTCAGAGGCATGAAATACATACCTAGCTCAGGAAGAAATAAGCCTAGTTCTCTCTGAGTGACCCCAAAGTGTCCCTTTTTTTTCTGCACACAACAGGACTGTGATTCTTGCCAGCCTCTGCAAAGCAGTGGGAGTAAAACATGACTAATTGGCCAGTAAAAGAATAATAGAGAAATCAAGAACAAGTTTATGCAATTTATAATTGTTGTTATTTCAGCTTAGCACTGTTTCACAGAATCTAAGTTGACAGAAAACTGTTCTCACATTTTCTTGATATCAGAAGAATGAAAAACTATTCCACAATGCCTGGTTTATTTTTCTCTGAAGCATCCTCTTCCCCACAGTTTCTGATCATGCAGAGCAGCAATTGGTTAGCACTATTCAAAACAGTAGGTGCAGAACAGTCTAGGCTATCGAATTCTTACTTGTACTGATGAATGTTTACCCTCATGACTATTTTATTTCAATGGAAAACTTTCTATTGACTTGACTTGTCTTTGAAACAGAATTGTGTACCTTCGAGAATACCCCATCATGCTGATTAATAATTAAATGAATCCATACAGTACTTATTCACTGACAGTCCTTTATTTGGAGGTCCAGAGGCATCAATAATGAAAACTCCTCTGTAGTATGGGCAAAGCTGTCAGCAGCAGATGTTGAAAATTAGGCAGCCATGAGGAAAGAAATAAATATAATATAGGATGGTTTAGATATCAACTGTATGTAGGTCTATCAATGATCAGGGGAACTGCCTCTCCCTAACCTTTCCATCTCTCAGCTTTCACCAGAGAACACAGCAGCCAACTATCTTCATCAACATGGGTGAATGCAGATATCAAACTGGCCAGAGCAATCCCTGGCTACACAGCACTGCCCAGGAACTCTGACTTTCTGGTAATAAACTAAACTAGAGTCAACTGATTTCAAAACATCCCCAAGGGAAGCAATAGAATAGCCTGAAATAGAAGCTGTTCACCAGTTCAGCTCCAGGATTCTAAAACTTTCTATGGAAAACTGACACAACCATCTCAGTTACTGAACCACAGGCATCAAGACAGGTTCAATATCTACACATATTTCTGAAAAATGGAAGAAAGTAACTTACTAACTCCTCATAGCTAAACATTCTTCATCATTCTAGGTGGATTTTACTATCTGAGGACAAATATACCAGAGGAAAAAAAGAGATGTGTCTAACTATTTTACATCTTGGTGACTAATAAATACCTGAACAAAATCTGCAAGGCAGACCTGCTCTCCTCAGCCCAGTTTCAAGAATCTTTTAATGCAGGATTGTACCCTGATAGAAACAAACTACCTCAGGAATCTTCCTGACTTCCTCACCATCACTCTCTTCTTCTAAGAACTAAACTTCAAGTAGTAATAGTTGTTATTTCTGGAGCTGTATAAAAATGTCTTCACATGACTCCCTAGACTGTATATTTTTCTTAATTTAAAAATCTGAGCTTCCTTTAACAAGGTGAAAACAAAGATGAAAAGGAAACAGAAATGAAAAGACAAATAAATACACATAAGACTAAGCACTGCTTACAGGCAAGCTACATCACCAAGGTGGATTAAGGTGAAAGAGAAAGACTGAAGTCCATGCTCCTCAATCTCCATCTCCCATCTGTCTTACAGATTATATTCCTGTAACTCTGGGTTCCTCTCTCCTGAGCATTGCAAACCCACGATGATTCCAAAAGCCCTCTACCTTGTTTCTGTATCCCTTCCTATGTGCAATCAGCCCTCTACTAAAATACTGCAAAGCCAAAGTGAAATGTTTCCAACAAGAACAGTCTCTCAAAGGTTAATAGTAGTACTTACTGCTCAATCCTGCCCTCCATTTTATGGCAGCCCTGAGCATACACTGAATGACTTCTGCCACAACTGTGACTAAACCTTCTGTACACAAGGCAAGGCTGACATGGCAGTGACAACACCTAGCACACCTATTATTTGACCCAGATCAAGGACCTTTGAAAAGGTTAGAAAATATTCTAGGTTCATTCATTCCCTCATCACTCTCCTTGACCACTGCTGGTGTCTTCTTGCATGCTAAATACATCCTCAACAGTGCCACAAAACCATGCTGACAAAATTGCCCCACTCAAGCCTGAGGGCAAGATGACTAAAATAAAGCTCCAACCTTATTTCTTCTGATTGCTCCAGATACACCATCCTTGTATAGTCCCATCCAACCCATCCCTTCCCCCTGCTCCATCCTCTTTGTTCCACCAAATACATTACATCCTTTCACCCTGTTCCTCCTGCTTCAAAAAAGCCTTCAAATTGTATTAAACTCAGTACCCTCACAAGTCAGTTGATTCAAAGGCAGTCGATTTCTGCAGAACTGTAAGCCTAAATAAGAATTCTGTTTGAGGTTTTCTGAATTCTGGAAAAAATACAGCTCCCTTTCCTCCTGGTCTAACTCCACCTCAGACAGATCCCCCATGGAATGATTATTCCCAGAACTGCCCTTTTCAGGGTTTGTCCCATTTTTCTCTATGGGACCTGATGTTACATGCTAACAGGGAGAGCAAACTGGTTAACTATAAACTACATATAAACTATATAAACCAGGCAGTAATAACCTGCTCTCACATGCACTTCTTCCTGAATGGAGTCTTCCAAAAGAAAACCACCTTCTCTTTTTATAGCATGGGGGCATTTCGGGCCCAGAAATTAAAAATAAGAAAAAAATTAAATTAAAAAGAGAGAGAAAAAGGAAGATGCAGAGTAAAAACAACATGGAAGTGTCTATGGCTGGAAGGAACACACTGAGCTCCATCTAAAACAAAGAATTCAATCCTGAAACTAAATTATACCCAAGAACCGCAAGTCCTGGCTAAACAAACAAATATATACACAAGTAGACTCTTCTCTTCTTCCATGCCTTTTCTAATTAAGTAACATTACACAAGTATTCACCTTTTAATGCTTGGAAATCAGGATGAAAACATAGGACAAAGAGGCCAGTGTGAAATCTTTTATTTTCTAGCTGTATTACAAAAGCACCATCAGCACAAGCCACATTTACTGTGTAACACTTCTCCAGTGAGTACAAACAAGAGGGAACTTCCCTGACGGAGAGAAACACAGAGTGCTATGACTAACTTCCAACAGACCTTATGGAGGAGCCAAATATCCTCCAAATGCATGATATCCTCTATGCTTGTGCCTGGCTTTGGACCTCAACACTGAGATGAAAAAAAAATTCTGACGAGGAAGGCCACATATAATTATGCTCCATTTTTTTTAATCAAAGATACTTCCAAAAGACAAAGCTTAACTGTGATGTTTCGCCGCTCAACTCCATCTGAGATGTCAGGAAAAAAAAAAAAAACCTGTCAAGACCACTAAAAGCCACATCTGTTTGCTGAATACATTCCACATCAGATTACCAAACACAAAGACACGAACGCTGTCAAACAGAAGGCGCTCACCTATTCCCAGAGGCACCTGACAGCTCCTCTGCCACGCTCTCCCCACCCAATTTCCATGACATTTCCTGGCTCTCCCCACCCAATTTCCATGACATTTCCTGGCTCTCCCCACCCAATTTCCATGACATTTCCTGGCTCTCCCCACTCAATTTCCGTGACATTTCCTGGTTCACCTCGGCCGTCCTGGGGAGCGCCACTGCGGCACAGCAAATGCCATGGATGGCAAGGAGACATCTGATATCTGTGATATCACACGCTGGGATCCTGCCAGAGAACCACAACATGCCAAAAGGATTTCGCAGAGGAAAGACAGAATTATAAAAGACTAGCTGAAGGCCCACTGTCAAAGTGGATTTTAGGACTTCTTCAAACACCCGATGTCCCACGGTTTCCAGAAGCTTTAGTAATTACTGAAATTGGAACAAATAAAACAAAAGAGTATCTTTCAGCTTGTTTAGAGGATGTTTTGGACAACCCTCCAGAGCCAGTCCCCCATCCTCTTGGGCAGTGTGTTTTACACTAAATGGTACACACCAAGTACATACTCCTCCATACTAAGAGTTTTCCATCCACACTTTCAGAACAGGAAACCAGAACTGCAAAGCCGTAAGGTTTGACAGCAGTGATGAGAAAAGAATACTTTAACCACTATTTTTAAATGGCTGAATAAATTATATACAGTATGCCTGGAAATATACATAAAGCATATACTGAATGGTACTTTGAGCCTGAAACAAATACATAGCTGCTTTTAACTTCTGCTCAGCCATTTACCCTTGAGAGATCATTTTCAGGCAAGTCCAATGAACAGTCACATTAAGAAACTGTACATGATGCAACTACTTTCTACTGGTATATTATGTAAATGACAATAATATCACCCCCTGTGTCCTCTACTCCAAAAAAAAAAGCTTCCAAAGAACATTTTGCCAAAATTCTGCAAGAGTTTCTGCTTAGGAGAGAATAATATAGAAAAAAAAAGGAAAAAAAGGAGAAAAAAATATAAGTAACAGAGTCTGACAAAATAATTATACAAAATTAAATACTACTCCTAGCAAAACAAAAATATTTTGACCTAAAAGCATCTATATTTAATGCTGACAGAATATTAGGCATTACTTTACACAGAACAGACAAAACAAAAGAAGAGTCATAAAACAGTTTATAAAGATGGCCTGTAAGTGAGGCAAGGAACTAAAACTAGAGATACTTGAACTCCAAGTATATTCTCGAAATAAAGGCCATTTACAACAAAGTGGTAAAAGATGCATAACCAAACCCTTTAAAAACAAATGTACAGTAGTCATCAGTGAAGTTACTGAATGGCACTTAGATGCAGCTGATCACACAGCACTGAGAAAAAAGTCTATCTTGTCTCCTACTTCTATCTTACATGTAGATGGTTAAAATATTTCCACTCAGCAGTCTGGAAGCTGCAGTTATTTTCTGTAGCAAGTGGATTTTATTGTGCAGGAGCATCAAACACCACACAAGACCATCACCATGATGTACACACAGCACAAAGACCCCTGCACGTAACCTCCAGCTTAGGAGCTGTGTGTACTTCAATACCCAGCATTGTACAGTCACCGAGAAAACCTTTAAATGTCTGCCCAGTTTTTCAGTTTTGCCATAGGAGTACAAACCCACTACTGCTTTATTTCTTCACATGAAAAATCCCCAAACCATTTTCATACTGATCTTCAGATCTTTCAACAGCTCTACGCCAAATAACGCTATTCTGAGAAAAAAAAATGAAGTTAAACAAAAATCTAAACTAACTCAGGAACGTTTTTCAATTATGTAAGAATCCAGCCAGAGTGTTAACTAATGATTTACTGGTGAGTGTGTAGTGTTTAGTGTCCAGAATGAGGCACTAAGACCGAGGGAGTTTTTCAGGAAAATACAAAACACTACACAAATTAACTGGTTCATATTTTGAAAGCATAGATTGTTATGCTGGGTGGGTTTTTTTCATCAACCCGCTACAAAGTAAGGCCACTGGAAAAAGGGTTAGCGAGCCTCTCATAGTGCCCAAATGAAAAAAAAATAGACTTTTTTCTCTACAGTTGTACCAAGTTTGTTAAAGCCAGCCAGTTACATAACACTTACATTGACTTATGACCTATTTGCTCACACAAAAATCATCATATATGATGGTCTGACCATCCATTATGCGCTAGAAACATAGTTTATTTTTTAAAGTGTTTTTATTTTTCTCTCTTAGTTTAGAACTACAGTTGAAAACATTGGGAGGATCACCTAGAATTAACACTATAAAGGTATGCTTTGAAAGCATGCAAAATTAAAATGGCACGTTCTTCAAAAATAGCGTGCACGGAATACTTCAAAATATTAAAGAAAAATTAACCCTATCTCCATTTTCCATCTCTCCAGTATTTACATCAGGAAGTGACAAAAAAATATAAAAGGAAAAATAAATACTTGCGCTATAGGTATCCATATAAAGTCGTATTTTTTACAGAATATCTGCGGGCACACGTGTGTAGGTGTACCCAGGGCAGTGCTGACCGGATGCCCGGCTGCGCCCGGGTCAGAGCGAGCGGGGCTTTTGTGGTTCTTTCTCCCACCCACCACCCTCCTTTTTCCTTATTTTTATTTTGTAAACGGCCGCGGATTATCCAGCGAGCGTGTAACTTGAACCTCTACACCCACGTCTGGACGCGGGTCCGGGTTTTTTTTTGACCGAACGGCGTCGAATTCGCCGTGCCGAGTGTCAGCGGCGCCCAGTCCCCACGCCAAGTTTGCCGCCCGGTCCCGGCGGGTCCCCGCTCCCCGGGGAGCCCCTTCCCGCTGTCACCGCCTGCCCTCGATACAAAGAAGTTCAGCGCCAGCCGTACTCACCCCCGGCGAACTGGCTCTGCGCGACATCGCCCAGAGCGGCGGAACCGCTCGCAAATCCCCTCTGGAAAATGGAGGGGCTGGTACCGGTGCGATCCGGAGGGAAGAGAAGTTATTTACATGCCAGGGCCCGAGCCCAGCGCGGAGCGGAGACGGCGATGCTCAGCGCTGCCCGCGGTCTGCCATGTTCGTGCCGCTCGCTCGGCGCTCCCCCGGCCGCTGCCCCGGGGCCTCGGGCGGCTCTACAGGGCCCCCCCCATGGCGGCGCCGCCGGGGAGCGATGCGCCACAGCCCCGATCGCCGCGGAACTTCGGCTCCGGGATCCTCCCCGAACCAGGCTGGGGCCGCCGGCGGAGGAGGGCGGAGGGGGAGGGGAGCGGGGGGAAGGGGAGGGGAAAGGGAAAAAAAAAAAAAAAAAAAGAGAAGGGAGCGAGGAAAAAAAAAAAAAAAAAAAAGGGAGCCGAGGGAGAGAAAGTAGATCCGACGCAGCCGGGCGCCGCCAATGTGCGGACCGGAGCGCTGCGGCAGGAGCGGGGCCGCCCGCGCTCGGGAGGCGGAGCGGCGGCGGCCGGAGGCGCAGCGCCCCCGCCGGAGGCTCCCCGGGCCGGCCCCCCGCCCCGCACCCCCGCGGGGCCCGCACGGCCCGGGGGAGAGCCCGGGGCCGAACCGGGAACCGAGAGCGGGAGCGCCCGGCCGCTCCCCCCGGCCGTGCCCGGGAGCACCCTCCGAGCGCGGCGGGCGGCAGCGCTCCCGCTCCCTTCCCCCCACGCCCGCACTTTCCCATTTAACAAAGCAGCGCAACCAAAAGTTACGTTTCCATAGACGCCAGCCGCTTTCCTGGCGGCCCCTCCTAGGCTGCTGGGGCTGCTCTGGGAAAAGCAGGGTTTCACGCGTGGAAGATTAACGTGGGACTCCGGGGATCGCCTTTTTTTATTTGTTTTCTCCTTTTTCCACTGAATCACAGGACCCTTTTGGTTGGAGATCAACTACTTCAAGCCCCGGCCAAGGCAGGGTCACCTGGAGCAGGTGACACAGGAACGCGCCCAGGTGGGTCTGGAATGACTCCATGACTTTCCTGGGCAGCTTCTTCCAGTCCTCTGCCACTCTCAACGTAAAGAAGTTCTTCCTCATGCTGAGGTGAAACTTCTTGGTGTTTAGTTTTGTGATTTCAGTTAGTGTTTTATGTTTTAGTTTTCTTTTTTTTCTTTCCCCTCACGCCCCCCCAACGTTTTCCAGGCTGCTTTACAATTCTCCAAAACACCCTGGAATGGACAAGCTAAGAAAGCAAAGCTTGACAAATGTCCATCTACAAATGGCTCTTTCCTAATCCTCCAAATGCTCCCTGCCAATTTTATTCTCCTACAGAGAGAAAAACAAATCAAGAAAACATTATGCAAGTGTCACTTCACTTGCATTGACAGATACTTGCAAACCAATGGGTCCTGCCAATTTGAGCAGTAATGCAACTACTTTTGTTCAACTTCCCTGCAGGCAAAGACCCCCAAGCAGCTGTTGTGTAATGCTTTGGTTCTGTCAATCTCAAGTTTTCTTAAAATTTAAGTATCAGACATCTGCAAGACACAGGTTGACACACTGATAACAATAATAATCTGACTTGTTTGCCCAGCGAAGTAAGACCATGCATCATCTCTATTTTCTCACTCATCTTAATTTTTTTTTCTTACCAAATTCTCTTCTGTCACACCGAGCTGCAGCTGGACATACTTAAACTTGGGCCACCATCTGTTGTGGACAAGCAAGAAAGTTGAGTATTGCCTTATGAGTACTGATTAGAGAAAGTCTCAATAAATGTACCTAAGAACTCAAAGATATCACTTCACCTCTAAAGCTGAACAAAACAAACCCAAAATCCCACACTGATTCACAGAATGGGATCTACCCAGGTAGAGGGAGTGGACCAGTGCTGCCTCTTCTTGCATTTCAACTGGAACATGTTCTAGGTGCCCAGCCTACAGGAAAGTTTTTATCAAACCCATTCTACAAAGATGAAGATAAAATTTTAAAATGAAAGCACTCACATGAAAAAATCTCCAGGTGTTTACTCTGAAACAAGTAACTATTGTATAAGAGCCATTGTGCCATGTTAGTACAGGTACGGACACATAAATATATTTGGCTACAAGGTGCTATCAAGCTCTGCCTTATCAGCACATCTCTGTAACCACACGTATTAGCACACTCAGTCTGCTGCAATGAGAAGGTTAAATATGTTATTCTAAGCCTTAGCTGAGATGGGGGATGTCAGGGGTTTATTTTGTAGTAAGTAAGAGTTGATTGTCTAGGTCCAACCACCAAGTGGTGAATTGCAAAGCCCCTACTGAGCCATTAATCACACTGCCTATTCCCTTTCACACTCACAGTCCTTCAGGCTCAGCCAGGACAAGCCCCCGTAGGACATCCATCTCTGCTGAGTTTAAACACTTTTCTAACCAGTAATTCTCAGATCAACTAAAGTAAGCTCCTCTTCAACCAAAAAAGATATCAAACAGCAAACAGAAGATGAGTGTTCTCCAAACTGTATTAAATAAAAGGAGTGTTTAGGGTCACTAGGTTAAGCAAGGCTGTGTCATCTATCCCATAACTGTGTCATCTATCCCATAACTGCCTGTTTTCATGAGCTTCCACTACAACCCTGGTGTGGCACCATTCCAGGTGATACCTCTGCAGCATGACTGACCCTCCATCAATCCACATGCTTGTCTGTGCTGCTGTACCTTAAACATGCAGGTATTTTCACATGCTACACTGTTAAAAACTTTAAATTCTAACCTAGAAGGTAATGGGTCACTTGACAAGTTTAAGTATGCTAGCATAAACAAGTTGTAATTTAGTAACAGCTGGTTAAAATAATAATAATAAATTACTCTCATTATTTCTCCCTGCTGCTCATGTGACCCAAGATCCAAGCTAACAGGTATGAAGCCATATTAGCTGGCCTTGTTCTTCCCCTTCTTTGGGGATGTACTTTCTCTCACGTCAAAGCATGAGATTTAGTTCTTAGTTTACTCTAAGACCACATTAATTGCCATAAAAATCTTAGGAAGGAAAAAGTGTAATTTTACTACAGCACAGTCAGATGTGGTCCAACACCAGTCATGTTGACTGATTACTACTTCTCCACACAAACTGCCCATAAATTGCATTCAGTAGGATTATATGTTCATCCCACCCCATACCTCTTCCTCCCAGCCTCGGAACTGTTCCCATTCAGCTCAATGTTGGACTGTGAACCAGACACATGGACCAAACCTGCTACAGGGCAACCCAGCAAGAAGGAACCAGACACATGGACCAAACCTGCTACAGGGCAACCCAGCAAGAAGGAACCAGACACATGGACCAAACCTGCTACAGGGCAACCCAGCAAGAAGGAACCAGACACATGGACCAAACCTGCTACAGGGCAACCCAGCAACAAGCAGCAGGGCTGGACACTGAGAAAAGGCAAAGAAATTGTGTCTGCAGCAGCTCCCTGCCCTGATTCACACATCTCCACAAACGTGTGTCACCATAATGGCAAGGCAGGAAGTGTTTATGCCAGTGCTTCTGCCAAGAAAATGTACATGGGAAAAATGGGACCAGTCGTCTCTCCTCAGACTTCTTTTTTTTTAAATAAGCAACAGAAGTGATAGATTTAATGATTAACATAAAAACTTATGTCTATACATATGGTGGACTGTTTTCTTCCCAGCTCAAATTGATTAACTCAAGGATGCCACTCTTGAGTTAATCAAGACACATTGAGCAAAGCAGCCCTATCTGTTTGTGATAGGCCCTGTTTACAATCCTAACTTTGAGAGAACGTTTCTTCACAGCAACCAAGAGAAATTCAGAAATAAAACAAGTCACCAATTCCAATATACTTCTATCAAATTCTCAGATGGAAATAGAAATAAAAGACATATAGAAATAAAAGACATGGACTTCTCAACAGAAGTATTACTTGGTTACTCTAAGTGGGTCATACATCTGATCTGATACTTCATTGATTTTAAAATGTAAAGACAGATATATTAAGAAGCTCAAAAATGTGTTTGTCTTTCTTAAGCATTTCCCTCAACTCCTGTCGACCTGCTATTTCCAAAATATTCAATGGGTTTCTAAAAATATTACAGTTGTAACAACTTGAGATTAAGTGCTAAGTACTGAGCTACAAAAGGACAAGAGCAGAAAAGGAAATGCAAGTATTTATCCTTTAGCCTGGCAATTCTACTGAAATGTAAAGGCATTTTACCTTCTAGCATCCCTTTATGCTTCCATGCTACACAGCAACTCAAACCACCCTCTTCTGTGAATTTCTCTGTAAATTCCAATTTCCATGCCAAAGGATTAAACAGAAGATGACTGACTCCTTTTTTTATTGCATTTGAAGGGGTTTGGAAGTTCTTAATTTCTAACCTGTATTACAACATTCTCTAGAGATAGACTCCATTTCTAAAAGTAAAAAATAAAATTAAAAAAGGTTCCAAACCAGTTCCAAACAGTATATTTCCTCTCCCCTGCTCTCTCTTCTTGTGAGCATGAACCAGATCATATCTAGACCCAAAGACAGGTTGGCAGCATGTCATACAACCAAGAAACATGTGAATTAACTGCATACCCACATTGACATATTGTGATAAATTAGATTTAAAGCCATTACATCTAAGATGCCATACCTAGCAAGCTTCCTTTTAGAAACAGAAATTGAACAGCAATGTTAAGTCAGATAATTAAAATAGCTTTCTAAAAAGAAAGCATCACATTCTGTCTTTTCTCGTGGTTTTGACTGGCAAGGTGTGGCAAATATAATTTCCAATTTCCTCCTGCCATGGGCAGGGACACCTTCCACTAGACCAGGTTGCTCCATGCCCCATCCAGGAACACTTCCAGGGATGGGGCAGCCACAGCTGGTCTGGTCAAACTGTTCCAGAGCCTCACCACCCTCACAGCAAAGAATTTGTTCCTAACATCTAATCTAAACCTGCCCTCTGACAGTTTGAAGCCATTCCCCCTTGTCCTGTCACTAGAGTTCCTGATAAAAATTTTCTTTATCCCCCCCCCCAAAAAAAAAAAAAAGATGAGCAAATAAATACAGAGAGGACTAAAAAGCAATATAGGTTAAAAACCACAAGTTCAAAAGAAGATGCAAGATGAGAAGAGGCAGAAAACAGAAATACCTGAACACTCCCAGACCATCAGAAAATGACTCATTGCTAGTGACATGCATTGTTAGCTGCTAGCACAGGCAGGACAAAACTGTTTTCAACAGTGCATGATGGAAATCTAATGAGAATATAAATTCTGACATATTTGCTTTAACATAATCAAAATAGCCCTACCCTTTTCTAGCAGATAAACTTTTAAATGTACTTTTTAAAAAGAAAATCTGGAATGCCAGGTGACACCATTTCTGAAAAAAACAATCCCAATGTGTAAGGAAGTAATAATTTATTTAGTGTATGTGGAAGCACACAGATTAAGAGATAAAGCAAGTTTCAAGTGACAAAGGAAATAAGAGACAATGAAACAAAGAGATTGAGTAAACTATTTTCTTTCCATAAATAATACAGGAAAACACCATCTAGGAAATAAAAGTTATTACACATCCTTCACTGTGTGAAAGCAATGGGTACCACAGAAATAATGGACATCACCATCAGAAGGGATGCTCATGGAGTAGGATCACACAATCACTCAGGTTGAAAAAGACCTCAAATGTCAGCCAGTCCAAGCTCCTCCTCAAAGCAGGTCACAGTCAGTTCCCAAAACGGTTTAAAAATATTTTGAAGTTCAATTTGTTATTTACATAGCTGTGTAATTACACAAAGTGCTGAAATCCAATGGGAGGACCCTATTTGCAATTACTTATGCCAAGTACAGACAACACAGATCACGGCATAAAGGTGATACTCAGACAACCTAAATCACACCTGAAAACCTTTGTTTAGTATTTCCTATTAGACTGCCCCTGCCCAGACCCCAGTCTATCCAAACTGCATTTCAGAGATAACTACTTCACTCTTCTGACTAAGCATAAGGACCTCTGCAGAATTTAAAAACACTTCCTCCTTTCATCAGCAAGTTCCTTTAGAACAGTAAAATAAATATAATTATTCAAGTTTTGAAAGAAAACAATTCAGACAGAAACTAGACCATCACAATGTTCCTAAAAAAGAAACCTAGGTGGCATGACTACAGGAGCTAAAATTCAGCCCCTGCCCTGTCCCCAAGGCCCATTACTAATAGCTGTTATGGAATATGCTCCCACACCACATGACGTGGTCACATCCATGCAGATATAAATATATAAATTCCCCAGGTTCAGTTCAGGCTACACACTAGAGGACACAAAAAAAAAAAAAAAAAAAAAAAAGGAGAGAGAGGAAAACCCCAGAAATATTTAACAACTTAACTGAACAACATTCATAGTCTTTAGATAAAAGCCAGCTAAATGTCTATCACAATACTTTTCCAAATTCTAGCCACACGAGGAACACAGTACATCTGAGAAGATATGGAATAGCTGAGAGCCCAAGCTTCAACTCAAGTTTAAACATGTCCAAGACAATTATGACTTCACTTTTTCTAAGTGTGAGCATGTTAACTAAGTATAGACGAGAAACTCTCAGTGGTCTAAAAAAGCCTTTAAAATAGCATGGTCAAGTTAACAGTGTAAAAACTGGTTATTTCTTTTCTATCAAGACAGTCCAAAGCAAGTAAAATGAGACACATGAATTTAAAAAAAAAAAAAAGTAAGCAGAAAATATTCCTAAACAAATATTTATTTACATTATCAGTAATTTAAAACCCCCACTGACAGCATCTGGTTAACAAGCCTTGAGATCAAGATTTTCTGCTTGTCCATAAAGTAGGTTCACAACCAACAGTACTTTCTCTGTTCTGCTCTACCAATGTATCCTTGTCTGAAAAGACCACATAAAGAGCACATGAAATGTGAGTTTACCAAGCTTTTATATTTATTCTTTACCAACTAATATATTTGAAATGAATGTATTTTCAAGCCATTCACAGCATACCACAAGACAAAGAATACTCTGCCATTCCATTAAAGAAAGAGACAACAGCATAGCCAGACATGAGCCAGCCCTTAGTGCTACATGAAAGAGCTCAGAGATTATTTCTTCAAATAATTTTGCTTACAGATCATTTATTTCTTGAGTTACCCTCCCATTTCTGGGCCCAGTTCTGTCCTAAAGGGTTTCTGGAAGATGCAGGCAGAAACATAAATTAGAACTCCTGCTGAATGTGTTTTGCACTTTCCTTTGTATAGATCTCTACCAGGATGCCTGATGCAAGGTTAATTACTCAAAACATGAACCAGGAAACATTGTGGAGCACTGAAATCCAGCATTTCCCAGAGCCTCATGGCTTGTACATCCCATTCCCTCTGCTCCCTCTAGAGCAATTCTGCAGTGAGCTGCTCCTCCTAAACTCACATCCCTATGGGTTAGAGAACATTAACTGTGGCACACTGTTTGCCCAGGAGGCTGAGAGTGAAAGTGATGAGAATTCTATCAGTTTCATTGAATTCCTCCTTGATGGAACACCACCAACAAAACAAATCCAGTTATGGTTATACCAGTATATAAAACATAGCTGCTGGTGGTGGCCTTGAGGCTGACAAGCACAGGACAGCTTCCATCCACACTATCTCATTCCCAAACTCCCACACAAAGCAGCCCCACACAAACTATGCTGGGAACAGCGTGGGGACCACAGGAAACCTTGGGCCAGCCTTGAGAACTGTTTGGCAAAATGGTCAGAACTGGGTGAGCACCACTGGAACCGTGTGACAGCAGAGACAACACTGGGGACAACAGTGTCCAGCAACTCCAAACATTCCCAGCTGGGTTTTTCACAACCATGGACAAGAAGCTGAGTGCTTCATGTGCCAGAACACTATTGCTGGCTACAGCCATGCCCCTCATCCATACAAAACACTAGCACAGCCACAAATTAGCACAATTAGAAATGGAAAAAATTAAGGAAACTGAAATGATCAGTTCTTTTTATTTCAAAATTCCCTTTTCCAAGTTTTTCTTCACAATGAAAAGCATCTGGCCCATTTCTAAGTTCTAGTCTCATCCAGTTCAGTGGGCCACGGTAAGAAAAAAATAGTCACTTGCTTTTATTACAAGTTAAAAAGCTGGAGGTGAAACAAACACATAAGCAACAGAGAATGGGAACTAGGGAAAAAGGAACTGGGAAGGCTGGGAGAGAAAAATCTGAGGAAGCTGCTGAGGCTTTGGAATCAGCTAGCAGAAGTTTTCAGAGCACGTATCTCAGAGGGTAAGACGAGGCCTTCATCATCCATACGTCTAATAGAAAACCAAAATATCAGAACAAACAGCCCAACATGTTTGTGAAAACGCTGAGGACAACTGTTTCACAAAGTTGAGGGTGCCAGAAGAGCAGTTACTTCACACTTCACTCTATTAGGGCAGGCTCCATTTTAAACATCTCAATGTGTACAGTGATTTGGCTGGAAGTGGTAACGAGAAGCACTCGCTGTGCCAAGGAAGGGGGAAAGCGAGAGCAGCAGAGAGGGAGAGCAAGTTTTTATCTTCAATTAACTGAAAGAAGAAAAGCAAATTTCAACAAACTCTTTGAACTTGTTGCTAGAATCTCTTGAGACTACAATTTAAAGGAGGACTGGCAGTTATTGTACTGGAATGTGCACAATGGCAAAGTATTCCAAAGCAGGGGAGAGATAGGAAATGTATATGAACAATACAGGCTACATAAAAGCAGCCAGTAATAAGGGTCTGAAACTAGAAAGAATCATATTAGGAATGGAAACAAGGGCATTTTAATGAATATAAAGGAACAGCATAAACTGTCAGGGATAAAAATCAGAAGAGATAAAAGCACAGCATGCAGTATTACCACTGTGCAGAATAAAAGGCAAACAAAGTTTCAGAAATATTTTAGAAGTAAGAAGTAAAACACAAAAGTCTGTACAAACAGTGTTTAGAAAGAACAAACGGATAACAAAACAGACTCAAATGCCATTTTCTGTATTTTAGCCTTCATAAAACAGATTTATTGTAGCTAATACTAGAAACTGATTTTGTTGCTAGACTAAATAATCAGAGAAATTCAAGTCAGCAGGACTGGAAGAATTTCACACAATGGTTAAGAAACAGAAGTAATTTCTAAGCTACGAGCACTCATCTTCCCTAATACAGTCCTGGTAAAAATGCCCTAAGAGAGGCTGGCAACAATGAACTATGGCACCCAGAGGGTTTTTCTTTGCAAATTCTTTCCAATCCATGTGGATGAACATTGCAAGAAAGTCCCTTCTTCCAGGACCTGCATGAGGACACTGACACACACAGGAGAGTTACATACAAGACATGGCAGAGGCAGGGACTACGAGTATTTTTGATGATAAGATCTTAACAAAAATCATTCTGCTAAATTGAGAAGTGGCTCATATCAACCAAGAGAAACTTAATAAAGACTAGCAATCTTTTGAAGGATAAATCAGTTAATCAATATTATGTTGTTAAAGAGGTTAAGCTGGTTCAGTGCAGAATAAAGGAGACAATCACCTGAAAAAGTTTTGTATAAAAATTGTTCTCCATTTCAGCTGTAGAGTCTTAGCTGTGAGTAATACAAGACAAAATTGGCTTAATCAGCAGTAAAGAATATTTATTTTATACTACACAAAATTAGTCACTGAAACCAATTGCCTAGAGATACAGGGGAACTGCATTCACTAAATACTTCAAAAATAAATCAGAGAACCATTTGTCAGAAATTGAACAGATACACAACACACAGAAGGATGAGCAAGATCACCCTCAAGTCTTTTTTGGCCATACAGTTCCATTTATCCCTGCTGATACAGGAAAACTAAAATATTCTTTTTATTTAAAATAATTTCATTGTGCTTTTGAACTTCACACTTCAGGAAAAAGAACCCTGAATAATTCACATTCTGGGTTTATGAAATGGCTTACTAATAAATCTCCCAAATTTTAAGACATAATTACTCCTCTCTTTATTAGTAACAATGTGGAGCCATCCTTGTTCTCTTGAGCCCTAAGAACACTGCAGACAGTCTTCACTGCCAGACAGACAGCAGGGTAAGACACCATTATTGGAACATCCAGGTTCCATGAACACTGGGATGCTCCAGAAGTCACTCTGGATTAGCTGCAGCTTCCAGACTCACATCACTAAGAGCCACCTCAGATGGCAGTAAATGTTTAGGGGCAGAGACTGCACATTTGGACCACATCTTCACTACCAAAAATCCCTTTTATCTTCCTTTGCCATACAAGTGACTCAACTGCACATGCTCCAAGAATATAAATATATAACAGAAGAATATAAATATATAATAGACAAAGTAAAAGACTGGTAATTTTTTCTAAAGCTGATTTTTTTTTTCCTGAGAGCCTCATTAAAACTAGTTTTGGCAAGACTTTATTTTCAGTAATAACGCAGTAGAAGAGAAAAAGTCCTCATTTTTCCTCCCCCTACCCAATGCCAAAAGTCTGGGTGGAAACGTCCTAGTTTGATAGTG
This sequence comes from Camarhynchus parvulus, assembly GCF_901933205.1. NCBI lineage: Eukaryota > Metazoa > Chordata > Aves > Passeriformes > Thraupidae > Camarhynchus > Camarhynchus parvulus. The sequence continues at coordinate 6,946,346 of NC_044572.1, forward strand.
CTTCCAGCAGTTTCTTCAAGGAAAGCAATTAGAATGTTGATAAATACAGCACTGAAAATTAGTAATTAGAAATTTATATGGGAATGGCTGGCAATAGGATTGGGTGCACGTGTGATTTAGTAAAAATACTTCCCAAAAAAATGCTAAAGGCAAAAATATTCTGAAAGAAGCAAGACCTCATTTGATTTCATTATAATGCCTATATATTGATATACTTGTAGGAAGGAGCTTCCAAGATACCAGAAATTATTGTTAACATAAAATATTTTACTTACATTGTTTTGGAGGGTGCTTTAAATACTCAATTTAAGAATGATTCCCAGGATCAAAGTGAGAACTGAAATTCCTCATTTAATCAATGCCAATGTCTGAGGCAAGGAAGATGAGAGAACAACTCCTCTGTCTATATGCTGTGAAGAACCCTCTCAACATCACCATTTCTTTTTGAACAAACCAATGAAGCAGCCTGTAAAAACCTCCATCTCCTGAATACTTCCTCCTGTATTGGAAAGCTCAAAGGAGTCAGCCTGGAAACCAAAATCCCCCAAATTTCAGGGAGCCAAGGCTGCCCCTTCGCAGAGAGTGCTGCAGGCTGGCGGTGCTGCCAAGAGCCTCCCTCCAGCAGCCTGGCCCTTGCTCTGGCCTCCTCCTCCTCCTCCCTCGTGCTATCACAAACACGTTTCTTTGCCAGGTTAGTCCTAGCCCAGCTCAGTTTCCCAGCCCAGCTCACCACAAGTGCCTGGGTCAGCACAGGGGAGAGAACAAACAGCTGGTAGCAGAGGGAGGGCAGCGCTGCTGCTCCTTTTGGCTGCCAGAACCAGCTGAAGATTTATGGTGTTTGGGGAAAATAACCACCTGATGCACTCTACACGCTCACAGCCTATGTTTCTTTAAGTAATAAATATTCTAGGTTTTAAGGGTTTTGCTGCTTTATCTTAGTTGCTTTCAAAAGCACCAGTGCTGTTAGAAGAACTTACTCAGGGTAGTTCTTGAAACAAGTGCCCTAAGTTATTCTGACTAACAGAGGAATGGCATGAGCAGCACTGTCCAGTGCCATCCTTACAGTGGTGGGGAAAAAAAAAACCAGAACAAAAAATGCAGAATTCAGTACAAGTTATGAAAAGTACAAGTTACAAGCAAAAAAGTAGTAAAATCTTGCTCCTCTGTATTTATCCAAACTATATGAACCATGCAGATTGTATGAACTAGTAATCAAATATATTAAACATAGGAGAAAAGCTTTCAATATTTCCTGGAATTGTCAGTCACCTAATTATTTAGCAATTAATAACATTTTAGTGTGCCTATGACAGCATTTCTTGAAAAGTTAAGTTCACAGCATTAGTGTATAACAACACTGAATAAGGGAGTGATCATTAGTGGTGTGTAAGGAAATTCTATTTTCCCTGGTGATGCATAACCCTGCTACCCCTCCAGGACTGCTGTGGTGCAAGGAGTTAAAAACAACTCCAGCCTGAGAAAGGCAGAGTTCACCTATTCTCAGCAAGCCAACTGCCTTGGAAAACCATCTCTGAGCTGAAATGATGACAAAGAATAGAAATGTCCATTTCCAATCACTTATCTTATGAAAGAACAATGACAAGAAGTTAGTAGGAGTTAACATGCTAACAAGAAAAAAAAAATCCACAAGCAAAGCCAAGAAAATGGAACTGTTTTTATTGTTTTAAGCTGGGAAAAGTCTCCAGTGTCACTGCACACAGGATGAAGAGATGTCTGGTGTGTAGATGGCTCAGAGTAGCAAGCAAGAGACTGGGCAAGACATTCCTTGTGACCAATATGCTGAGATTTCAGCCAGCCATCACACTTGATCTGTCTGACAGCTCTTGGAAGTCCTCTCATGACAAGTGCTACAGAAGTTCAGTGGATCATTAAATACAAACAGAGAAACTAACAACTGAAATGTTAAAAAAAAAAAAGACTCAAAGAGTCCTTCACAGCAAGTCTGTTTCAAACTGGGGAAACTGTGCATCTATTTTCAGCATTCAGCTTAACTTCACTCACCCTTAAGACACAAGTAAAGACGCTACATAAATCTGTATTTTAATAATTTTGTGGTAAAACAATTCTATAAACCCTATCCATCACACAAGCAATTATCAAGAACTTAAAAATCTGAAGATTAATACAGATATCATTCACCTCCTGAGCACTGTGAGCCAGGCTCCTGTGCAAAAAATCCATAAAGCAGTTGGGGAATTGCTTGGTAATTCAAACACGGTGGAGGAAGTCACAGAACATGGGCCGCTGAAGAAAATGGCACAAAGCTCAGCCCTGTTCTGCAAAGAGCCAGCTTCAATCCTCACACCTCATCTCCTCCTCACTCTGTGTTCCACTATGTGCCTTCTGGCTTTTGGCCAAGCAGTTTGATACACGTGGCTTGTAGAGGCCAGTGTTTGCTTTAACACATTAACCCTTCGCTGTGCAATAGTTGTACAAAGCTTGTCCAGCAAAAAAACCTCTGTCTTGCCAGGTAGGGATGACCTCCCCTGACTGTGATCTTGTTTAGGAACATTTTTATTCTCCAAGACAACATACATCTTACATTTGCAAATGTTAAATTTTGAATTGAGAAAAGGGCAGGCAAGTAAAGACACAAGCATCACACAGAAGGTGTGTGATGAACTAAAGAAACACAGCTGAGCTATAAAGCTCCATCCAACACTTTAAGCCTCTTTTGAAATGAGACTAGGTATCTTTAAATATTGGCCTACCCTAATGCAAATGCAACTAAAGTGATGACCAAAAATCTCAAATAATAATTTCCTGGAAAAAACACTTATGCCTAAGGGTCTTCAGACCTTAACCCATCTGCACATGTGAAATCAATGGCCTTTGAAAACCTTCTGCAGCTTACACTGGCCAAAGTAATGAAAAACTACTATGGAAATTAAAACATGGGTAATTAAAAAAGATACACAAAATGTTCTCCACAATTTTGAAAGCATTATTATATTCTGCTTTAAACTAAAGACATTTGCAAAAATAACTGATAGCATACATCAAGATCTCATGGGTGCTGAAAATAAAGTTTGAAGTGAGCTTAGACACTGATCTATAAAGGGTCATAATCAATGAGACTTCTGCTACTAAATTTTGCTAAGAAGCTGCATCTGTTTGTGCTGCTTATAACCTGCAGAGATAAGGAAAGCTCTGCTACTTAAAATTTATTACAAAAATGTTTCCTGCACCTGTACAATACTATTGTAATACATTTTGATGGACAACCAGTTGTTCATACACAGTCAAAACAAAACTCTTCCTCTACAACTTCTTTCCAACCACATTCCTATCCTTCAGGTGCCTACCCTGGAACTTGAGGTATAATCCAAGCAAGAGTTAAGTTCCCAAGATTTCAGGCCATACAGAGAGGTGGCACCTAATTTCCATTTTTCCTCTACAATCCTAGCAAGAGTTCTTTTAACCATGCATCTGAAAGCTTCTTTCTTCTCCATCATGTCCCAGCTTTAGTAATGCAACTTTACTATCTTTTTTTCAACTTTCATAAATTCAGTCATTCTGCCTTTTAAGGCAGAAAGGCAATACTACAAAAATATTTTCTTCATTCACTGCTTTGATTTCAGTTCTCTGTATTCTTCCTGATGCACCATAGCATGAACAACCTCCTTGCTCTAAATTTCAAGGCTCTGCATGGCCTGTTCTTGCTCCACCTCTTAAATTTGAATTGCTGCTCTGCACAGATATCCCCTCGTCAAAATGTAAGGAAGAAAACAGGAGTGTTGGCCTGGCAGTTCAGGCAGGAAAGCAACTTTCTGTGAAAATCCTCAGGGTGAAAATGCTACCCTGCTTTAAATATATCCTCCAAGTCGGATGCCTGTGAATCACTCCCCGATGCTGAGATAGCCAGGGCACTTGAACTTCTGCATGTTCTTTTGCTCACAGCATTCTCACAGCTCCCTTGTGCTTTCCCAATACATTTCTTACATTTACATGCTCTCTTATCTTTACATTTAAATTAAGAAATTGTTTGTGCAGGAACAACCTTTGCTTATGCATTTGTACTGCATGTAGTGTAATGGTGCCCTGGCCTCTAGGCACAATTACAATATAAATAATAAAAATGAACTGTTCACCTAAGATTAACTCTCCTGACAGTGCCACATGAAGCTACATCCTTCAAACAATGATAGAAGGCTGTTCTAGCACCACATTCCACCATCTATACCCATCTCCAGGTACTGATGACACTGATTCCCAGTTCTTCACCTAGAGGAAGCCTCCAGTGTTCCCTGTACTTATCTGTGTCCACAGCAGCACTGGAGTTTTTACTGATTACCAGGCAAAAAGCAGAATGAGATGTGGGCAAGCACTGTCCTGCTGAAGGACCCTCTGCTCCTTTAACACAAGCCTGCTCCTGGGAAGAGCTGAGAATCCCTGGCATCTCAGAGGAGCAGATTCAAGGCAGTTTTCCATCTGTCTGCTTAAACTCATCAAATTTTGCTTAAAAACATGGCCTTCAAAGAAGGTAAAGTACCAACCTAAAGCACTCTCCAATATGGCACTGCTGTTTAATGGAGGCATCCATAGCTGAGGAATTATTCTATTCTGGCTTTGCCAGTTTAATGCAGGGCTCTTCGTTTTATCATTACTTAGACTGCACTTAGACTGAACATTCAGTGGAACATTTCCTATAATGGGATAAAGCAGTTGAACAATTTGACTGGCTAATAGTGATTTAGACATGTGATTACAGTACAGAAAATGGTCTGACATATGCTCTTTTATCTGGTTTACATGAGGCACATTAATCCAACTGGAAAGCACAGAAGTAAAAAGGAAGACAGGACCAAGCACTCTGAAGGAAAAAATAGAAAATAGTTTTAGTTGTCTCATTTCTGTATTTGCTAGGCTAGTTGTAATCTGTATTTTGTAAACAGAAAAACTTACAAATAAAACAATTTTCTTCCCAAAATGGATTCAACTACAAACCACCAGTCTACACCTATGCTGTGCAGGTTAGAAAGTAACATTTTTTTATAAAATCCTAGCTTCAAAAGCATTGATGACCCATGTCACAATGCCTTTATACCAAAAGTACAGGATTTGCAGAAAGATGTTTGCAGCAGAACAGGGAGCACCACACCAGCCAGGGACAATCAGAGTGTGAACAAAAAGAGTATTGATTCATTTTAATTTTTGTTTCAGCTAATTTAATTTCCCACTTTCACACAAACACTTATAATGATGTCAGCATAAGCTCATATTTTACAGGAATGTTTTATTTCTTCCATAACCTAGCCAACAACATTCCCATGACAGCAAAAACCTAACTGAAGGCAAGGAAATACCTCTTTAACACACACTTTTTTTCCTCAAGAGTGCATACACAACCTCAAACTGGCCTAACAAGATATGTCAATTTTCACAGGTAACACTATTTGGGTTTTTTGTGCAGACTGGTACATTTCAGTTGAATTCACATTTTTCTTCAGAAAAATTTCCCTCGAAATAAAACATTCAAAGGTTTCCTATGCAAGGTTTGGATTCTGTAAGTAAAAATAAAACCAAAGTACGTAAAACTAAGCATAAAGGAGATGAACGCAAGAACTTCACCACGTGTACGTTTGCCAGCTACTTTCAACAACCGCTATATTAAAAATTCTATCAGGAAAATACAAAAGATCATGAAAAGAGGGAGCTGTAAACAACACACCTTCCCCAAAACCAGAGGTGACATGAAAATCTTGGCAGGCAAACTTTCATCAATGACAACAACAACAAAAAAATCGCGTATCCCAAACTAATGATAGCTCTATCCTGGGATAGTTATGTATTTGTAGAAACAAACGCATATAAAAGATGCATGGTCTTCGCATGTGGTTATGTCCAGCCCAGCAGAATCCCTCGTCATGTTGAGGACTTCCACTGTGACCTTATGGTCGGGCTTGACCTTAAAAATCTTTTCCAACCGAAATGATTCCGGTACGGAAATCGGCAGCGATGTTTGGGGTGGGCGTTCAGGGAAGCGCCAGGACCTCACCAGGACAAACACGGCAGTGACAAAACCGAGCGCGTCCCCCAAAACAAAGGGAGCAACCTCTGAACCCCGAGGCTCGGACAGACCGCACAACGCAAGAGCTGCTTTGGTCACCTCCTGACGTTTCTTGGCCAAACGTGCCGCCCAGCTTTGCCCTATTACCGCTGCCATCAGCTATGCCATGGCAAGCTCCATCCTACTCAAAAATAACCCGCGGGGAGCGGAGCCAGCGCGGCAGCGGCGCTTCCCGGGGCCTGTCCCCGGGCGCAGCCCGGCCCCGCACCCCGGGCAGCGGCAGCGCGGCCACCCCCCGCTCCCTCCGCGGGCAGCGCTGCCCGGCCCGGCTCGGCCCGGCGGGATCCCCGCCCGAGGCGGCGGGAGCGGGGCGGCCCCTGAGGAGCGCCCGGCGGGGCGGAGGGGGGGGCGCTGAGGCGGGGGAGCGCCCGCGCCCCCGGCGGGGAGAGGCCGTGGCCAAGGGAGAGCTGCCAGCGGCTGGGAACGGGCTTCCCCCGCCATCCGCCGCCCCCTCCCTCCGTGTGTTTGTTATGCTTCGGCACCGTCCCGCCGGCGCGTCCCTCCGTGCGGCGGCCGCTGACAGCTCCCCCCGCGCCGCCGAGAAACTCCTGCCTCAACTCTGCGTGTGCGCGGGGGGTGCGGGGGTGTCCTCGCCGCTACCCGCCGAGAACCGTGTTTTCCTTCCCAAAAAGAGGAGGGGAAGGGGGGGGCATAACGAGGGAAAGCGACGAGGAACTACCGTCAGCGCACAGGGAGTACCCAGGCGACGCTGAAGGCAGCCGAGCGTCCTGGAAGGGAACGGACCCAAAAAGAAGGGGGAAGGTGCAAAGGCGAGGGAAAAAGGAGGAAGAGGGTGGAGGGGGAAGAGCTAAAGAGAAACTCCGAAGAAGGAGGGCAAGAAAGGAATAGGGATGGTGAAAGAAAAGTGGAAAAGGGAGAGCAGGCGGAGGAAGACAAAGGTGAAAAAGGAGGAGGAGGAGGGGAAAGTGCAAAGGGGAGAGGAGGAGAAGAAAGAAGGGCCCTTCTCAAAATGGCATTAGGCAGAGGGAGGGGGCGACGAGTAGCGAGTCTCCACTGACAGCTCTGCCTGCGCCTGGCCTCCTGCCCCGGCCCCTCTCTGCCTCGCACACACAAACGCTGAACTTACTTCTTTCTGGCTCTCTGGAAAGGGGAAGCGCCATCTTTGCGAGGCCGGCCCCTAGGTCTTTTGTCTGTGGCTGCTGCTGCTGCTGCTGGGGGGGGAGCTCCAGGCTCGGGGGGCTGCTGCTGCTGCTGAGGCGGCTCCACCACCGCCACCACCAGACTCTTGTCCTCCGTTGACATCCTAGTCAGCAGGACGAGAGAGACACATGGATGATGATGATGAGGATGAAGATGAGGATGGTGATGGGGATCCCGATGCTCCTCCTGCTCCCGCGGCTCCTCTCCTCCTCACCTCCGCCTCCTCCACCTCCGCCTCGCATCGCTGGCCTCAGCCGCCGCCGACCAGCACAGGTAGCAGGGGGAGCAGCATGGGGAGAGCAGGAGGAGGAGGGGAGGGGGGGGCGAAGAGAAAGCGCAGAGGACGGAAGGAAGGGTCTCACACACAATAACACCCTCCCCGGGCTCGGCGGGGTCTCTCGGGGCTGGGGGAGGTGAAGAGAGCGAGCGACAGAGACGCGGCTGGTCCCGCCGCTGGGCGCCCCCGCTCAGAGGCCCCGGGCGCTGGCGGCGGCTCCGGCTGCTGCGCTGCCCGGCTGCGGCGGCCGCCGCTTCATTGTACCCTGGCCCTGCGCCCTCCCCCCGCGCAGAGCCCCCGGGGGCGGAGGAGGAGCGGGCGGCGGCGGCGGAGGCGGCGGGGGCCGAGGCCGAGCGGAGGAAGTTTTGACAGCTCCAGCTGTTGTGTGTGTCGAGGGGCTGAGTCCGGCCGGGCTCCGCGTCCCCTTCCCAGCCGGGCCGGGAGCAGGAAGTTTAACTTTGGGGAAAGAAGGAGGAGGAAGGGTGAAAAAGGGGGAGGAGGAAGGGGGAGGAGGAGGCGGCGCCCTGCCCCCTCCCCGCGGGGTGGAGAAGGGATCCCGGCGCTGCCCTGGTGTGTAACCCCCGCCTCCCCGACTCCCTTCCCCCCCGCCAGTGCGACACATAGACACAGCGACCGACCGCCCTCCTCCTCCTCCCCTGCCGCGGCCCCACACTGCGCCTGCCCCGCCCGCCCACCGCCCGTCCCTCGGCGCAGACACCCATCCGCCGCCTCGCCGACCTCACGGGCTGGGCTGGTGCCGCGCCGGGCTGCGGGGAAACCGCGGAGCGGGGCCCGGACGGGACGCGGCGCCACGGGGAGCTCCGCGCACCGCACCGCGCCCCGGCCGCTGCCCCAGCGCTCCCCCACCCTCTCCCCGCCCTTGTTATTTCTTTTTATTTATTTCCCCGTGGAAAAGGAAAAGCCCCTCCTGGCTGCGAGCGGCCGCTCCCGCACACGGGCTGCGCTCCGCAGGACGCGGCTCCGGGGGCAGCGCTCGGTGCCCGCCCCGGCGGCGCTCGCTCCCCCGAGCCCCGCGGAGCCCCCGGGGAGGCGGCCGGAGCCCGGCGGCGGGAGCGCTCCCCCTTCCCCCCGCCGCGCGTCTGCGGCTCGGGGCGGTGGAGGCGGGGGGAGCCGCGGGCGCCCCGGGGGATGGGAAGGAGGGAGGGAGCAGAGTTCAGCGCTGTGTGCGAGGGAGACAAAGTCTGGGGAGCGTGGCCGTTTTCCAGCAGCTCCGGCTGGAACAGCTGCGGGCGCTCGGGGCGGGGGGGGGCTCCCCGGGCAGGGGCCCGGCTGGCTGGCTGCCCGCCCGGCTGCGGGGCGGGGTTAAGCCTCATTACACGGGATTTAACGTGTCCCGGAGGCCAGCGGGGACTCGGGCTCCGAGGGGAGGCGGGGGAGCGCCGCGGCCTCGCAGCCGGAGAAAAGTCCGGCCACGGGGCGAGGAAGCGACCGCGCCCCCGGACTTTCCTCCGGGGCGCTGCCCCGACGCGCTCCGCTGCCCGCGGCGGGAGCGGCTCCAGCGGAGCGTGGCCGCCGGCCCGGGGCCCCCGCGCCGGGCACCGCCCCAAGGGCACCCCTGAGCCGCCCCCGCGGGGCCCCAGCCCGGCCGGCTCTCCCTCCTTCCCTCCCGGGGCCGGAGCGGAGGGAGCGGGTTCGGGGCGCGGATGCTGAATCACGAACCGGCGCGCACGGACAGAGGAGCGGCGCGGTGACTCGCGCTTGGCGGGCGGGTTCGGGAACTTCGCCGGACTTGCAGGCGTGGTGGGGAGCGATAGCCCCAAGGGTGCGACTAAACACATCCCGGGAGCCCCGCACGGAGCGTGTTTCCAGTGACCTTTGGGTTTCTGTTTGAATCCCAGTTGATAAAATGGCCTGGGGTATCGCACAGGTACAAAGAGGGAAGGAGGGGCTGATGTTAGTCGCTATTTTTTTAAAGTAAAAATAAACACAAGGCAATCCAGACCTTTACACTGCTTTTCCTTCCCCAATTTTTCACTTGTCAGCGTCAGAATACAAAATTAAATGGTATGCTGTGGCAAATATGACTTTTGCTGGCCTGTTTTGTTCAGAACCTTTTCATAACAAAACCTTTGTTGATTCCTTTTCTAGGTTTGTGAGTAATTAAACAGACCTTTGTGGCATTTTCATATAATGTATGAAATACATTAGAAAGTAATACATTTGTCTCCACTTACATACATATAAAATTACATGGAGCCATCCCTATTGTTCAACCATGCAAGGAGAGCAGCTGGATTGTTGGTATGGCTTTCCTGGCCCTATTACTGAAGATATACTCGTTTATGCCAAATAAAAAAATACATCCTGAGTAAAATGTTTGTGTTATGAAGACTGTAAATGACAGCATGGGTGTACTGCTCATACAGTTTCAGATACAGGATCTTAATGTGTTGTTGTCTGACAGAAGAAAGTGCCTTTGAATTTTGTTAATTCAGACAAGTGAGCATAATTTAACTGAAAACATTTAATGCTATACAGGCCCAGGCTGGGGTGGAGTAGAGAGAAAAAGGGCAGGGAGAGGGAAGGAAAAGGCCACTGCCTCTGCCCAGTGGGATGGCTGGTGTGGCATTTGCTGGAGTTGCCAGGTTGCCATCTGGTCTACTGAAACAAATGGCCATCTCCTGACAGGCTGGCTGTGCGTGAGCAGACCCAGCGCACACGCGCCACGGCCTGGGTGAGCCTCGGATGTGTCAGAGGCACTCTGCGTGTGCAAATTGATTGGAGGTGTGACATGTGAGCACACCGTGCGCTCTCATCAGCTGCTTGGTGTGTGGGGAATAGCTGCCACATCCCCTGGCAGATCCCAGGGTTCACTTGTCCCTCTGTTGTTCATCCAGTCCCCCCATGGAAGTGGTTTTTAATACCTTTAGATCACCCGCCAGTGGTTGAGCTTTGGGATGTGCGTCTTATACAAAACATGTAATTCAATTTTTTTTTCTCTTTTTGTCTTTGTTAATACATTAATTATGTGCATATGTATCTACCACGATATAAAACAGGAGTGGAGGCAGAATTAAGTCAACACTGGTGTAGTGTGGTCTAGCATAGGAGAGAATTAGGGACTTAGCCCACGAGTTCTGCTGCTGTGCCTTATCTCCTTACGTGTCCGAACACAGCTGGGCAGGTCTGTGCTGTGAAGGGCTGCAGCCACTGCCGTGGCAATCAAAGGTGTGAAGAGCTGAGCAGGACTGAGAGAGGCTGGAGAGCAGGAACCTGAGGCGGAGATGGAATTGTAGCAAACTCTATTTGCTGGCGTTATGTGTCACTTGGAGAAGGCAGAGGGACGAGCTGGGAGACGTGTCACCACACATAAATCCAGTGTGGGAGTGCTTTGTTGATTCAGGATATTTGAACAGTGCTGTCAGGAAAATTTTTACGTTTATACCTTGGCCATGCTAACCACCTATTATAAATTTTCGCTGTCTGGAAAACACACGCTTTTGCAGCAAATGTATCGTATTGGATGAACAGGTTTTCTGCTTTGCTGAATGTTAAGAGATCCTCTAGTTCATTGTAAACTAACTCAGGTGAGCTGACACACCTGTTTTTTTTAAACTTTCAGGGGCAGGCAGCATTGAAATTTTCAACTGGAATTTTACATTCTAGCCTTCCTTAAAATAAACATTTCTGTAGTTTTGGAATTGTTTCTGAAATGTAAGTTCTGATTGAACGAGGCATAGGGTTTTAACTTCAAAACATCCTAAATTGTCCCAATGTGCTTAATAACAAATACTTTCATAACAGAAGAAGCTGAAGACAGGATGTTGTCTCAAATCATTTAGTTAAGGAAAATTATTCTGTTACAATTAAAGGAAAATGACAACTGGAATGCAAATATAATTTTGTCTTTATACAACTAAAGTGGTGTATGGAACATAAATAACAAGAAAATTATTCTGGATTATATCAGGAATGGGATCCAGATACTTTCTGGTTTATGACATTTATTCAGATCTCTGCCAGTTTAATGATCATCCATCACTCTACATGAACCAAATAAAAGTTCAATTTTTGTTTTCTTCGCACTTGTGTTCCCATTGCAGAAATGTCCAAGTTATCACAAAAGCTGCATTTAAGCTACATCAGCAACATGCTAACATTTCAAATGTTCAGTATATTGAACCACTTTGTCTTACCCTGTGCTAAATTGATAATTGACTGTGTTCAACATCTGCTTACTTGAGTGTGCTGCTCTGAAAACTGCAGACAGTTTGGTGCTGCTGCACATCCCATATGGTTCTCCTTGTAGCAAACTTCAGGATGAAGGTGCAAGGGCAGCTGAGTGCAGCAACCACATCAGCTGCCTGTGATCTTTGTTTTACATCTGCATTTATATTCACCCAAGTAGTCCAGAAATAGCCAAATTACTGGAATTTTTTTCAGTAATAAAAAACCAAGACCAAGATAATTTAAAAGACTTGTAGACAAAGCCTAAATCAAGTGACAGAATCAGGATTACATCATACAAATACGTGACTTCTGGTTAATTTGTACTAAACTTGGCTGGGCTACAAAAAATGTTAGCATATGCTAATTGTCGTATGCTAACCAATGTGTTGTGGAAGCCTAGTTTTAAACTTGAAATGTTTGTTTCTTCTTTTCATCAGTTTGGCTTACTTGTCATCTCGTGGATCTGCCTTACTTCAGGCAGCAGCCCAGCCCGGGTAGTGGGTATGACACACACACACCCTTCCTTGAGCACTGGGGACTTTCCCAGCAGTTTGGGGAGATGCTTTTTGCTGCCATGGTGGGAGAAAAGCCTCACTTCTCATCCTGAGCAGCATTCCCAGACAGCTGGAGAATCTGAGAATTACCAGGGGCTCTGGAGCAGTGCACATAGTGGAGGTCCAGTTTGCCTAGAATCCATTTAACTGCCCTCTTTGGAGGCATTCACAGCCCACAAGGAAAAAACCATTTCATTCTAGTTGTTGTTTTCTCACCTGTTCCCCTCTGTGAAATATCCTGACTTCTGTTGGACAGCAGCTGCACCCCACACGAATGGATCCAGAGTTTGTAGGAACGTGGGGCTGTCGCAGGCCAGGATCCTCATCTCTGCCTTGTCCCTATCACTGCCTGCTCCCCATTGCTGCCTGCTCCCCATCCCTGCCTGTTCCCCCTCCCCGTGAGCTCCCCATCCCTGCCTGTTCCCCCTCCCTGTGAGCTTCCCATCCCTGCCTGTTCCCCATCCTTCCCTGTTCCCCATCCCTGCCTGTTCCCCCTCCCTGTGAGCTCCCCATCCCTCCCTGTTCCCCATCCTTCCCTGTTCCCCATCTCCGCCTGCTCCCCATCCTTGTGAGCTCCCCATCCCTCCCTGCTCACCATCCCTCCCTGCTCCCCATCCCTTCTTGCTCCCCATCCCCACCTGCTCCCCATCCCTCCCTGTTCCACATCCCTCCCTGCTCCCCATCTTTGCCTTTCCCCATCCCTGCCAGTCCCCATCCCTGCCAGTCCCCATCCCTGCTGCCCCTGCCCAGCTCAGAGTGTGCTGAAGGCAGCAGTGCCCAGGCTGTGATGGATGTGCTGCCTCAACCCTTTACACCTCAGCCTCACCAAGCCCTAAGGCCTTTTCATCATATTAAGCTCCTTTGACTGGGCTAATGTGACTGAGAAACACACCTTTTTTATCCATTAAGATGAGGCCAAAAATGTTAAGTGCTCAAGATGCAAGCCCCTAGGGCTTGTCTATATATCGAGTTATTACACGTGGAGGCTTTTATCTTCATAAAAAAATGTTCTTTTTGTGCACGCCAGAGTGTGAATTTAAAACCAGTGCTTGTAGTATAACTCTCATGCAGACTCACTCATCCTGGCATTTTCTGGCTTTTTTTTTTCTTTTTTTTTTAGATTAGGTCCAATTTCTTTAATTTATTTAAGTGAAATCAAAAAAAGGTACTCGGAGTGAGTTTGTCCACAGGAGGAATTATGCTCGCCTACCTCTGGTAGTAGCATTAATAATACCTTCCTATATGGAGAAGCTTTGTCTATTAGGAATGTTAATTTTGCACATGTTTGCACTTATTTGCATTTGAATCATCCTATTTTTACAAGTGGTAGCTGAGGCACTCTACTGAAAATCACTAAGTTATTCCAAACTGAGGCCATGATCCTGGGGATGCTAAATTAGGCAGATAAGTAACTAGATGCATAAATAGGTTCACTGAAGACAACTACCTCCTGATTAAAGTTTGTTCTGTCTTGAAACATTTGCAGAAATGCTTCAATTCTTTCCAAACTTGCAATTTATGTAACTTTTTCTTAGAAGAAACAATGAACTGTGCTATGTATTTTTTTAGCATCCCTGTGAAGTCACATAAATATCTACAAGTTACTTAGGAACTTCTGTTCCATTCTTTGTGAATTCCTGTCTGGTTGACACATTTATGAAATTGTAATTTTATAAACTTTTGTATTATTTTATTTATCTATGTGATGGTGGGCAGCAGAGAAATTGTATTTTGTGGCATACTGTTAATTGCATGGGGGTTTTAATCCAAAAAGGTAGAATGCTAATAGTTTGAGGAAAATCAAATTAATACCTGAAAGCAGTGCGTGCCAAACAGTGCAGAGAGATGGAAAAACCCCAGAGCCAGCAGCAAGAACCCAGGGCAGTAGCTGACCCCTTTGTGTGCACCTCTGGGGAAAGACAATAGATTGCTGTGAAGTTGGGACTTTATCATGCAGAAAGTTAAATAAATGTCTGAGCAGTGTTTGCTGTTTGCAGGAGTGGTGTGTTACACTCAGATTACTTAACAGAAATAATACAAACCTGGCTGTGAAATAGGGGAAAGGATTTGTTGGTGTGCAATCACCTATTGGGTTTTTATTCTGTGTTTTGCACAGAACCTCGTGCACAGGGGTCATGGTTCCTTCTCTGACATCCTGGGTGCTATGATACCATTATCATAGGAATTTAAATTCTGTTTCTGGAAATAAGCTTGCCACAGATCACCAGTTTTGCAAGGAAATAATCTCTGCTCCATGTTCAGTAGAGTTGTTACAGTGTGGGAGAGGCCTTGGGTTGCAGTGAGGTGAACACCTGGACACAGGTGCCCAATCCTGTTTCCAGCTGTTTACTTCAATAACATTGTGTGTCTGAGCAAGGAGGGCAGCATTTGGCCTTTGGTTTTTGGAGTTAATTGCAGACAGTTAATGGGGACCTGTCATATATATGGGTTCCAGAACAGAATTCAGTCCTTCACTTCTTTAGTAACTAATTTTTTTAACTAATTAGCTATGTACCCCTATAGAAACAATAGCAGAGCCTTCACAGCCAAGACTAAAGATCTGAATTACATATATAATAAAGGTTGTGCATGTGTTTTCTGGCTGAGAACCATGTTATATTTCAGCCTCAAGCAAAAATTTTCTCCAAGCCATAGTCCCTCAACAAAAACACACTTTTCAATGAAAGTCCTGACACCACCTTAATTACAGTGCAGCAAACATTACCATCATAATCCCATTTCATCCTTAGGCAAGGAGAGCATCCCTGGGGGCCTGGCTGCTAGTGACCAGTTTTAGAGAAACAACCTTTTCCCCAGTGCATTTTTTAATTTAACCTGCGCTGTGCTGCTCGGGGGGAAGATGCATGTGGAGCTGCTCATGCTCATCTCCCCATGCTCCTTGCAGCCCTCCTGGCACCCCTGGAGGATCAGCCAGGGATCAAGCAGTACCCAGGGATGCCCAGCCTGCAGCCACTCCTTTGGCTCCCCCACACTTTTGCCTGTCTGCCATGGGAGCCCAAAGTTCATGTCCAGCACGTTTGTACCACAGGGGATTCACCCTGACACTTTCCAGCATCCCCAGGCTGTTTTTCTGGTTTATCCCATGCCCAGAGACAATTTCCCTTTTTTTGCTGGCTGCCACACTCCAGTAAAATCCTTGCTTTGGATCCAGTGGTGCAGGGGGAAGGCTCTCCCTGTGGCAGCTCTAATCCAGGTGGGTGAGGACAGAGCTGTTTGGAAAGCAGGGCTGTGCCGTGCCCAGCACTGATGTGTTCATTTCAGGCAGCCTTCAGTGTCTCCAAGATTTCACCATGTTTGTTTGGTAAGTAAAATGTGATTAGTTTCTCATTACCATGTCAATTCAGTGCATAGATTTTGTGTTGGGACTGCAATATTGGCAGGACAAGTTTGCAAGGCTGTGTGAAGCTGGGATATTTTCCTACCAGAAATTCCTATCAGAATACATCTATGTACATGTATAAACACAAGGGGTAATACTTGTGGTTCTTACATTTTTTTTCTCCTGCCTTCTTAAATCAAAGTAATAAATCTGTATGATCAAAAGAGTTAGAATAATCAATCTCTCCAAATTGATCTGAAAATCCTAGTTAGAGGCTAGAGGGAAATTAAACATGAGGTTTTTTGTTCTCTCTGCAACATTGTCAAGGAAAGTACAGTTTTCTATTATGGAACTCCTAAAATTCTTATGTACAGAGTAAAATCATGCAGCTGAGATACTGTCTCTAAAAACAAGCCAAAGCCCTGTGTCTGCTGGGAGGACATTTCTGTTATCCTGTTCCCTTCTATTTAGGTTCTCATATGGTGTTAATCACCATGGTATCTTACAGCTTTGTAAAAATATAGTGCGCCATATGTGATAAATCACTAATATTAAGAATGAAGATGCTGGAGAAAAATACTCTTCCCAAATCTAAAGCAGAAGATGTGCAGTAATGGACATAGCCAGACAAGCAGCCTGAGTAAAATGAGCATGAATTCAGAGATGGGGGCAGAATCATCACTAAGGTGTGATCCCTCATATTTCATCCCTAATATTTCATCCAGTCACTGCTTGTGAGTGTGGATGGCACTCTCACTCCTTTCTTCCCCAACCTGTGCTCCAGCTCACTGAAGCGCAGGGACTGTGTCCAAGCCATCTTCTGTTCCCTCCTTTGCACAGCAGACCAGTGCCTGCTTTGTAGTGTTCAGGGCATCAGTCAAAAGAAGATAATTTGCCAAAAAACACAAAGTCAGCTCGTGCATTTGTTGCTAATTAAGTGCACACATAATTACAGTCCAAACATAAAGCAGAATGAGGGACTGCACTTCCATTGGAACGAATGCACTAGGAGTGGTCATAAATTATCCCCCCAACTGGTAATCTCAGTTACATATTTTCTCATGTTTTTTTCATTTCCCACTTAGTTCCAGCCAGATCTGTTTTCTATTTATATTGTCAAGTGTCAACACATAAATAATTTTCTCTGTTGTATCCCTCACTACTACATTCTTTTTCTTGATAGAATAGCAGAAGTAATTATATTTATAAATGGAATGCCTGTTTTGCCTAAGTACTTCATATAATTCCCGTCTGTATGAGGGATTTTTATAATTCCTCTAAAAATGTCTTGGCAAGGATCAACCCACCAGTTGGTAGCATGGATCCAGCCTTTAGGAACAGAACTGGGGATTCTGATCCCTTTGGCCAACAGGCAGGAGGGCACCACAGAAAAAATGCTCTTGTTTGTTTTAGAGAATGATGCTGTTGAATATGTGCAGTTATTAAGTACCCAGAAAGCAAATTCACTGAGAACTGCTTCCCACCTGTGGATTCCTCTGTTCAGCACAGAATTATTTTGGCAACTGAAGAATTCTTCATTGTGGATGGCTGTGGGAAGATATTAATCCTGTTCTTCAAGTAAGATGCATTCACTGATCTACTAGACCTGCTCCACCTCTGCTGTTTCATATTGTGAGAGGAAATCAAAGGAATCCCAAGTGATGAGTAATCTCAAGTCATTCTTAGCCCCTTTCTGCCTTGTTTTGCAGCTGCTTTCTGCATACACGTCCCTTGTCTAGGAGTAGAGCAGAGGGAGATCTGATGTGAGCTCTGCTTTAAGGCAAGCTCAGTTTTCCGTCTCTGGGCACTCCTTGAGAAAACCTCACTCAAAATTATTGTATGGGGATGGCAGATCCCAGCTACAGCTGCCTCGCTGGATGGAACAGCAGAATGCATCCTGGAGCTGATCTGCAGTACAGGAGGAGAAAATCAGGATTTTCTTACTGCTTTCTGCTGTCTGGATGTGCATGGGTGTTCTTTCATTAGAGTTTCTCCAACATATGCTCTGAATAAAGGTTGTTCCAGGGCACCTACAAAGCAGTGAGCCATCCTGTTCCTACAGATGTGGCAAGCTTGAAGAATGTTGTACTGGAGCATTCAAACCCTGTGTCCTGTGTCATTTGGGAGCTGTGTGGGAAGAGATGTGGATGATGTAAGACACATCCTTGGCCTTGGTGAAAAGAGAAGCTGTACCTCTGGAGTCTCACAGGGTTTGAGGCATGACCCTGCAGTGTGGTCAGCATTTCCATGGGTACCTTAGCCAGTGGAGGTTCCATTACTGAGTTTTCCCTCTTGTATGATCAGCAGAACCAAACACACACTGCCCTGGAGCTCAGCTGCTCCTGGTCCTGTATCTTCCACACAAATCAGCCTAAACCAACAGGGAGGTTTCATTGCCACAGCAGTGACTTGGCAGCCAGCACGTCCCCGTCTCCATCCCTGCAGGAAGGGTGCTGAGCTGGAAAGGCAGGGATGCCCCTGCAGGAAGGGTCCTGAGCTGGAAAGGCAGGGATGTCCCCTGCAGGAAGGGTGCTGAGCTGGAAAGGCAGGGATGTCCCTTTAGGAAGGGTCCTGAGCTGGAAAGGCAGGGATGTCCCTGCAGGAAGGGTCCTGAGCTGGAAAGGCAGGGATGTCCCTTCAGGAAGGGTGCTGAGCTGGAAAGGCAGGGATGTCCCTTTAGGAAGGGTCCTGCTGGAAAGGCAGGGATGTCACGTCCTCAGCCACTGCAGTGACATGCAGGAGTCCCTGGAGAGGTGCTGTGTCCTACTTTGTGCAGATGATTGGAGCATGCTGGATCCTGCGTCTCCAACAGCATCATTGCAGCAGTGTCAGCTACAGAATCCATCACACTGGGAGTGCTCCTGGTGGTTAGCCCTGCCAGGCTGTGGCTCTATTCCTGTCCTCTTGGTGAGTCTGATTTAGCTCCTTTACAGCTCTGGCTCCATAAGCTGCACAGAGAAACCCAAGTCCATTTCCCACTCCCCTGTACATTTATTCAGAGGCCTCTCAGAAGTTTTGGACTGCAGTCTTTCCTTTTCCCTGAGTACCCCCTCTAAGGGTTCATGTTTATTTAAGATTTAACTTTATGAGCAGTTTTCTTTCTCTCAGTATACACAATTCAAATTTGGCCTGTTCCCTCAGCTTTTGCATTCAGCTGGTTTGACTGATTTAATGTCACTGATTTACCGGTATAATTTAGCTTGTCTGAAGGGAAGGAAGATTGATGTTGGCTGAAATAAAACTCTGAGATGCCTATGGAGTTTTATTGCCCTAGATTTTTTGATTGCTATTTATTCACAAAAGTGGGCAGAACTCTGACTTGAGATTTTTCAGGAATGCCTCCATTATGTCAGAGCTGCTAATTCTTTGAGTCAAGTCATTGTGGTTAGCCAATCTTGTTTTCTGTCTCTGTGGTAAGATTTTACATCCAGAAGGCTAACCTCAATGCTCCCCCACGAAAGCAGGCAGGGATGACAAAGCATTTCCTTCTCTGACCTCTGCACTTGAGTTTTGTAGAAAGATGAAATCTATCAAATCAGACTAAATGCCAAATCACCTGCATGAGAATGAACAGGTCAAACCCTGTTCTTGTAGCAACACTGTTTTTGTTCCTGGAACAAAAATATACTGAAACATGTTTTTAAAAGTAATTTCTCTTCTACATTTGTTAGGGTTTTTTTTCCCAAATTCAGACTATGAACTATGAAATTCTCTCCTGCTTGTGAGTTGCATGTGGTTATGTATCGCATCAGAGCAAAGTTGAGGTTATTAGGATTTTTGAATTTTGCGTACTTGTCTTGAATTTTCTGGGTTTCTGATGTTTTTTGGGGGAATAAGTGGAATATTCTGATTTTGTTCTATACCTGCTGGGATAGCACTGGGCTGGATCCCTTCTGCTGTGACAAGGGCCACACTACAGACCCTCAACACCTCCTCTTGATTCACACAGGGGCTGTGTCTCTCCTTCCAATTAGCAATATAATCACCCATGAACTAAAGAACTCAGTCCCACCCAGATGCATCTGGAGCTGGTTTCAGGAGTGGAAGATATATAATATCAGCATTATGTCATATAAAAACCTCTGGCTTGTCACCATGAGATTCATTTGTGCACTCTGCTTGTACCCCTGGTGCTGTGCTGAGCAGCTGAAGCAAACTGACCATTTGGACCAGGCTTAGCTCCCTACTTTAAATCCCAGGATTATGGTGGTAGAGCAGGAGTGTTCCCTGTTCTGACTGGCCACTCTGCTGCCCTGGCACTCTCAGGTCAGTGACAGGTCAGACCAAGTGGCAGCAGGTGGGTGACCAAGGAACCTGCCACTGACAAGTCTTTGCATGTGGTTGGAAGGACTGGTGACTGCACAATTCCCTCAAACTGGAGCATTTCAAACAATAAAAATGGTTTGGAAACTGCCTCTAATAGTGGAGGGACAGCTGACCACTTTGTCACTGCTGCCACTTTGGCATCACAAAAGACTGACCTGAATTCTTGATCTGGCCAGTCTGTTGATCTATAATCATAGTGATCCGTTAATTACTTAACTTAATTACAGGCAATTTATTATAATGAAAGGTTTAACTATACTTACCTTTGTAACTTCTCATATTATTTTTCATTGAGGTAATTTTCAGGCATAAAAAATCCAGCATGCAGTGCCTTAACCCATTCCACAAAGATTGTGGGGCTTTACTGGCAAATTCTCCATAGAGTATTCTCTGCTCAGGCAGTAAATATCAGAGCCATGAGAAACATCCTGTATTCTTCACACACACACCCCACAGAGGACTAGAATCCCTCTCAATGCCGTTTTACCCATGCACTCGTGACCTGGACTTCCATAATTCCTCTTTGCTGTGATATTAGCACCAGGTGTACCATCAGTACACCTGCCTTTTCATGTAATCTCTGATGGAGAGATGCAGTTAGCAAATGGCATCAGGTATTAATGCAGAAGTGACCTTTTAATGTCATGCACAGATACACGAAGAAAGAACTGCCGCTGAAAACTTCTGATTAAAGATAAAAGTAGACAGCCTGTACAAACATTAGGATAAAAAGCAAATCCATTTGCCCTGAGTTTCCCCTGCTATCCCACCTCCTACTCTAAATTGATGTTGTCAGCACTCATGATTTTATCACAAGTCTTGTGATGTTTGATGTTTCACTTACACTCCAGCTACTACAGTTGTGTAATGAGGTTAGAAACTCAGTTTTCCTCTTTCTTTAATTTAAAGTAAGTTCCTAGTCCTAATGGTTAGAGTATAAAGCTTGCAAGTGTGACCCAGGTGCACCCTAACAGCTCAAAAACCAGAAAGCACAGTAAAAGAGCTCCACATTTATCGTTTCACAGACAGGCTTGTGATTTTGAGGGTCAAACTGTAGTTCTTGAACATTTGGAGCTGGCAATAGCAGCTTGGAAAAAAAAGTGCTTGAACAAAGTCCCACACCATGTTGCATTTTCCAGGGAGGCATAGCAGTCATTATACCACAGTGATAATTCCCTTTTCAGATATGCACATTTTCCTATTTTGTTGTAATGCAGCATTTCAGGGGATTGTCCTGGTGTGGAACAATTTGCCTGATGTTGGAGGGCTCAAACTGCTCCTTGTGCTGACACAGGAGAGGTTTTGCAGCACTCCTTAGTCCCCACAGACTGGCAGGTTTGTGCATAAAAACCTGTAAAACCTGGAATGTTCTGACTTCCAGTCTAGGAAGTTGATCTGCCTTTTGTAAGGCTCCTGCAAGAAACCAGGAATACCCCACCCCTGCTAATCCAGCAACAAAGGGGGGAAGAACCAAACAAATGCAAATATGGAAATACAGTCACATTGAAAACAGCTGGTTTGACTTACAGTGCCCAGAATGTGCCAAGTGCAGAATTTGATGTACAGACCAAAAATACTCAGCTGTTGGGTTTGGAAAAACCAAGCTCCCAAGAGCAACGACTCAAATTTGAAGGAGGCACCATATTTAAATGGAGTTTTAAATTATCAAAGACTTCCTAGTATATCACTAAAAGTATGAATTTCATCAAGAACTGGAGGGGTGTCCAAAGCAGTGGGTGGAGTCTGAGTGTGGTGTGGGCACATTGGTCAGAACTCCTCTGCAGTCACAGACTGGTGGTGCCAAAGGTCCCTCTGTGCTTGCCCTAAATGATGGTGTAATCCATTCTGGAGGTGACAAAATTACAAATAATTGACAAAACCTAATTGCAAAGAAAAGGTGAAAGTCCATGAGACTCAAATACTACCTCAGTGTACAGAATAACAAGGGAGGGTTTCTCTTCCAGAAATATAAAAGGGTGCCAAACTAAAATTAGATTACATTTTCAAAGAACTAAAGAAGTTCAACTGATTCTACACTGCTCCTTTTAACAATTTTGTCCCTGAATTCAGCAGTAATTTCCATGTGGTGATTTCCATAAGACTGACACTTTGCTTCTAAACTGCTTCCCATGTAAAAAGCTGAAGAAACCACTATTGACTCTTGATCCCTTTGCTGAGTGTTTCAGAGGGCACACACATCTCTGTGTATCACAGACCACATTATTTAGGCCTGTGGACTTATATTTTTTATCTCCAATTTAAAGGGGTGTGAAAAATCTCTGTCTCCCAAGAGGTGTATTCTTCAGCCTTAGGAACTTCTAAATAACTTAAAAAAGGCTACACAAAACATCAGAAGGGGCTGCATCTTCCATATATTAGTTTCTGTGAAAAGGAACTTTATTTTTGATGTTTTCCAGCTTCTTTCTAGTTCTGTTATCTGTAATTACTTTCAAATTCACCCAAATCATCACCCTGTACTGAAATGAGCTGTCTCTTACTCTCACCTATGCAGGCCTGTGCTGCTGGCATAACAATGTCAGCTGTATTTTTGAAATCTAAAATGAGTAAGGTTTAAAAGACTTTCCCACCTATATTGTCCATGGCAGTCTGGCAGGACTCCTGTTGCTGTGGCAGGACAATTTAATGCTGGTTGTTGATTTTTTAAAATAACAGAAAGTGTGTGAGTTCCTTGTGGCACCTGTGTAGATAAAGCTGTGTTCAAGCCATTGTTTTGACTTTGAAACTCCACAACATATGAATTAAAGAGCTGGATTTCTGTCCTCTGGGTCTGTCTCCTTTTCTGCCTCACTAAGCATTAATTATTGTGGTCTTGACACTCTGCTCTGCCCTTTTTCTTCTCTTTCCTCCTCCCCAGTCCCCACTGTCACTCCCAGTGGCTGGGAAGTCTTTCCATTAAAGCAATCCTGTTCATCTCCCAGTAAAGGGCCATCAGCCAACACATTCTGGGCCTGAATTCATCTCATAAATATTGGTACTGGCTTAAATAAATGCAGTCCTTCATTTAATGTACTAGATTTCAATGGAATTACATGGGGAATTAATTTGCCTCTGTTTGTAGTCTGAAAAACAATGAAATAGGGAAATGCTTACAATCCATGGCTCAGCTTTCCCAACTGGAAGAAGGATGGTCCTGCCCATGAATCAAGGCAGGAGCAGATTCCTGATGCTCATGCCTTTTCTGTACAAACACAGAATATTTTAGGCCTTACTGATCCAAGGCCAGGAGGATCTCTAGGTGCCAGCTGCCCTGACATCCGCCTGTGGACCTGTCTGCAATGTCATGTTTTTCAGTACGTGTCTGTAATTCCTGCTACATGTGACAACACTTATTTTGGGATGTTTCTGTCTTTGGATGATGAAAAGGGTTTTCATTTGGCTTTCTTTACACAGAGGTGCCACAGCAGTTCCAGGGCTCAGTGTGACAAGGTCCAGCAGAGTGTGACAGCTGGCCTGGCGTGTGGAGCACTTGTTCACTCCCTGGCCTTGTGACTTGCTCTGCACCCAAGCAAAAAGCTGAATATCAGGATATTCCAGTACAACTGGATAGGAAGTCACACAAGTAAAGGACTGGTGATGAACTTCTCAGCTAAAACTTCACAGATTTTTTTTAAATTCCATTTATTCATCTCCCATCTTTTCTGCCTGCATATTACACCCTGCTCTGTTTCTTTACCACCTTTTCCCCCATTGCTCTGTGCCTTTTCCTTCCCAGATGAAACATCCCTCTTTTTTCCATTGACTGCCCTTTGTAGGCTCTCTCCATATAACTCATAATTTAATTTCTCTCCCTCACCTCCCCCACTCATCCCAACATCTTGGGCAGGAGTGATTGAAGGCATGGAGTCTGAAAGAGCAAACCAGTCTCTAGAGAGAGAAACACTGCAGATCATTATCTTCCTCACTCTGTTAATGGAGAAACAGAAAATATGTGAAGTCAGCTGATAACATAATAAATGTGTGGATAAAAGTCCTTTTGCTGCAGGAGATATCAGAAATATAAGGTACCTACAGTATTAGATCTGAGCAAAGTCTTCCCTGAGTCTCAGTATTCTCATTTTAGGTCCATGTCTGTAGGAGCACACTGGAAATCCAGATCTGTACATTAATTAAATGAGTGAGGTTTTAGCATGGAAGGTGCAGGAAAGCATTTTTTATCTCTTCCAGAGTGGTCAGCACACAAATTCCAGTAGTTTTCATGTTATTGATACCATGATAAAACTGATCTGCCCAAGAGCCTTTTCCTGACTCCTCACGGATCAGTCAGGTCAGTCCTCACAGTGAAAAGTGCTTGAACTGTAGCTTTACCATTTCAAATAATTTTCTAACTGCTCTCTGAAAATAGAAGAAAAATAAGAATACAATAGTTGAGACCCCTTATAAAATCTTCCTGGAGGAGTCCAAGGATACTCACCAGTGGTCTCAATGGAGCTTTCACACATCCTTGAAAGGAATTCATTAAGCGGGAAAAGCTGGCTAGAAACCAGTCTTCCTATAATGTCTTCCATAATTTGCTCCAAGGGACACATTTACAGTCACTCAGCCTTTTTTATAGATCTTGTGCAAGATGAAGGGCTGGGTCACAATTGCAAGGCTTTAATGAATAGATGTTTGTTACATGCCACAACCCAAATAATTTTTCAAGCATCTCAGCACTGCTCAGTCTTTTCAGTCTGGACTTCCCCAAGGATATGGGACAGGATGATGGCTGCAGCCTCTGGAATCACAGGGAGATAGTGCCTGGTTTTGTTCCCTCTTCCACACTGACCCATTGAGGTGCAGAAAGAAAACACCCAGCAACTACAATTTCTACTCTTGGTTTTGTTTCCTGAAGAGTTGAAGATTTCAGTTATTTCTTTTTATTCATACAATTTTTTCTGCACACAGGCTTATATGGAAACAGATTACAATAGGAGACTCCTCCAATTAACAAAACTTCACTGAAATTTTAAATATCCATTAGTCATGGCCAGATTTCAGGATAACATTCTGCTTTTCAAAGAGCCCCAGGATCTTCTTCATGAAGTCTGCTTAATTTTATAAGAATGGTCTGTCATTTCCATTCCACCAAATTCTGCCATTTTGGGGTGTGAAGCTCACTGTAGTTTTAGAATAGGGTGACCTTTGATTACCAAATACAAATTTAGTCAGAAACTTCTTATCTGAAGGAAGCCCATATTAAGAACTAGTTCCCTTCCTAATTGTACTTATCTTTCTGAGAAAATAGAGCACTTGGACATTGGACTTTTTTGCTGGATATTTTCCACCTGGCCACAAACACTGGAGGTCATGTCTTAGCATGGTAAACCAAGATGGTATTGCACAAAGAAACACTGAATTCATTTGTATATTGCACCAGACCCAGCCTTGAGTCACCATATTGATATACAAAGGATCAGATAGTAAACTTTTTATTAGCAGCCAGGAATTTCTTTTGAAAATTATTCTTTTTTTGACATGCCTACATATGGCCTGAAGGATGCTGGTACTGTTCTCCTTCTATCAAAATAGGATATAATGTGTGACTGTGTTCTAGAAAAGTGTTACCTTTTTTAACAGATTTATAATTTTTTAATGTCAGACCACCACAGAGCTTTCAAGAGATAGCTGCTGGCCAAAACTACATTAGGAAAGTGCATGTTCTGCTCCATTTCCCTCAAGGAGGGGGAGGTAAACATGGGCAATCTGGACTAGGAGGGCCAGAGCAGAGGTGAGGAGGCAGCCAGCTCCCCTGGCTCCTGCTGTGCTCTTCCTGGGGCTGCTGCTGGATTGATCCCTGGCAGCTTCAAAGAAAGAGAACAGAACCTTTCCTGGAATTCACAATCCCTTGCTTTCGTGCCTGTATCCATATTGAAGAAAAAAGCTATCTTGCTGAAGAGCTGTAGCTGTGCCTCAGCTCTCCAGGGCAGCTGTTGGGCTCTGTGCAGACAGACAGACAGACAGACAGAGGCTGCTCCTGCCCCAGCCTCTCAGCAGCAGTGTTGGCCTGGGCACTGAGCACTCCCTGCACAGGAGCACAGGGGCAGGGTGAGCCCACATCTGTCTGCACCTGTCTGTGCTGACTGAGGTAAAATTGGGGTGGAAAACGAAACAGGAGCCAAGCTCTGGGAGCACCTCTGAGCCCAGCTGGTGCTGGGGCAGCCACACATGGCCAGGCTGCTGGGCTGGATCCTGCCAGGGAGACAGGGAGAGGCTCTGGAGCTGCTTCCACACTGCCCCCAGGAACCCAGCAGGAGCAGCAGCTCTGGCAGAGTTTCTGCAGGCAGCCCATACACCCATTTCTTCCCAAAATGTCAATACAAAAATAACAATACAAAATACCAAAGGAGGGATATTGTATTCTGCTGGATCTCAGCTACTCTGAGAAATGGGAGGCACTGTGGGATTTTTTTTGCCTGCTGAAGTGGAGATGGAGACAATATTTGTGGTGGAGGGCAAACAATATTTATGGTGAATTAACACTGCTGCCAGACATCCCTGGTACACAGGACTGGTGGAGGCTGTTCTTTCCATCTGCGGGGGAAAGCAGTGCACTGTAAAGCTCAGTGGCATTTTGAAATACTTGTAAAATCCATCCAGCACAACCTGAAACTATTATTAACCAGTTAGTCACAGTGCTGCTAATTGTAAGTCACCTCAGACCAGGGAAGCTGGGTAAGGAACTGAGCTCAGAACAGCGACCACCTGCTTCAGGCCACCATTAGTCATTGCTGAAATTAAATGACTTGACTGCAGCAGGATGAACCAGGTCACCTGGGTTGGGTATTTGGGCTTCACATGCAGAGAGCAAGTCAAAAAGCCAGTCTGCTTTCCTAGAGAAAGGAGCTTTTGGGGGATGTAGACAGTGCTAAATGATGTATTTGCCTTTACTCTCCTCCCTGTTCCTCCCTGAACTCCCAGCCCTTCTCTCAGGGCTGCCCTGGGTCCTTTTGGGATCTTGGCCCTGGAGGAACTTCTGTTCTGTTCTGTTCTGTTCTAAACTGACCTGGGCCCACTCTTTATTGAGAAACAGTCAGTGGTACTGGGCTGTGAGTGGCCTTTTCTTGCTTCCTGTGGGGTGCCCAAACTGCTGTGAAAGAGATGGGCAGAGATTTCACCTCATCAATGTGTTTCTGTTAGTGTTTTCAGTGTTTTCTGAGAGTGCCCTTCCAGTGATCTTTCAAATTCTGTGTAGGAACTGGCCCAAATCTGGGTTGCAGGAGGGTTTAGGTGGGAGACTGACCAGGGCCCCTCAGGGATCAGGCAATGATGGTGCTGAGGCTGTGCTCTCTTTGGCACTTCTGGAACTAAGGTCTTTAAATTCTGTCCAAATCCAGATGTTAAGGAGCAGGGATAAACTCTAAAAAGAAGCCCTGAGTACATAAACTGCTCCTGCTCACAGACAGCTGCATTGTTTGGGTCTGTGGCAGAAGGAAGCAGGGTCAGGTGTTTCTTTTGTGCTCAGTGAAATGATATCTGTGAGCCCGAGGAGCTGGAAGGGATATCTGAGGTCACCGAGTTCAGCTCTTCACTACTGCAGACAAACATGATGTAATCCCTTTCATTACATGGGCAAACTTCCATTCTAAAAGTAGTTTTGCTTGTTTTTCCTTTTTTTTTCTCCCCTTGCTTTGCTCTCCTGCCCTCCTGCAGTGAAGCTATGCCCAACCTTACTTTCAGGTTTTGAGCTTGTGTTTATTCCCAGCTAGTTTTCCTGTTATACTCTTATGTCTAGCCCATGTCTCCACATTTTTGGTATTTCTGGTGAGTGGAAATGGAAGATGATGAAATCCACAGGAAGAGAGTTCAGTATCTCTATTTGTGCTTATTAACTACTCAGCCCACTAGTGCTTGATTAGACAATTTTGAGATACAGGCAAATGATAATTACATTGGTCACAATACATTTAACTGAACATCTGAAGTACCCATTAAAAAGAAAACCCTTCTAGAACAAGAACTTTTATTTTATTAAACGATTTAAAATTTAGTCATATGGCTCTTAAAGATACTTATAGCTGAATTATAAAGTAGTTTATTTCACTTAGTGTCACTTTACATTTTACCACTTGGAAGGTCTGCAAAGTGTTTCACAAGGCAGAGCTAAGTCCCCTGGAGCCTTCTGATTCCATCTGAAAAACCTGAGCTCCTTTGCTCTCCCTTTGTCTTTGCACATTCCAGCTACCAGCAATCCCAGTCAGCCAGAGCCCCCACCAGCAATCTGGCATCTCTTTGCTCTCCATCTCTGTCACACTGGACTTGGGAGATGGTCTGGAGCCAGTTTTGTAATGGAGGTAGAACAGAAAAGCAAAGGCTTGGGAGCAAAATGATGAGGGTAGAAAAATGTTCTCTAAGCGTGTGCAGGTGACTGTGGTTAAAAGGAAGTGTGAACATTTGCTGGCTTGCCTAGCACAACAGAACACTGCAAGCCACCTTCCCTTGCGATACATTTGAGGCAATTTTATTCTGATTTTCCTTCCAAGTAAAATTTTAAACTTGTTTTCTGATCAATTTAACACATTGGTCCCTGGGCCATTCTGCTCAATGCCTGTAGGGCTGCTTCTTCCTCCCATCCCTGCTCAAAGCTTGGCTCTCCCTATCAGCTACAAAATAAAAGAATTTGGATGGATCTAATCAGCATGATGGATATTGATTCACAGTGACACAGGACCAGTTGGAATTTGTATCCATGCACTATCAGCAGGTACTGATTCACAGTCACAGGAAGCCAATTTGAATTTTTATATCTGCATCATCAGCACTGCATGTATGGTTCACAAACACAGAACCAATTTGCAAATACATCCATAACCCCAAGGAACACATGGCCATTTGGATGTCCTGATTCCATTTGGATAGCTCAACTCCATTTGGATGTCTCAGCTCACAGTTTTTACAGACTGGTCTCCTCTTTAGGCCAGTTCCTTGGGTGGTTACAAAGGTACACACAGACCTGGGTGCACTGACTGTCTCTGAGAGCATTTTCCCTCTGTGAGGTCTGGCTGCCAGTGCTCCAGGCCAGCTCAGATGTGCTGTGGCTGCAGCTGGGAGCAGGCTGCTGGGCAGGGACCATGTGGGAGGAGCTGGGAGAAGTCCCCTGGCAGCTGACCCCTTCTCTCCAGCTCCCACCCCGAGTCTGTGCCTGAGGGATGCTGCAGCTACATCTGAGCCTGGCCTCATCCCTCACTGAGCCTCACCTTGCTGCCTCTTGGAGCAGCCTCATCCCACATCCACAACGCTCCCTGACCCCGTGCAAAGTGTGGTTCATGTGCCTGAAGCCCAGAGAAGTGTGGTATTCACATGCCCTCTGAACAGAGAAAAACATAATTCTCTCTCTCAGGTTTTTTCCTGGAGAAGCACAGAGGAAAACAATTTTTATCTCATTTGCTGCTCCTGTGTTTGTGCCCTTGTGGAATGTGTTCTGGAGATTGTTTACCCAAGGTGATTGCTTGATTGGATTCTGGTGATGGTGTTTGGATTCATTGACCAATTGGATCCCTGTGTGTGTCAGGACTCTCCGGCAGAGAGTCACGAGTTTTCTCTAGTTAGTGATAGTTCTTGTTAGTGTGATATGGTGTAATATAGTTATAGTATAATATAGTATAATAAAGTAATTAATTAGCCTTCTGATACCATGGAGTTCTGTGCATCATTCTTCCCTGCATTGGGGGATCCTCATAGCACCTGTAGAGAAGTGCTCCCCTTGCCTGTTTTGGGGCAGGGAAGGCACAGACACCTCTCCCTTGCATTCAGGATGAGCAGTACTGGGCCCTGTTCCTGTGCAGGCACCTGAGTGCTGTGGTCATGTATCTTTCTATAAATAATTACTTCACTTCATCACTTGCAGCCTCTTTTCATCACCTCCTTTCCCTGAGACCGATGGCTGTTTAGGGATGGAAGGTTTTTTCCTCTCTAGCTGGAACAAGGCCATTCAATGGAGTGAGCAGCAGGAGGTACTGAAAGGGAGATACTGTTAGCACTGTTTCCACATGCCCAAAGAGTGATCTTTATGCAGCTGAGACTACAAGGGATATCCCTTAAAATAAAGGCCAGCTTATTACCCATCTTCTCCAACTCCTGTGGAACGAAATATCCTGAAGTTGAGAGAAGCTGCTGCACAAAGCTTCTTTATAGCTCTCAGTGTGCCTTCTTTGCTGGCTCCAGCTGCCCCTACACTGTTTTTCCTCAGTCCTTTCTTCAATATTTTTTCCAGTTGACTTAGTTATTACAGTACATGGAGCAGACTGAGGAAAATACACTGAGGGTTGGAGCTGGCAGAGCAGGGAGAGCTGCGAGGGAAGTGCCTTTGCCATGCCATGACATCACCCGTGCGTTAATTGGTGGCATTCCCGCGGATGGGAGGCACTGGCCGCTGTCCTCGGGCTCACTTCCGTGATACAGAACAGAGACACTGCCTGTCTCCTGCCAGCCTCTTTCATTGCCAGCCTTCTGGCAAAGCTTGGGACATTTATAAAAACAGTACAGTACTTTATTTAGCCTCTAGTGAGAAAAAGTCACTTCACAGCTCCAGTTTAGGCACAAGGCACTAACAAGCAGATTAAAAAAAATATATAGATCCTTTACATAAAAACATTTCAAACGAATATATGAAAGTTGATTTGTATTCCAGATGACCTCGCAAACCAGGAGGTTGAGCTGTGCCTTTTATCTGCAGAGAAATGGGTTCAAATCCTGATTAGCCAATAGAGGAAATTCCATTTAATGGTGTAATTTTGGTGGGCTGAAAAGCTGTTCCCTGCCTAGAACCACCATCTATTATGACATGATTGGCAGTCTGTGTTCAAGACAGAACAAGAACTTCACCTCATCTCTACTCTTATTACTTCAGCCTGCCATGAGCTTGCAGTTCCCAACCCTCAGCTCCCACAGAGCCTGAGAAAAAGGGGATTTGTGGCATGAAAAGTCCCCACAGCTGTGTCTGGGCAGGGCAGAGCCTGCCTGAGGCTACTGGGGGCCATGGCAGGGCCAGGAGAATGGAGAGGTGGCACAGGGGAGCCTGAGAAAACAAAGGAGCTGTTGGAGGGAAGTTTCAATGGAAGGAGATGGAAAATAGGCAACAGGAAAAAAAAGGGATGAGGATGGACAGGGAAAGGATGCATGGATAAGCAAAGGGTGGGATGAAGTTATGCCCAGAGCTGAAGGCAATAGAGCAGAATGGGTGTAACTCTGTTTAAACAGCAGAAGGAAATGTCAGCTGAGGGAGGGAGTCACACAGGGTCATGATGTCACCAAATGTTCTCACTGTGGCTGGTGGTCCTGGTGCAGAAATGCCCTTAGACCTCACAGGACTGTTGTTTCCCCAAGTCTTCATTCTTCAGAGCACAAAACACTGTTTTGCAGGGGAGCAGAAAATCTGCAAGACAGAGCAGCAGCCAGCTCAGGCCTCCATCAAATCTTTGCAGAAGAAAAGAAAGGCTCATCTTCAGTCTAATCAGTGCCATATTTCCATATTGTCTGGCTGTATTTCTCCTGTCAGTGGGAAAAGCCCATATGGGGTCCTGCCAGGTGTTCTCTGTAAGCAGAGCAAGTGGAGGAAGGCAACAGGAATTTTCACTGGTGAGCCTTGTGACCCTGTTCAGTGAAGGGCTGTGAGCAGACACGCCACTTTGTCACTTTGAGGTGGTGCAGGAGTGGATGAAGATCCATGATGGCTATGAAAGTATTGCTGCCACACCAGGGCAGCTTTTCAGCCAGACTTCAATGTTCTCCTCTCTGTCCTTTTGATAACCCCCTTGGGTGTGAGAACAAGGGATGTACTCACAAGAGACCTGTCTGGGATGGTCTTGCTCAGGACAACAAAATCTGAGTTTAGAAGGGTAATGATAATGAGGAAAAATATTATAAAGTCAGCCTGAAGATGAAGTGCAAGCTACAGCACTCTGGGAGGAGAAATACAAAAAGAGGATTTCCCAGCTGGGCAGCAGCATCAGGAGGGACTGAGGGTGCAGAGGTGACAAAAGGCTGAGGGTAAGGACAATATCAGGTTTCCTTTCCTGGCTGCAGTTCCTCCAGCTGTGAGAGCCGCTGTCCATTACCCTGCTGTCCATCATCTCCTCCCACCTCAGGTTTCAGCTTTTTTTTTAACCTGTTTATCCTCAGCCTCACCTGGGCCTGCTGAACTGGTGATCAGGAAAGCCCTGTTGTTTGAGTTATTGCCTCTAACCTGGGCTGTTCACCAGGATTGTGTTTGGAGCGATCCCCTGGCAGTTACTGCTGACCTGGGAGGGGGAGAGCCTGCAGCTGGGGGGTGGTGATAAGCAGCTGGAGTGGGTGAAAAGAAATAAACTTTTCACCCAGCTCAGCTGCAGGCAGAACAGGATGTGAGACTGCAACCTAAGACATAGGAGATAATTATTCTACTCCACTTGGCACCGGTGAGGCCTCAGCTGGAATAGAGTGTCCAGTTTTGGGTACTGTGCTGTAAAGAAAAATGTAGACAAACTGGAGAGAGTCCAGGAGAGAGACACTAGAAATATCAGAGGCATAGAAGGAACAACCTAGGAGGAAATGTTGAAAGGATTGTTTGTTTAGTCTGGGAACAGCAGAGTCTAAAGAAGAGCTGTGATAAAAATCTTGCAATATTTTAAAGTTTATTGTAAGGAGGATGGTGATAAATCTTTCCCCATGCTTGCTGGGGGGTAGGGAAAGAAGAAACCAGCTTTATTTGCAAATAATAAAATTTAGGTTTGACATGAGGAAAAACTATCTAGATAAGAGGGCGATGCTGTAAAATCAAGCAGGGAGTACATGGGTCTTGTTAAAATTCAGAAGGGTGTTTTATTTTAATAATGAGCATTGAAAGAATAAAGATGTTTCTTGTTTAAATAACTCTTCTGGGCTAATGCCTGGGACTGGGTTTCCACATGCTGAGAGTCCAACCACGTGGATGCACTTGCAAGGAACAGCTCTTGGCCTGCAAGCTCCAGGGCAGACTCTCCTTTGTGAGCAGTGTATGCAAACCCCAGCAGCCTGTGACTGATCTCTTTTTCTACCTATTCCTGCAATACAAATAAGCCCTCATGGAATACAAGGATCCATATAAAATTTTACAAATGCAGGAATAACCTTTCTCTTATGATCCCATTTCTGGCCCCACTGTATTTCTCCCTTGCAGGTTCACATGCTATATCTCTAATCCCTTGTTTGTAGATTTGGTATGTGCACACAGCCAGAGATATATCCCTGATTGCTGTTAATCCTTTGAGTGTTTTTACATTATACAGCATATGTCCAGGGAAAGTTCTGTCTTGTGCTTTAATGACACTCCCTGATCCTCCAGTGACACTCCTGGAAACAGAAATGACACCATCCTCTTTCCATCCCAGGGAGTTCTCAGGCTGTGAATTGGGTTTTATTCCACATCACAGAAACAAAGAACCACTGAATATTTTCAGAAGTTCAGTCTGACGTGTTTGCAAACCTAGGAAAGAAATGGAAGGTTGGTCTAGAGGCTGGATGTGGAGGAAGAAAGTCAGCACAGAAAGGCCCCACACCACATCTTGCTCATGACCTCTCAAGGGTCAAAATCCACGGCTGGAGCTGGTCCATTTTTTTCTTTTTGAGGCCTATGATAGAATGTGTTTTTCTCATGAAGAAAACTCTGCCAGAGAATAAATATATTTGCTATTTTGGGAGTGGTGAGGCTCTGGAACAGGTTGCCCAAAGAAGTTGTTGATGCCCCATTGCTGGAACTGTTCATGGCCAGGCTGGACAGGGCTTGGAGCACCTGGAAGGTGTCTCTGCCCCATGGCAGGAGAACTGGAATGAAGTGATCTTTCAGGTCCCTCCCAATCCAAACCCTTCTATGATTCTAATACTAACTTCAGGAATGAGTGCTTTCTGCTACAGAGTTTTACTTTAGTTGCAAAATCTGTCAGACATGTTTTACTTTAAATTCCCAATATATGGCTTAACCTTCATTGCACCTTGAGGTAATTTATCTGTAAATGAACACTAATCAAGAAACCTGAAGTCATGTGGGATGCTTCTAATATTTTGAAGATAAGTAATATTAAGCCTAAATCACATTTAAAGAGGATATTAATTGAAGTAGTAGAGCAGGACAAATCAGTAAAACAGAACAGCCAGTCAAACTGGGTTATAGTTCCATTGCTTTCCACAAAAGCACAAAGCACCCATGGGGTATTAATTAACATTTTTTACACTTCTTTGCAGAAGATAGGTGTCTACAGCATGTGTTGTGCAGAACCAAGAAGTGGTCAGTCTTGCCTATTAAAATAAACTGGGGAAGGAAACCAGATGTCAGAACCTCCTCTGCTGGGGTGTTGCTGGTTCACAGGAGAGCTCCTGGAGATGCTTTGAGCCCAGAGCTCCATGGTGAGCCTTTCAGCCCCTAAACCCTGGCAGTTCTGCAGGGGATTAGGATAACTCTATGCTCCCAGGTTCTTCCTGTCAGAGCTGCGGCATCATGAAAGGTTTGCTGGGATAGAAAGAGAAGACAGGAAAGGGTTGGAGGGAGGATTTACCACCCTTGATGCAGATATTGAACAGCTGGACTCGAAAGACTGCGTTACTCACCCTAGGCTCCACATAAAATCAGTAGAGAGGAAAAGGAACTCAAGATATTTGTCTCAGGACAGGAAATGCCTGATTCCCTGCTGCCTATAGGAGACAGGTAGGTACCTGGATAGTGGTGAAGTTAGCCGAGGTAAGCTTGCCCTTGCCTGGCCTTTTGGTTATGGCAGTGTCCTGGGAGGAGAGATCCTGAGCTCTGGCCTCTGTTTCAGGGACTTCTGATGGAGTTTGTGCAGATTACAGGTCACATGGACACAAGCATTAGTGAATGCAGTGTCCCTTCTTCCTTCAGTCAAGTGCATTATCCCAGGGGCTGAGGTATCCTGAGGAAAGTGAGAGATGTGTGTTTAAATGTCCTTTTACAAGAGAAGGAACTTGGTCCAAGTGCTGCTTGCAGGAGAATGCTTTAACCATTAACGAACTGACAGCGGGCACCACGTCCTGCACAGCCCCTGCTCTGAAAAGCAGCAGTGTTGCCATTATATCACAAGAGTTCTATTGTCATTATATTGCAAAGGTTCCATATTGCTAGACTTTTGTACCTCCTTGATGTTTCTTGTAGGCAGCTCCTCTAGGCACTGACTCTTCCTTATCCTCACAGCAGCCAACTGACTCCAGTTCCCCTCAACCAACCAATCCACTCTTTTATAACACTCTTCTTATTGGCTACAGGTGTGGCCTGTTAAAATCAGGCCTGCTCCTAATCTTTAATAATTAACCCAGCTGCAACTCTTTAGGGGGTAAGATTACTTTCTATACTACTTTTATTTACTTATATTCTATCCCCCTACATAGCAGGGCTGCTGTTACCTTCTGGGAGGAGGAAGACCTGCCAGGAGGGCTTGCAGCAGCTTGGACAGACTGGTTACTTCAGGGAGTTTAGGCTGAATAGCAATTTCAGAGCCCTGATGGACTTGGAAGTGAGCTGGGTGCTGGCTTGTCATGCCTGAGGCTCTACCTAGGGAGGAACATAAGACATCACAGTAAAAAGACTGGCTCTTCACTGCCCACACCTGACATCTGGGCAGAGCACACCTGAATCTCTCCCAAGGGTACCAAACCCAGCTCCTGTTGGCTTCCCCTGGGTTTCTGGCAGCCTTTGGATGATCCGTGGTGGGTCACAGGGGTGAGGCAGGAGCTGAAGGGCTCTGGGTGACAGCTGCTCCAGGGCACTGCTGTTTTTCCCAAACCCTGCAGCACCCCCCAGTAAAAGCCTTGCAGGCAGTGCTGCAGAGGGGGAGGGAGAGCAGAAGGAACAACACAACACATTACAGCCAGGGAAAAGGATTCTGCATCAGGGATTATGTAACTTTTGACATGTCCTACATATCCAGTACCAGGGAGCTCAGGCTGTGCCCTGCCACGTTAGCAGGGCTCACTTTAGACAGCCACTGTTAAATGACATTCCCTGTCAGAGCTTCTCCAATTTCATGTCTCCCACGTCCCCCTGGGGCAGCTCCTCAGCTCCGGCGTGGCACTGGGCTGGAGCTGCCCGTGCCTGCGCCCAGCCAGAGCCAGGGGAAGCTGCTCTTCTCTCCTGCCTCAGCTCCCTGCAGAAGGACAGAGGCTCATGGATGAGCCCTTCACCCCACTGCAGGCCAGCACCCAAGAGGACGTGGCTTGCATTTAACTGCACCTCAGGAGTAGGAATCCTCGTTTGGGAAGCAAAAATCCTTTGGCACTGTTAGCAGACCAAACCCATCCCTGCTGGCTTTATGGCCCCTGATGGCTTTTCCACATTTCACATGGGACTGAGCTCTCAAATGCATTTTACAAACTCGACCAACTCCCTCCAATGTCTGCTGGGGTTCATTTTCCCACTGATATTTCGCTTATTCCAAATGAACTCCACACCTTGATTTTTTTTTTCATTAGTTTTTTTTCCTTTCAGCAGAGAAAATAGGCAAGTGAAAGTGCATCACATGTACAGTCTGGGAAGAGCACAGAGACAGCCAGGCAGCCATTGCAGGGGTTTGGCACCTAGCTCAGGAATGAGCACATGCAGGTAGAATGTTATTCTGCTGCTCCTGCTGAGCACTCAGCAGTTCAGTCTCTGCTGAATCCCAAAGTCGAGCAAAAAGCAGCTGGTTAAGGTGGAATTTGAAAATCAGTCATAAGATAAACAGGTTGCAACATTAAGCACCCTCCAAGGGAAAAGCAGTGTGCAGCATATGTTCTTACTTTGGAAGATATTAAAAAAAAAAAAAAAAGAACTTTAATGGACTCTTCACTGGCTTATGGTAGTGGAGCTGTTAATTAATTAAATAACTATATGTGAATGGCATCCATTGGGAAAGAGCCTCACAGCTTCCAGATGCCAGTTATTGGCCCCATTACGGACCTAAAACTATTACAGTAAATCATTACATGCTCCAAGATGAACTGGCACACGATTGCTGTGAGGAAGGATGGAGCTATTCTCACTTGTGCCATTTTTTGCCAGTTTTTATCTAGTGAGATTAATTAGTACTTTTAGAAGTGCAAGTCAGAGCTATAAAATATTAAAGGATATTCCATCAATGGAGTGGAGACCTGCTTAAGCAGAGCTTTTAAAACTTTTGGATGTTCACGGGGAGATGGGAGTTGGAAGAGATAATGAACAACATCTGATTTTGATTTTTTTTTTTAAAGAAAGGTCAGATTTATAGCTAGTGGGACTGCATGGAGCCTCCTTTGTGTGCTATGGGAATACTCAGAGGAGGACATTAAAGTTTATCACTGAAGTTCAGGTGCCAGGTAAGCAAACAGTTTCTCAGGCCAAAACCAATCATTTAAGGCAGTTATTCCAAACAGAAAATCAACCAGAAAGTATTAAATAACCTTTTAGCCTGGATCCCCTGCTGGGAGGGGAACATTTTCTGACATTGGATGGCAGCCTAGAATCTATGATCTGGCCTAGAAATGGCTTTTTTTTTCTTCTTTTTTAATTAATAAGCTATAAATTTTCACCCCAAATGACCACTGTGGACCTTTCTGTCTTTTTAGGCTGTGAGAGGGAAAACCACTGAGTCACCTACATCATTGCTTGCCCAGACAGAGCATCCTTTGAAAATCCTCTTGCCTGCTCTGTTTTGAAGCCCAAAAGCTGAGTACTGAAGAGGCACTCCAGGGACTGTTTATACAGTTTACCCAATAATTAGTTCTTAGAGACATTAATTCATGGATAGACACTTCCTCTGAGAAATTATTCCACAGCTGAAATTCCTCCCACAGCTGGACGAGGCAGGCTGAGCACATGGGGCTGGAGATTTTGCAGTCCATCAGCCAGAGCTGGGGAGGAGCAGCGCTGAGGGACCTGCTGCTGACACTGTCCTCTTGCTCCAAGCCTCATCTGAACCACGTGTGAAATCTCTCGCCTGAACCTGAGTTCAAGCAGGGTTCAATGGGGCCAGAGGGGCCAAGGGGGCTACAAGGAGCCACTTGTGCTGCTGCTGGTAAGCAGCCCTCCCACACAGCCCTGCCGGGGCAGACTGAGAGATGCCAGCACTGATAGGCCTCTCCTGCTTAACACAACAACCTGTTTGTCCAGAAGGACAGACAGACAGGATCTCCCCTACTCAGTGGGAAAGTGTCCCAGACTGTTCCGGAACAAAGAGCCTCCACATGTGTGGGTGGCAGTGGGGCTGTGGGTGAAATGCTCTGCTGCTCAGCCACATCACATCCAGGTCAGCTGGCTTGGAGGACATCATCCCTTCCCTACACCATGCTGTATAGGACCAGGGTGGACCACGTGTCCTATAGCTGTTCATCACGGGTAGAAAAATCAGGAATGGAAAACCAGCCTCATCTCACTGCTTCTCCTAAAGCAAAGGTAAGGCCACATTCACACAAATCCTACAGGGAAGTGAGACCTACTGTATGAGAAAAGCATGAGTGAGGGTTTGCTGACTAACCCCTAGTTAAAGGAAACAAATTGATTTATTATATGAGCATGACAAATTGAGGCACCAGTCTTGCAAGTTGGGCTGTGTGAGCAGCTCCCCGTGTCCACGTGGCTCTGATACAGCCCAGTCAGGCTGACAGCTGGGAGTTGGAGCTGCCAAACCGGGAATGCTGCTGGCTCCATCGCAAAAGGTTGGAAAGTTTGTGGTTATACTTTTCTGACGCGCGCGAGATTTGGGTGGGAGCCATGGGAGCTCCAGCTCCTCTGCTGAGGCACAAGGACAGGCAGCTGCTTTGTCAGCCTTCCCCAGCGTGTGTGCTGCTAAGAAAGCACAGCCTTTTCTGTTTTTAAATGAAAACAAATTGCTTTTAGGACCTTGGATCTGAAGAGGGGAGTGTCATTGTGTGTCCAACACAAACAAAAAACCGAGCTGAGCCAAGACCAGCCCAGTGCTTCTTTCCCATTCTCTGGCTGTAAACACAAGAGACTCCTCTTGGCTTGTGTGAGAGTGGGAGGGAATGCAACCACCGAGCAAAAAATGTTGTTTCTACTTGATAGTTTAACATCATGTAGGCAGGAGTTGTGCTTTTCTACTGAGCACACTTTCCTACTCCATGGAGTCTTTGACTGGCCTGTCCTTGTAGTAGAGGAAAATAAACTGAGATAAAATGCAGCTACTTTTTTTCTGCAACGCGGACTATTACACTTCATTGGATTTTTTCCTGAGTGGAACATACATACCAAAATACCAGTGTGGTCCTAAGCCATCAACACTGATGTGTTTGGTGGGAAAGGGCTCCAAGTCACTGGCGCATGGAGAGTACAGGAGACTGGGGACAGATGTTTAGATCATGGATTTTGATCCAGAACAAGGTGGAAGTGAGAGCCAGTCATCACAGACTGTGGGAACAGGACATTCACCTGTGTGCAGTGAGCCTGTGGACACCTCTACAGGCCTTGGAATCACAACGTGAGACAACAGCCACTGCCAGCATGGCCTGGTGTCCTTCTCCAGCCAGCACCACCTGGCTCTGCCTGTGCATGTGCTTTCCCAGCCACCACAGTAATTTTTTCATGCCCCGTGTTCTGAGTAATTTGGGAAAGAAGCAGGAAAAAGGAAGAGAGCCATATATAATGATTGTAGAGTTAATGGTGGATTTCAAGTTTCTAGGTGGAGGAATAATGGATTAGTGTTAGAAGTCTGGTTTAGTTATGTATGTTCTGGCAGACACAGCTGGAGGAAACCTTGAGGTGTAGATGAAAAGTCCATTTTCACTTTGTAAAGATGTATGCACACCCTTAACTTTAAAGGTATAAATTTTCCCGTTGACTTCCCTGGAACTATTCATGCATTAAACATATGCATGAGCCTTTCTAGAAATAGGGAATATAAATGAGGCTACCAAAATAGTTAACCAGAAATACTTTCTGTACAATGAAATAGAAAAATTTACAAGAGGTGTGCACATAGGAGCTCTTAGGAACAGATAAATGCAGGTCACACTGTTAAAGGACAGGGCATCATTGCTTGTGTATGAGAGCGTGTTTCAGCGACCTACAGAGCAGACTGGAGTGCAGTTTGCTTTCGTTACATTAATTAAGCAATTTACTGGAATTTAGCATGTGGCAGATTGGCAGGAGGCAAGTTTAACTTGGGTTGTGTGGCTGAGATCCTTTCATTGCGTTGACAGCCTCGAGTCCTGCCAACAGAGCAGCACACTCAGTGCATTTCTGCTGGTGGCTTCTGTGCTAGGTCCAACTTAAACAATTCCATTGGGGCCTGACAAAGGGAATGGATAAAAATGAACAGGATCTACATTACTTGAGCAGTCTGTTGTGAGCAAGATATCCCAAGTCTGTTTATAAGTAATGAATTTTCATTCAAGCAGTAGCGTACCTGGGCTAGCAAGAATTCTGTTAGCTATTAGCATGCAATTATTTTTTTAATATTCAGATGGAAAATGTTTTTATTTTTATTGTCTGTAACTGTTTCTTCACATTGTTTTTCTTGATAGGTTTATTTTCTAGGTTATGCTGTAGTTATTAGCATTTAAATCTATAGGTTGTTCTGGAGCTGCCATAGCCTGTTTGGGAATGTCAGCTACACAAACTTCTAGCAAAAAGCAAAACTGAGACTTGAGCTGGTGGTTGGAGAACAACACGAGCACAGCCTATAGCACAATCAAAACCATTAAAAGCCTAAGGCCACTTGTTTGGCAAAGCTGCTCTATACTCAAGCCTTTTAGACCTGTGTTTGTTAAAACACCTTACAACAGACCTTTCAGCTTTGCTGTTTTCATGGCAGAAGCCTGGGCAAGTCGCATCCTCAACCACCTTCTATGTTTCCTTTGATGAATTAAAAATGAGTACTCAAACAAGACCATCAACTAAAAGTCTGCAAAAAAGCAATTCCTTATTCAGGAGTACTTAAGGCTTTTATACAGTTTCACAGGATTGGGGGGTTTGGGTCTTTGTATCAAGACTATGCTCTGACCTCTCTTTTCTTCTGTATTCAAAACCTAATGTCACCCTGGCCAGGATTATCCAGATCTGCTTTTCAGTATCAAGACCAATTAACTGGTGACAAGGAAAGCTGCGGGGAAACAAGGCAAATCCAAAATGAGATGAGGCTTCAGTCTCTACTCCAGTCTCCACTTGTATTTATTCTGGTTTCCAGCAGGCTTCTTTTGGCAAAGAGAGATTTACTGCTTGAGCTTTGGCACAGTGTTTCAGACAGGGAGGAGAGCTGGGACAGGAGACCACAGTGTAAGAAAATGTACCTCACATTCAGTTTTCATTAAACAAAAGGACTTCTCCATTTCCTTTGAATGTCCTCTTCCATGTCACGATGGCTTTGCAAGATGAAATGCCTTCTGTCCTATCAGTGTGTTGCTGTTGTTCACAAGAATCCTGGTGGCAACTAAATATATGTTTTAGTCTGTGTTTGAATTAACATTTTAGTTTTAGTACATCCTACCCCATAATTACACTGAATTGGTTTTGGAGAGTCTGAAAGCCTACCTGCTTCCCAAATATAATGGTTTTGGCTTCAAATTAAGGACAGGACAACACTGACACTGAAATCATCCAGACCAGAGAGTAGCCAGGATCAATTCTACATACTGAGAATTCAGCAGGTTTTGAAATTTTGCACTGATATTTGATGATTTCTTATCCTAACAGAAAGCACTTTTACTTGTGTCACCTTTATTTTCCTAGAAACGAAACCTTGGTCTTGGAGAAAACAGGTTGTAGGATCAAAAGATCTAGAAAACCAGCCTTGTTATTCTATGTCTGCATTTTTATCATCTTTAGGCTCTAATTCATCTGTGCTCTACATGTATAAGTGCAAATTCAGAAGGAATAGTTCAGAATTTGACTTTTGGCTTTCAGATCTGCAGAATTTTCTTCATACCCAGTGAGTTCATTTAAACACCTGCCTGCAGTGCTGCTTGCTATGTGCTCTAGCACTCCCTCCGGCTTCTCCCATTGTCCATGGTATCTTTGATCAATCCATAAGTGGAGCAACACTGTGTTAAGAATGCACAGCCCAAACCAGAGTATGTTTTTAGTTCAAAAAAATAAACCCAGAGAATGGTATTTTCTTGCCTTTGGGGTAGGATACCACACACACTCTGTCTTACCAGAAAAGGAAGTATTGGGAAATTTTGTTTCCTAGAAGAGCTATTAGAAGCAGCAATAAACCCCAAACCAATGCAAAGAGAAAAGCCTGCTTTGTAACTTTGACACTCTGTTATGCTGCTCTTTCTCCTTCATATTTGGTTCACAGCCAGCACAGCCATGAGCATGGCTAAAGTATCACCAAGACTGGCGGATACAACCTCTGTCCATCCAGAGCAGGAAAACCACTTGAGTTTCTTTACAAAACAGAAGTGACTTCAACACAAAGCACAAGCACGAGATCCCACCAGAGCAGAGCCATGAGCAGAGCCATGGAATTTGATCAGAATGAGAGACAGGGTTTTCCTTTAGTGCTGCCTGTACTCTGTGACAGTGGTCAGGTGTCACTGCCACCACATGTGAGCATTGTGAAGCTCTAGAGGGGAGCAGAGCCGGCTCTCCCTGTGCCAGGAGGGATGCCAGGAGCAGTGCCTGGTCCAGGAACCATGCTGCACCTCCCAGCAGGTGCCTCCAGGCGAATCTCCTTCAGACTGTCCTGTGGTGCTTGGTCACGGGGGTGAATTACCAACATCAGTGTCAGCTGATCTGCAACCAGCAAAGACCTGAGAATGTCAGAAATTCCCATTTCTACCACCAAGAAAGGCTGATTTGCTACTGTGGCATGGTGAAAATCAGGTATATTAGCATTCCCCTTCTGAGTCCAGAGGGGCCTCACTGACTCCTCTGCCATGGTGGGAGATGGAACCTTTCCTGAGCATTTAGCAGCCAGCACTGGATCACGGACACTCT
This sequence comes from Camarhynchus parvulus, assembly GCF_901933205.1. Taxonomy (NCBI): domain Eukaryota; kingdom Metazoa; phylum Chordata; class Aves; order Passeriformes; family Thraupidae; genus Camarhynchus; species Camarhynchus parvulus. Next base: position 6,989,153 of record NC_044572.1, read on the forward strand.
CTGGCAGGCACGAGGCAGCTGAGCCCTGCCTGCCTCCAGCTAGCACTGACTGATCCTTGATTTAACCACACCTGTGGGAGCGAAGGAAAGAGCTCAGCCAGTTGTTAGGATACTTATGGAATCCCACAGGACATTTCCACAAAATTGACAACTGTGCTAGTAAGTACTTTTTTGTGTCTTCTCGAGGGACTGAAATGTCTAAGTTATTATCTGCAGCAGGGACTTCAGGCTTAATAGGCTCAGAGTGCTTGTGCAGGCCATACAATCAATGGGAAGGGGCACGTAGTGTCAGCCTGCAAGATTTGTTGTGAACAGGATTGCAGAATAATCATATTTGGAATGTCTCCATGGATTTTAAAGATGGTGAGCCCTTTCCTTTAACAGTGTGGGCTATTCAAATTCCTGCCTCCATCGGTTTCTGTAACTTCATTGCCTATGCAACTGGTCTCTAGCATTTGCTTAGGGGATTCATAAATTTTTTTTAAAGCATCACTTTTTTCTGATGGGTGAAAATACAAGCACCTGTATAATTTCACAAAATGTGATTTTATTATCAGAAAAGTGCCACTGATGCATATGGTAATTGAAATGCAAGCAGTGCCAGTAGTACCACTGCAGAGCCACTAAGTTAAGGCATTAAAATAAAGGATGAGGGAAAGTTTAGTCATGACCTTGTAAATGAATGCTCTTCAGCATGGGCAAGATTGCTTAGCAGCCATGGGGACAGGGTGGCCTCCCACCAGTTTCCTGCTTCCCAGAAGGGGTTGAATGGTGTCCCATCTCCAGTTGTGACATGAGCTTCCAGTGGCAGTATGTCCACCAGGACATGCTCACAGAATTCAGAGGAGCAGAACAGCAGCTCTGGTGGTGCCTCCTCTCCAGCCAGGTTTCCCTCTTCATGTGGCTGCAGGCTGCTCCTGCAACCCCCTGACCTTTTGAGAGTGTGCTGGTTTTAGCAAAGCCATTCTTTGCTGCTATGGGCATTTTTCTACAGGCTCTGGAGAGAAATGAAGCCCTTTGCCTGCCAGCTTTTGATGACTGAATGGCTGTCCTGTTTCCCATACTTCAGCAAAGCCTTGAAGAGTTTCCCAAACAGCCTCCCCTCTTCTCAACCTCTTCTGCTTTCACTTCCCTCCTCACAGAGATACTGGGATGGAGACAGAACTGTCAGATAGAGCCTGAGATGTGTCTCAGATGCAGCACTGCCCACCACAGTAATGGACAGAGCATGGTCTTCTCCATCAGCAGCATGAGAGTGTGCAGATATTCTACATCAAAATTCCTATTCATCCCTTGACAGGAGATGTAGAGTCCATTCCTTGACCTTTACCAAGCCACCTTTGGGGCCTTGACTTCTGTCTGCCACTGCAAGAACCTCACAGCCTTGCTTAGCCTCTTTTTGGAGCAATGGCCTAAAATCTTGTCCTTAATATTCAAACCCCAAGATTTCTTCTCTTTCCTATCTCCCCCACGGCTAGAAGGTCTTTAGCACAGGCCTAGTGAGATGTATGAGAAAGAAACCTGGCAAAAGGTTTAAATTAACTCTAGTGGTTGTGCCAACTCCTGCAGAATGAGAGTGCCAAGATGCAAACATGGCTGCACACCAGCATTTGGCAAGGCGGTGACATCTTGTCACCGCTCTCCTGGAGCACTGGGGCCCACACAGGTACAAGGACCAGCTGGCTGGGGCACGATGCAAAGCAGGGTGGGAAAGCAGAGGGAAGAGTGCCAGACTCTTCCCAAACGAAATCACAGCCCTGTTTCTTCAAAACCATCTACTCAAATGTGACATTACTCCTGACTGCCAACAGAATCGAGCCTCCACAGCTACTTACCACTTAACTGATGTGTCACATGGGTTCAAGCTTCCCTGTTGGGGTAGCCCAGTCTGTGCTAGTAATAAAGAGTGCACATAAACCCATAAACCCTCAGCTAAGGAGAGAAGGACTCACTTTCAGTGAAACTTGCTCCTGCCACAGAAAGCTGCAAGAGTGCTCTGGAGCTAAGTGCTCACTGTTGGGAAGGTGCCTAGAGCTGGAGGGAAAAAAACCCCAACATAAAAAAAAAAGTCTGTTTTTACATTTAATTCCTCCTGGGTCCAGAGCAGCAGAGTTTTATATTTTCATTATAAATAAGTTATGAAGCATCTACATTGTGGAATCCATATTCCCAGGTGGGAACAACATACAGGCCCACTCTAGTCAACCTTCTCTGTATAAGTATTGCCATGCCAGACAGGTCAGTGAAGTTCACGGGCCCTTTTGTCTCACTCCATGTTATTCATAGCCCAGTGCCACTCTGCTGTCTTCTCTCACACACAGGGACAGCCAGACCTTTGATTTCAGAGACTGCTGCAGGGCATCAGTTCTCCATCCAGATCATGCACATGCATTGTACTCATGTTCCTTTACCTGTCTGAATTTTTTTTCCATGGCCAAAGTTTTCCAAGCCCTTCCAGTGCCTCCCCTTCTTCACAAAATGCAGGGGGGTCCTGTGCTACTCTGTAGCTGTTGGACACACTGCACCTGTCTGCAGCTTTTACACAGGGGAGAATTCACTGCAATTTCTGCACCAGCTGGAGTTTGGTGCTGTGGCACAGCTTTATGCTGATGTGGGTGTTGAGTTTGGCATCAAGCTTGGTAATGGCAAAATGATGTTGCCCATCGCCCCAGTATGGTATTTGCATATCAAAAGTACATTTGAATAAAGAAGTTCAAGAGACATTTTATTAGAGCAGCCACAGAAAAGTAAAAAGTCATGTTCCTCTTCAGACACAGTCCAAGGCTTCTATATAGCTGCCATCAAAAATGGTATTCCTTCTTCCTCTGTCCATTACTCTCCAGCAAAAACACAACTGCAGGTATGTTTCCACAGGAGAACATTTACCTTATGCCATTTCCAAACTTCAGGAAAAATTAAGTTTCTGAGATTAGTTATATAAGAAAAAGGAAACTTGAATTTTATCTGCAAGTGCAAACTTAAACCAAGCAAACTGTTATTTGTATTTTATTTGCTCTATAAAAAGCCTAGGAATACAAAGAACTTTTAACTGAATATAAAACTCAATATTTTCTTTCCAGGTGTCCATAGAAATACCAGTATAGTAGAAAATAAATATAAAACCTGCAAAATACCTTAATTTGGTTTTGCTAAGAAGCCCTCTCACTATGAAAAGAATGGGGGAAAGGGTGAACTAGTTCCTCTTTATTTCCAGCTTGCTGCTTTAATTCCATGTTGCATATGAAACAACAAACAAAATTCTAAGGAATGTAAAAAGTTCCTGTGTCTACAAAAGCCTTAATAATACCACCCTGAGCTGAAGAACAATGGCACTGACATGAAAGGATTTTCATTTCTAAGAAATACCTTAAATCAAAGTTCAGGAATACATGGATTCCATGCTCTTCTGCAGGGCTGATTTAAACCAGACCCACTAACCTGAAATATGCTTCCTTCCTGGGAGACTGAGCTGCAGCAGCTCAGGGCACCCCAGGTGAGACAGTGGGCTGGAGACAGGGTGGTACCTCAGGTCTGGGTGAAAGAGGAGGATCTGCATTAAACAGAACATTCCAGGTATAATGCTACATTTCATACACTGTTCCTGGCTCACAAAGATGGACTGCAGTCTCCAATAACTACAATCGGTACAAAATTTGGAAAATTCTCCACTTAAAAAATGGCAAACCCCATGTTTAATATCCACAGAGCATTAAGGTACAAATAAAATTGCTGCTTTCCATGTTCCCTTTATCACTGCATCTTTCTGAGACTTGTATCCTAAAGGTTCATTTTTCCAAATGGCATAATTTTGGCAGAGGATGAGGTCAGTGAACTCCCAGATTATGCACTGTCTATCTCTCCTGCAGCATTACAGGGATATGCAGATGCTCAGCACCTCAGCTAAAACAAATGTGCAGAGCATGAATATTACAATTACCAGAGAATTAAAAAAATCTGTCTGCATTCAAAGTAAAAATAAAACTGGGAAATTTCAAAATTTCCTGAGGTGCTCTTTTTGATCAACTAGAACTTTGGCTTCATTTCAATCTAGGCATTTCTTTCATAGTACAATGCAAAATACAAACTACATTGTGAAGAATATAAAGCTTTTTTTTTCCAGTTGGGAATGCCAGAACATATCCACTGTTTTTTTTCTCAAGCATATTCTTTAGCAAGTATGATTTTACAAAGAAGTTAATCATCAGTGGAGTTGTAGTCTCAAATGGAAAGAGGGTCTGTTTCGTTTTGATTTTTTTCTAGTAGAAATTACATAGTCCTAGAATTTTCAGATTTTAAAGTTCTCTAGTTCTACATGAAATTTCCCATTCTTTTTTACAATAAAATTCAATAATGCCCTTTATCATAATTCATAATGGAAGTGTCTATTCATGGTAAACTATGTAACTTGGGTCCACTCTAGGCTGAATGGTTTTTAATTTTTTTTATGTATTTGTGTACTTTTGCAGGTTTTGAAATAAAATACATATTGGTGCTGATGGATGAGAAAGCACAAATGAAGTGACATTCTATAAAATCATCAGCTCTGGGGAGATGTTGAAAAGGCAAAGTTTGATGATGTGTCAGAGTAAAAGAAATGATGGCACGAAGAAGTGATCAGATGGAAGGTTTAAAATGAGAAGGGAAAAAAGGAATTTTTCCCACAGAAAGAATAATTAAACTGAATTCATTGTGAACAGACACAGTGGAACCCAAGAGGATAACTGAACTGTACAAAGCTGGGATTCCAGACATACATTCAGCTTGATAAAGCTGCTTCAGAAGTCAGGAAATTCAAAGGTAAGTGTCTCACAACAGAGTTTTTTAGGCATCTTCCTCAAAAAGATACTGAGCTAGATACTTCTTATTAATATGCATTTTTGTTAATAATCTCTTCAATCTAAACTATAAAACGTGCTGTGCAACATGACTGAACAAACATCGCTGTGAGAAGTATTTCCCCCTTGTTTGAGTAATTTGAATTTGTAAGCTAATGTAAGTTTTTGTATTAAATAATGTACTGTGTGCAATTTTCTTTCTTGTAAAGTACTTTGAAGCTTTCAAAGGGCACTCTAGGTTCATAAATAATGTGGTGTACTTTGCCAGAACTGTAGTGCATTTCTTGTAAGTTCTGAATGTTCTTTGCCAGAACTGCAACATGCTACATGCCAAATCCTGCACACAAATGTTCTACATGTGGCAAATACATATTGGTAAAGACCAGAGGCGTGGCATTCCTGGATTTCTTAGAGAGACGGGGGAAGGGAAAGAAGGGGGGAAGGAATAATGAGGAAAGGCAGAGAAAAAAGTCTGTGCATTATTTTAAAAAATGAAAAACGACAAAAAAAACCAACAACCTCCACTCCCAAAATAACCCATAACTTGTACTTAATTATTTCCAAAAACTGAACTGTTAGTTGCATGCAGCACTCACAGGTACCAAGAGCTGGGTCTTTACTTTTCCTTCAGTTATGGAAACCAGGCCTCTATTTCTTTAATAGCTGAAGATTCTTCAATCCCAGCCATTTCTAAGCATCAGAATACCTGCAATCCCTGCTCCTCTGAGCACCCCCTAATGTACATGGAGAGGCTGAGAGCCAGGAGAAGCAACACAGTCAGGATCACCACTATTTAACAGGCTATGAAAATGAATCCTCTTCTTCAGGCAAAACTGGCATTTCTTATGCCCAAAGCTGCAGGGAATAAACCAAGGCCAATGTTTATAAAGTGTGGACTCTGGCCTCTTTGCAACCTCTGCCACAGACAAGTAGGCTCCTACTTCTGCAGCTTGGAAGAGGAGTAAGACCCAGAAATTCCAACAGGCATTTGGCCACATAGGTTAGACTGCTGAAGGATACCAGGATTTAATGTGTCTTTTGTTACTATTTTCTTGATTAAGCACAAACAAGTAATGTCAACAGTCCTCATTAGTTTGGATGGAATTGCTGAAGTAATTAAAAAATTTTACCATTCCCTGCCCTTCACTGAATTTCAGGAAAATGATGACAACAATTATTAATCACCCAGCAACAACCAGCTACCTGAAAAGTTATGAGAAGGTACTTAGACCTAATCATGCATTAAGCACTAGGATTTGATAAATGTTTACAAAACAAACTGATATTAAAACTGAACTCCACATTCTGCAACACTAAATGAACGTTTTACTATCTGGTTCCTTTTGAGGTGGCAAGAAACTACAGTAAAACCTTTGCTGCTGGCAGAATTACACTGCTTAGAGAAAAACATCCTGTGTGTTACCATTTGCTGCCATGATTTACAGAGGTATGGTCTGTAGTCTGTATCAGTTTCATGTGGAAGTTTTAAAGGTAAAAAGCCTTCTGCAGAGTTTGCAGATTTCTGCATTAGTGTCTGTGTTGTTGCAAAGAGGATCAAGTGGTGCTGTGTCACAAGCTTTTCAAGGAAGTTAGCACATTTCTTCAGGTTCATCTCCTGCAAGGTAAGGCTCTCCCCTCCATTGCTTCTGTCTATCCAATAAAAAGCTGATAAACTGTCTAAAAGCAAAACACAGAGCGAGGGGTGAGCGCAGAACAGGTTTTCTAGAGAGTAGAGAGTGAGGAGTAACTGAGTGCTGCTACTGCAGCTCACAAGGAAGAGCCTTCCCAGGCACTGCTTTATCATTTCTTCTGTCCCTTGTGCCAGCCTGTTCTCAAGAATGGTGACCAGCCGGAGCATATCGAAATGGTAATCGGTGTCAACAAACATGACTTCTACTTCCAGTCCTCCCTGTGCTTTGGGAATGATGCAGCGGGCCAGCAGGTGATAAAGCATTTCTGTTTTTCCTGTCCCTTCTGGGCCATGGAATTCAATAACATCTCCTGTTCAAAAACAAAGCAGCACGTTGTCAGGTAAGAGCATTTCTAGCCCAGAGTTGGTTCTCAGTGTTTTCTGAAGCAATATTCACTATTCCACAAATTGGGAAATGCATTTTAATCGACATTCATAAAATGGTTTAAATCCTGGTTAGCATCCACCAACAGATATTTCAGTTTTCAAGAAAAGCCTCTAAAGTGAAGTTAATCAACTGTGAACAAAGGGTGAAAGTCTCTGCCAGCACCATCTAGGAGACTTCCATCAAGAAAAGGCTGGCAACTGGATTTCATCTATATCATTACAGGCAGATAAAGGCAGAAGAGGAAGCTGCTATACAAAAGTGGCTAAGAAACCATCTAAACTATGCACACACAATTAAGAAATAACAAAGCAGAGGATAAAACAAAAAAAATTGACATATTAGAGGTCACTTCACATAGATGCCACATGCTGCATGTCACAAGATTCCTACAGGAATCTGTGACTGGTGAAGAGAATATCAGTAAGTTTATTTAGCACTTATATTCTACTGTGGTGATAATAATGTGAAACTGCTTCTTTTGACAAGGGAGACTCAGGGATTCCTTCAACTCCAGGCAAGGCCTCTATCTGAAGCAAAGGATCTCTGTTCATAAAAGGATTCAGCCTAATTACCTCATCCATGTGGGTCATAAAATACATATCATAAAAATTTAAAATGTTAATTAAAAACAGCATTACACTCCATTAGGAAACCAGTTCTTTTGTTGGATGTGAATGCAAGATACTCTAAAGCCTTATCCAAAGTCTTCTGATGTCTTGTATCAGAGCAAGACCCTAGAAGAAGTTAATTTATTAGCTGCTCTTTATAAATTTCTAATTTTGGGAACTGGATTATTTATTTATGACATTTTGGATTTTATAGGCAGAAGGGTAACCACATGCAGTAAGGAGAATCACACCACTGTAATTGCAGGAAGGTGAGAGATTTCCATGGCCTGGGCAAGTGCAAATGGCCTGACAGCTTTTCATAGGGGGATGTGAGAGTAGAGAATTAACTGCAACTTCCCTTAAACATGTTTGTGCCTGCCTGAGTTAACAGGGTTTTTCAAGTCACTGCTCAACTTCCAGAGGATGTCCTCATTCACAAGTGCCTACAACATCAAGATGCAGTTTGGGATCAGGGGAACAGGATGGTAGAGAAGAAACCAAGCTCTTCTCCCTTTGTAACTGTTAAAAGCAATTTACACCTGATGTGACAAGTCTGTCCATTTCAGTGACACTCAGAAATATCATTTATATGAATTTCTGATCCTTTGAAATCTATTAAAAAGCTTGATTGTCTCCCAAGCCCTTATTAAGCTGTTCTGAATGGCTCCCTCACTTCTGAGATGAAAGGTAACTACACATCCTGGGACATAAGTTTTTATTTTCTCTTTCTGTGCAGAGGTCACAGTGCCCGACACTGTCACTTGCAGCCAGTGGCTCTGCTGTCACACAGCCTGTGCCAGAGACACAACCACACCCTGGCAGGGTGAGATACCAGCTTGCAAGAGCTCCTCCTAAAAGTACTGGGTAGGTCATTCCCTCCTATTTTGTCTCTTGCAGTACTTTAGACCAATTGTGTAAGGCAGCTCTTGATAAGGAACAAAGTGTATCTTTTGCCACTGGCTGTGACACAAAACTTCTGCCACCCTGGTTGGCATTTCTGAATCCAGACCAGCAACTGAGTGGGGCCAACAGGCAATACTGCTTCACCTGCCTTTACAGCAAAATATGACCTGCTGGATTCAAAAATTCTTCTGGGAAATAAATGCTTCACTTTTTCCATTTGAAGACATTCTAGCAGGGTGTTTGTTTGCTACAGAATGACACTAGATAAGGTTTTTTTTCTTTTTTTTTATTGGCAGAAGTAATAAAACTTATTTAAGTAAAAAATCTAAGTTGATTAACAAAAATCATTCTCAGAGGCTTTAGTGGTGGTGGTTTATAAATGTGAACAGCAAGACAGCCAAGCACCCCTCAAAGCTTGCTCAACATTGCTGAAAGAGATCCACAGCTGCCTTGTAGTTGGACCAAGACACTTGAGTTACTCTGCAAACAGAAACAGCTTGGACTGCAAGAAAACCTCAAGAGAGCCGGGGATTTCTGCTCCTTCCTGATTATCCAAGAGCTGCCCACAAGGAGAACGGGTGCAAAACAGGAGCCATTTATAGCAACATCTATAAATGTAGGGTTTCATTGAATTAGCAACCAGGCTGTTACAGTAAGATAAGGGGGGAAATTCATTTCTCTGGACCAGAGAGGACAAGCCATGACACAGCAAAGGAGGAAGTGAGGCCAGCAACGTTTTCAAGAAGCCTCTGACACGCTGACAGTAGGTCACAGAAGAAACTGAGTGATCACGACTAGCATCATCCATTAATGTCAAAACAACTTTGAAAGGAGGATTAGTAAAAAGATACTGTCACAGGATGAGAACAGGCTGAGAGGGAGAGCAGGAACAGCACTTTAACATGGAAGAAAGTTAATGGGAATTTTTTCTATTAGAATTGGTGTTGGCAGACATTAAACATATCAGTAGATGAATGTTCCATTAGCTTGGCAAAACATGCAGAAGACAAACTAATTGGGTTAATAAAAACTTAAGTTTGTGAAGATTTAACAGATGGAGATGGATGAGTAGAGTGATTTCACATGAAATTCAGCACTGTGAATTCAAGAGTTAGGTTTTAAGGAGTCCCTGAACACATTGCCTGGCTCAGGGCAGCCAGAACTGGCTCATTATGGGCAGACTAAAGAGAATAATAGCCCACTCCTATGAATGGGCATGCAGGTTAAATGAAATGATGCTGAAGAAATGTAAATATTTATGTAAGATTAATATATTTTTAACTGAAACACTGTGTTCAGTCCTGGTCATCAGTTTGGTGTTATGTTTCTTGAATGAGAAGAGCCTTATTTTTGTCTGTAATCAATCCACCTGAAAATGCTGGTTGAACTATTTTCTGACACTGCAGATACAAACAGGCTGCTGGAACACTCAGCAGTAACTTTGTGTGTTTCACATTGTAGGCTACCTTGAAGTTCCTAGGCTGGTCATTTACAATACTGTGCAAAAGCTGTCACTATTATTTATACCATTTATAAGTGAAGTAGAAAAGCCTAATATTTATTCCAAGTTAATGTTGGGTGTCATGCAATTGGTGAACATCAGAGCCTTAAACTGACACCCACACCTTCATGCCAGTGGCACAGGGGAAATAAGACTGGCAATAGTGGAAGATTATTTAATGCTTGTGTCACTTTTGCTCCATTCCAGAAGAGCTTAAATGGTATGTAATTAATGTACTTATGTGCTCTTAAATATGCAAGTCCATCATTATTAGAAGCAGTGGTTAGAGTATCACATTAATACCTATATTACCTGTCCCTATTTTACAGTACCCTGACATGCAAGTTATGAACACTTCACCAAAATGTAACCTTTGGATAGTTTATTGAAACTTCATGCATTTGTTTGGAAAAAAATGAATAATTTAGGTCTTTGCATTGCTTTAATCACAGCATTTGAGATGAAGAGCTGTTCAGTATTGACTTCATGGGCAACCTATTACAGAATTCCACAGTGACACACTAAAAGTCAAGTTCATGACAAATGGAGAGGTAGGCCTTCAACAGGGATTTAAGACTGAATAATGTGAACACACATCAAAATAACACATGGCCTCACATGAATACTGTGGTATTAAAAGACAAAGCAAAAATGCAATAAAAGGTGAAGTCCATTTATATATATACAGCTAAAGGGCTGTGCTAATATGTTAGGCAGCTTCATTAATGTCAGCCAAAAAGCATGACCAGTATGGGTAATAATTGATACCATTTGTTGGAAGCAGAAGAAAAATACAAGTGCTTCAAAAGCTCAATGACTCTGTTGGCACAGAGAAACCAGTGATGAATTTTAGGTTTCCAGCCATGTTAGAACTGAGGTTCTGGAACAGTCTTCAGACAGACATGAACAACCTATAAAGCTTTAAGAGCAAAGCAGATCATTTGACATGAAATTATGTAACACTATGGACTGCAGCAAGGGCAGTTAGTGATCCCCAAGAAAATATCTTAAAATCTGTTTGACCAGTACATAGCCAGTTCAGTCTCAAACATTTGTTTGTTGTGTGTAAAGTTGACTAAAAAATACCAAACATCCAGACTAAAAGATTGTTTAATATTTATGTTTTGAAAAAATACAATATCTCATCTTCTAAAAAAATTAAGAATTTGAGAGTCTTGTGAAGCATACACCAATTTCACTCCTGGTCCTTAATTCTTCTTGCGAGTAACACAGCAGTTCAGAAATGAACTGCAGTGTTCTACTTGCACTGGCTTAGCAGTATTTCTCCACCCTTTATCATTGTTATGTCACACTGGAAACTTTCAGGGCAGGAATCATGTACTGCTAAAGCCCACATGTGTTTTCTAGTGCTGCAAAACAATACACAAAGTGTCTCATAGTGACTGTGTTTGAAGACTAAGCATCATCTCTCATCCAATTATCCTGATTCTTTTTATTGCTTTTTCTGCTCTTTATTCTGAACATTCCATATTTGTGGGAATTTAAACTGCAGATAAGTGTGCTGTTAACCACTGAAGCCACATACTTGCCGTATGAAATCCACTCACTCATACATAAATTCCACAACAGCAGTACCTCACCACTGATCCTCACTGTTTGCCACTCACATGCCTTTTTTCATATATATTTTTAGTCTTGTGTAATCAGAGTTGTCTCTTCCATCATGAAATTCATGAAATTTCACACAATCTGGAAAATCAGTCTAACTTCCTGAATAGTGTGTTCTTTTCTGTTTAGTTCACTAATTTCTTTCATTAAAATATCCAACCTTGATCCTAAAATTTCTTGTACTGGTGTCATTGAAAGGTTACCCCAGTTCTCCAATCTGAAATTCTTGTTCATTCACTGAAGGTTCCTATGAGCCATGTTGATCCTGCATTGTGAACTCATTCAGCTAATTAGTACCTATGGCCATAATGGAATTGTTGATGAAGTTCTATTTTAAGTATACTTAGGATTGTTCAGGTCAAGACTGAATGGCATGATGATATGGCTTCATTGAAAAATACTGTTTGCTCATGCTCCTTATCCTAATTTACCCAGACAACTCTGTATCACTGAACTCTTTGCTATTTACCGAACCTTATGTTCTTTGCAAATTTCTGCAGTTATGACTTTGTCGTGGTTGTCTAGACCACTGATTAAAGAAAACAAACAAAGAGGTTTAATGACAGACTCTAGAACAAATTGCTAGAAAACTACTGACACTGACCAATGTGCTCGGTATTTACTCACCTACACCTGTGTCTTGATATGCATAAAGTAGATTTTGAGGCCTATTTAATAATGTTTGGAAGGGTGACTTTGCATTATTCCATTTTATCTAGGTTGCATTGAACTACATCAACAATTAAAATTCTGATCTAGAGCAAAATAATTTACTTGTATGCTTATCTCTGAGAATACTTCTATATGAATATTTTTCTATAAATGGGATGAAGACACATTTTTACCATGAACAGGAGATCCTTCCTCAGCAAACAGACAAGGTTCGAGATTCTTCAGAGAACTTCTGCCCTCAAGTCGTGCAAGCAGCTTTTAAAGACAAGACAAAGAGCCATGCTGTTAACTTTAAATAATGAACCTCAGGACACAAATTTAAAGGATTCTAAGAACTGACAGTTTTCCATGACAGTCCTATTGAAAGATTAGCCTGATTTTAAAAGTGTTTTCATAAATACATATGGAAATGCATAGTCTGGACTACAGCAACAGAAGGTCCCAGCTTTACAAACAACAAGCACACAGATTGAGTGGTAGTGAGGACTGGAGATATGAGGAGAAATAAAGTTTAAAAAGCAAAAGCTGCTCAGGGACATTAGTGAGAGGGATCACCTCCAGTACACAGCAGTGCTGCCATTCCAAAGAACAAAGGGAAGGAACATCATTTGTAACAACCATCACCTCCAAAAAAAAATACAGGCTGAGAGGTGAAACCTTACCCATCAACAATCTCTGAGCCAGCTTCGCTGAGCATCTAAGTAAAACCATGTGCATTTCACCTGAAACATTACACAGGACTCCTCTGGGCTACAATCCTATTATATCATAGTTACTTGTTCAAACAGAGTATGGATTAAGAATGTTCAAAAGTAATTAGTCACCAGTGGCTCTGCAAGAACCTTTCTAAAGCAAGCTTGAATTTGTTAAGCAAGTTCTCCAAAGCCCCTCGTAAAGTAAGTCCATTGTAAAACTAATTACTTCAAAGATCATGGACAGTTTCTAAAATTGAGAGGTATTTGCATAGCAAGTAGACAGGTATTCACAAAACCTGTGTTATTATTAGTTCTGGCACACTGTGTAAGCAAGAATGAACATTTTCCCTGGTACTAGAGCTGCTATTCCCTACGTGTATTCCCGTACATGGGAAAGGACATTACTGGGATGCTCAGTGTCCCCAGAGTACCTACCCTGGTGCCAAATACTACACTCTCCAAGACACCCAGCTGTCATTTAGAGATCTGAACAAAACTTGTTCAGTTTTATCCCATCCTCAAGACCAAAAGAGCAGTGAGCGCACACCTTCAAACAACTGCTGCCTTCTCTTGCTTTCCTCCTTGTCATATCCATGAGTAACACTTGCTCTGAATGATCTTAAAAGTTCTTTAAACAGTTGTGTGTGTGTGTATTTGCCTTTAAGAGTAAAATAAAACTCCATTAAATGGTCCTGAATTTCCTTCAAGTGGTCACAATGGGAATCTAAGTGTGACATTTTCATTGACATTTTAAGAGTCCCTTCCATTAACAAAATGTCAATGCATTTGCCTTGGCTTCTTCACACCTATCCAGGAGAGTTTTCTGGCTCATCCTCTGAAGGGCCAAAAAACCACTCAAATTGACCTTGCTCTGGATCAGCAGATCCTCCCATCACACTTCACACATTTGTGCAGCACAAAACACATGCTGAACTCCTGGGAACCAGCAGGGTTCCATGATCTGGACAAAGCAAAAATCCAGATGGACACACATACTTAAGAACACAGGAACTTAACTTGGGGCACATAAACCAGCAGCTCTCAACTACCAGAGCTGCATGTGCAGCTCTTCTGCTGCCAGGGCCTGGCCACCAGCGAGGAGAGGCTGCACCCACTGGGGAGAAGTACCAGGAATCCCTCACCCCTTTGTCAGCAGTGGAAGTTGAGGGAAAGAGGAAAACCACCACAGGCTGCTGCTTTCTGATGCTCTTCACTTCTCAGCAGAGGAAGCATTGCTGCAGCACACAGGGATAACAGGGGCTCAGTGATGGGCACTGCTGGGGCCAGCAGTCACAACTACTGCTGGCCTAAACACATTGCTGCAGCCTCCTGCTCCTAAATTAATTTGTACATTAACAAATATATCCTCTGCAGTTTATTTTTTCTGGAACAGTGAGCCCCTGTGTCCTCTTAGACTATCAACTCTTTAAGTTTACTGAGAGAGAGTAAATTGATCACTATCGTTTAAATATGAATCTGTCGTTGTTTAAATGACAATTTTATGGATTAATTTTAAATAACTACAGGTGCTTTCTCTGAGCACTGCTCATGAAGGTAATTTATGGTAATTTGCTGATGATAGCACACCTGTGTTTTTATCAAGCTTGTATTTACTTCCGAGTTCTGAAGCAGAATCTCCAAAGGCACTTGCCTCATTAGTGCCATGCTGGGAGCAACGGGGTTCCTGGCAGAAACAGCCAACAATTTTCCTTCAACTCTCACAAAGGTTTGTCCACAGTGCAGCACAAGTGATGGAAGCAAAGCTGAGATGAGACACTACACAGGCATCCCTCACCTCTGCCCACATTACACAGGGACAGCACAGGCTGCTCCAAATCCAGCCAGAGCCACCTTGGCTCTGCTCCAGGGGAGGCTTTCCCATTCTGCCTCCTCACGTGTTCTTCTGGAATATGAGGGGGAGAAATCTCCAGCATGTACAGGGTGATCTGAGGGTGGATGCCAGGTGCCCCAAGCTTTGTCACAGACAATGTACAGAAGGACAGACAGCACCCCCAGAGAGAACCTTGGAGTGGGAAGAGCTTATACAAATCCCAAGTCAATTTCAAATCCCATATTAGAGACTTCTGATTCTATAATCAAAGTGTCAGCGGTCATTTCTTCCTCCATAAGCCTTTCTTCATCTTTTTTTTACACAAAACACCACCCTTTAGCAACCTGCTAGTGGTAGCTCCTCACTCTTAGGTATTCTTTGAAAATGTAATTATGCCAGCAAGAAACTGCACAGATGTGCAGTTACATGTAGAGAATAAGCTGTACAGCAAAAGTTCAGCAGCAGCTGGGATAAATGTCAATAATGACGAAGCTGATAGGACTCAAATATTTCAGCTATGCCTTTTATAATTTATTTTCTTTTTAATAAACAAATATGCATATGGACAGTCCCACTGACTAATGCACGACATGCTCGTACTCTGTTGGTTCCAACAGAGCTGTGCATCAATGCAAGCACACACGTAGGTCTTGTCAGGAATGAGAGATTACTTCATTAAAATGTTAAAGAAATTCAAATTAAATACTCCAGCTCTGGTAGACGCTGTGAGCTAACCTACAGGCTATTTACACATACAAACCTATCTCGAGTACTAGACAAAATTTAACTCCCAACCACTATAACCACTCTGATTGAGCTTTTGTAAACTTTGGGCATGAAGACATATGCAAGCTATTTATCATTACTTTTATTGTGATAAACCAAAGGTGTTTTGCAAGAAGTTCTAATTTGTTGTATTAATTATATTCAATAACAAAAGCACAATACTGCAGTCTCAGTATAACTCAGTAAAATCTGACTTTATGCATGAGACTATTTAAAGAAGTATTGGTTTAAATTAAGTATTCTCTGTTTCAAGTGCTTTTATCATTTATTGTCTGGGCACTGTATTCATACAGTGACTTTTCTTAACCCATTGGTCTTCAACTCCTTGTTGCAGGTTGGATATCCATCCACTGCAGGCAGTTGATGCCATGTGCATTCCCTGTCAGCACCACTCATGTGGACAAATAAATGCATTTATCCCTTGGACAAAGAGCACAGCCCATGTCCTTAATTCACGTCTATTTGCCAATAGTGGACATCTGGTACTAATTTTTTTTTAAGTGTCAAAAGGGCTTAAAAGCCCAAGTGCCACTAAAAACCACACAGAGCTTTAACAATAAATATTATCACACTTTTCTGTTTTATGTGAACTATTCAGCATGTTCCGGTATAGTTATACACAAATCTCCAAGCAATTAAGTTGCTGATCAAAAGTGGAAGTTTCTAACAAATAAAACATCGAGAAATAGGAAAAAACCTAATAAAACAACACTAGATCCCAAAACTCAAACCTTTTTTCTCCTAAAGAGAAGGAAAGCAATTCCAGCTTACAAAATGTTTATTTACAGAATCATAAAGTAGGAAGAGACCCTAAAGATCATCAAGCGCGAACCTTTAAAGGAAACCTTCCTCATAGGTCTCCTTCCTTAAGCATCCCCTCCACCGCCTGGGAGGGGAGCGCGAAGGGAATATTTATAAAGGAATTATCGATACACCCGAACCAAGAAGCGCCCACGGCAGGAATCCACCCGCATCCCGACACAAAGGCAGAACACGGCCCCAGGGAGCCCCGATCCCTCCGGGATCCGCGGGAAATCCACCGGGAAAGCCCCCGCGGCCTCTCGGGGGCGGAACTCCCTCCCTCCCTCCTTCACGCACCGCCCCCTCAGGAGGCCCCGCGGGGGCTCCCCCGCGCCCGCCCGTGGGGGTGAGGGGGAGGAGGCTCAGCGCTCCCCTCTTCCCGTGGCTACAGCCTCGCCCGGCTCTCCCCGCCCGTGTGCCCGGGCCCGGGGCTGCGGGGAGCGGGGGAGCGGGGCGGGGGCCGCGCCTCACCTGCGTGCCCGACTCCGCCCCGCCGAACGCGTCACCCATGGCGGCTCCGCGGCCCCGCGCCCGCCGCCGCCCCGCAGCGCCCCCCGCCCGGCCGCGCCCTGTGCGCCTGCGCGGCTCGGCCCCCCGGGAGCGCGGGGAGGAGCCTGCGGGATGCGGAGTTGTCGGTTCGAGTCCCGCCTCCGGCTCAATTCCCCGCGGCCCATCCTCCCGACCTTCCTATGTGGTTTGGGATTCCTTGGACACGGCCGGGAGAATCACAGAGTCAAATAGTTTGGAAAAGAGATCTGGAGTTACAGAGTACAACTTATGACTGAATGCCACCATGCCAAGCAGACCACAGCACCGAGTGCCACATCCAGTCTTTCCTTAAATGTTTTATTGCACTAAACCGGAGATCAGTGTTACACTTAAACAGCTCCAGGGATGGTGACTCCACCACTTCCCTGGGTTGCCCATTCCAATGTCTAGTAATTCCTTCCAAAAATAAATTCTTCCTGGTGTCCAACCTAAACCTCCCCTGGCACAGCTTACAACCACGTCCTCTTGTCCTCTCCTGAGTTACCTGAGAGAAAAACCTGACCCCCACCCAGAGACAAGCTGTTTATTTATTTTTAAGGACTTGTCTTTCTCCAGGTGTGTGTGGGTTTTTTCTGCTCCTGCTGGAAAGGAGCAGGTGGTTGGGCTGGTGTGACTCAGGAGATGCTCCTTGGTGGCACTGGGGAGCTGTGACTCAAGGGAAGCTCGTTCGTGTGGCTGCCATTAAACTCTTGACGCCTGCGAAATTGCTCTTTGCCAAAGCCAGCTATCAATTTTGGCTTAAATTAAAAGGGGTTTAGAGTATTTTTGAGAAGTCCCTAGAATGAACAGGGCTTGCATGGTGTGTGATGCTCTGAGGCAGGAGCTGATGGTCAGCAGCTTGGTCACACCAGCAGGCTGTGGTCAGCAGCAGGACCTGCTCCTCCCGGACCACGGCCCGTCCACTGCAGTTGTGCAACCTGGGCAGGCAAGAGGGATGGGCACAGGGAGAACACAGGAGAACCTGTTTGTTTGTTCCATAGGCTAAATGCAAAACCAGCAGGATAAGAATAGCAGCTCCCAGTATCTGCATATCAAAGAGCAGTAGTGATACCATCCCTTCGGGTCTAGCGAGGTTATCGGTGATACTGCACGTCCTTACAGTTAGGAGGAGAAACTGCTGGTGGAGTTCTCTGCTTCTTCAAAGAAATCATGTTTGTCTACACAAAAGAGTTTCTACTAGCATGTACCACAACAAAAAATCTAACCTCAGATGCAAGGCATTAGCTTTGTTTACTCTTTCAACCCTTTTTCAGCCCAAAATACAGAGCTCCAATGCAAAACACCCTGCTGCTGCCACTTGACTAACTCCAGATGGATGGCATCAGACAGATTTTACCCAACTCAAACCTCTAGTTTTGGTGTCCAGTCCTAATTGTGCTCATTAAAGTACAGAAGGGAGATGGTTGCTCTGCACAGCCTGAGTAGTCTTTGTCTTTTTCTGTGTATGGAAACATGTGCCAAATTATCAGGAGCATGGTGAGAAAGACTTGGATGGCCATGGGGAGGGCACAAAAATGCAACTACAATACTTTTGGTTTCACTGTATTGAAGGAAGTTTCTTCTTTGCATTTTGGAAGAAGCCAACATAAGGGACAGACAACCTGAAGAGCTGTGTATCACAGTATTCTTACAGTACCTCAGTGGTCTGGGCCACCTGGAAGAGTTTAAAAGCTTTGTTAATTAGTAGTGATTGTCCTTGAAGCTGACTGAGGAGTGACCTAACCCAAGAGCAGATTGATGACAAAGACATTACTCACTGCATCGACCACATGATTTTTTTTTTTTGGTAATTATAGGTTCTTTGTTGCTCTTGTCCTCTAATTAAAGATGTTGTACTAATTTTTAAAAAGTGATTGCTAGTTGAATTCAGAGCCATAAATATACAGCACAGATAAATACCAGTCGACTGAAGCCCACTCGTAGCTCATCACTCACCATTGTGAGAGTCCCAGTAGGGTTCTGTGGGAGCTCTTCCATTGCACAGCTGAACACATCTTTGGCATTACAATCCAATGCAAAATGAAGTATCACAGTTCAATGGAGATCAAGCAGCAAATATTTGAGAGAGAGGTTAAAAACATAGAACTCATCTGAGCAGAAAAAAAAAGATATTAAGGATATTTAATAGCTTGAAATAGTTAGTACATCACAATTAGAAATGTGTAAATCAAACACACCAGTCACCCTGATAGGCAGATTGCACATCAGCAGTCAGCATTGCTGGCATCTTACCACATTTTGTAATATTTTATCAAAGCTGTCAATGTAGTTCTAATAGTTCATTTTTTTTTGTTTGTTTATTTTTCTCCCTGCATGGCAAACCTCTTCATTGACCTTGCTTCTTAGGAGGAAAACAGTAACATAGGTAAGTAGAGAAATTCTTTACCATTGGTTTCACCAGAGCAAGGATTTTAATTTCACCCTCTATTTTTGGGCTGCTGGTAGGCTTATTTATCTATTTATATGTCTTTATTTATTTATTTATTGATGATTCATTCTTTCATATTTTTCTGTAGCGTTTCTGAGTGATAGTGGGCGGTTCAGGAGTACAGGATCCCACCCACCCCTTACTCTCCCTTCTCAAACAGCAGAAACCTCCTTAAAGCAGCACAGCTCTAAGAGGCTCATAGTGTCCAGGGTCTCCATGCCCCAGCACTCCTGTTTTTACAGGCAGAAAATGAGTTTTCCTTTGTCTGGCATGAGGGGAGCCCGAGGAGGCCCCAGGAGCCACAGCACTGCTGGTGTAGCCATTGAGCAGCAGGAACAAGGACTTTCCTAAGAGCAGAAAGATCACACTCTAG
The DNA here is from genome assembly GCF_901933205.1 of Camarhynchus parvulus. Classification (NCBI taxonomy): domain Eukaryota; kingdom Metazoa; phylum Chordata; class Aves; order Passeriformes; family Thraupidae; genus Camarhynchus; species Camarhynchus parvulus. Next base: position 7,008,842 of record NC_044572.1, read on the forward strand.
GGGTGAGCATCTCTGTCTTTATGAAATGTGTATTCCGAAGAAAACTCCTATTTCCTAATATTGATTTTGAACATCTCCCATGCTGGGATCCTGTATTTTCCACTGCATGTGTTTAAGACCTGCATTGTTGTGAGAAAAAATGATGGTGCAAGAGAGGAGGGTATCTGAAGTGGATTTGCAAAATTACTTTTTATTGTAGTTTTAAGGAATTTTTTTCTTCTTTATACATTCACTATTGTTAATTTCAGCCAGCAGAAGGAAACTGGGATGGGTTCTGGAGAAGGAAGGACTAGCTCAGGTGCCTCAGGGATGTTGAGTCTACTGTATATATAAACATTTAATTTATTTTTAAGATGCAAAGTCCTAAATTTAAATTGCCAATTGGTCTACAATAATCTCAAGAATTCGATTATTAGACTTTAGATGGCAGTCTAAAGAACTAACACCCTGTCCTGGAACAAGGCCTGAGGTAAGAGCTTAAACAAAAGGGGAAAAGCATGAAGAAAACCAATATGTTGACAAGAAAGATTGTGTGAGGATGTTTGCGAAAAAACACATCAAACTTTTATATTTAATTAAGTAATAGCTAATTTAGAAACTGGAATGTAAATGCTTCCTCCTTAGAGTGTTTGGTTTTATTTCCCAGCCACAGAGATTTTGCTCCAACATAAGCTTCATCATAAGTGTATTGTCACTTAATGTTCCCTCACAAGATTTGTGTGGGTGACATTCCAGCACAAACCAGCTCCAAACAGATCTTCTAGCTTGAAAACAGTTTGTTCATATAGTTGAGCTAAACTCTTTCAGTAAAGTCAATTGTTGTTTTCCCAATTAATGTCCAGACTCTTAAATACCTTCATTACAAAGGTGACAAACTGACTCTTCCAAAAGTCATAATACAAAAGAATCACTCCTAGAAATAAAACAGAAAGGTTTCCAGTTGAGTCTTGTCTCCTCCTTTGTGTAGTAATGCTCAAACCCCAAAAGGTTTATCAACTAAAGACCATCTCAGAGTTGTAAGCAGACCTAAAAAGGATTGATAATAGTAACAGAAGTAGTAGTGGTAGTAAGAATTAAGACTTAAAGTATGTGTTGAGTTTCCATGTAGTGAATGCCATCAGATTAGTTGCAACCTCTCTGTTGTGTGACTCCTCCAGTTTCATGGAGCTGATTTCAGATTTACTGTTCCAAGTTTCTCTCAATGAGTGAAGTGATGTGTCACTGGGTTTTATTAGATTTTTTCTTTTATTTTTTAGAGCAGATGGCTGATTCTTTTTACCTGGAGAGCTGCCACTTTCTTTAGATGCATTTGGGCTTTATGGTAGTCTCATTTATCTGTTTATTTGAGAAATAAGTAACCTAAATTGCAAATGTGTTTTAATTTCACTGACCTCAGGAAAGCTGATAGAGTTCCTGAATTTTGTTGAAAAAATAAAAACAACCCCACAAAGAGAAAATAATTTAATCCACTGGTAGCTGGACTGCTAGCCATGAAACAGCAAGCCCAGGTCTTTATCAGTTCTGGCATCTGTGACTATGGAATCATAACATGGTATGGGTTGGAAGGGACCTTAAAGCTCATCTATTTCCCATCCCCTTGCCATGGGCAGGGAACCTTTTAGTAGACCAGGCTGCTCAGAGCACAATCCAACCTGGCCTGGAATAGTTTCATGGCCAGTTGCTGGATATTCTGTTTTACCTTTCATCTTGCAGAAATAAACTTGTTCTGTGTAGCCATTCATCTGTATTTATGTCTACGTTTCTAATTTGCCTTTCATCAGCTTGTATTCCTGAGCTGAAATTCCTTCACGTTTGTTTTTTACCACATTGTACTGACAGTACCACAGCTACATCTGTCCTGCCTGAATGATTCTGCACTGGCTCACTGCACAATTGCTGGATACCCCTTGCTTGGACTGGGTTTCTGTTGGTGACCCAGCTAGGGGTATTTTCTTGCTTGTCTATGGCCACAGTTTCAGGTTAGCAATAAGTAAGTAAGACTTACAGAGAAGAACCTGTGGTTTGTAAAGCCACTTTCATAGCCAGCAGTGACTGCAGATGAAGTTTTTCTCTGAGTACTTGAGCTCTGACCTGCAGCCCACGGAGGGAGAGGTCTTGTGTTCGACCTTGTGAACCTTCCTCTCTGCTCATACCTCACTGATGGGAATAAAACACATTTTGCCTCAGTCAAACATGCTTGTGAAAATATCCTCTGCCTTCTACAGTGCTGTTCAATGAAGTATGAATGATCTTTCTAAATTCTGCTCCTGTGGGTTACCCTTTGCTTGAGTGTTGATGCCCTTACAAGCCCCAGGTTTTCCACAGAATCCATGCAGGCACTATGACCCTGCTGAACAATTCACACAAATCCTAGGCCTGTCAATAGGAGTGAATCAGTATCTTAATTAATTAGCTATTTATGCTCCCCTAGGCACACTGCTAAAAGGGCATCCTCTAGTAGGGTAGCTGGCACTGAGTTCAAGCTGACTGGTATTTCTTGGTGAAGACAAACCACAATTTGCCCATGTGGTACAGAGAACTAATGGTACATTTCAAGTGTACAAGAAAAATAACTGTATAATCCAGGCCATTTATTTTCTTTTTTTTATTTTCTTTTTTCTTTTCTTTTTTTAACTGACTAGGGAATCCCCATTTTATCCTTTTTACACAAATTTAGCATTAAAGTTTCTGTTTTCTCTAATCCCCATGGACCTCCTGTCAGCATGGAATATACATCTATTTCTTTTCTTTTTGATCTTAACACTTGTAAGTAATAAATAATTGATTGCCCAAGGAATTCTGGGAATATATTCAGCCTTAAATTGAGCACTAAACTATTTGCAAATGTGCTTAGGCACTACTCCAAAAGATACATCAAAAGAATGTCAATGGATATTGGGAAGTGAAGTGCCATCATATGTTGGAATTAGGAAGCATAAAATATAAGTAGAGAGATAACATTGTCAGATCTGGTGCCAGTAGTAATAGAAAAAGGTTTGTTTTTATGGAAGGCTGTAAACTGTTGTTCAAGCCATATCCGACTTTTACCTCACTCCAGACCCTATTCAGGGTTGTTTTTGACTGTTGTCTTAAAACTGGGACTTGACAGTGCTCTCATCTCAGAGATACCTAAAGCTGAGCCTGAACAGCCTGTGAGCTCCATCTGTCAGAGAGACCTGGGGTATATTTCCTGCAGTGACTGCCCATCTTTGGCACTGCAGACAGGTTTTCTGTGGCACTCTGATTTCACCATGGCTCCAAGCCCCTACAGAAGCCTGCTCAGTCAAGTGACCAAGTCTGTCCTACTATTTGTAAACTATTTGTAGGGTCTGAGCTAACCTCACTACACCTGCACTGCTGTGCTTGCAGCAGGATCATACCCCAATATCTGGATATCTGTGAATAAATTTAGGTGTTGTGTGATGTTGGCCTTGCCACTACCCCTGAAGCTCTGCTCTTCATGGAGCACATCCTTCAGGAATCCACTTAGAAACATACAAATGATAAGATGGTAATGACAAGGAAGAGTGAGGATGGATTTATTTACCAAAGGTAAATTGTTCTTGACCAGCCTGGTTGCTTTTTATGGTGAAATGACTAGCTGAAAAGATAAGAAAATGAGTGTAATATATTGCCTCCTCAGTAAGGCTTCTATAGCATCCTTATTTGGAAGATGAGGACGTACAGCTTGGATGAACAGCCTGTTAGATCAGTTGAAAACTGACTGGGCCATGAGGTTTGAAGAACAGTTATCAACAGTCCAAAACTCAGTAGCTGTGTACCCCAAGACTGGTGGTGTTCAATATTTTTATTGTGATCAGTGAGAAGGCAAATTCTAAAAACCTGTGTGTGATGCTAACCTAAGGGAAATGATCAGCACCCTGAACAACAGAGGTTCAGTCCAGAAGGGCTGAAAAAACCTGTGGATGGGACCTTAAGACATTCAGTAAGGTGTGTGAAGCCTGGTACCTGGAGCAGAATAACCTCATGCAGCAACACAAACTGGAAACTTATTGCGAAATGTGGAAACTTGGAGCAAATTTGAGGGCAAGGGCTACAGTTTTCATCTTGTGAGACTGAAAATGGACATTAGCAGAATTTCTTCAGTAGGAGGACAGTACAGCACTGGAATACATTTTTTGGAAGAGTGGTGAAATCTTGGTCCTTGAAGGTTTTCAAGATTCAGCCAAATAAATCCATGTCTGGTTTGATTTATAGTTGGTGACAGTCTGGCTTTGAGTGGGAGTTTGGTTCAAATGGCCTTCAGCAGCTTATTCCTGTTTCTCTGATTCTGCAATCCTTGTTTCCACACAGCAGCCTGAGGAGTCTCAGGTGAGTTTGCCTGTGACCTGCCTGGGTCTGTAGGGTTTTCCTTGCTTAGAAGTTTCTCAGAAGTTCCAATCTGTGCAAACTGGACATCTGTGACCATAGCTATGGATCAAAGATGGCTTTGCAATGGCTTTTTCAGAGCCTTTTCAGTCTCCTGGTACTGTGGAAAGCTGCATTATCCATGATGGATGTTACATCAGCCTCAGAGAGTCTCTTGTGTAAGGCAGCTGGGATTACCTGCTGTGAAGTTGCACATGTGGAGAGTTGCAGAGGACATCCTGCACCCTGGCATGCTTGTAGTTCTTCTGTCACGAGGATGGAAGATGGTCATGGGAGCAACAGCAACACGGAATTGAGTCAGTCAACTGTTTAACAATCTGTAGTTCTCCTATCAGAGAATAAAGTCTGGCAGAAAACAAAAATTCTCTTGTGGACTCTCTTGGCTGAATAAAAATGGGTTGAATGAATATCTCATCTTCAAAATCTCCAGGTAGAAGTGTTTTGGAAGTTGCTGAGACATCATAGGTTAACAATTCGAGTGTGAAAACTGCCCCATGAAACATTTTTTCTGATCTTAACATTAAATACACTAAGATATTTGAATGAAAGGAGGCCATAGTCAAAATGAAGGATTTAAAAAATGTTCTTGTTAGCTCAGCTCACTGGTGAATTACAGTACAAGACTTTGCTCTTTTGGTTATGAAACACTGAAACTCCCCTAGGATGGTAAACTTCTTCCTACTGGTTGTTAAAGAAAATAGCCATCTAATATTGTTAGGCTAGACAGCTTGTCGTGTTCTGGGAACATTATCCTGTGTTTTGATTTCCTTTATGCATTGTGTCCTGACACTACTGCAAAAAATTCACTTTGGGATAAATAGCATTTCTCTAATTCTTAAATGTGTTCACTTTGCTTGTGATCATACCTATTTCAATGCTCGATTTTCTGCACATGCCCTCACAATAAACTGCTGATAGGAATGCTCACTGAAGCAGCAAATTTGTAAGGCAACATTCAAATATAGCTGCAATAAGTAGTTCTAAATAAATATATTAAATAATTCTAAATAACTATATTAAAAAAATATAAATCACATTTTTTCCCATGAACTGTATGTTCTATGTACTCATATAAGCAGTGATGGCCTGAATCTTCTGATGATGCATGTTGCAACAAACTTGCTGAGGGATAGGTTACAAAAAGAGTTCCTCTTATAGAAACATTTGGAAAAAACTTAAAACTGTGATTTGGTAACCGTAATCTCTGGGGGGTAAAGTGTGTGATGACCTCCTTTCTCTTCAAATGGGGTTTCCTGACATACTTTCTTTATGTAAATCATGAAAACACGTTCACCTCTTTCACTGCCACAACCTGTGATAATCAGTGCATCAGTGAACAGCGTTCTATTGAAACATTAAGCACTTCACTAAATCTTAAATTAGCTGAGTAATTTGAAATTTTCAATGTGTAGGCTAAGGTTGCAATTGCCTGACTGCTTTAAAACAACATAAACTCAAGCTGCTCCTGGAAGATGTGAACCCTTTCTGGGCTGCAGGTCCTTGCTGTGTCCTTTGGGCTGTGCTGGTGGTCGTGCACTGAACCAGGTCAGCCTTGCAATGCTGCTGGGACCTGATGGAGGTGAGAGGAAGGATGGTACCCCAGTTTTGGTGCTCAATTCCCTGGCGCAGAGATGGCATCATGAAACCAGAAGTGAGAGAAGCCAGGCCACGTTCTGTATTTAGGTTGGCAAAAAGTGACTACAGTTGTAGGGATACCTCAGAGCACTGTTAAATTTCAGAAATTAATTTATCCTTTGTGAGATTTAGTCTCAAAAACAAAGCCTGAAATTCTAAATCATGCAATGAAGTGTCCAGAAGAAAATACCCTGTTGCCAGCATCACCTGGAAGTGATCCAAAATGGTTTTTGTGCCTGACCCAACACAGGGCATTTCGACCCTTTTATTTGTGAGGGAACCGTGATAGATCCATAGGCTAAAATGATTTCTGGATAAATCCTCTGATGGCAGCAGAATTTCAACAAGAATGATTTCACACATAGCTACAGCAGCAAGTGTGTTACAGTGCTTCCCCCAAAGACCTGCATGCAAGCACTTGCTTGGATTGATTAAACAGATGCTCAATAACAAAGGAGATGATCTAGGACAACTTGCAAAGTTGGGAAGCAGAAGCAGACTTGTGGGAGCTGCACAGCCCTTGACCATGGATTTCTGAGAACGTCTCCATGTCCAGCAGGTATTTCAGAAGTTAACTGAAATATTAAAAATTACTACAAGTATCCTATGCAATAAGAGCAGGCTTTCTGACACCTCACACCAATAAACAAAGGTCCTGGCTTTCGAAGAGACTTATCTGTGTCTATGGTAACTGGAAAATGTGCTTCTCAGGATGCAGTTGTAGAAGGAGAATGGGACATGGAAACATCTGCAAAATTTGTGCATCACTTCAGTGGAATCACTGGTCTGACTGGTACTGAGGATGCTGAGAACAAACGACTAGAAAAGAATGGGGTTGGTTAGCAATAGAGGGGAGATGGGGCCTGATGTCATTAGGACTCTGAGATTAACACCTCATCTTCTAACTGAACATGACAGCCCCTAATATTGCTGGAATTTTTTCTGAAATTAAGGATAACACTAACACAGTAACAGAGCTGTGGAAAAGTTCTTCTTACCCCATAATCTGGAGGCTTCAGCAGACTACTATGTTTGCCTGCTCTTCTAAAATGAAACTAATAGTTCCTTCAAAAATAAAATAAAACAGCCAGAATCTTTCTCTCTATTCTCTTTTCCCTCTTGCCATTGGCAAAGCCTCAACAGGCCAAAGCCTTCACTAAAGCAATCCCCAGCTCCACAAATTAATATAAAGAGTAGCATGGAGATAAAAAAATGAAGGCATAATTTGGGTGATGTTACCCATTATTACAGCTGCAGGAGCAAGTGTTCTCCATGCTATCAAGAGATGAGGTGCCTCTGAGAAGTTAAATAAACCTGCCCTAGGAGCAGTAAAAGGGAACATAAATAGGTCAGTTTACTTCCCTTGGAAGCAGCTCTGCTCATGCTTTAACACAGACATAAATGAGGGGCCTGGAGAATGAACAGGAAACAGTGCTGATAAGATTGAGTGATTGTGGAAGTATCTTTTGGAGGTAGAATTCAAAGTTTATCTGTATCTTCAATATTGCCCTCTTTCTCTTAGGATCCTGTCTTGGAAAAAAATCCCACTTCAGATCCAAGGGAATTAGCAAAAAAAAAAAAATCATTAATTATAAGCATCTCTGCTTACATATGACCATGCACTGACCTCTATATGGCTAAATGAACTGTGCCACTGCCTTCTTTTTTTCATTTTATCACCTTTTATTTTCAGTCCCTTTTGTCCTTATGGTGTGTTGTCTCGCTGTACTTTGCCTGTGGGATATTTCAGTCCAGGTAGCAGCCATGTGCTCCCCTCCTCACTGGCAGCTCTTTTACTCGTGTCCTTTCATACCACCCACTCATCCCTCAGTGGCAGCAGTGACTTGGCACAGAAAACGATGCTTGGAGGATTACCAGAGCACTGTCTTTGCAGGGGCAGCAGGTGTTGACCACAGGAGAAATAAATGCCCATTTTCTTTTTCTCAGGCTCGCCCATCTCAGTTAAACAGGAGGTGAACCAGGCCCTGCCAGTGCTTCCATGCCTGCTTACGTTCTCCAGCTGTGCATTCCTCACCTGCCTCTGTTCTTTATTTCCCCCCACCTCCGTTTTGAAGGATGAAAGTAATGACAATGTGGGATTCTAAATATAATCGAGCTGCTTGCAGGTTCTGTGATTGCGCTGTGGGCTGTGTGAAATCCGAGGCAACAGAATGCCTGCTTACAGTGTTGCTCTAGGTGGGAATCTGTTCAGTGCCCTCAGACAAGGCTGAAGACATACACTAGCCCAAAGGCCAACACACTGAGGGAGATGTTGGCAGTGGTTGCCTGAAACCCTGTGTCTGTCACAGGTAATGTCCCTGCTGGAAGATGTGTTCAGTGGCAGATCTCCATTACAGTAAATTAGATATTTGCCAGTACATGAAGATTCATCAAGTGAAGCACTTCAGGGAGTGAGCACATCCATCCTCACAAGGGCACCCTAGGAGTACTTGATCCCAGTGAGGGAGTTATTTTTTTTAGGCTGCAGGCCTCAGAGCTGAAGAAGTCCCTTCTGCTCCCTCACCTCCTCCTACTTCCAGCCACTTCTTCCCACTCTCTTACTCCTCCTTCTGCTACTCTGGCACAAGCATTTGGGCATGTGGTGAAGTGCAAAGGGAGAGCTAATCTGACTTAAAAAAACTCTGGCTGAAAAAGAAGAGGTGGGGGGTTATCTAGCTCAGCTCCCTGCTCTAATTTATTTGCAGCAACCTAGGAGGTACAAGGAGAAACAATGTAGGAGCAGGGACGCCTTTAGCAGACAAAGCTGCTCAAAATATTGCTTATCAGGCTATGATAGGATTTCCTTTTTGTGATCACTTCTTCCTGCCACCTGCAAGGAGACAAGACAGCCCTGTGGCAGTTTGCTTGATGAGGATGGGGAGGAAATAACCTGTTCACAAGTGCTGGGTGCCAAACTGGGCATCAAAGGGGAATTTAGAAGAAACTGTCAGGTGACAGTCAAGACCTATATTCTACTTTGACATATAGTTCAGCTTAAAATAAAAGTTTTTAGCTAGTGAAGCTCTTCATGGTTTGAATCTCCCTACCTCCAAACAGAGGAACTATCATTTAGTTCAAAGCACTGATAAGAGAAACCACTGGACCATTAGAGAATCCTCTACTGAAAGGGAAATATATCCTTGGTTTATATCAAGGAGTTTTTCATCGTACTCCAAAACTTAACAGTTTATGCAATTTGTAAAATATCTTTCTATGAATTTTTCTTGTGATGTTGAATGTTATCATTGTGTACACAGATCTATTTATATATATATTCTTACCTCCTTTGTTTTTCAGTCTTACTCACCTCTTGTCCTCTGGAGATAACTGGAGGCTGTAGAGTGTTTTCAATGAGTCAGTTTGAAAGTGACTCTGGGGATCTGAGGTTGCACAAGCGCTTTTGAAAACACAACCAAACACTTGATATACCCAGTAGCTTCAGGCATTAGGTTAAAGTGAAATAATGCTTCAAAACTAATTCTTGGCCATCAGGCAGTGATTCCAAGTGAAGACAGATAGCTCAGAGGCCATGTCAGTGTGCTGGAGGCAATAACTCTCCTTTTGTTTGTAATGAATCTATGGCATGATGAAGCCTGTGGGCTGAGGAAGAAGCTCCTGGGATAGATGATGAGATGAAGATGTGTCTGAGACCAGATGCCTGACTTGGGACTGCCTGGGGCTGTCTCTGTCCCTTGCAGATCAAGAATACTGAGCTCTAGGAAGGTAGGTAATGATAGGTGGACTCTTAAATGGAAAAATACAAGCAGTCACTGAGTGGGAACCAGATTCCTGCCTTCTGGAGGTGCTCATAATTAAGGAGTCAGATTGGTGCTTAGCTTCTCAGTGGGCCACTGAATGTTGTCCTCTTTGCAGCTCAGTGAGCCAGCTGTCATGGGAGATGGGGCTGAGCAGTTTCTATTCCGATGGCTGGAAGATCTTGCTGGAGAAGTGGGAGCTGTGGGAAAGAAGAGCAAATCAGATCTTTTACACCCTGGGAGTGTGCTGCAGAGACTCAGTTGTGATCTCCACCTGTGTTCAGCAGTGAACTCCTGTGCAAGGCTTACTTGGATATACTGAGACCACGTGTTATTTTACTTTTTTCCAGGGAGCTTTGCAGAAAGCAAAATTATGAGGCAGCCTTTAAGGGCTCACTATGTTTCTTCTTTTTCAGACCTCAGGTAAGCTTTATTCCAAAGTCATGACAAAAGTTGATATTGATGTATACACACACACACACACACACACACATGTTAATGTATACAAAAAGTTCCTCTGGGAGTTATTTGGTACTGCAATAAGTGGCCAGAATCACTATTTTGAGTTCCCCAAACTGGCTGATTTGCTGGTAATGTAAATGGGGAGGACCTGACCTTCTGGCTATTAAATCAGCAGCCTTCTTTTCTGTTTTTTTTTTTCCACTTAATTGTGTTAGAGAAGTCAATATAGATCAAGTCCCTTGTATTTTGTTTTTTTCAAATCCCAGCAGAAATGCTGGTGTCTGGGATGTGGTACAGAGAGATGACCCATGACATTGTCATTAAAAAGTAAGTAAGGGTTCACAAAGTGATGATGCAGTGACTGTGTCCCTGCAGTGTGCCTGGCAGACTGTGGCTGCTGGATAATCTTTATTGCCTCATTCTATGGAACTCTCAGCTCCTGAATTATATTAGAATCTCATATTTCATCTACAAAACTGTGAAGCAGATACATTTTTCAAACAGTATGAACATTTTTCTTTCCTTTTTTTTTTCGGGCCAATTCCACACCTTTCCTGAGGGAGCCACAGTGTCTGGCTAAGTGGAAAAGTAATAGTGCATCTGCAATGAATAGATAAGATAAAAACTTCCTCTATTGTAAAGGGTGCAGCTGCTTGATTGCATCTGCTTATTTGGTCAGTATGTGATTCCCACTTTCCTCTTGTCAGGCTTTGAGATTATTAGTACTGAATCTTTACCTCACTGCTTGCATCTGCTGATAGTCTTTCTTACTTTGAACCTCATGGTATGATAGCCTGAGCTGCTGTAATGACAGTTTTTTTATGCAAAAAAAACCTCCCCACAAACAACAAAACAAAACCAGCTGAGGAAAGGCATGGCACCCACACATGTCCCAAAGAACTACTTCTTCCTTAGCTGCTCTGAAGAGTTGCTACAAGCCTTTCTCAGAGTGGGAGTACAGGCAAGAGGAAATCTGATATGCAAGGATTTACGGCATAGTGGCCGTGCATGTCTGCCTCAGCTGGGGGTCTGCTTGTAGTGTGGGTAAGAACGTTTAATTTAACTTTGATCTACTTTGCTGGGGCAACAGGCAGGGTGAGGAGATCAATGCAAGCGCCACGCACTCTGTTAATCACCCCCAGCCCCCTCTGCGCGGCTGCGCCGTCACTGCTGCCCGTGGCTCAGATACAAAGATTAGCAATGCTTTGCATATGTTTACAGGTGCTGCAATTGTATTTTTATTTCCAGTTGCAGAACAGACCTGTTGCAGTATGGTGTACGTGAAGGTGGTGTGTGAAACCAGGTGTCCACAGACTTGAAAGTCTTTGTTTTCGCAAACGCTGATGCCGTGATATGGGAGAGTCGGGACACGGGGGTTGCCTGTGTACAGCATCAGTATCAAAACTTTTTGCTATGCATTAGCAAAATTCTATACTTTGTGGAAAAAGCCTAGTTTATCTGCTTGCTGATAGATATTTCAGTGCCCCAAAACAAGTGGAGCTGGATGCAGGGAGGTATGAGTGGAGATACAGGAGCTGAGGAGGAAGCAGCAGCAAAACATTCAAAGAAAATTATCTTTGTCCATATAAGAGATGAAAATACTGCTTTGGGAAGATGAGTTCCCTTGATATATTATATAGGGAAATAATAAGTTTTGAAAGTGACTGAGCTTATATAACTTTAAAATGCTGAGGCTTGCATAAACCTTGATGGTGCTTGAGGTAGAAAAGGAAAAAAAGGTGTAAATCAATGGACAATTACCACAGGTCTGAGCACTTTGCAGTGAGTGACAGCTGTTGGATATTGGACCTGTAAACTTAGAATCAAAACAACACCTCACACTCAGCATTTTTACAGTTAAATAGATGAATACTCTCAGTGAGTTAAATACAACTAGAGATTCTGGGGCTCACACTCAGCATTTTTACTGTTAAATAGATGAATACTCTCAGTGAGTTAAATCCAACTAGAGATTCTGGGGAATTTTAATATGGAAATACCCAATAAAGGTCTCGCTCAAGTTTTTGAGAATATTTTTGTGGGAAGGCCTTGGAGAATGAAGCAGCCCATTTCACTGTTGGCAGAATGAATATCCCAGGATTTTCATGTAACTGAAGGGAATTAGCCCCTGGCCTCTGTGGAAGGCTGGGTTTCCACCTCCAATCACTGTATGCCAGTACCAGTCTCAGAGCCCTTCTGGCGTGTGACTTGTTGCAACCTGAAAAATTCACAAGTTTTTCCTCAAAAGCTTTTTTAAAAATAGTTCTGCTGCTTAGGAAAGTTACACACAGACTCAGAGAGATAGTTGGTCTAAATAGCTGAGGTTTAGGAAATGAAGAATGGCATGCTGCTTTTAATGGTGCTTCAGACCAGCTAGTGCCCTACTCCTGCAGCAAAGCTTGGTCAGGCTCCGTTTTGTGCCTCTGGGGCTGATCCTGTCACATGCAGTTTGGATGTCTGTGATTTCTGAACAGCTGTATTCAGCTACAATAAATGTTTTCTTAAAGCCTGATTAGATCAAAATGATGTTTGTGTTGTGTGTGACAATGCTGCGGTGACTTTGAGAACCAAAGACTTCATCACAAAGAGGCTTCACTGTATCTTTGGTTTGGCTGATTAACAAATGCATTTAGTAACTGGAAAAATATGTTGTTGCTCTGTTGATGTGTGGACTCATTTGATGTATTTTAAAAGAAAACAAACAACAAACTGCTTGTCCAAACGAGTCTACTGACATGTCTGCAGAGGTAGGCTGGGCTGGAGGATATCGTCTCATCAGATTATTGTGATCTCTTGTTTGCTTCATGGGCTGGATGAAGAAATCACTTCTCTATTACCATCAGGTCTTCTGGGCCTCAGAGGAGGTTTCAGATGGCATCGTTGTGACAAACACATCTACGCTTTATGAACAGTATGTCATGGGAAACTTAGCAAACCATGAAACTTGAGCAGGTTTGATATTGATAAAAACCACATTGCATAAAAGTTATCTGAATGGTATTTTAATGACTCAGCCAGTAATAAAAGAAAATGTTCTGTTGAGTGCACAAGAGACAAGATTTGCAGCTGTCAATCTAGAGTAACATAGGCTCAGTTCAGCTTGCAGGAGATTTTATTCAAGGATGGAACCACTGGATAGGAGGTTCAGCACACACATATGGGTGATGCACTTCCCAGAGTGAGGGTGCTTCTATATTGTTATAGAATATAATGGTATATTCTAGATCTATGGGTTATTGTTTGCACCCTGGAGTACCCCTGCATGAACTTAAATCTCTCTCTGTCTTGGTGGTTTTTATTTGGATGGCCATACATGCTCCAACAGTGACAAATTTGTCGCTGTGTTGCTGCGTTCTGTGCCTTTCTGCTGGGTTTCTGTAGCTATTTCAGGCAAAATAAGCAAATTGTCCTTTAGATAGTGGCACCTGGGAAGTTGCTTCTGCCAGGGTAATTTGTTATTTTGTTGTTGTCTAATAATAGAGCTGTGCTGATGCTAAAATCTTTCTGTGAGGGCAATATTGGCCTTTCCCTGTTAGATTCTCATCAATTTTCTTCACACAGCTACTGAAAATCTTTCAGGCCTCTACCCCTGACTCAAGTTTGGTTGAAATTGCCCAGTGAGTTTGTTGGAGGGAGGGAAGAAACTATCAGATAGTATAAACTTTTTTCCTAAGAATACCAAACTGAAAACCCAAATGAGGAATTTGAAAGTGAACACTACAATTACTATAAAAACTTGACAAACACAACTGACTCTGTGCTATTCCCATGTTCAATATGGACAGACTTATTTTTTCTTCCTTAAATTTACAATTCATTAGTGTATTGCTGGGATTGTTAAGCAAGATAGGATGAATAGAGTAGTTCAGACCTTTCCTAGGTACTGGCTAGACCTTCTGTTGCTTGCCAGAATTCTTCAGTAGTGCAGGTGTAAAATCCTCTGATGTAAAAATATGGCTTCTGGTGTACTCTTTTTAAAATTAGAGCTGCAATTTTTTGCAAATTTCATGGTGCAGCATCACAAAGTACACAGAACTGAGTATATGGAACAAAATTGGGTGTCCTGTTTTAAAACCATGTGACACAGTTATGTCATTATATATACATATACACCTAAATATGCAGACTTAGACTGCATATTAGTCAATAATCAGATTTTGAGGTAGATGGGCACGTTAACATAGGTGAAAGTCATCATGAGTTTACTGCAAGTCTTCTGGTTTTGCTCACGTTTGAGGAACTGCTGCTTTAATTAATTATGAATGTTCTATATGTTCTATAATATTTCTCTTTGAATATGAGAAATATTCAATAAGTGTATTATTTACCTAGGTGAGAGTTGCTGCAGCTGATATTCTCAGCTAAGACTGGGTCCCAAGTGTTGGACTGGCTTCAAATTACAGACAGCACCTTGCAAAGTGCAAAAGGGCAATTTCTTAGCTGGGGTAAGATGAAGTTGAGAGAATTCAATTTTAAAGGCAAAGAATCAGAATGGTTTAAAATAAGCTTTGCATAGTCTCTACCTCAAAGGCACTTTCTAAGGCATTCAGCTACCATGGTGATGAATGTGGTATAAATAGAAAATAGATTAGATAGAATCCAAAACGTTTCTGAGTAGATCTAAATTAACAGTGGCCATTCAGGAAAGGGAGGTAGGAAGTCACTGTGCAAAATTTAAGAAAATACACGCCAATAGTAAATCTAGAGTGGCTTATAGAAAGAGGAAGGTAGGAAGTAGTTGATTATATCATGGCTGGTAGTACAATATCAACAGGAGTATTGGATTCTGATTCTGTTCAACCCTAGCACAGAAAATGCAGACACAGGAGATGTTTTAGAAACCTGAGAAGCACCGAAAAATTTTCAGCTGGGAGACAAAAACTTCTTTTGAACAGACAGGTGCCAGTAATGGCAATGTTCCCCCATGGATCTATGAAGAACACAAGGGATCCTACAACAGTGGGATACACAACTAGGAAAGACACTCAGAAATAAGACACTTATTCTACAAAATGCATCTCTGTCCTCCATCAACCAAACCCTCTTTAACTTGTCTTGTATCATAAGACCCTGATATAATTCGAAGACAGCAAGTACTTTTTTAGACCGTTAGCATAAGCAGCCTGTAGTTTTTTGCCACAGTATATTAAGGTCTGGTTGGCAGGAATTAAAGGCCTCGATTTGCAGACTTATTTAAAGGACATATAACTTCAGGGACATGGATAGTTCTGTTGTTTTCAGTGGGAGTACTCAAGTACTTTAAATTGCAGGTGGACTGAAGTACCCTGCTGAAGAATGGTCCTAGAAATAGCTGTGCACAGGTGTAAATATGCAATAAGCTAATGTGTGCTTTACAGATACATCTTTGTATGAATCGTTCACACTGTGTCACTGCTCTTTTTGGGGGGCTTTGCAGCCAGGGGGAAGGTTTAGCTCCTCCATCCATTTACTTTCTAGTGATTGAGCAACACTCTGGGATTGCTGGTGTGTGAACATCATTACTTGGTGACCTTTCCTAAGTGATTGTATGATGACAACTGCGCAACAGCTGCTCTTAAAACCAGCCTCAAATTTATGAAGATCAAGGGATTAAAACCCTGGTTTTTGTGCTGCTGCTTGCTGAGTTTCTGAAGTGTCTTTTTGTTGTCATCACTTCTGATAGTTAGAGAACAAGGCGGGAATTCAATCCTGTATTTGTGACTGAGATGTCAGCACTGGTTTTGGCTGGTACGATGAACAAAATCAGAGGGGGCAGCTTATTTAACTCAAACGTAATTCACTGAATATGATATGATAGCAGTTCTCCACATCAAAAATCAAAGTTTAAAGAAAGAATGCTGACTGGACATGAATCTAAAGATTGAAATTTTAGATTTGAAAGTAATTTAAAAAATACCCCGAAACATATCATTTTGGATGAACATGGACAGCACAGAAATTTCAGGGGACATGTGGTAGTGTTTGCCATTCTCAAGTTACACAATTCAAGATATTGGTGACCTCTCTGTGAGGAGGCAGAAGTGCAAGAGAATGTTCTCGGGGCCTCTATGAAAGTGGCCACCAAACAAGAAGATGTACACCCTGACAACTAATCCTTTCAACATGAACATGCAGGTAGGTTGTTTGGGCAATGTGAAGACCCACAGTGCCAGCAGCACAGTCCTTCAGCAGATCTTAGGTGTTATCAGTACCAGTGAGACAGCAGAGTGCTTTTACAGAGCAGCTCAGTAAGGAGGAAAAGCTGACTGAAGCAATCTCAAGCAGGGGAGAGGTTATGTAAACAAAGAAAACCTTTTTTGTAGTCTCATTTCTTTGAGGGTATGCAAACACCATGGGTTAACCTGCTAATTCATTTGGTGATGGCCCTGGACTCTGAGCTGCCACTAATCTTGTGCATCTGTTTTGTTTAAGAACCCCTGTCTCCTCCTGGCAGATTAGAGATGTAACCAAATCTGGGTTTCCATTACCCCTTCCCTGAAACAGCAACATGATGTAGCTGGGTATGGCACTATCACCTTTGGAGATGCACAATTTAGAACACAAAGTGCAGTTCATCTTCACATAAAGCATCACAAGCACCCCCTTCTCCTAGCTGAGTGCAGATGTGCATTTTCAAAGTTATCTGAGTTTCTTGGGACCTGCTCTGTTAGTGCTGAATAAATTCTCATGAGAGTCAAGGCTTATCAAAGCTACATCACCTTCTATTCCCTTAGGTTACTTTCTTTGTTGTAAACATACAGTAACATCAACACTTTAAGATAAAACCCCTGAAATAAAAAGTAAACCCCCAACCCTCTCTGCCTACACAGTTCTGCCTTTGAGCCTGAAATGAAAGAGTGGCAGGTTTTAGCCACATCACTTAACACATTCCTGGAAGGCATTTGGATGCTGCGCTGAAAAGGGGTGTAGACAAACCAACATAAGACAACAAAGCTTAAATTATGTAACTTGTGGCAGGCACTACAGAGATCCAAACTGAGACCTCCTTGGGTGTCCATTTCCCTTCCAGCACAGCTTAAACGCAGCAACTGCAGTGACCTATGTATGCAGCGTTGAGAGCAGAAGGAGATAATGGTATCTGTGGGCTTAAAGCATGAAATGACAACTACTAGGGCTGTGTTCCAAGAGAGAGGCCAGGGTATCCTCCAAACACTGCATCATGATGTATTTGGAAGAATTGATCATTCCCTGTATCTTAGATCAGGGGTCTCATTCTTCCTATTCCACCTGAGAAACTAGTTACTGTTATTGCCATTCAAATAATCATTACATACTGGGTTTCTAATATAGCACCAGGATGAATGAATGTTTTCACACTTCCCACTGCTCTAAGACCATCAGCTGGCATTTGTCATCACACTTTCATGGCACAATTTCTGTTCCAGGTGTTCCATGGACTTGTCTCTATGTTATTTAAACTACAGACAGATGTCATCTCCTGAAACAGCTTAAGATGTTACTACGTCTTATCCCCTCCACTCACTTCTGCTAACAAAGCAACTTGTTTGAGTGCTCCCTAACCCACTTCAGGCACAAACAACACAGTTAGTGTATGGCTTCTATTTAAATTGTTTGAACTCAGCTGATTCTGCTTGAAGTGGGTTAGGGAGCACTCAAGCAGCTGGGAGAGCTACCCGGGTAGTAATCAATGCCCAAGGGACTCTATAAACAGCTTGAAAAGAGAACAGCAGGGCACAAATGTTTGAAACCTCTGCAGCTGTTTGCAAATTGAATGTCTACAGAGAGCCTGTAAGCTGCACGTGAGCTCTTGCAATACCCCTTTCCAGATGAGGTGCTCTCTCTCCTCAGCTGTAACAGCCAGCAGCTTCTTTAAAAAAATAAAATGAAATGAAAGTTGCGAATTGTAAGAAAGTTTATGGTGATGTGCCCATATAGCATACAAGCAAATATTCTCTGAGCCCAGTGCAGCATATTGTGCAACAGCATGGGAGAGGGGAAATTTTGGCCAGGAAAGTCAAAGCATATTCTTTCTTTTATCTGTTGGATGCTAAAGCAGCGCCTTCCATGTGCTGTTTGATTTCACTGGCCAGACGAGGGGGGGCAGACAATTTCCATCACGCTCCAATCCCCAGCTCTGGAGGTTCTTATTAGAGTCTGAACATTCGCTGCTTCAACCCACCGATAAGGGAGCCCATCCAACAAGCAAATTGGGCTCCCTTCCATCATGCTCTATATCTTCCAAAATCTCCAAGGGGAACAGAGCGAACAAATATGTTGAGCAAGTGTGCTCAGTTTGTGGCAAACAGCAGAACAACCCCCCCAGGACATATGCACAGTCTATAGCCATCACACCAACATTGGGTATGAGGACCAGAGCATGCATCTCATTAATTTTCTTCCACAGGCCTTCAGTCAGCACAAGCTGCTGGAAAAGTAATGTGGAGCTGGGAGTGGGGGATAGGAAACTGCCCCTTCATGGGAAACATGCTTGCTCTGTAGTTCATGCTCAGGCCAAGGCATCTGGAGGAGCTATTTCTGGCATCACCACGCACTCGCAGTGTGACCAGAGCTGAGTCACACATCATTATCCCGTATGCAAATTAGATGTCAACAACTTTGCAGGTGATGTTTGTTGCAGCCTATATTTTTTTTTTTTTGTCTTGTTTGAAGTGCTCAAGTGCACCAGTACATGGTATTCTGGGCTGACCTGGAGGATCTGTGGGCTGAAGGACAGCCACCTGCACCCAAAGAAAGAGTGTTTTGTGTTTTTACAAGTGATTGGTTCCATGTTGGTGTTTTTTCCGGGGGCAAACCCCACCTTCACTGAGACGTGAACCGAGGCAGGTCTTGCTCTGAGGGGCAGCAGCATCTGCAGCATTTGCTGGAGGGTGGTGAACCTTTTATTCCCCCTGCAACATGTGTTGTAGCCTTTGCCATCACGTGTGACTTGGAAGAACCACAGAATAGCCTGAGTTGGAAAGGATTCACAAGAATCATCAAGTCCAACTCCTGGATCTGTACAGGACATCCCCAAGAGCCACAGCACGTGCCTGAGAGCGTTTCCCAAACATTTCTGCTCTGTCAGGCTGGTGCTGTGACCACTTTCCTGGGGACCCTGTTCAGCACCCAACCACCCACTGGGTGAAGAATAATCTAATATCAACAACCTAATATCCAACTTAAATTTTTTAATATCTAACTTAAGAAGATTTTAAGCTCATTAAATCCATCAGGGGCCCTGGTTGACATGGATGAAGGAGTGTTCTCACAAGCAGGAGAGTGTGTGGGAGCTGTGCACGATGTCAGTGGTGTGGAATAATGAGTGGAAAGTGTTGGCTTTAGTTGGGGTTATTTTCCTCGCAGTATCTAGTGGCTGGTTGGGATTTGTACTGAACACAGTGTTCATAATACAGAGATGTCCACTTTGGGGAACGGGAGTTCAGTTCGGGATGAGCAACCCAGGCAGGCGGCAGAGTCACCATCCCTGGAGGTGTTTTAGAAAAGACTGGACGTGCTCTGCTCGTGCTGGGTAGCAGACTGGACTCGAGGGCGTCCGAGCTCTTCCCAACCACACTGACTCGGCAGTGCCGAGTCCATCACCCACCCCGAGCACGGCTCTCCGCCACAGACGCGGCCGCGCAGCGGCTCCCCCCTCACGCCGCGCCCGCGGCAGGGCCCTGACCCGACATGGCGGCCCGGGCGCGGGCGGCGGCGCAGGCGCGGGGGGCGGCGCTGGCGGCGGCCGCTGCGGGCCCGCCCGCATGGAGCCCGCGCCGGGGGAGCCGGCGGCCGCCCGGATGGTGGCGTAGGGCCCGCACTGCCGGCCCCGCAGCATGGCGAGCTGCCTGCCGCCCTGCGTGATCGACGGCGGCACCGGGTGAGTGCGGGCAGGGGAGACCGGCTGCCGGTGCCCGCGCTGGGGACTGGGGGGTGCCTCCGCGCCGCGCCCCTCCGCTGCCTCCCGCTGCCGGCGTGCGCTCCTCGCACGGGGCCGCGCTGCTGCCGTGTGTCCCGGTGGCCTCTCGGCTTGCTGAGGGTTTCTCTCCCCTCTGGCCTTCAGCGGGCTGGTGTCCATCGCTCTTGTCCTCTCTCTTCCCCTTCTGCCCTTCCATCCACCGGAGCGCGGAGCGGGGCAGCCCTGCCGTGTCCCCGCCGTGCGTGTTTCTGTGTGCCCTCTTCGCCTCTCTCTCGGGACCCGTTTTCGTGTGTATCCTCTGGCTGTGAAGTATCGCATGATGCAAGTGCTAAAATTGGGGACGGCTGGTTTCAGAAGGGGAGAGGAGCCAGGAGCCCGCACTGAGAGCGGTCCAGAGGCGATGCCTGGGAAGGCGATGCCTGGGGAGGCTCACGGAGGTGCCCGAGCCGGAGGCAATCCTGTCCGTGCCGTGCTGTGCCTGGACACGGAGCCCAGCGAGCCCAGCTCCCTGCCCCGGGCCGCTCTCGGTGCGGGCTCCTGCCTCCTCTCCCTGTTTGAAACCTGCCGTCCCCAATTTTAGCATTTTCAGCTGAGGTGGGAGCGCGCTGCCTTGCTCTGGTGATGCGCTCGGTCATTGGGTCATCCCTTCATCTTTCTCTGATCAGTGTGAGATTTATTCCGTGCTTAACCAAACCACAAGTTTTGTAACTCAAGTCTTTGAGGGCAGGAGTGACTCTGAATTGCAGAGGCTGTGCTTGGGAGGCGTTTCAGGAGCGGCTCTGTCCTACCTCTCTGTGCTAGAGAAGACCTGAATGGATATTCAGCATCCAGTCCTGCTGTGCCTTAGCGGGGGAGGTGTCAGAGGGAGCTGTAATTCAGCTGTAATAGTGAATTTGTGGTGTACTTTTGCTAATTAATACCTTTCCTTTGGCCCAGCAGTTACAGACAGCTCTGAGGAGGGGAAGTGAAGCACCGGTCCATGAGTAACTATTTGTGCAGTAGCTTTACTTGTCAGACTCGGTCTCTCTGATTGCATTAATTCAGCCTTTCCTCTGCAGGGAATTTGCAACACTATTTTAATTTCTTTAATACTTGGAAAATTATCTTTAAAATTTCCTGAATGGAACAATCTTTATAAAACCAAACCCCAGACTAATCCAACCGAATCAAGAAACCCCAATCCCTAGGTAACCACAGGAAGCACTTTCCAGTGCTGTGGTGCCACATTGCCTTCTCCTGAAAAAGTGTGTCACATTTTGAAATATGTCTGTATTAAACTGTCATGAAAGTTTTAGAAATCTTTGCCTGTTTCTGCTTATACTTTAGTTTAACAGAAACCAGCTCTGTTCTCTTAGTGGAGAATACTGGAGTTCACAGCTGGAGACTTTGGAAGTAGAAAAGAGACCAGGTTCTACCTTGTGTCTAATTCTGCTTGCTCTTTAGATACTTGGCAGTTTCCCAAGTTTCTTCTGTATATTTGTTGAAGATATTGTAAGTATCTGTTCTCCAGAGATCTGTTGATATTACAGGATTACTACTTGATAGTTTAGAGAGAAATGGGAGGTCTGGGTGGATCCTTTAAAAATGGTACAGTAAAAACTGTAAAACCCAGAAAATATATTAAATGCCAAAGCTGCCTTTTGCAGGAGACCCCCTTGGCTTTCAGTTTGTGGAGTAATTCCAGTGTTACACTAGCAGTAGATATTGCTGTCCAACAGTTACACAAAATAAATAAGGATAGGATATTGCTTATTGTGCCCTTTCAAAGAAATAATTGAAGTAGAATTTCTAAAATCTGTTTAGTGCTTGCATGGGTAAAGCTGATGGGTTTTGTGGGGGAGGGACATGTATATTGTTTTGTTTCAGGAAGAGTTTGGATAGTCCCCAAGTGATGCACATTTGTTTTTCAATGCCTCCAAGTGATCTTGATCCACAGGAGACAACGTATCTCTGCTGGTGGGACTTGTGCTTGACTATGTTGTAGGGCACTAAAAAATGGAAGACTTTTCAGCAAAGAGACTACTGAATGTGAAATAAGTTGTCTTGCAGAATTCAGGATGAAACGAGTCTGAACAAAAGCAGCCAGAAGAAGTAGCTTGACTCATTGATACACAGTCTCTGGAATTTTCCTCTGTGTGGGCTGAAAACCTTTTTATTGTTAGAATGAGTCTGCTTTGGGTTACAAGCTTCAAACAATTCATTCAAATTATTCATGAAAGGGCTTTCAGATGAAAAATTGGGAAGAGCATAGCAGAAAGGGAAAGGTATATGCACTGTGGGACATTGTGTATATAAAATATACTTTTCTGCTTAAATCTCTAGTACTGAATGAGTTGTTCTGTCCAGCCACTAAGCCATCTTTTTTTTTTTTTTCATATAAGGAGTTTTAAGAAAATTGTTAAAAGAATGGTTTTGTTGTTGTTTTGTGCATAAGGAGGCTGGCTTAATTTACTGTAATTTGCAGCCACATGCCTCAGTCTTGTAAGTAACAGAATTCCTCAAAAAAAGTAAGAACTGGTGTATAAAAAACAGTTACAAACCTTCAGTGAGAAACATGTTTTTATAGGAAGACAGGATAATGTTTCTTTGGTCTATTGGATGTAGATGACTTGAATCTCCTTTGCCATAAACTGCTCACTCTTTATTCACAAATAGAATATAGTTAATAAATAGAAATAGTTAATAATTTGCTATACTCTTTTCCATTAGCATTTGCAAATGACTTGACATAGCACAGTTTTGATGCACTACATCTTGATTTTCTCTGCGCGAGATTCTCCTCGTGATCAGTTTACACATTGCTGTCACTCTTTTTGTGGAGAAGGGCATGCTATTTTTAGTTTCTTAGGACTACCAGGCCTTTTTGTGTTGCTGTTTTAAATAGCTTTAGACTTCATAACCAGTTTTATTAATTGGCATTTAGCTGTGGGACATCAGAACAGTAGTAGGTGGGTGAGCAAAACAAAGGAATCTTAAAATACCCCTCTTCAGTGTATTTGTAGATGCTGAGGAGTGCTTCTGGTTTGGGTGTATTTTATTGAAGCCATTCCTTTTTAGTAAAGAGAAAGTACTTTGGCAAAGTCTCACAGATGAGTTTAGAAGTAAATATTTGATTTCTGAGAGAAGTGAGCTGGACTGGGTCTTAAAACTTGAAGCTCAAGGTGTTTTTTGATGATGTTGCTGTTACAGATAGCTGGAGCCTCAGAATATGCTATGTTTTCCCTCCCTTACTATATTCTGAACAGGCATTATTGTAATTGCTGTTCTGGGTCTAAGGAGCTTGAGTTAATTAACTGTTGTTTATAATCACAGGCTTCAGTCCTGCAAAGTGCTAGACTTTCTCAAGAAACCCAGTGGCTCTACTGTACTCTTTATTCTTATAGTGGCTGCTTTTGAAAAGCTCTTGGGTAAATTGTGCAGACGAAATAGATTTTTTCCCCATTTGATATTTTCTCCTTCATGTCTTCTTGATTCCCATCCCTTGTTTTCAAAAGTGGTTTTCCAAATCTTCACGAAGAACTCGTGTTGCAAGTTCCTCAGACATGCTTGTAATAATGATAATAGAGTCTGCTATGGCAGCCTGGCATCACAGGTGTTCTGGCAGCAGCAGCCTGGTTATTCAGCCTCTTAGCTGTCAGGGAAAGTGTTCTATTTACAGAGGCTATTTGTTTGTTTACAGGACTTTCTCAAAACATTCTGCTATTTTTAGTCACTTCATATTTATCTTTTTAGAAGTTTTTTGTGTGACTGTAACACATAGTTCTAAAGATGTGGACGAAAAAAGCAATAGTGAGTGATCAAATGCTAAAATGGTTGCATTTGGGCTTTGCTCTCTTGCATACCTGTACAGAGAAAAACTGGATGTCTTGTGTTTTCAGATGGATAAAGCAACTGCTTGAGTTTGTGATTTGTTCTCATGCTTGGAGAAGAATTTTCCTAAACATATCTCTTCTCTCTAAAGTGGTTGAGGGTGCAGCATCTCCTTCCAAGTGCAGTCCATTTGTATATCTTTGGAGTCAATTCTTGATGTAAGTTTTTTCATCGTTCCATCTTGGTGGGACCTCAGAAGAGAACAGAGTTGGGATGACCCATCCTCATGCAAAGGTTTGTGAAACTGGTTTGTGTACAAGCTCTTCACCTGGTCAAAACAGTATGAAAGAGACCACACTATTTTTAGAAATTACTTGTTTCAACAACATGTAATTTCCAGAGATTTAAAACCAAATGTGTAGTCCTCCAAATCTCCTTGCATGAAATAGCCTTAGTCTATTGGATCAGTTTTCTGCTAATTTTTAGTGCAGTATCCTATATTTTGGCCTGTTTCCAGTAGGTTCCTCTCTCACTGGCAACAAATTGCTGCTTTTAATGAAATTAAGTTGGAATACTGATTATCTACACATTCCACTACAGCTGTCTCTGTAATTTTACAGATCACAAGATGTTGCATTACCATTAGTCTGCTAGGCTGTAACCCAGGAGAAAGAAAACTGTGTTTTAGATGCTTAAATATTCATTGGAGAAGGGACTGGAGACCAGGTACCCTCTGTAACTGTTCAAGTCCAGAGCCTTTCTGTTCAGTAAATATTTAAATATCATGTAAGGAAGGGAATATTTTCTGTAGGAGGTGCTGGAAATGGGTCACCCAAACACTTTAATGTACCCTTGAGAGGTGGAATGAGTTTGGGTCCTGCTGGGCACAGCAGAGATCTGGGACCAAGTCTGCCATGTCCTGAGGCTCCTGGAGAGCAAAGAGCTGCACAACTGCATAGTCTATTTTCCCCTCTCTTCCTGAGTAGTCTTGGGAGAAATTTGAGTTTCCCTTCCATTTGGTTTTGTCAAAAACACCTGAAATGTGGCTGCTTGTTCCACTCTATCTCTGGTTTGATCCTAAGTAGATTTTCTTTTTTAATAGATTTTGTTTTTCTGCTTCACCATTGATCTGAGAATTTAGTTATTCTCTTTGTTTTAGTATTAGTCTTTCATGGATTAATGACATGCAATATAAATCTTTCCATATGTTACCTTCTGTGAGATTAATTCTTTAGATAATTTTTTTCATGATACTGCGAAATAAACTTATTTGTAGTTTTTTAGTAGGAGAATTAACCCAGGTTAAAAATGAATCTGTAAAATACTGAGCTGTAGGAGTTTGGTAAGTTTACAAGTTACCCTGGTAGGGGGATCTGATCCATTCTGGAGAGGGAAGGTGAAGCTCCTGCAGACTGGTAGCCCAAATTGACTTTTAGAGTGTTTTCTTTTTTTGAATACTGTGAGTGGGTGTGAGTTTAGCATGTGTGTTGAGGGGGAAAAGATGGCAAACTGAACTCACCTCTTGGCCAGACTTTACTTTAAGAAATGAGTTCTGGTTAGACTGCAAGAACCTTTTAGTTTATTCATGCACACAGATATATAAAAACTGTATGAAAAGTATATATATGTGTGTGTATTGCCTTTGGTTTTTGTCTCTGAGGCTTGAAAGGCTTTTTTTCATGATGTTTCTGCCTAATTGTCATTTCTGAGTCTTGAAACTAGGTCTTTTAAACAAATAAAAATGTTTTCCTTGGTTTTCATTATGTTCATTTAGTCATGATTCATTTCAGAGAGAGAAACAAGGGGAAGTGGCCTGTACTGCTCTTAAATCCCAGTGGAAGTCCTGTTGTTGCTTGTTATGTTTTAACAATATTCCCTAGGTAGGCCTCATTCTAAAATGTGAGGAATCTATGCAATAATAATCATAAAAAGAACTTCTACTAGTAATGTCCTCCTTTACAGTCAGTCTAATTTAACATCCTGATTATGTTTTTCTGAGAGCCACAGCAAGTGTGCATAAACAATTTGGATTAGACTGAAAGCATATGTCTATAATGATGATTAAAAACCCAACAAACCCTTGCCTGCAAAACACAGTCCTTGTCTTTTTAGCCTTGGGGGAATGGCTTTTTAACTATTGTTTGAAGTCTGTTGAAGCTATAGCTTTGAAGAGAAGTTGAAATATAAATATTTAAGTCCAAGGTCATTGATAATTCAATTTAGATTAATTCCTTTATCTAAGAAAACTGTGATCCTTAATGAGTATTTTTATACCAAATACTCTGTAAAGAGGAACCTACTTTTCAAGCTGCTAATGAAGATGCAAACCTCTTCTTTGGCCATGGCATAATATTATTTGCAAATATTGAGAATAGGATGCAGACAAAGACTTTAAATTCACTTTAGGACCTAGGCTGGGATTGGTCTCATTTAAGAATATCATGGCTTTATGGTTTTTGTGTAAAAATTATGTGAACAATGCTGATTCCCTCAAATCCTGCTGCTGCTGTACTTCTGTTTCATGCTAATGGCAGCACTCAAGAATGACATCAGTCTCTGCCATCATTCAATCAATTTAGTTGGGTTGATTTTTCTTTTAACAGTTTCTGATGTGGGTTTTGTTGTCATTGTTGGTTTTTTTCTTTTTTTCCCCCCTAGGAAATAGAGCTGTTTTTCATAGTCTGGGATGTTAATTATTTCTAAAGACCTGGAGTAGCTTGCAGCCACTAACACCTGTAGAAATTTTTTAGGTTTTATGTGAAAATTTTACTTTTTTTGTTCCCCCTTCTTTCCTCTCAAGCCTTTAATTGTTAAAATAGATATTTTATGTATATTGGAAGAAATGATCAATGCTTTGTAGCATCTGCTGCCCATTTCTAAAGCATTTCATCAGTGCAGCCTTGCTTTGGTGTAGTATTTGTCTTTTATCACACACAGATAATATACCTGTGACAAAGTCAGTGGTTTGTTCACGGCCTGAAAGGGAATTGTATCAGGATTGTAACAAGAGTTCTCTCCTGTGGTTTATACTTGTGATACTGTATTATTTTTATTTCTTTTTTTCCTGTACTTGAGAATATTAAACAAATATGTAAAGTCTAAGGCTGTCTTTGGTCATGGTAACTGAAGGGTAAAATCTGCGTGGCCCTAATTTTTCCCAAAGGGTGCAATGTGACCTGCCTGTCCTTTGTCATAGCTGGTCAACAAGATGGAAAAAGTAAGAGTTGAGTTTTCAGACTTGATAGTTCTGAATAACACTAGCAAAATTTGTAAGCTGAAGTTGTCTGAAAAATAAATTAACACTTAAAATATTTATCACTTTGAGTTTTCTTTTCAGCAGAGTGACACTCGAAAGCATAACCCAGAAAATATGGTCATGGCATGTGATGCATGTATCACCTTCACTTTAAGAAGTGGAGTGAATTGAAAGTATTTTTTTCTTCATGTTTTTGCATCTAAGTGCTTCTAATGACCTGGTGATATTTTTTTTTCCCCTAGGTATACGAAGCTTGGCTATGCAGGAAATACAGAACCTCAGTTCATTATCCCATCATGTGAGTTGTTTTTTTTTGTCCCTCCAAATTGTAACACACACTTCTGTCACTGAGCACTTTGAGGATTAAATGACATGCTTCCAACTCCCAACTCAGCCCTCATAGTCCTGTGTCCATCTGGGAAGTGATATTCACCCTGTTAGCATCCTTGGCTGGAGTGTAGCTAAACAGAGCTCCTTATCTGCAGTTAGCTAGGACTGCTGCTCATTAAACCAGCTCTTGGTTGCTATGACAAAGATGAAGAGAACTCCAGTCCAATTTCCTTTTTATCTCCATTATTTTTTGGCCAGGACTCTTGAGTAGACAGAATGCAATTTACCTCCTGTCTACCTGACACCATGGTTATAGCCTGGATAATCTGGGGGAAGGCTCCCAATCAAATTAAGTACTAAAGTGCAGGTGGTGTCTGCCTTATTTACATTGTCTGGGACTGTAGACAGTTTAATATTCAAAAAAGTTGTTCCTATTAGAAAATGTTCCTTTTGGGTGTGTGTTTACCAATTAAAATGTTCTTGCACATTTAACATGCTTTTGTTGAACAGATTTACTCTTTAATTTTTTTGTGTGTGTTAAACTTGTTTAAAATGTTATACTTTTCTGGTGTTCTTGATTTTAATTGACATCTTAATAGTTTTTTCTGAAATGCTGTGTACATATATATATATATATGTATGTATGAATAGTAGTACTATGTATTTACATCTCTAATGGCATCTGTTAACTCCATTTATGTTAAACACTGCTTTTTACTTTTTGTGAACTTTGCCAATGAACTACTTATTAATGTATCTAGACTACCTTGTAGCCACTCATGGGAGAAAGTATAAAGATAAGGAGGTTATAAAGGTAATTGGTGGCCAAAGAAGTGAAGGGGACACAGTTCTTCACCAGGTGTAGCTGCAGTACTGCTTACAGTCTCACTATTTTAAGTATTGCAATATTTGAAACCCAAACCACTGGTAAAGATTTAAATTTCTTATGTTAAAGAAATGGGATAGCAGGGATTTCCTGTGAATTTGGTGTAACTCCTGTTTTATACAGCTATAAACCTGTTGGGGGATAGATGTTTTTCCAAAAGAATTGTTTGACTGTGAGTCATTTTTGGTGCTAGTAGTATTTGGTGTGTTTGTGGATGATGCTTGCCTACTCTGCATTTTCTGCTATATGTTATTCAGACCCTGATTATGACCTATTAAAAGAAAACTATATAAACAAGGTTACATTTTAGCAGTACTTCATTCCATTTTTATTTTTAGCTTGCCCCAGATTTGATTTTTGCTGTCTCATCTTCTTGCCTACAGCAGCCATCATCTAATAATTTTAGTGATAGTTGAAGGCTGCTAATGGGAAGCATAAGTGTCTCCAGAGATTTCTCTGTAGCCCTGCAAATTGATTTCTCCCCTCCCTCTTTCCTCTTTCTCACCAACCAGGATAATGACTCCAATACTTGTTTTGGAATACACAGTTTATTTTTTTCTTCTCCTGTGCTCTTTGTCTTTATTCTAGAGTTGGAATTCAGAAAATTATGTTGCTTACTGGAATGCTGCACTTGTACAGGTTTAGTGACTGCTGTAGTCTGTAACAAAATGCATTTTCATATTTTCTGTGAATTATTAGGTTCAATAATAAGGGATGGGTGACCAGAATCCTGCAGGATGCAGTGAGAATGAACTTAGCTCTATTGGCTTGTCAGTAGATCACTTACATGATTTCTACTTTTTATATCCCAATTTTTATTTCTGGAAAAGTATCCTTAAGTAAATAAACATTAATCACTTGGTATTTCACTGTTTAATTTTGTTTTGATTTGGTTTTTTTGGGTTTATTTTAAGGTATTGCAATCCGAGAGTCAGCCAAAGTGGGGGACCAGGCTCAGAGGAGGGTAATGAAAGGTGTTGATGATCTGGACTTTTTCATAGGAGATGAAGCCATAGATAAACCTACCTATGCTACAAAGGTGAGCATTCAGGAGACTTTGACAGCCTTTCCCAAGTCTCAAATTTTTATGATGAAATGTTCTAGGACTTCTGGTTTGCCATTCTAAACACGTTTGCATTTTTTGTAAAGTACTTTTATTGCTTTTAAAAAACTGCATGATTTGGTTCATGGCTTTACCCTTTTTTAGATATCTGTTTTACTAGAGCTGCCTTGTGTGGTTGGTGTTTGTGTAAATATTCATTGATACAGTGCAGCTGTTCAGTTTTCAAAATTCTGAGTTATTAAAATAGTCATATACACTGAATATTTAAATCCATGCTAAAAGTGTACCCTTTTAACATGGCAAACAAATTGGGAAATGTGTTGGATACTTTTGCTTCAGGGAAAGTCACAATTGTTTTGTGAAGGGCTGTCTTCAATGCAGCTTTTCTGTGAATCATATTTTCCATACCCTAGTAAAGGACTTCTTGTACTTACAAAATGTTACTGGCTTATGAACTATATGGAAAAAAATCATGTTTTATACATCCTTCTGTGTTACTTAAATGTCAGCTGTGTTCTTAACGTTGAACAAAATGTAAACATCATCCTTGCCAGAAATTTTAGGTAAAAAATATATAGCCTATATGGTCTTCATTTCTTTTTATAATATGGAAAGGCATATTGAAGCCAAGTGTGCTTCTCAACTTTTTAAGTGATAAAATTTATACAAAAAGAGGTTAAAAACCACAGTTCTGCAACAGACTAACAGGAATAGAGTCTGGACTATGGCTGCTGGTCCTGCAAGGTAGAATTGGGCTTGGAAGCACCTGGGAGCTGGAGGTACATTTGAATTGTGCCTCTGAATTCAAGTCAGGATGGGTTTGATGAGATTCCTGTGAGATGAGGTGTCAGACTGTTCCTGTTGCTGGGTTTCTTTGTCCTTGCATGATCCAGTGCTGACAAGTTCTGCCCTTGCAGTGGCCTATCCGACATGGGATTGTTGAGGACTGGGACCTCATGGAGAGGTTCATGGAACAAGTCATTTTTAAGTACCTTCGAGCTGAGCCTGAGGATCACTATTTTTTAATGGTGAGTTAATGAGGCCTGGTAAGGAAATAGTTTTGTAAGAGGAAAACCAAATACCATTCCAAGCACAATTAGCTCTGCTGGAGGATTTTTCTCTGTATGTCTTATTTCTCTAGCAATGACAGAGTTTGGGTTGGGAGGAGAAAACTAATCTTTAAAGCTGCATTATAACTATATTCTGTTAATTTTGTGATGCAGGCTACTGCAGGTCAACTACTGCTTTTGAAAAGCTTCAAACACTGTTTAAATTCTGTTTGAAATTTTTTATTTTGAGTGCACTGAGGATTTTAAAAGTTCAATTACCAAAATTTTGATTAGCTTGATACCATACTAATCAAGGCAGGATCCTATTGAGTGCTTTTTCAAAACTCTTTGTTTTTGCAGACAGAGCCTCCGCTGAACACACCAGAAAACAGAGAATATCTTGCAGAAATCATGTTTGAATCATTTAACATCCCAGGACTTTACATTGCTGTGCAGGTGAACAAAGTGAATGCGTTTTTCTAAAGTAGAAAACAGCTGCAGTGTTTTGTCTTTTGTAGGCGCGTGTGTGAAACGTTTGAAACTGTACTTTTTGGGAGTGTAAATTAGAGCACTCTGCCTGCTTCTAAATATAAACTCTCTGTGCTGTAGGCAGTGTTGGCCTTAGCTGCCTCCTGGACGTCACGGCAGGTTGGGGAGCGGACTCTGACTGGGATTGTCATCGACAGTGGCGATGGAGTGACCCACGTGATCCCCGTGGTAAGGAGCAGCATGCGCTTTGAAATCAGCCCTGCTTTGGACAGGGTTTGTTTACTATACATTTAAATAAGAAGCACCAAATGAAACCTTATTTTTAAATTTTTAGTGTTGGCTGGGTCTTCTTTCCTTGCAAAAGTATGTATTCCATTATGCGTTAGTTTAGCTTGAAGACCACAGGAAAGTCACAGTAGGGAACCATCAATTCAGCTTTTAAAAGGCTATTTCTATGTAAAAACTTCTGTTACTGTGATGCCTCAGTTCTCTTAAATATCAATGATTATCATGGGTTTATGTCTTCTGCATGCCAAGAGTGTCTGACAAGAAATGTCCTAACTTTTTTAACACCCTGCATTTCGACTGTTTAATAGATCTGGTAATGTGTGCTTTTTGTATGATTTATTGTTTCCACTTTGCTTATGTGGAAACAAGTACAAATTTATGTAAGTACCTGTTCTTACACATCATCAATCTCATCAGTTTAGTTATGTGAGCATAATACAGCAAATATCTGTGCATACTGACATCTGCTGATGTCATTTTGTGTATTTTTTGAACCATACTGTGTCCTTGAATGATCAGATATATTAGAAGTGAAAATTTGATGCCCTTTAACTTCATCCTGCATTTTGGTCTTAATTTGATCTTCTCAGTGTTTTGTCATATGGGCAGTGCTGAGAACAAGCAGCATTTACTGTGTGAAACTCTGAAAAGTGTAAAAAAAAGTAAGGGAAGAAATAATGTGGTCCAGCAATATCAGTGTTTTCAGTAAATGCATCCTAAAAAAATTCAGCAAGTAGATTTCTTGGTTTTGTTGTGCTTATTGTTTTCTATTCCTATGTGATTTTTCTTATCTGAGAAATTTAATTTTATACTTTTTTCCTATTAATTTTTCACTCTCAAAGAGAACACAGGTAGTTTATTTATATTACGTTTGCTTTTCTGATGATACCATAAAGGAACCATCAGATCTGACTAATATATACAGATCTGACTGATATGTTTATCACTTGTGTATCTGTTAGATGGTCAATATCTGTTTATATGTGGTAATCAATGTCTTTAAATAGAAATTATATTCACTTTGCAGTGGGGTGCATATTTTTAGAGTGATTTTGAAGTTTCAAGATTTTACTTTTAATAGAAAATCAGAGTATTATAAAAATGAATGTTAATTATTGATACACAGTAAGTTTTCCCCTTAAATATGTCTTTTCCTCTCCTCCTACATAGGCAGAAGGCTATGTAATTGGAAGTTGCATCAAACATATTCCTATTGCAGGTAGAGATATTACTTACTTTATTCAGCAGCTTCTAAGGGAAAGGGAGGTAGGAATTCCTCCTGAACAATCTCTGGAGACAGCAAAAGCCATAAAGGTACATCCTCCTTTATCTCTTAATAAACACATAGTAAATCTCTGTGAGCAAATTTTTTGGCTCTAGCAAGTTGCCAGTGGCTCTCTTAAAAATGCAGATGTAGGCAGTGTATTATAATTACACCAGCTTCTGGTGGTTTATCCAATGAAGTGTGGGGGAAGGAGAAAGAGGAAGAAAATATTCATGCTAGGCTGTTTGGAGTGAGTGTGTTCCGCAGCTTAAATCAGTATTTCAACTTTGGAGTTGTTTAAAGTTTGCTTTGTAATAGAACTTAAAAAAAAAAAAAAAATAAGGGTGATTGTGTAGGCCTGCTCTTGCAGTGAAAGCTTGCCCTTGAAATTCTTTATTGTTGGTGATGTTTTCATTTTGGGAGAGGCAAATGTCGCTGAGTCAGCGTGTGGAGCCCTTTGGAAGCAAATGGGCCTTGTGCCTTGAGGGGCTGAGGCTTCAGTAGTGATTTGGGTGGGAAAGTCCCTTCAACAGCTCCATCTGTAATAATGCTCACATTTTTCTGTTCTGACTGTGTTGCACTTTTAATTCACGGATGTACTGATGATTTCAGCTATTTTTAACACCTGGTGTTTCTTACCAGGAGAGATACTGTTACATTTGCCCCGACATCGTGAAGGAGTTTGCCAAGTACGACGGGGACTCTCGCAGGTGGATCAAACAATACACGGGCATCAACGCCATCAACAAAACCAAGTTTGTTATAGATGTTGGCTACGAGAGGTTCCTCGGGCCAGAAATCTTCTTCCATCCCGAGGTAAGAGCAGGGAATAGCTGTGCTCAGTTGTGCCGTTCCCGGTGCCTGGGCGCCATCCCGTGGCAGTGAGGGGCCAGTGAGTCTCCTGAACACGAGCCAGGTGCACTCACAGGTAACATCAGCACAGCAGAAAAGTGGTTTTGTGGTGTCCAGTCTGACGTTTAAAACATCTTCTTCTGTTCCTGTTTCAATCTGAACTTGAGAAGTAATTGTTTCATTTCACAGTTTTTGTATAGGATTTTCCTCTTTCAGCATCACTTTGAACAAGTCTGCCTTTATACTTTGTATGCTGCCCAATGCCTTTGGGCACTACTAAGCATGGCCTTCATGATATTCTAAATATCTGATGCAGACTGATATGAGTCAGTTTGTAAGGCATGGATGATAAATTTATCCTTGAAGGAAGTCTATTGAATTCTGTCTTGGTGTGGTCATAAGTATTATGTACAATTCTGGGAAAGATTACGGTACCTCATCTCTCTGATTTCTGATAGTTCAGTTTGAGTGAGTTTCAGGATATTGTTGAGAGGAAGGAGTTAGGTTTTAATACAGGTCCTCTCCATTCCTGCACACTTAGTTGAACTTATTCAGGCACCCATAGTCTGTAATACTGTTTAAAAGTTTTATTAAAATCCACATCAATACTGGTGAAGTTTCCCTTTTTCTACCCTCTTCATTGGAAGAATATTAAAAAGCTTCTTTCTGCTACCTTTTGTCTGAATTCCAGCTGTAATCTTCTTTGGTCAGTTTGTAGCCATCTGATCTTCTGCCAGAAGTAAATCTCTGGGCTAAATAGTTTTTCTTCCCTGCTGTTTACCAACGTGATTTAACAGAGAAGCACTGAATCCCATGTCAAACATTATTTCAAGAGTTTCTCTTTCCATAGTCTCTAAAAAGACTGTTGGGAATGGGATAAGGGACCAATTTCCATTTTTTTCATTTCTTGGTAGTTTCTTGATGCTGTATTGAAAAAACCACCCAAACCTGAACTGACTTCTTAGACAAGAAGAATATAATGATGATGTGTACTGCATCCAAGGAGAATTTCTTGTTGTGTTTCAATAACTCCTCACTTGAAAGGGTAGCAGCTTAGCTAGGTAAAAGCTGCATTTGGTAAAGCTGTCTTGTAATCTTTTCCTATTTTCAGTTTACAGAATTCTTTCTGAAGTCTTTAATACTCCTGAAGTTAGGTCTTGGGGTTTGTGGCTATCCAGATTATTTCTCTGCTTTTTAAATTAGAGATTTTATTTGCCATTCTTCAACCGTATTGTATTGGCTGGCAGACTGCAATTTTACATTCCGCTCTGTTATCCCTGTTCTGGGATGATGTTATACCCTAACTCTCATTCCTATTTATTCCTTTTTCCCTGCTGTTTTATCAATATCTTTATGGAGAGGTCAGGAGTTTTCAGGCTATAGTTCATTCAGATGAAAACTCAGTGTGCAGCAGCTTCTCTTTTTGGTTTATGTGGCTTCATTTTTTTGCTTCTTGTATGATTAATTCTTACTGTGGAAGTTAGTTTTTTATTCTTGGGAACTGCTCCCATCATTCTTAGGGCTCCTGAGCTCCAAGCCAACTTCCTTTGCTAATTTTCTCTCAGTTCAGTGTATACTTGTTATGCTTGACTGTTATTTGTTCATCCATGTAGATACCACATCTTGTTTTGAATTTAAATCCCATGTACTTCTACACAAAAGCTTATAATATATCTACAATAATATATTATTATGTATTGGTAATTAATTTAATTTTTTTAGAATTTAACTTCTGAAAGGGAAAAAACATGGGCTATTACCAGTTCTTTTCTTTAAAGCCTATGTTAAGTTTTAAGTGGAAAATTTCCACTAGATTTTTTTTTATATTAGCATTAGCAACTCTTGACTCTCTAGTTTTATAGATGCAGAAATTAGCACTGTGTTCACGTTTGCATTGCTTTCACTCAAAATCTTAAACTATTTATACTTTTTTTGAACATTGGATACTTGCTGGGCTTGGGAAAAGAAATCTGACTTTTTGGTGGGAATTTAACTGAAGTATTTTAGTAGCATTAAAATCTTTTTGCAGGGAAACATTCTGATTTGCACACTGGTTTTTTTTAACCTCACTTGAAAGGAAAGGCAGGACCACAGTGAGTGGTAACAGTGTGTTTAATATTGCAGGAAAACTCAAACTCATCTTGCAGGCAATAAAAGTGCATAGTGCATAAATTGTAAACAGTGAATTTCTGACCAAGGAAGAGAATCTGATTTTCTTAGCAGAAAAAAGCAATTCTCATTTCCCTTGCAGAGAAGTGTTTGTTTTAATGTAGCATAAATGGTAAGCAAGACTTGAAACTCCCACTCATCGCCTATTATAAAGTCTCTCCACAGCCTTATTTCTGCCTTTTTAATTTCTCTGTTCTTTGGATGAAAAGATCTTAATGCCTGTTCTGTTTCATTTTAGTTTGCTAACCCTGATTTCATGGAGTCCATTTCGGATGTAGTGGATGAAGTCATACAGAACTGTCCCATCGACGTCCGGCGGCCGTTATACAAGGTATGGCCTTTCCCTTGTAGGATTCATGTCATTTGTTTAAGGAATTGAAATAAGAGTCTCTTCAAGCTAGGTCTCATGAGCTTTTGGAGATATATTTCACACTCAAGATAGCCCAGCTACTTTAGAAGGCATAAAAATTACCAGGATGGGTTTTGTGGTAGTGTGTGGTGGTGTTTGAGGCGTCCACAGGATGAGGTGAGAGATGAGAATCTTGACTCCAAGTTTCAGAAGGCTGATTTATTATTTTATGACATTATATTATATTAAAAGATAATGATATATTAAAACTATACTAAAGAAAGAGAAAGGAGACATTAGAGAGCTAGAAAGGAATGAATAATAAAATCTTGTGACAGACTCAGAGTCCGACACAGCTGGCTGTCATTGGCCATTAATGAAAAACAATTCACATGCTGGGTAAACAGTTCTCCAAATCACATTCCAGAGGAGCAAGACATGGAGAAGCTGGAGCTTTCCAGTTTCCCAGGAAAAGAAATCCTGGCAAAAGAATTTTTCATAAAATATGTCAGTGACAGTAGTGTTGGAATCAAAAAGGTTTTAATAAAAGGCAAAATAACAAAACTCTTTATAAAGAAAAACCAAGCCAGGTGCAAGAGTTCCTTGTCCCTGGTAAAACACCTCACAAAAATAATTAGTTTCTTTGTTCTCTTCTTTTTCTAATAAGTTACACAAACAAAACTTTTTAGCTCCTTTCCAATAAACTATCCTTAAGTTTGAAATAAAATCCCAAATCCTATGAAATGTCTTTTCACCTAATTAAAAATAAAAACTTCTACACTTATTTCCTTTTTGAAAAACAAAAAAATAATTTTGTCACTCCATCAACAAAAACCACATTCCTATGAGGAATAAATACCAGCATCATGGTCAGAAGCATGGCTACCACTTCCTCCACGATGAGAAATGTGAACTTTGGATAGAAATTTAACAAAGTGTTACTTCTAAATGCCACTAGATATTTGCTGCTTTTTAGTTTTGAAAGAGAAGTTTCTCTAAAGGCTCAATACACAGGTAAGTATTGTCCCTGAGAAGCTGTGGCAGCAATTGTGTCTGACATTTGTAAAGTGAATTCTTGGGCATGAAGGACTTTTGGTTTTGCCCATTTCAAGGGTTATACTGTGGTCTTACTGCTCTCACTACCCTCCTTCCCCTGCTTTATTAAGTGGTGGTTTCCAATATTTTTTTTCATAGTCTTGTCTTGTACCTGCTCATTGTCTGCAGTGTGGTCAATACTGCATCACTTATAAAGTACATGAAAACCGAAAATATTTAGGGAGAGAACAGTTAGGCCAGCTTAAATCTGCTTAAACCCAGGGTGTAGTCCAGAGAGTACTTTCAGTTCCTGATTGTTTAAGGAGTGAAAAATAAAAATAAAGTACTGACATGCATAGTCCATGGCAAGCTTTGTCTGTATTGGTAGCACATCCCATGGTTCCCTTTTTCAGTTTGTGCAGGAGCAGTACCATTTTGGAAATAAGAGCATAAAGCTATAGCATGCAGAGATTTGTCTGCTCATGTAAAAGGTGGTAGTGTTCCTCACCTTGTAGAATTAACATTAAGTTTCCAACTAAGTCATGTCTCAGGATAATTTGTAACTATTAAATTTTTACAGTCTCTTTTCCTTGCCTGGTAAACACTGTGTGTAATCTAGAATGAGGTGTAGCACTGCAGAGCAGATCTGTGGGGCAGGATGAAAGGGGAAGTTGAACTACTTAACAGATTAATATGTCAGTTCTGCAGTAGATGTCTTCAAAGACTTCAAGCTTAGGTAGCAGCAGAGTTTAGGACCCCCTTAATGGATGTTTGTGCTTAGGGGTCTCTGCTTTTTATCTAAGAGACCAAAGCTTCCTCAGAGCAGTTTCCTTGCTTGGTAGGGTAGGGTTTGGTACTGATTAGAAAGTGGTGTTTAAAATTTGAGGTTAAGTTACTTCTGCCTCATCATAATCAGTAGACAAATAACTTTCCCTTGGCTTGCCACTGATTGAGGCTTTGTTTTTCCTTTTTTCTGTTTTTCATTATACTTGCTGAATTAAAATAATGTTTCTCAATTACTTGTGCAATGTACTGAGAGTTGTCAGTAGTTATTAATGGTAATAGCTGCTGTCTTCTTTGAGCAAGGTGACTTCAAAGGGAGGAGCATCCCTTGTTCTCATTGATAAAACAGTGTATGGATGCAGAAATATTCCACTCATACTTTTCTCTCTGAGGTTTATCAGTTTCACTTCCATGGTGCTGAGTGGTGGCCAGCCAAGGCCCTGTGCTTTGGAGCTGAGTTTCCATCCAAAGTATTTGGATTCTTCCTCAGTGTTCCTGCAGAAAATACCCAAAAGTACCCTTATTGCAGGTTTTATGTGGGATGTAGCCTTTGACTCATTGTTCCACAACCCATCTTTTGATGTCCTATGATATTTCTGAGTTTTACTGCCAGTATCCCTGTTTTCTAATCTGATCAACATCTCTCACAAGGCCAGTTATCTTACCTTGTGTTGATGTTTGGACCAGCAGAACCTTGATAAGACTTCAGCCAGATCTATGACAACCCTAAAGGGAAGAAAGCTTCTAAGATTTGTAAATGCTCATTGGTCAAAAGAAATTACAAAAGTCAGAGAGTCTGAAAGTTTTATTAATAAATTACACACTTGGCGTGGAAATTCTTCTGTTAGTCCCTGACCTGCTATCTAAGCACACAGCAGTAGGTTTTAGGTAAAGGGGTAGGGTGAAAGGGAAGAGAGGAATTAGAGAGAGAGATGAATTAAAGAAATAAGGAGAGAAAAAGGAAGCACTAATTGTGGTTTCAGTGTTGATCCAACTGCATCAGTCTGGCCAATGACATATCCTGGGGGGTCCTGGGGGCACCCCCTGGGCTTGGGGTGGGGGTACCTTTTTATGGAGAGGTTTCTCTGCCCCAAATATGGGTTTCTTGCTTTCCATGTAAATTAGTTACCACATGCAGTCTGTTCTTTCAGGCCTTTCTGGAAATGGGTTGGAGGGCTTTGGGGACTTTGGGTGGCAGTAATGCCACCCTGTAGCACATGCCAACTTCCTCCCACTCATTCCTTGTACTCTGGTGTGGTTTGTTCTCATGGATAAGTGCCCAATGTGTGCCTGGCCCCTCTTCTCCAGCCAAATCCTGTTCTTCCTCACAGTGTTAATACCAATAGTCCCTGGTTATTACCAGCAATTTTTGTTTCCTTTTACCAACAGTCCTTGGTTGGCTCCACAGCCATTTAGTTATTGGTGTTTGAGACATACACATGAGCCCCTTATTTTCTGGGAATTGAGAGCTCAAAAGAATTCAACTTTGAACTGCTGTTTACAGGACCAGTAGAGTGTGAGCTTTAATCACAGTTCTTTCCCATCCTGGCCACAATTTGAGTTGGTAAGTTTCTTTGAAAGTTCAATAACAAAAATACTATTTCATTTGAGTTGTTATTTGGGCAAGAAAAAGTTTCCAAGGCTGTTAAAAGAGGTTCTCACTTTAACATCTGATGATTCTGGGAACAGTGTTTCTGTTAAGCTCAAGAAGGGCTTAGTCCAAGTGCAGTTTGTCAGGGCTGAGGTCTGATGAGCATTTCTCAGATCCCATCGGGGCCTGGAGAGGGGGAGATGCACCCTTAGAAATCCATCCCACAACTGAAGTCAGCTTCTCTGTACCTCCACAAGATCCCATAACCTGCAGCTGTTCAATACCAAGCACAAACATCCTTTCACACATGATGAAGCCTTTTTTAATTGTATAATGATTGCCAGCAATGCACTCTCTAATTCCCATGATTACATCATCTTAATGTGATTGCTTGGAAAAACTGATTTGTATTCTCTAACACGGAGTTGAGAGATCTGGGTTGCTGGGGATGAGCTGCTTTCTGCTAAAACAGAAAAAGATAGTATGGGTTAGAAACCAAGGGACTTGCATTGAAATTTGAAGAAATGAGGTGGGTTTTGGTGGGATTATTCTTTAATTTTTTTTTTATTTTTGCAAACCCAAAGCTTCAGAAAGCAAACTGAAATTTAAAACGAGTGCTCAGTTGAAATGAGAAATGACAGAGGAGATAAATTTTGGATCTTACCATATGGATGAAACAGTTTGGCATCCTGGCAATGTTGATCATTCCTGTGTGTTGAATATCACTAAAAAATGACCTATCCTGCATACAGCTAAAAATAATCCTGTATTTGTGGGGCTCAGTGAGACATTCCATCACCCTTAGTGTTTTCTGGGAAGAATGGTGTATAGTTTATCTAGTACTATTTTTTTGAGAATTTCTTAGCTTCCTTTTTTCTTAACTATTGTTCCACAACCTTTTCTTGTACTTAAAATAATATGAATACATAGTATAACTGATATCTCAGAAATTGAGAGAAATTACAGGGGAGTGCAGTAGCATGAAGGGGGCTGTGGTCTGCGCAAAAATGAGACCCTTCCCCAGCTTTCAGGTTCTTGTACACCAGTAAATTCTGTATAACTACTGCACACCCAGCTTGGATCAGTGATGAGCATCTGCTCCTGTGGTACAGCCACAGCAGATGCTGGTGTGGAATGTGTTTGTATTTAAAAGTCTCTTTTCAACCTGAAAGTGGTGTGAAACTTGTCCTGACATTTGTCAGTTAGGACATGAGTTTTTGGCACTTAGTGTCAAAAAACAGTCTCCTCCTGAATTGAGTTATAATAACTTTGAAAAGTTTTAAAAACTGCTTGCTATCCTAATAAACAGTACTTTTTCTTAGTAATAGATTCAGAAACTATCACTTTTATTCCACACTCTACTTGATCTTTTTTTCCTTATCTAGAGTCTCTCCCCAGGTACTTCCAGAGTTAAATGAGAGCAGTGTTAAGTTCTGAGGTCCTTGCTTTCTCCCAGTACAAAGGATAGAAGTGTAGGGTCACTGACTGTCCCAGCAACTGATTGTTTTCAACTTTTCTCTGCTGTGTTTTTAGCACAAATACCTGAAAGAAAGAATATAAGATAAATGACATCTGAAGCCAGGTAAATTCTGTCAGAAATACCTCTGAAAGGTTTTAGCCAAGCATGCTTAAGCATTCATGATTCAGATCATAATGAATCAATGACAACATCCTTGACCTCAAACTTCTAAGCCAACTTCTCGAGTTGAAAATTCTGCATGAGGTTGGGGACTGTCGGATATTGGTAAGTGTGGTGTTTTATTGGAGATGGATTATCCAGGTTTTCCATGGAAACACAGGTGCATGGAGAGATTTTGACAGATGGACTCTTTCCCTTAGAGAAGGTGATTTCTTAGCTGGGTGTGCAGCTGTTGTGGACTCAGATTAGTCTGTCTCAAAATGAAAACTTAGGGAAATTATCAAGTCAGGCTCATTGCT
This sequence comes from Camarhynchus parvulus, assembly GCF_901933205.1. Classification (NCBI taxonomy): domain Eukaryota; kingdom Metazoa; phylum Chordata; class Aves; order Passeriformes; family Thraupidae; genus Camarhynchus; species Camarhynchus parvulus. The sequence continues at coordinate 7,050,112 of NC_044572.1, forward strand.
ACATTTGAGACTTGGGCTGCCCTTGTTGTGTCAGTGTTCACTCAGCAGGTTAAACTGCCAAACCCACATGCAGGGACAAACTGGGTGGTAAAAACCCCCTGATACCACTTCTGACTTCAGCTGCTGGTAAATAGAAGCCCTTGGTGTGAGAGCAGCTCCAGCTGCACAGCGTGGTGGGTAGATGGCACTGTAGGACTGGCTTTGCTGAGCTGTGCTCCAGCACCACAGAAATTCCCTGTTACTGACCCAGAGCAGACTGGGGAGGCTCTGGGGTGAGGGAAAGGTGGAGATACTGCCAGGCCATGGCATCTGCTGGCACCATGACAGGACATGGGACAGGAAGAGCATTCCTGCTGAATACTGCAGTATTCCTGTGGTGTTTAAATGAAAGCCCCAAGAGATCAACTCTGTCATTGTAGCACAGGAGTACTGAGCAGAAGCCCTGCTTATTCCCATCACAGCTGTAAATAAATTTGTAAGATTACTCCTGCTAGTTGGTTTAACAATAGCTCAGTGCATCTGCAGGATTTTCTGATTCCTTTTGTGTCTGAGGCGTATTTCTGCAGAATGGCACCACCATAAGTCATGCTAAAATCTCTTGCTGTGACTTGAAATGTGAAATGAACATTAAATGAATGATTTTAAGGAAAAAGAAATTATTTCTTTATCATTAGAAGTAAATGTATTTTTAAAATACTGTTTCTCACAATAAATTTACTTATTTGTGCTACATTTATTGTTTGGTATGAACAATATTTATCCTTTTACTTTCCATACTGTGTTGGCAAATAGTGGCCTGTTTTTACCAAATTAACAGAGACATGTAGCTTAATTGATTCACTTGCTAATGAAGTGCTTGGCTTCAGCTTGTGAACCTTCCTGGTTTTACCCATAATAATTTTTATTAACAGTCATATATTGATCTCATTACATGTCTCTGGTGGTCTGGTCACATCATGTTAACTTTAATTTAGGCTGTCAGCTGGAAAGAAAGGGAAAATGGGATGTGTTGTTCTTACATGCCAGAAAAGCAGGGGATGCTTTTCAGTTTGGTGCTGCAAAGTCTGCTGTGTCCAGCTGAGAGTGTGCTCACACCACAGTGCAGTGGGAAGATGCACAAACCAGTTCAGCACCTTGTGTTTGGCAGTGCTGAGTTCTTCAGGAGCTAATCTCCCTCTTTGGAATTTTTATGTGAGCTTGATTTAGTCAGAGATTTCTCTTGCAGGAGCTGGGTTGCTTTGTTATGTAATTTCATATCTCTGCAGTGTTACATTGTACAGGCATAATACCAGAAATGGTACAAGGAGAAACTCAGTACCACAGAGTTCATAAGAGAAGCAAAAGGTACAGATGAGAAGGGAGAAATTTCTTGCCAGCCCTCTGAAGTTGATAATCTTTGAGGTCTCTTCCATCCTTAATGATTCTGTGATTGGTATCCACTCCCTGGTCTCCTTCCAGTAATAGCCTACTTCCATTTATTTACTTGCTGTGGTTTTAACTTTTTCAGGTGTGTGGAAGAGCTTTGTCCCTCTCTGCTGAGGGAACACATTCTTTCAAACAACTTAAATGTTCAGCCAGTTAGCTATAAAAGTGAAAGCAGCTGGAGCTTCTTTCCATCAGCAGGTATGATAATTGGTGTTAGCTGAGAAACACGTGGGCTGCTTGGAGCTCTTAAACCAGCAGAAGTGTGGTTGAGCAGGGTAAGATCAGAAGTCTTCTTTAAAGGAATCAGCTGAAAACAGATCCTTAATGCCTAACTTCTTTGATGTCTTTCTCTGGGAGGCCAGAGATCGCTCTGACAGCTGAAAACCCAAATATCACTAGTAAGCTTTCTCCACAGATGTATTTAGCATGCTTTATTTTTATGGTTTTTAAGTAGTTATTGGAATTTTATTGGAGATTTAGTCTAGAGAAGATATTTAAGAGGTCAGGGTGGAGGGAGGTGGGTGGTGCTCCCTTGGTTGTTTTTTGGGGGTTGTTTTTGTTTTTTTTTAATCTGACCATCTTATCTTACCTTTATTGTGTCCTTTGTAAGGTGGTGTTTGAGGGGTTTGGAATGGATATGGATTCTGCTTTCATTGTTAGTGGGGAGTACCTGCCTTCTGACCTGACTTGCTGAGTTGAGAACTTGCTGAAGGCTGTATGACAAGTCTTCTGCTAAACAGTTAGCATGGCTTGGTCTGGCACTGACAGCAGTGCAGGGAGCAGGGGAACTGTAACTGTATAATTAAACATCTTCTAAATGCAGTAGGTGTCACCTAGTTACTTACATCCAGAATTTTGCTTAGCCTGGCTGGTCCAGATAGGTGATAATGAGGTGGCTCATCTTTTCAACATTTGTACCTTGGTGCTTCTGGTCTCCTTGGGCAGTGTTATTGTTGAACTGATTTTGGTGTGTAGAAGTACTTGAATAATCATAATTTGAAGAAGATGTAACTTAGCCTCTAACCCTGGAATGGTAACTGGGTGGAAAGATCCTCTCAATGATGCTGCTAACTCTGTAGTTACACGAATTGGTCTTGGATGTATTCGAAAAATTATTGTTTGGTTTATTCTGGAATCTATTTTTAGTGATAGCATTGTCCACTTTGTGGAGTATGCTTGAAGTTTAATTTGCTTAGAATAGAATTATTGCTTTCACATTCTTTGCCAACTTCATTATCTCCAGGTAATATTTTCTGATGACATCTTTTTAATTGCTGTTTCATCACTCAGGTTGGTTGTTGTCTTTTTTTGCCCATTAGCAATTTCCTTTTCCCAAGCGGAGTGCATAACCACTTCGATGCAGGGGAAGGAGATGTTCTTGTGTTTGGGGAGAGTAGGGGGAATTCTCTCTCCAGCTTTAACTTAAGGATGAGCTGTGATTTCTGGTTCCTTTCATCTTCTCTGTCCTCCTCTTTTCCTTTTGGAAATGTTTCAGTAATGTTATTGAGGCTCGTGCTTCTTTTCTTTAAAGCACACCTGCCTTGTCATGCATTCTTTTATGCTGTAGATAATCTGAAGCTGTGAAGAAATGAGTTTTTCCTACTGTAATTGTTTTATGATGTGCAGGGATATTTTTTTTCCCTCATGCAAAACAAATAGCTTTCTTCTTACTTTACAAGGTACAAACAAGATTTCCCTGATTATTTGTTGCTTAAAATCCAAGCATTTCTGCACCCTGCAAGTCTGAACACTTATGCATGTCTTTGACTCTTTGGATCCATGTGCATGCTGAAAACAGTGGGTCAGGGATTGTTTCATTATGTGCACAGTGTTGGTTTGCAATGTCAAAAAATGTTACTGAGAGATAATCCTTGGGCCTGTGTACAATGAACTCCTGATCCAAGTTGCTTGTGGACATGTATCAAAGATTTTAGCACTGTGCAAAGGCACATGTGCAGTTTTGTCATGTTGAGTTCTTTTTTCTGATCATAAAATGCATTTTTGCTGCCACCAATGTTATGTTCTAGGGGTCCTGTTTTGAATCCCCCAGTTTGAAATTACTTCTCTGTTAGTCTGGGATGCTGCAACATAATCAGAATTAGGTATGGGAAATTCTAAAATGTCTGTTTAGAATCTAAGTACAAGTCCAGGCTGAGAGGCATTTGGTTCTGCTCTGAAAACTAGTAATACCAGACAAGCAAGAGAAAAGGCACCATACCTTCCTCTGTGCTGCAGTTCTCTTTGAAGGTGTGGTGCCTTTTTCAAGAACTCTGGAAATTAAAAAAAGAAAATAGAGTTCTAGATAATTTTGTAGCTTTTGTAGCTATGTAATATGATGAGACTTGAGCCTTATTTAGTGTCAGGGCTAAAACTGCTTGCTGTGAACATCCCTAGAGAAACTTCTTGATGTAGTATCTTATTTCTACTGCTCTGTGTATGTAGAGTACCAGCTCATGTTTTTAATGAAATCCTCCTTTGTAATAACCCATTCTACATAATTGTATTTAAAGGAGAAAAGTAAAGGAGCCATGAGCTTCCTGTGATTTGCTGAAAGTGTTCTACCTACATTGTCAACTTCCTAATGATGCTGAAATTCAAACAATCACCTCTGCAGTGTTGACTATTGGGAAACTTGCTTGAAGATGGATTTACAGAATATGTTTTTAATTTCTGCACAGAATGTGGTCCTCTCAGGAGGCTCCACGATGTTCAGGGACTTTGGACGACGACTGCAGAGGGATTTGAAGAGAGTGGTGGATGCGAGACTGCGGCTCAGCGAGGAGCTCAGTGGTGGTCGGATAAAAGTGAGTGTGTGTTCCAAGTGCATTTATTACATGACTAATGACAGAAATCAAGTTCAAAGTTCTCACCTCACTAGTGAAAATATGCTGTAAAGTCAGTAGGATTTGTTTATGTGTTGTTAAAAGCACCGGCAGCCTTGCAGTGTATGACATCTCTTCTAAAATTACTGTTAGCGGTTCTGGTTTTCCTTCTAGGAGATGTGTGAGCAGTAGGCAAGAGGGATTTAACTTTGTGTCCTTCATCATAGTTATCATGAAGAGTTTCATGACTTGGTCTCCTAGGGGGAGCATATCTGAGTAATAAGTGATGTAAATGGAGGGTTGAAGGTGTCTGGCTCTGACCATGTTAAGTTTGAAAACCAACTAAATATGAACTGTTTTCCTTAGCCCAAACCAGTGGAAGTTCAAGTGATAACACATCACATGCAGCGTTATGCAGTTTGGTTTGGAGGTTCCATGCTGGCTTCAACAGTAAGTCTTCATCAAAGTTATTCTTAATTTTTATTGCATGTTGAATTCTGGATGTATTTGATCTGAGGACTAAGTTCTAAACTTTCTCGTTGTGACAGCCTAAACCGTGTCACATTCTGGAATCCTTACCCAAGTTTTATCTCAGTAAAATTTGTACAGGCCAAATGGGAGCTTTGCTCAAGTAAGGATATC